>NC_073229.2:193152500-193781000 GCF_029281585.2 Gorilla gorilla gorilla
CCTCGGCTGAGTACTTAGCTTGGTGCAGGCCCCTCAGCTGAGCACTGAGCTTGGTGAAGGCCTCTCAGCTGAGCACTGAGCTTGGTGCAGGCCCACTGGGTAAGCACTGAGCTTGGTGCAGGCCTCTCGGCTGAGCACTTAGCTTGGTGCAGGCCCCTTGGCTGGGTACTTAGCTTGGTGCAGGCCCGTTGGGTGAGCACTGAGCTGGGTGCAGACCCCTCGGCTGAGCACTGAGCTTGTTGCAGGCCTCTCAGCTGAGCACTTAGCTTGGTGCAGGCCCCTTGGCTGAGTACTTAGCTTGGGGCAGGCCCATTGGGTGAGCAATGAGCTTGGTGCAGGGCTCTTGGCTGAGCACTTAGCTTGGTGCAGGCCCATTGGCTGAACACTGAGCCTGGTGCAGACCCCTTGGCTGAGTACCTACCGACTGTCAGAGGCACACGAGTGCTCTCATGCAGCTTCTTACTTAATCTTCACAACTTCTCACAGCCAGGGGTGACATCAATGCCATTTTCAGGTGGGAAACTGAGCCTCAGGGAACTCAATGAGCCACCCAGGGTTCCACTGTAAAGGGAGAAAGGGAAATGAAGGTTCCCCTGTGTCCTGGGAGGCATCCTCTATCATGTGAGTACCTGGAGGCCAGCGTTTGAGGCTGCTCAGGATCATGAGAATCATCAACACCTCTCAGTTTTCCAGCCCTTGTTTCAGCACCTGATCTGTCCCCAAACATCAGGCTGGTTATATTCAAAAATACATGATAAGCTGCATTTTCCAGCCATTCCAGATGCCAGGGCTCCCCAGGGGTTCTGTCTATCCCCTTTCAAGTCCCATCAGGGGCCTGCCCTCAGACACCACAGGACCTGACAAGGTATCCACGGCCTCACGATCCTTCACCCCTGCCCCCGGCTGGGGAAAGGCTCAACGCCGCACGGCTCTGGGGTTCCCAGGACAAGCTCTGGGTGGGGGAGTCTGCCATCTCAGAGACAGCAGGAGCAGGAGAGGTGAGGACTGGATATCGGGTGTGGAAAAGAAACCGGCTCATCAGCTTTCATCCTCCATTAGCTCCAGCACGATGGGGGCAGACAGGTGGTCTCGGCTGCAGGGGTAGCATGGGGACGGAGGCGGCCGGCCCGAAGGACCATGGGTCAGAAGCTGAGTGGCAGGCCCTGCAGTGGCCACTGTGAGTGTGGGGTGTGGCTATGCTGTGACCACACGACCAGGCTGAGGGCTGCTTGGAGCCTGCATCCCAGGCTCACGGTGGCCAGGCTCATCACTATCTGTACTCAGAGCTGGGTTGACCGTCCTTCCGGGCCTCTGTGTGTGCCCTGGACTGACCTCCAGCCTGGGGTGTGGGCGGCAGCATGCTCCCTCCAGCAGGCTGCCTTGCCCTCCTCCGCAGGCCTTTGGCTGCTGCGGCCCCAGCTCTGGGCCATGAGCCGGGCTGGGTCCTTTTGCAGGCCTCTGCTCATTCATCCCCTAAGAGATCCACGATGCCAAGAAGGTGGCCAGACAGAGGTGAAAAGGCAGCTCTGGAGGTTTAGATGCTGTGTTCCCGACTTCCTCACCGTGCTTCTTCCTGACGTCCTTAACTCCTGCCTCTGAGCAAACTTCCTGTGCATTTTTCAGAAATTAAGAATGATAAATAAGGGAACACTTGGAGGGAGGGAACTTTTGTGAATGGATGATGATATTTAGGAGCCATTGCTGGAAAGCTGTAACTGCCTGAACTAGCGGTGGGTCAAAACTTGGTCTAGTTATCTCAAATACCCACCTGTATGTTTCTGGGTAGTCTTTTCAAGAATTAAAGGAAAGCGAAAAAAAAAAAAAAGCATCGTTTCTCAGCGTTTCTCATTTACGCTTAGAGTCTCCTCACACCACAGACATGCCGGGCAGAGCACTTGGCAAATGTGCAGCCTTAAAACAAGCAAATGAAATCCATTGCCATAGGCCGCTTTTTCTTTCTTTTTTTTTTTTTTTTGAGACGGAGTCTCATTTTTGTCCTCAGGCTGGAGTGCAATAGTGTGATCTCTCTCGGCTCACTGCAACCTCTGCCTCCCGGGTTCAAGTGATTCTCCTGCCTCCGCCTCCTGAGTAGCTGGGATTAAGGCACCCACCACCATGGCCTGCTAATTTTTGTGTTTTTTAGTAGAAACGGGGTTTCACCACGTTGGCCTGGCTGGTTTCGAACTCCCGGCCTCACGTGATCCACCCACCTCAGCCTCCCAAAGTGCTGGGATGACAGGCGTGAGCCACCACGCCAGGCCCATATCATGCTTTTTAAAGAGCAATATGCGTCTCCAGTTCTTCTCTCAAATCTTTTACATCGGTTTATCAGGAAGCCACTGAGTATCCCAGACTGGATGGGTAGATCTGTACAATGGTAAACATTCATGAGATGAAGAAAACACGAACACCTCTAAGTAGACAAAGCCATAAGGAAGTGAGCTATTTACGTAACTATGTATGTACAAAAGTGTACATGTAAATAAATGCCTATATCAATGTATGTCTATGTAAATTTGGGTAAATATACACATATGGGTGTAAATATAATGCTGGAGGCAGTGCCTCCTTATTTACATCTGTGAAAGTGCTGTCATACAAATGACGATGCCTCAAGGATACAGAACCAGAAATACCATTTGACCCGGCAATTCCATTACTGGGCATATACCCAAAGGAATCTAAAGCATTCTCCTATAAAGACACATGCACACGTATGCTTATTGCAGCACTGTTTACAATAGCAAGGACACAGAACCTACCCAAATGCCCAACAATGATAGACTAGATAAAGAAAATGTGGGACATATACACCATGGGATACTATGCAGCCGTAAAAAGGGTAAGTTCACGTCCTTTACAGGGACATGGATGGAGCTGGAAGTCATCATCCTCAGCAAACTAACACAGGAACAGAAAACCAAACACCACATGTTCTCACTCATGAGTGGGAGCTGAACACTGAGAACACATGGACACAGGGAGGGGAACATCACACACCAGGGCCTGTTGGAAGGCGGGGTGAGGAGAGGGAACGGACAGGTCAGTAGGTGCAGCAAACCACCATGGCACACGTGTTCCTATGTAAGAAGCCTGCACGTTCTGCACATGTATCCTGTTTTTTTCTTTTTAGAAGAAATTTAAAAAAAAAAAGAAAGGAAAATGCTGTCATCGATGAGAATAGAAGCCCCAGAGTCTCTGTTTTCCTAACAGAGGGACTGTTTGCACTGTGGGTGCGATAGAGCAGCTCCTGCCCTGTAACTCAGTCCTTGGGACTCTTGGCATCATGAGATGCCCTGAATCACTGGGATCATCCAAGTCTCCCTAGAAACTGTGTGGAAGCATAGCTCACAGGCGCTTCTGTGTGTCTTATGAAGACAAGGCTGCTCCAGCAGGTAAGCTGAAAGTCACATCCTAAGCCCCCAGCAATCTGAATGGGCTCCTTGTCTCAGTGAAAGGCATTCTGAAGTTAACCTGAAAATCTAGCTTAGGCCACGATGGGAAGTGGGAGGTGTCAGACGGGCCTCCTTATACCCACCTCCCTTTGGAGTTCAGACACAACTGACCAGCATTCACATTAAAACAGAGATCTTAAGACTTTTTGTAGCAATGACTGAATTCCATCCTGAGTCTAGTATAGCATCCCATGACAGCAGGCCCTAAAGCAAAGGGAAGTGTTTTACCCTAAAATATATTTTGTTGACATATTTTGGAATGTCCCTGCAAAGCTGTCTGTTGTGGGAAAATCTACATTCTGTAGAGCATCCCTCTCCCTTTCCAGGCCTTTTCCCTGATCTAGGAGAGAATTAACTAAAAATCTGGCACCTTATAAGTCTGATAAGAAACACTTGCTGTGGGTTCTTTCTGAGCCTGAGTCCTGGAGGCTGCGTCTGCATTATAAGAACTTGGTCTCCACAGCCCTTACCTTAACCAGGCTCTGCTTTCTGTGGATTCCAGGCCTTTAGATAAAAACTTAACTCTTTCAACCGACTGCCAATCAGAAAATCTTTGAATACACCTATGACCTGGAAGCCCCCACCACCACTTCCAGTTGTCCTGCCTTCCTGGACCAAACCCCTATGCACCTTACATGTCTTGATGGATGACTTATGTCTCCCCAAAATCTACAAAAAAGCAAGCTGTACCCTGACCACCTGGGACGCTTGTTGTCAGGTACCCCTGAGGCTGTCATGGGCATGTCCTCAATCTTGGCAAAATAAACATCTGAATCCATTGAGGCTTGTCTCAGAGGCCTTCTGGTTTATGAACAGGTGGAATGGCACTGCTCTCTGCCTGGGCTACTGGGACTGAGACAGACAGCTGCACCCCTAGCCCCCTTGCAGAGAGCAGCAACATCACCGGGACAATCTTCTCCCAGGCCGTGTCCATGCTGTTTGTCCTCACGCTCAGCTTTTCTGATTTCCGGAACATTCCTTCATCTGAGCCCCTTTGTTAAGGGCTGCTGGAGGTCGGCGTGTGACCTGGTGCACTTAGCTGTGATTCTACCAATTCTGGGCTGAGGACTGGTCCTGCAAGCCCCAGGCAGAGCTGCTGTGTCCATGAAACACCTGCTGCTCCTGACAAGTGCCCACCGTTTGTGGGTGGCCTCATCTCCCCAGGGGCCCGGCCACTTTGGATGCAGACCTTCATTCTCACAGCTTCTGACCCCACCATCAGCCTGCTGCATCCAGTCAAGCAAACACGGAGCACAGTCACCACCTGCCTGCCCCATGCAGATGCCGGCCAGCCACCCACGCCAACCGCTCCTCCTGGAAGTGGAGCAGAAGGATGAGGGAGCCAAGCCTGGGCTCCAACTCACTGGGTGCAAATGGGATATTTGCTGCCTTACAGAAAATCTTGCATGTGGAACCAATTGTATAGTGTTATAAAGTAGTGAGACCTGGATTTAAAAAATGATGCATGCACTTTTACATTCCATAAACTTCAGTGGGCTGTTCCTCACCTGCACTGTGCTAGCCAGAAACAGTGATGAGAGTCAGCTTCCTCATGTCTTAACGCCTTTTAAAACTCCAGGCAGGGGCAATTCGAAAGATTAGATGCTTTGTTGTCGAAATTGTCTTCCCAAACCTGGAAAGTGAAACCCAATGAGCATTGAGCAAATAGACCCTGGAAGCCGCGCACCTGCTCAGGAAAGCGGAGGGGGACAGAGAGAGAGAGAGACCGCTTCTGTGGAGCAGCCAACCCAGTTTTCTTATGGAGTCCCAGAGGATACACAGCCCCTCCCGCGGCCATGCAGCCAGCCGGTGGGGAATCCACAACCAGAACCCGGCTTTCTTGAGATCTGACCGGAGGCCCCCAGGAGAACACCCAGTCAGTTGCTCTGTGCTGACCAGGCTGTGTTCCCGCTGTGGTCAGAGCAGCTCCACCCAGCACAGCTTTCCGCTTTCCTTTGCAGGGACAGAGCACCTGAGTTGCAGGTGCTTAAGCGAGCAGCCGACTACTTGTTCTTGTAAGAACAGGCGTGGATGCATTTCCACATGGCTGTCCTCCCCACGTCTCTGTGGACTTACAATGCACGGCTGTCATGTTTACTTTCAGCTCGTGGGGCACGTTCCACACCGTCATCATACTCGGTTATTTCCATTTGATTATGGAATGTTGTACCAGAGCAATGTTGTACTAAAGTTTTTAAGTGAAGTACTGAGCAGGCAATTCTCCAATAGAAGGAAAATATCCACATTAAGAAAAGAGAGAAAATCTACAGGGACATTGAAGTGGTTGAGACTTCAAAATGGTTTTAACTTTCTTAAAAGCCCATCTGAGACAAGAAAACATTTCTAAGCACTTAAGATGTAATGAGCAGGGCGTTTGTAATTTGTTACACTTATTTTCTAAGTTTAACAAAGTGATTAAATATTGTCTATGTCTTTCTAATTTCCATAAAATAACTGTTATGAAATGGAAATATGTTCTTTTAAAAAAACATCTGAATGTTCGATCTGTTTCCCTCACTAATGTGGGGTTGACAGCCGAGTGGCTGGGCGAGGTGTGCCCTGCAAACTAAGGTGGGTGGAGACATTCAGAACAACATTTAGGAATTTTGCCAGAATTTGACAATCGGTTGAATGTGGTACATTTAAAATAGGCTTCTATTTTGTAGTATTTTAATTTTTGTTACCTTTGATTTTTCTCATATTTTATTTTTATTGTATTTTATGGAAGTATTGCTGTGTCGGATTCTATGTTTACATCAATAGAGTGTAAATTTATACATGTTAGTGTATGTTAATGTATGTAGGCGCCTCTAGAGTTCCTCCGAGATGCAGCCGCGGAGACCTCATCAGTCCATGCCCTTAACTCCGTCCGCCTTCTCTGAACTCCTTGAGAATGCATCCGTCATGAGATCAGCCTGGGCTCTGCTGAGAGAGGCCCACAGTATCGGGCCTCTCAGTGAATCTTCCACCACGCTTCGATGGGACCCAGGGTTTTTCAACACCGCAACACAGAAGACTACCTGGCTGGAGGGGTGAGTGGGCCCTTGGGCAGGTCTTTTAAACTATGTAGACCTCAGTTTCCTCATTTGAAAAATAAAGGAATGGGATTTAAAATGTTTCCCTCTCAGTTCTAAAACATCTGTGATTCAAGTAAGATTCTGAGCAAGGTATTATTATCAGAGGGAAGTTGAGTTTCTTACCAACCTTGAGCTGAGCGGGAAGGACCTCCGTGTCCAGCGCCCCGTAGGTCCGACGCCTATGCGTGGCTGATCGCTTCATGCCCCCGTCCTTTGGTTCTTGTAGCAAATAAAGGGGCTTGAACTAGAAATCTGCTGCAATTACTTCTGAGTCTTGGGAGGTTTTGAAATTTTTAATGAGAAAAATGTGAGCAGAAGAGAAATGAAATCCCTCTCCCTGTGAGCTTGGCGTCCCCTGGCTCGCTGCTGGCCAGCGCTGCCCTGGTGACAGAATCCCGAGCCGGCCGCTGGCCGCTGGCGTCAGGTTGCAGCGAGTCGCAGCCTACGTGAATGTTTGGGTTTGACATGAAAGGACCTTGGGTATGGGGCATTGCCAACTCCTGATTGTGCCCACTGGGAGGACCCCATAGTCGTCGCCAAGAAGTGGTGGTCGCCACTCTTCCCAGGGGCGAGGAAAAATGAATGGCCCAGTGCAGGCCCACACGCAGGGATGGCACAGCCGGCTTGTGAGGGGCAGAGGCTGGAGCAATGGGGAGGGGCTGTTTCGAGGAATGGAGATAATGAGTGTCTTCGGAAACCCTTCTGTTTAATTCACTCTTGATTGTTCAGAAAAAAAGAAAAGATTCCATTGCCTACAGCGAAGAGTCAATCTCACGGATACATCGGAGCCCCCGGTTAATCCGCTTCATCTTTCATCTGTGCTGCAGTCGTGGATTTTAACGAGTTGCAGGCGACCCGTTCAGATGTAATGGTGTGGAGGTCAACGTGGGTCAAGTTTAAAAAGGGGGGGCTCAGGGAGAGAAGGAAGAAACGGGGACACTTGTCATGATCACAGCCGGGAGGAGAAATGGATCCGCTGGGCTTGGAGAAAGAGGGAAGGAGAGACAGAGAGTGGGAGACAGAGGGGAGAGAGGGCACCATCTGCCCCACCTTGTCTGGATGGCGCCACCCAGGGCGGAGAGAGGTCGCACTTCTTTAACACTGAGACGGCCAGGATTTTGAGGGACAGCTCTGAACCGGCTCATTTGTAGGGAACTAGAATTGTTATTCTTGTGTTTTTTGCTACCACCAAGGAGTTCTCCACAGAGGCCCATCTCTCAGGTGCGTTCTACGAGGCTTCACACTCCCGCACTGCAGTTTTGTGGCTCTGTGGCTGCTATGGGACCGTCGTGCTGGGGAGGCTGCGGAAGGGGGTGCGGGGCGCCCTTTAGATGGAAGAGGGAAGAGCCAGCCTCATCCCCCTCAAGGACAAAGGCCTGCCTGCTGCATCCCCCTCCCGCTTCTGGGGGGTCTTTGTGAAGAAAAACTTACAGTGTGGTCTTGTGTGATTTTTACTTTATGTTAGGGCAAATGTATTCAAATTACGGCTCTAAAGGACGTGAGGTTTATTCCAGTCTGAGTTTTAGCTTTTAGCTTTGATTTCCTAAATACAGAGGTAATAAAATATTTTCTATTTCTTTGTATTACAGATGTGCTTTTTCACATTTAGATCTTTGAATCACAGATAACGCAGATAATCACAGTAATGGAAGAAATCAAAGTAACTAAACACTACTCTGGAAAGGACAGAGACAATAGACCGAGTAGCTCATCTGCTACCGTGAGCATGTGTGTATACAGGTGAGTTGCTATGTATACACGTGTATATGTCCTAACATGAGCATACAGTATACAGGCTAGTCGTCATGTACACACAACGCATGTCCTAACGTGAGCATGTGTGTATATAGGCGAGTTGCTATGTACCCATGTGATGTATGTTCTAATACGAGCATGCATGTATACAGGCGAGTCACTAGGTACACACATGCATACGTATACTAACGTGAGCATGTGTGTATACAGGGACAGTTGCTATGTACACACATGCACATATGTACCTGTGCATAACCAAAGTCTGCAAATAATGGGATATTGTTAATATTTAAAATGATCCTTGAAAACCCTTTAAATTCATTTAAGGCTCAGTGGCTCTTCAATGAGCAGGGGTAGAGGACGGAGGGCCAGCAGCACAGCCATGGTCCTGAGAGTCACTCCTGAACAAGCCAGTGTGGGGGCCAGCCCTTCTGCGCATGCAGCCAATGGTCAGCTACAGGCACAGTCAACAGTGGTGACAGCGTGTTAGGAGGTGCTGGGGTGTATCAGGGGCAGCTCTGTGAACAGTGGTGATGGAGCGTGTTAGGAGGTGCTGGGGTGTATCAGGGGCAGCTCTGTGAACAGTGGTGACGGAACGTGTTAGGAGGTGCTGGGGTGGGCCAGGGGCAGCTCTGTGAACAGTGGTGATGGAGCGTGTTAGGAGGTGCTGGGGTGGCCCAGGGCAGGCTCTGTGCCGTCAACACTGGATCTTCCATCTGGGCAGGGCTCATTGTCTCTTGGAGAAAGTGACAGCTACAGAGGCTTCAAGGAAGCAGGAGTGGGCCGTGCAGATTGTATGAAAGCGCCCCGGCCATTAGCACCTTTCACCGAAGCCCGGCGGTGCAGTGCCGCAAACCTCACTTCCTCTGAGCAACCCCAGGAGTCACATCGCCTGGGCTTGGATTCCCCGCATCACACCTCCGAATGTCTTGGAATCACCTGTTCAGTCTGTGGTATTCAGGACCCTTCCCTGATGATTAAAGATGAACTCCCCTAGAAGAACACACATCTACTGTGCCTGTTAGACCTCCGTAGAAACCTGCAGCCTTTAGAGCTGTGTGATGTGTTCACACACGTGTGGTTGTGAGGGACGTCTCTCTTCACATGTGTGGATTGTACCATGGTCCGTGTTGGAATTCTCACAGGGAACAAACAAACCGTCAATTACCGAGGAAGGGTTTGCTGTGTGGGTAACTCGCCTTTGTGCAGGAAGAACCCAGAAGCCCTGCTCCTGCTGAGGTTGTAACTGGACCTCTGGCTCCCCCATGGTGCGGTGTGTGTGTGACAGTGTGGGGCGGTAAAGGCTACACGCGTGTGCTCGCGGAACTCGGGGACACAAGCTCCATGAGGCTCGCCGTGGATGGGAGCACGGGGCCGGGGCCCAGAGAAAAAATGGGGAGTTAGACAAGGATGGGGGTGAATCCTGCAGATGCCAGGAGCTGGTCCTTTAGTGAGACTCTGAGGAAAGCTAAATAGGGCAGAAGCCTAGAAGAGACTCCACAGGCATGCCTGGGAGAGGACAGTTATAGACTCTAAGTAACCAGAAGGGGATGCAGAGTTGAGGGAGTTGTGATTGTTGAAGTACCTCAGAGTACATTGAAAGGCAATTTTCATGACATTGTGTGCACTCAATACGGGATGGTTTTAAAGAGGGGAGAACGTCTGCCAGGGGAGCTAAACGTCTGCTTTTTATAAGGAATCTGGCTGTGAGATGTTGGCCTGGGAACGACAGTGCAAGAGGACAGAGGGAGGCCTGGCGGGTGGAGGGCGCTGCCGTCTTGGAGATAGAGGGCAGGTGTGATGAGCACAGCATGAGGCCTGTGGGCTCGAGTCGGGGCCTGAGACGGGGCCTCCTAGACACGGCATCACTGAGCGAGGGGAGTGGCTGGACAGGACAGTGACGAATTTCCTCTCAATGGTTCCGCAGCCTTTGCCTCGCCTCACCAGCACCAGCCAATAACTGCTCCTCAAGGGGCAGACAGGCTTTGCCACGCTGAACAAGCAGAAACTTCCCCTCCGAGACACCCAGAAGTTTTCACCTGCCCAGGGTGTTGCCTGGGGATAATGAGTTCACAAAATGCTCTCTTTACAAAAAGCACTGGGCTTGCCTGGAGGGGACAGCTACAGACTGACCCCTGTGGCTGGATAGCCCCTTAAGTGTGAAATAAGTAACTTAAGATAAGATTCTCGATAGTAATGAAATAATCTACCAACTTTTCTTTCTGAGAAAATATACCTAACTGGGTGGGAACTCGACATCATGCCTTAACTGGAATTTTTTCCCCGTACATCCAAATGTATTCTTGAGAGCTTAGGAACTAAGTCATCTCCAAAGGGACTGACACGGAGCAAACCATGATGATGATCGCTGCATTCTTTATCTCTGAATGTCTCCACGCACCTCATTCTGCTCAGCCTCTTGCTGGACGTGGAGGGGCTTGGCTTTGCTCTCCAGCACTGCTGGGGTCGTGGGCACTGGGAAGTCTCTGCCAGGCAGCCTGTGGACGTGCAGCTGGCAGAGTCAATTGGATCCGTGAGCTCACAGGAGACCGGCCCCTCCAGGTACATGCCATCTGAAAACAACCTTTTAAGGGCAGGCGGTGGCTAAGTCATTGGTACTCAGCCAAGGAGAATGTGTCCCCACAGCTGTGGCACAGCCTCGCTCTGGGCTCACTCTATGATATGATGCTGGCTGTGTTCTGTGGAAAGCAACGGTCCCATAAACCATAACTGCTAAGGGCTCTGCCACGGGCCAGCATAAGACATGGGCTGGATGCGCAGTCTGAGAGTGGAGGGAGCAGATGGTGAATGGGGAGGAGCCCTGTCGGCCCCCGTGGCTGGATGCACAGTCTGGGAGTGGAGGGAGCAGACGGTGAACGGGGAGGAGCCCTGTCAGCCCCCATGGCTGGATGCATAGTCTGGGAGTGGAGGGAGCAGACGATGAATGGGGAGGAGCCCTGTCAGCCCCCATGGCTGGATGCGCAGTCTGGGAGTAGAGGGAGCAGAGGGTGAACTGGGAGGAGCCCTGTCAGGCCGCACAGTGAGCGAAGCACTGCTGAGCTGTGAGTGCCCAACGTAGTAAACCGTAAGGCAAAGCCACCTTGGACTGAAGGAAATGTCCACACCCAGCTTGGGGTGGAGTTGCAAACCTCTCCACTAAGCTGCAAACTCGCTGTGTGACAAATAAAACTGACACAGAACTTAGACAGTGTTTCTCTTTCAGAAAGGATTTTATTTCCAGTACAATTGAGAAGGAACATTGTATCTCTCAATGGTGAAACTCTCCAGGTGTTGTTCAGAGTAATGTTTCCGGGACAGAAAAGATGAGAGGGTACAGAGCTACCCGGGTCAGAACTGTCCCCTCAGGTCAGAGCTGCTCCCCCAGGTCAGAATGGCCCCCCCAGGTCAAAGCTGCCCCCTGAGGTCAGAACGGCCCCCCCAGGTCAGAACTGCCCCCGACCCAGGTCAGAACTCCCCAGGTCAGAGCTGCCTCCCCAGGTCAGAACTGCCCCCCACCCAAGTCAGAATTCCCCAAGTCAGAGCTGTCCCCCCACCCAGGTAACTGTCCCCCCAGGTCAGAACTGCCTCTTCAGGTCAGAACTGCCCCCCACCCAGGTCAGAGCTGCCCCCACCCAGGTCAGAACTCCCCAGGTCAGAGCTGCCTCCCCAGGTCAAAACTGTCCCCCCCAGGTCAGAACTGCCCCCCGAGGTCAGAAAGGCCCCCCCAGGTCAGAACTGCCCCCCACCCAAGTCAGAACTCCCCAAGTCAGAGCTGTCCCCCCCACCCAGGTCAGAGCTGCCCCTCCCCCAGGTCAGAACAGCCCCCCCCAGGTCAGAACGGCCCCCCACCCAGGTCAGAACTCCCCAGGTCAGAGCTGTCCCCCCACCCAGGTGAGAACTGCCTCCCCAGGTCAGAATTGCCCCCACTCCACCTCCAGGACATGGCCCAGCCACTTGTGGATAAACATCATGGGGACAGAAGAGAGGATGGAAAGTGAGAAGACGGGTGGGAAAGTCAGACAGGCCGGCCTCAGGCCCCTCCCATGGCTTCGGGAACTTGGACCCTGCAGGTTCCCTCCCAGGGCTGCTGTGCCTACTGGACATGTTTTGCTTGGCCAGGCCTGCGTGGAGTGGGGACTCCCTGCCCATCCTGCAGCAGGAACGCAGTCGTAATTCATCCTGCAGTTACAATTTAGCAAGTAACTGTTTTTCTTTTCTTTTCTTTTTTTCTTTTTGGAGATGGAGTCTTGCTCTGTTGCCCAGGCTGGAGTGCTATGGGGTGATCTTGGCTCACTGCAACCTCTGCCTCCCGGGTTCAAGTGATTCTCCCGCCTCAGCCTCCCGAGTGGCTGGGATTACGGACACGCACCACCACGCCCAGCTAATTTTTATATTTTTGATAGAGACAAAGTCTCGAACTCCTTACCTCAAGTGATCCACCCACCTCGGCCTCCCAAACTGCTGGGATTACAGGTGTGAGCCACCACACCCAGCCAGCAAGTACTATTTTTCTTAAGCTACTACATGAAAGTTAAGACAAAGATTAAAATGAAAAATATGCATCTTCTTTAAAACATGCATTTTAATGAACTATAATAAATAAACAAATGTATATTGGAGATTTTTTTAAGACGGCAATTGTTGCAAAATCTGACAAAGTTCCAAAAACAGTTTCAGAAATCCCTGAGCTGATCAGCGCAGTTTTAATTGTTCAAACTACATCTAAATATAGTAAATTGTACCATGATAGCTTACCAATGTCACTTTCAATATTTATAAGCATGAAGTTCAATTTATAATAAATGGAAAATTTAAGAAATATTCTAAATTACTGCTGCATGTCAGTGTCTGTGAATTATTAACAGTTGGGGTAAACTATGGCATTGGAACATTTTTTGGTAACCCAGATATCCAGGAGTTAGAGATATATTTAGCTATGGTGTAAACTTCTGGAGCAAATGCAAAAGAAATTCATGCTGAATCCAATACTTGAAATTAAGTTTAACCGAAGGCTCCATCCCAGTATAGGTTCCATATCCAGAGCTGCAAATCGGCCTGAGCACCAGCATTCTGGAAGCTAAGCCAGGTGTGTCGCATCGTGCTCTGCAGAGTGGTCCTATAAAGATCTCCAAAAGTGGCCTCCGTGAGCTGACGTGCTGGAAATACTTCCCTGTTTGTGAGCTTACTGGAAGCAAGGTAGCCCAGGGCTTGGGAGAGTGGGCTCCAGGGTGGGGTGGTTGCTGTGAGACCAGATGATATCACGGAGACGCTCGGGATATTTTTGCCCTTCCACACTCTTCATGGCCTCCCGTTTTTGCTCCTTCCATTCATAACAGCCGTGGAGATCATCTCGATTGTATCTAAATTGCTACGCACTACATGGCTATCCAGTCCATCTCAGTTTTGTGCAGGTCTGTTGGGTCTCCGCTCCTCAGTGCAGTGTCCCCGAAGCCCCTTCCTTATCAACTGAAATTCTAGAGCCATCGCTAGTTGAAACTTACTGGTTTCTGCCTTGGGAGAGCTGGGTGACCTTAGGCAAGATAATTAATCATTGTATGCTTCAGTTTCTGCAATATTACCTATGTCATAGGTTTATTGTTTTGTCAAAGATTTAAATGAATACATTAAGGATGTATAAAGAAATTAGGATAGTGTCTAGCATTCAAAAGTGCTGGCTGTTGTCAAAGTTACTCTTTTCATTTTTAATATAAAAATGGCGTGGGTGTTATAGGAGACAGATGTGGGGGAGTGCAGGTGAGCAGGGAGCTGTTGTCTTGGGAATTCGTTTCTCATCTCTGCAGTCTTTGAGGAAGAGAAGCTGAGACGTGGAGCCTGGATTTTCCTCTGTGGTCTGCAAACATTCAGTGCTTCTCTAAGCTCCCATAGCTGTTGTATTTGCTATTAAATGACCTAAAATTTGCTGGTAGTTTGTTTTGACTGTTTCCTCATTTGGGGGCTCATTTTTGCATTTCTGAGGGTATATATGAGCTTCCTTCCTCCTTGAGAGCAAACACTTATTCTTCCGTGAAACATCCACTGTTCATCGCAGCGGTGGGCATGCAGAGCGCAGCTCAGTCTCATTGAGGGGGTTGTTCCAACTGAGTTCAGTGACCACTGAGGGCTTAGCAAGATCTTAGGAACTAGACTCAAGGTCAAAGGGCTTCCCAGCTATCCAGGAGCTCCTTTAGAGAAGAACCTAAAATATGTGTATGCCATTAGTGTTTCCCTAGCTTGGTTTTTGGCTGATTGTCCTGAATAGTCTATAATTGAGCCTGACAATTACTATTGCACCCTAATGTATACACACCCGTTTATTCATTTATATCTTTGACGATTTCTTAATGGAAGCCATGAACTAAGCTGGGCACTGTGCTCAGAATTAGCATAAAGAAGGCAGAGTCGAAGAACCTCACATTGTAATGAAAAAATTTGATATAAACATGTAATTAAAATAAGATTACTGCATTATATTAGAAAATATATGCAGTTAATGTTGCAAACAGAGAGGCAAGCAATGTAATCCAAGTTTCAAGAACATTTTAACTGAATAATCCTTGGTAGGGAGGCCATTCTAAGCTGAGCCGCAGAACCTTCAGAAGGCAAGGTGTGTCCGATGGCTGATGAAGGGTCTGTTGTAGCTTAAACCTGGAGCTCACAGAGGAAAGGGGGCACAAGATGACAGAGATGGGTGGATTCCATGTAGACTTATGAGCTACGGAGGAGTTCAGGCTCCAGCCTACAGACTTGAGCAGATTTGAGTGTTTATAAAGAAAATCCTGGAGACAAGTAGAATGTGCTTTTGGGAATGGAGAGCTGAAATCTGAAACATCAGGTATGCCAGTCTTTGAATGGTCTGTGTGTGAGACCATGATATCCCGTGATGTGACACAGGGGTCAGGGTTGCAAGATGTGTGAGAAGCAGAAGTCATTACTCGATAAGCCAATCATTTCCACAGCTCCCAACAAGGAGACGGAAGCTCTGCGTTTCTTAGAGCCCAGTCCTGGGTCCCATGACACACACATTTTGCTTTGGTGTAGAATGCAGAACCGTGGCCTAAAGCAAATAAAATTATTTAATATAGAGATAGTAGAATATAGACAAATTGTAGAAAATGGGGTTGACGGTGTCTGCAGTGCTGACATATTGCGGGAATAGCGAAGATTTCCAGAAGAAGAATTCCAAGAACGCAGAACGGTGGCCTAAAGCAAATAAAATTATTTAATATAGAGATAGTAGAATATAGACAAATTGTGGAAAATGGGGTTGATGGTGTCTGCAGTGCTGACATATTGCGGGAATAGCGAAGATTTCCAGAAGAAGAATTCCAACTTTCCAATAAGAAACTTATTAGCCCATCTATAACAATCAAATACTTCAGTTTTAATTGTAAAAATAGTCACGATGTTGTAATGATGCTTTATTTCATGTAAACATGCAAGAAAAAAAACTTTTGTAGGAGCCATGAGTTTTATGTAGCAAAATGTACCGTGAGTCTAATAGGTACAAGCCTAGGCTCCAATGAAAAGTATTTATAACGCTCCTAAAACAATTGATGTTTCCCAGAACATAAACCATAAACTCCACATTTTTATTTTATCATGGCACAGTGGAAAAGGGGGTGGCATATTCCAAATACGATCTATCAAAGTTTTCCTTATTTTGTCCCATACTTACTCTTTTTTCATGTTAAGCCTGTCGAACTGTTTCCCTAGCTTTAAGAACATGGCAACAAAAGACGCAGGAATCAGAGGATTCTGCCCCATAACTGAAGTATGCCCTTGGCTGTGCAGCCAGGTTAAATCCACCTCACAGCATCCGGCCTCCCGTTGGGTGGACATCCAGGCTTCCCATTTTCACTATCCCGACCCCACCCTAAATACTTATTTTTGGAGTTGGCCGTGTCAAGCCTTGACTTACACTAGAAGGGTTACTCTTCCCTAAATACTTCATTTCGGGGTTGGCCGTGTCAAGACTTACGCTAGACGGGATGCTCTTCCCTAAATACTTGGTTTCGGAGTTGGCCGTGTCAAGCCTTGACTTACACTAGAAGGGTTACTCTTCTATTGCACTCATAGGGCAGAGAGCAGCCTATGTAGACTTTGGGTTTTTTTAAAGGTTTTGCTGCAGCACCTAACTCGAAACTTTGCTTAACTTTTGGAAGTACATGCAGTTCCTCAGATAGATACTTAATGACTTCTAAAGTAGGTTGCCAATAAGGAAGAAAACCTTTAATCTATAAGGTGAAAAAGGGCCAACTGGGAGCTGGTGCTGTATCATGCCCCTGCTCTGAGATTCTGGGTCTGTTTTCTCATTTGTCAGATAGAGCCTCAGGCCAGACAGTGTATGTAAAAGTTCCCTTCAATCTCAAATAACAGTGATTCTATGACTCTAGGTTCATTTATTCTAAATCATTTCAAACTTGTTAGGAGACGGATTTACAGTGCAGTCCATGAAGCTTGAATGTGAGCTCCCTCAGCGGCTGTCTCTTGCAGGGACTCAGGAGGGAAGCTGGACACATGTCTGTCTTCACGGAGTCTGGACAGCTCTCCATCCCCTCCCATGTCCTCTCTGCCGCCATTCCCTGGTGTCTGGTGGCATCGAAGGGATCATGAGGACTTTGAGATCCAATTTGAAAAGAGATGAACTGCAGTAATTTCACTGTGGCATGGTGGGATCCACTCATGGTTCACCATCACGTCTGTGGATAGTTGAATTACTGCTGATCTTCCCAGTGTGGAAATGGCTTCCAGAACATTCACCCAACCACCGTATGTCTCACCCGGCCTGTGACAAGAAGGAGCAGGGCCAGAGGTCAGTTCCGACGCAGAAGGGTCCTCCAGGGCCCAGGGGGATGGACAGCCAGGCAGACACAAGGCTCAAAGGCGCCGACCCCGAAGCTGCTCTGCGGGAAATTCTTCCAATCTGCACACCCTAAATTATATGCAGGTTCATCCTCACCTCATCCAAACAAAAGTCCTCGTCTGTTAAGCATCTCCTGTCGAGAATGCAGTACATGCAGCAATAAACACATCACACAGAGGAAAAGGCATATGGCACAAACACAATGGCAATTACTTGTGCAAGGTAGAACTTTTCAGAACCCCAGCGTCGGCAATGCCGGGCGGGGCTGGCAGTCGGAAAAGGAAGTTCTTCTGCGGCGGACCACGGGTTTAGGCTCACCGCGCAGTCCCAATACAACTCTATTTCCTGCGACTCTGGAAACTGAGTTTTCTTTCTGTTCTCTCTATGGAAAACAATATTAAAATAGAGATAGCCATTGGCACATGAAAAGGTGGTTGAATAATATGCAGAAAAATTGGGGGAAACGTGTATGTGGGGCCGTTATTCAGTAGAAACATTGTATCACGTTCAGATGCGCCTTGTTGGAGAAGATTTGCTAGGTTTTCAGAACGCGTAGTGTCGTTGAGGTTTCTCTTCTCACTGCAGGCGAGGGCTTCCTGCTGTCCTTCCTGTTCGTAATTCGGTTTTACTTTTCTTACAGGGCTTCCGAAATCATTGAAGTGTCAAAACCTGAATCCACCAGAATGTGTCCATGGAACTGAAAACTATCAGATATTTAGACAGGGTGTGTTAAAGGGCTCACCGTGCGTCCGTTTTATGCCGTAATGATGTGCACAAATAATGGCACGGCCGGCTTCGTGTGAGACGCAGGAAGGACCGGGGAGCAGCAGAACCAGGGCTTCCAATGCCTGTCCGCGTTTAAAGCGCGCCAGCGCCCTCTGGTGCTCAGGCTGTGCAGCGCGCCGGCTCCGCGGGTGCCGCCAAGGGCCGGGCCTGCCTGGGGGCCTGCCCGGGGTTCCAGACCTGCTGGACCGTGCATGGCTCATCAGGCCAGGCCTGTCCAGGGGTTTGAGAACCGCAGACCTGCAGGACTGTGCATGGCTCATTAGGCCGGGTCTGTCCACGGGGTCCAGACCTGCAGGACCGTGCATGGCTCATCAGGCCGGGCCTGCCCGGGGTTCCAGACCTGCTGGACAGTGCATGGCTCATCAGGCCGGGCCTGTCCAGGGGTTCCAGACCCGCGGGGACCTTGGCTCCATCAGGCGGGAACCGCCCCGCGGGATTCTGAAAGGATGAATGCATTTTCCTCTTTCTAGCATGGAAGGATTGTTAATTATTTCTTCGTAGTTTTCTGTGCTTCCCTTTCTCCTTTTTGCCTCACCGCTCTTTCCTCCTGAATCCTGAGTGATTTGGGTAAAGCCAATGGTCGGATTACCTGGGAAGAAGCTGGGAAGCCAAATGTATGAAGAGCGGGGGTTCAGATAGGGGCCACGGAGAGCCCAGGCCCAGGAGGCCTGCAGAGCCTGGGAGGAGGGAGGCTCACCCAGCCCGGGGCCTGGCCCCATGGGGGTCCTCCTGCAGAGGAGGAGGGAGGCTCACCCAGTGCTGGGCCTGGCCCCATGGGGGTCCTCCTGCAGAGGAGGAGGCAGGCTCACCCAGCGCTGGGCCTGGCCCCTGGTGGTCCTCCTGCAGATGTAGCCCTGAGGGCTGCTGACCCCCTCCAACTTCACCGCCTCTCCTGAATCCCAGGCCATCCCAGCCTCGTCTGGCGGTGTGAAGAGTGGATCTGAATTCCAAAGATCTGGGTCTTGCTCTGACTTTCCCCATTTGCTGCAGTTTGAGGAAGTAACGAATTATTTGGGAATCTTCATTTGTGTACATTTTAATTTTTAAAATGAGGGTAAAATATTCCATCATTGAAGGTGACTGTGAAAGTGAGGAGGGAGAGCTTGTGTGGAAGGACATCAAAAATTGCTCTCGGAGCCAACAACTGCTGCTCCCTTCTCCCTGCACCCTCTAGACAGGCGCTGTTCCTGACCCTGTGAAGAGGCAGCGTCATGCGGGGCGATGGGAACACAGAGACTGCAGCATGGACAGACGTTTGTGTTGCAAGCAGACACACACCTCCAGGGTAAATGTTTATTCCAGAGACACCACCGTTCCCACGCCCAGCGAGTGTGCATTCTTTCTGGATTCAGAGCCCCACAGTTGTGTTTGTGAGTCATCAATGGTGAACGCTGGGGCCTTCTGGGGACAGGGGTGTGATCCATGTCTCCGTTTTCAGGTGACAACACCAGTCCCCCACCCACCTCACCCCAAACAAAGAGGCCACTGATCCGGGCTGCACAGACACCGGCAGCCAGCAGCTATGCGGCCCCGCCTTTTCATTTATTAAGCAGAGATTAATAATGGTATATTTACGGCCTGTCTGCGGCCGAGCGACACTGCGGCATTGATTCATTTCTGACGATAGTATTGCGGGAACAACGACGCCGTTGAGTTCGCTGCTAGATTTATCACTTGAGGAGGTGGGAGGAGAAGGGGGTTACTACAAATAGAAAACGCACCTCTGGAAGCCGTTATTTATGAGCTGCTCAGGAACCGACCCCAAGACATAGCCACGCAGTTTCCAGTAACTGGGCGCTGTAACTGGCGGGGCCTCCCCAGGTGGTGGCCGTCGGAGGCTGTGGCCGGGAGGTGGCCCTGGTGCTGGCCGGGCCACACGGACAGCGTCTGGGGCAGCCGCGCCCCTCCGTCCCCAGGCCGCAGGCTGGCCACCCTGGCCGGGCGCGCACAAGATTTACACACCATCGGCGCCCACAGAGTCGACGGGCCAGCTCAGCTTTTTCATTAGCGTCCCCACATGGCACAGCAGAGGGTTCCTACGTCACCTCCAGAATGTATTATGCAAGGGCTATTTCTGTATTTCTGTGTCTACTGAGAGGTTATGTCAGGCAGCCCATCAACGGAAAAATGTGAAAGCAGGTTGTGACAGAACGAATATTCAGCCCAGCCCAGCACTGGACACAGATTAGGAGTTCATAAAATATTAATATTTGTGGGCCGATGGATTTTTGTCAGCTTCTGTGGTTTATTTCTCTTCTTTTTTCTCTTTCTTTTTTCCTTTTCCTCTTTAAAAAAAAAAGAAGTTTAAAATGCATGACATACTATCAGTTGTTAATGAGAAAGTAAAAAGTGTAAGAAGTATTCTAAAAATAACAGATGTTCTTCTGTATTCCTATTTGTGATTTTTTTTTTCTTTATTAAAAAGAACCTTTGTGTTTGCACCCTGGCGGGTTTCACTGCACTGAAAAAGGGACTGATGTAATTTAAAGTTAGTTAATATTTAAAAAGCGGTTCCTGCCCACACTCAGCATTTGTGGAGTCAAACTGAGGTTGTGCCAGTACGTCGCTGAGACTTATCTCAGGAAGCGCACAGGCACGGTGCTCGCCCTGAGAGTGAGAATCACTTGAACCCAGGGAATGAAAAGGTTATTATCCCTGACTTAGGACCTATTCCCTTCCCCACTTACTGTTACCCTTCCCTCAGAAACATTTACAGTCGAAAATGAGGATTGAGTGTATCTCGTGAGAAGAACCACCTGGTTCTCCCGCAGAATCATAGCCCAGGATGAAAGCATTTCTCCCACTGAAAGTTGAATTTAAGGACCCAACATCTTTTCATCATATGGCACACCTCAGAAAACAAAAACAAAAAGTACAGAGAGAAAAGCAAACCCAGCGTCACCCACCTCGCCCGAGAGCCGTGCTCACTAGAGGCCAGGTGCCGCATTCCTTCGCTTGAACCCAGGAGGCGGAGGTTGCAGTGAGCTGAGATCGCGCCACTGCACTCCAGCCTGGGCAACAGAACAAGACTCCATCTCAAAAAAAAAAAAAAAAAAAGTTATGATCGTTTGTGAATACACAAGTGAAATTTTTGTAGGTGAATGAGTAAACCTTTATTAAAGTTTGCAGTAACTTTTCCTGTTTCAGAGCCAATAAAATTGTGTTCAGAAACATTTCTGTAGACTCTTGAAGAGCTTGTAACAGCAAAAGAATCGTGTGTGTAGTGCCGCGGCACCACTGTCCGGGGCTGACCTCACCTGTGCCTCTGGGCCCCTCCGTAGGTGGATGGACGACAGCCCTTGAAGATCTGCGCGTCTCCACCCACCTAGGAACCTGCGTTTTTCCTTACCTGGCAAAATGGACTCTGCAGTGCAATTAAATTACTGTTTCAAGCTGGGAATCTGCTGGTGAGACGGGGAGGTGACCCTGGCCCATCTGGGGGCGGGGACGCTGACACAGGGTTCTCATAGCGGGGAGGCTGGGGATCCAAGACAGGAAAAGGAGCTGTGACCCCAGAACCAGAGGCTGAGGTGTGACGATGGGGAAGGGGCCGGGAGCCCAGGATGCAGAGAGCCTCTCGCGCTGGGAAAGGCAGTAAGAGGGATTCTCCCTCAAAGCTCCGACACCTGGATTTTACACGGCTGGATTTTAGACTTCCGGCCTGCAGAACTGTGAGGGGACCAATCTGTGTTGTTTTAAGCAGTGATTTGCAGTGATTTGTTACAGCAGCAATGGAAACAAATGAGCAGTCCTAGGATCTTCATCCCAGCTGCTCCTGGGGTCTCAGGATGAGACGCGGGGCCCGGTCCCCCTCACGCAGGGTCTCTGCTAGCCTCTGAGGGCCCCTGTCCCAGGCGAGGGGCTTGGCTCACCTGCCCCCCTAACTTGGCCTCTTTCAATATGATGGACATGGATCTGCTCTCTAGCTGCTCAGAGGGCAAGGCCGGCACAGAGGCTGTGGTCCATGGATTGGAGTTTGTGGCCCAGCTGTGGGGAGTATGGAGAGAAAGAGCAGGAGATACTCTGGGGTGCTGGGGACAGGGAGATCCCAGGCCAGGCAGGTGCCCACCTGCAGGCTGTTGGGCACAGAGTGGGTTGTTCTCTAGGAGTGAGATGCCAAGGTTTCGAATGTGCCCAGCATTAAGGATTCAGAGATACCTAAATCAGGAAGATGGCCAGCCTAGGACAGATTAGGAATACCAGCAGATCCTTTTTTTAAAAAAAGGTAGACTAACCTCGTGTTTCAGCTGTGCAAGATTAATACTGATTATAATCACCCATGCGACTTGCTAATTATTTTTATCAAAACTGACCACAAAGGGTATTTCCAGATGCCAGGGTAAAAACAGAGCTAGGCACTTTTATTCACTGATTATTCATCCTTTTATTCTTGGCTTGTCCAGGAGTCCAGAGCTATTTTAAACAGCATTATTAGAACTGTCTCTGCAAACACCGTCCGCTGGTGTGCTGACTGTAGACAGGTCTCCGCCAAGCCGTGGCTCCTGTCGTCCTGACATAGACGCTGCCATTTTAATGCTGACCTCCAGGGGCTGGTGGCTGGACCTGTGCGGCCATCACTGCCCAGACCCAGCAGAACCCCGTGAGCGTGGTTGCACACGTCTCCCACTAACATTCGGCATCAAAAGTCAGGGAATCGACGTTTATTGCGAAGTTCAAGACAGCTCACTGGTCTGGATATTCTGTTTTATGTCTTACTTGACTACACACTTAAACTCTATGAAAACGGTTCTGTGTCTGCTCTCTAAGATTAGGAGCTCCCTTCTTTCATATCCACAAATAAGGGAAAAGTACACTGAAAAAAAATGTTTGTAAGTAATTTCTAGGCCAGGCGCAGTGGCTCACGCCTGTAATCCCAGCACTTTGAGAGGCCAAGACAGGTGGATTACCTGAAGTCGGAAGTGCAATACCAGCCTGGTCAATACGGTGAAACCCTGTCTCTACCAAAAATACAAAACGTTAGCCAGGCGTGGTGATGTGTGCCTGTGGTCCCAGCTACTCAGGAAGCTGAGGCAGGAGAATCGCTTGAACCTAGGAGGCAGAGGTTGTAGTGAGCCAAGATCGCGCCACTGCACTCCAGCCTCAGCGACAGAGCAAGACTCCATCTCAAAAAAAAAAAAAAAAGGAAATCTATTTCTATACTTTGAATGCTCCCTTTTTAATAATTCTGTGTTTGTCAGTATCCCAGAAGCTGATTCTACTTATGAAAAATGCACCTGATATCCTGAGAACACTGCAAAGTGTGCACTCTGAATTGGCCTCTGCACACACAATCGTCCAGTTGCCGAGGGCTGCCCCGAGCTGAGCATTGCTTTGCGAATGTTGGATGAGTACTTACCTTAGGCTTAGCTGCACGAGAGCCCTGGAGCAGTGTGGGGTTTGTGAAAGAGCACAGGCTCCCCTGGTGCCCAGCGAACCTGGTGGAGTGAGATGAGCTTCCCCTCACGACAAGGGAAATAAAGATGGGATGAAGCATCCACTGGGACAGCCCAAGGGCTGGGGTCCTAAAGGCCAAGGGCATTCAGACATTGACGCTGGAGGCCTCCTCAGTGAGGGAAGCCAGTGCCTGCCCTGGTGGGGAGGATGGGAGCACCTGGCCACACAGAGAAAAAGGGAAGAGGACGACTCGGCACGAAGCCGGCTTTGAAACTTGACTGGGAGGGAGTCCAGCAAGAACGGAGCCAGGTAGGTTTATTCACTGATTGTTCATCTTTTCATTCTCGGCTTGTGCAGGAGTCCAGAGCTATTTTAAACAGCACCGTTAGAACCGTCTCTGCAAACAACGTCTACTGGTATGCTGACTGTGGACAGTTCTCCGCCAAGCCGTGGCTCCTGTTGTCCTGACATAGACGCTGCCATTTTAACACAGACCTCAAGGGGCTGGTGGCTGGACCTGCGCGGCCGTCACTGCCCCGACCCAGCAGAACCCCGTGGGCGTGGTTGCACATGTCTCCCACTAACGTTCAGCATCAAAAGTTGGGGGATCGACATTTATTGCAAAGTTCAACACAGCTCACTGGTCTGACCTCGACGGTGTCCCTGAGGCCCGTCTCTCAGAGTGTGCATTGGCTGTAATGGAGAAAGTGAGTTTTCCTTGGATTCTGCCCTGGTTTGACCTCATCACACTCCAGGACACAGAGAGCCCGGCTGGGTGATCAGAAATCGGTGTCCTCGGGGAGCCTGCAGTGCCCCTGCTGAGGGCTTCAGGGGCTCAGGAGGTGAAGTGGCTGACTCTAGGGAAAATGGGCTCCGGGAGAGGCACCTTTGTTTTAGGGTGGTTTTAGGATCATTAGGTGAATGCAGTGACCTCACCCAACTACGGCCTCAGGGTCTGGCTCCCCTCAGCCCCCTGGGGCTTTGATGGTGGCCTTGGGACCTGTCCCAGAAGTTGCTGGCTGAGTACAACAGACCTTTGCTGACCAAAGGAAGCAAGGAAAAGAGTTTAGCTGCTCAGGACAATTACTGCATTTAATGACCTCTCCTGCTAGAAACAAAAAAACAGTGGCTCAGGCCTGGGGATGAGAATCAAGTTTTATAGATGGTGGCGGGAGTTCATTACACTGAGCACAGCCAGCCAGCGTCCTGCTGCTGCAAGTGATCCGGGAAAGGCACCTCCACTTCTGGTCTCATCTCGAGGTCGGTCTCAGTCAGCTGGGAGCGAAAGGGACACATTTACAAGTGTTCTCTGGAGCAGCAAGGTGCTTCCTGCTGCCATCCAGGACAAGGGGCTCCTGCGCTGGGTGCCTGATACTCCCGCTGGGATGCTTGCATCCTCTCCTTTGCTTCTGCCTGGATCCCTCCCTCACAAACTTTGTGTCAGAAGAGAAGAGGGACCTCTGGGGACACATACATCATCATTACCAAAACTTTAAGGCCACTTTTCAACAAAAAGGGCATCTTTGAAAGACTTTCAGATCAGAAACAATGCTGTCTCAACCCTCCCACCCCTCCAACCCCAGATTTGGGTGCACTACCATGCTGAATATATCAAATCAGACTTTTACTACGATAATCTGACTTTTATCAAAGAGCACTGAGAGGGGACAGCCTGGCTGAAGACCACCCCAACAGCTGGTTTTTTTTTTTTTTTTTTTTCAATTTTTGACACAAGATCTCACTCTGTCACCCAGGCTGGAGTGCAGTGATGCCATCACAACTCACTGCAGCCTCAAACTCCTGGGCTAAAGCAATCCTCCCACCTCAGCCTCCTGAGTGGCTGGAACCACGTGCCTGCATGTGCCTGCACCACGCCTGGCTAAGTTTTGTGTTTTTTTTGTAGAGATGGGGTCTTGCCATGTTGCCTAGGCTGGTCTTAAACTCCTGGGCTCAAGCAATCCTTCCTTGGCCTCCCACAGTGCTGGGATTTTAGGCATGAGCCCCCGCACAGCTCTGTGGGAATGCAAGGCCTTATCCCAGGAACACATGCTGCTGGGGGGATAACCAGGAACACTGGCTTCGGTTTTCCACCTGGATCTGGGAAAGAGACATCACACAGCTCAGCGTCCAGGAGGCGGGGCAGCCCAAAACTTAGGCTCAGGTTTTCCACCTGGATCTGGGAATGAAGATATCACACAGCTCAGCTTCTAGGAGGCGGGGCAGCCCAAGACTCAGGCTTAGGTTTTCCACCTGGATCTGGGAAAGAGACATCACACAGCTCAGCATCCAGGAGGCGGGGCAGCCCAAGACTTAGGCTCAGGTTTTCCACCTGGATCTTGGAAAGAGACATCACACAGCTCAGCTTCTAGGAGGCGGGCAGCCCGAGACTCAGGCTCAGGTTTTCCACCTGGATCTGGGAAAGAGACATCCCACAGCTCGGCGTCCAGGAGGCGGGGCAGCCCGAGACTCAGGCTCAGGTTTTCCACCTGGATCTTGGAAAGAGACATCACACAGCTCAGCGTCCATGAGGCGGGGCAGCCCAAGACTTAGGCTCAGGTTTTCCACCTGGATCTGGGAAAGAGACATCACACAGCTCAGCGTCCAGGAGGCGGGGCAGCCTGAGACTCAGGCTCAGGTTTTCCACCTGGATCTTGGAAAGAGACATCACACAGCTCAGCGTCCAGGAGGCGGGCAGCCCGAGACTCAAGCTCAGGTTTTCCACCTGGATCTTGGAAAGAGACATCACACAGCTCAGCATCCAGGAGGCGAGGCAACCCGAGACTCAGGCTCAGGTTTTCCACCTGGATCTGGGAATGAAGACATGACACAGCTCAGCGTCCAGGAGGCAGGGCAGCCCGGGACGTGGGCTCAGGTTTTCTGAGATCATCTACCTGGTCTCTTCTCACTCATTGTATGACCTCAGGTAACTTCCTGAGTGTCTTCATGCCTCAGTTTTCCCGTGTGCAATAGGAGTTTTGTGAAGATTAATTGAATTAATAACTATGTCGGGACAAATGTATCAGCTCCTGGCACTTGGTAATATAAGCCATGACTCTTCACTGTTGTTATCATTTGATATTTGAGCTTAATGCCAAAAGTTTCTCCGGAGGAAGGTGCAGCTCTCTCGAAGGTGCTGAGCTCCTGCAGGGAATGTACATCCCAACTCATAATTTCCTTCAATGTTAAAACATGAGCCAGTTGCCTGTGACTTTATTCCTTTCGTGCATTCATGAGTTTACTATCAAGGAAATACAGGTAAGCTCTTCACGTTTATGTTTGCACACTCTTAGAGGCAACTCCGATTCTGATGTTTTAGGCTTTAGTTCATGTTTATCCTGTCTTCTAATTGTTCTAATTTTATGCATGTCTATAATAGTTGTCTTATGTTTCTAAATTACTTTTTATCTTTTTATGTTTTATAGCTATACCCTTTTTCATGATTTTAGTGCATTAATGCCTGGGAGTGACAGCTGTTTACAATTCAAATCCCACATTCTGCTGCGAACTCTCCTCCTCTGTGTCCGGAAGGTTCTATCCACTTTCCTTTTGTGCATTTAGTTATTGGCACTGCTCCTTCTCCCCTAAAAGAATTCTAAGCAATTACACTTGCTCCATTTCCCTTGAAGGACTCGAACTCACTTCTCCCAGCGAGTCACACTGGCTTACTTGGTCATTGATCTTACGTTTTAGTCTCATTTCCGAGAACCTGCTCCTCTGCGGTTGCCTTGTGTGTGTTGGAGACCTTCTCAGAGATGGGGTCATTTTGACAAAGTCACAGAGCAAAAGCCGTCACACATCAAAGCCAGGGCTCCTCTGATGCTGAGCCAGTGGTGGGGCCAGGGCTTCTCCAATGCTGAGCCGGTCCCTTTATCCCGTACCCCATCCTCCCTGTGTGAAGGGCATGTGAGACAAAGCCCTTGCATGTGCAGGACCTGACTCATAGCTCTGACACCTCTGCTTCCTGGGCCATGTGTGGACAGGCACTGTCTTCTTGAGTGTAGACTGTGTGTTTTTCATTCTTCCATCTGCGACCCGTGGACCTGGGTGTGGGCGACATGGCTGCATTGAGCCTCTAACTGGCTTTCTTACGATAATTATTTTTATTTTTATTTTTATTTTTATTTTTTTGAGACAGAGTCCTGCTCAGTTGCCCAGGCTGGAGTGCAGTGGTGTAATCTCAGCTCACTGCAACCTCCGCCTCCCCAGCTCAAGCCATTCTCCTGCCTCAGCCTCCTGAGTAGCTGGGATTACAGGCACCTGCCACCATGCCCAGCTAATTTTTGTATTTTTAGTAGAGATGGGGTTTCACCATGTTGGCCAGGCTGGTCTTGAGCTCCTGACCTCAGGTGATTCGCCTGCCTCGGCCTCCCAAAGTGCTGGGATTACAGGTGTGAGCCACCGCACACGGCCTACAATAATATTTTTAAAATGGCTTTCTCCTATTTTCTTTGGCCTATCTAAACTTAAGTATCCATATTTCTGTTTTCTATGTTTGGAGATACATAAAAAAAACTTTTCCCCCATTTTCTCTCATTTTCCCTCAATTTCCTAAAATTTGCCTTTTTCCTTTTATTTTATTTTCTTATGACATTATTCTTGTCAAGTACAATTGCTTTTGAATACAAAGTATTTTGGTTTATGATGTTCATGATTTGTCCTGAGATCCTAAAATTTTTTAGGAGAAACCCTTGTCTTCTAAGACTATTTTATTTTAGTTCTTTTCTCTGCATCCCCCTTAACCAGCTAATAGCACTTTGTCTTGATTTCATAATATGATAGGTTTTCATCTTTGTGACTACCATATGGTCACTTTTACTCACTAGGCTTTTGAACTCAATTTAAACAGAATAACTTACCAGTGCAAAATATGAGGTTAGATGAGTAAGTTGGAATCAAAATTCTGCCATGTTGGGCAAATTATTCACCTACATATTGTGAAGTGTTGTGTTATTTCTCCTTATTTATTCTTATTGGGTCTTATTAAAATCTTAGCATTTGTTAAGGAAAATAATATTCATCATTTAAAGACCAAACGGTTCAATCTAATGAATTTTAATAACACAACAAATTAAACCACGTTTGCCCTATTCTGTAAACAGCGCTGCCTGCTTTTCTGCCCTGGCACAGTGTCCAGGCTTGGCCACGAGGGGGCACTTGAAACCTGCCTTTCGGTGCCTGGTCGTCGTCCCCTGAAGTGAAAAGTTGCCCTTCCGGTTATTTCCCTTCCTATTTGTCTGCCTCCGGGGTGTGTGGCTTCATTATCAGATCTCAGAAGCTTATGAACTTTAAAAATGGTGATAAGCCCTGTGAAAACCCCCTTTGTGCACGTTTTCAAAAATGTATTTAACATCCAAAAAGAACGTTATGACACTCACTGTCTCCACGAGTGAAAATGTGTGTGCACATGTGTGCGTGTGTGCATGTATGTATGCATCCATATGTGTGTATGCATGTATGTATGCATCTGTGTATGTGTGCATGCATGTGTGTGCGTCTGTGTATGTATCCATATGTGTGTGCATGTGTGTGTGTGCACGTGCATCGCGTGCATGTTTTCTTGTGTGTGCATGTCTGTGTGTGTGTGTGTGTGTGTGTCCCGGATAGATAAGCCATCAACTAAGAAGGAAACAGGCTGGCCTTTGTCTAGGGCCTGCCTTACATCTGCCGGAGTCCAAAGTCCACAATTCTTCCCTTTCGATTTCTGCCTTTTCCATAACTGGCACTGACCAGCAGAAACAGAAATGTGTTGTGAGGTCACCACCATCATCTTTCTGCTCATCCACACGTGTGCTGGGGTCTGCTGCCGGCAGCGGTGTGGCAGGACTCGGCGGTCTCTTGTGCGGGTCTGCGTCTCAGATGAATGAGGATGAAGTTTTGATTAGATGCTCTCTCCGTTCCCTGAAACTCTGGAATTCTAGGCCTGTCTCTTTTTCCTGCGTCCTTCCCTCCCTTCCTGCTTTCTTCTCTTCCTTCTTTCTTTTCTCTCCCCATCCCTCCCTCCCTTTTCCCTTTTTCTCCCCTACCCCTTTACTCCCTAAATGAGTGTCTGAGGGGCCGACCACAGTGCCGTGCTGTGTCCTTTGGGAGTGTGTATTCAGAACTACAAGAAATCACTCTGTTCCTTCTGTGTACTCACGGAACTTGATTCTTGCCATGAGAAGAAGGCAGGAACCGGATACCTCCATCACCCTCTCTTTTTAAACTTTCCAACGTCAGGACAGCACCCTTCCCTCCACTCCCACCTTCAGACTCTCAGAGGAACAGGCAGTCTTCACCTTGCGTTAGAACCTCTCCTCTGCAGCCAGGAGCCAGGTGTCTTCACACATTCCCCAGGGTTTTCTCTCCACTCGGCTTTGCGCCCCATCCTTCATGTTCACATTCCATTTAGAGAGGAAGCTGCACTGGCCCTGAGCCCCGCATTGCCCGGTGTTTCCCATCACTGCTCCACTGACCTTCCTGTCTCCTGCCGAGACGGTGGCTGTGGCCCCCGAAGCTGGGCTCCTGCCTTCCCTTGCCCCCTACACCCTCCTCGAGGCTCCAAGAGTGACAGGCTGTGGGCAGCCTCAGTCCTCTCCCCTCTCCATCTGCTTTCAACCAGGAATTAATTTGAGCGGGAACACCGCAGTGAACCCTTCCTGGCAGAACAGGACTGTGGTGTTGAAGACGAGGCTCAACCACCCTCCACCAGCCTGGCTGACGTTTTTGCAGAACCATGCTGCCCTCCGGGTCCCTTCCCCCAATCCTTCTCCCTCCCCAGGAGCCTGAAGCTCTCCCCAGCTTCTTGTGCTCTCCAACAAGTCCCTTGAAAAAACTGATCCCATATTTCAATTTGTTATGAATCTATGTTTCTTTATGTCTCAGAGCATACTATTAACACTTGCTTTAAAGGAATAGTGTACTAATTACAACATGGAGGTCGGTCTCCACTGACACTTTTCTTCTGGGATTGGGTCCTATTTTTCTGTTTCCTCAGTTGAAGGTTGTAAAGGTTTTGCCACTGTCCTGGACACTGAAGGTCACGTATTCAGACTCTGGGTTCTGTTGTATTCCTCTGAACAGTGCTCAGCTGTGTCGTTGCTGTTGTTGGTAGAGCAGACACTCACTTGACTGGAAGCAAACTGCAGGCTCTGTCTTTGGACAGCAGGTCAAATCTCAATTCAGACCTTTCATCTCTAGCTGGGCTGCTGGAGGTGTGTCTTGCATATGCACAGTTCAGGGGTCATCAGGTATTAGGGCAGAATTTATATACAAAACGTGTGGATGCCCCTCTCTGTGTCTTTCTCCACAGATTTCTCCTTAATGTTTTTGTGTCTATGGTTACCCCCAATTTTACCCTGCAGTGTTCTTCAGATGAGAAAGACTGCAGGTTACCTACTGGAGTTTCACTGCCCCATGTGGCCTGCTGGAGCCTGGCCTTGGGCTAGAAGCTGTGAAGCTGGTATATTCACTCAGTGCCAACTCCTCTCCTCCAAGTGCTAATTCCGGCCCAGAAACTGCCTGCTTTGGAGCATGATGTAAACTTGGCCTCCCTTCATGCTACATACAGGCCACGGAAATGGGACACCCACCCCAGGGTGCTCTGGGACCAGCTTGCATTGATTTGCAAGAGTGATTGTTGAACATTCTGCAATTTCCAAGCTGGCTGTTCCATCATTTGTAGCTTGAAACCAGAAGTTGATTAAACATGGTGGGACCATTTATACCATGGTACTTGACAAACTACAAACCAGGTCTGTCTCTCTCTCTGTCTCTCTCTCTCTCTCTTTTGTGGGGAGGGCAACTAATGAGTACACTACTACCCAAGACATTTACCACTTTATTTCCTCAAATGTTGACTCTCACTCAGGACTTGCCAGCTTATGGTTTTTCTCTGTTCCTCCAGATAACTGTTATATGTCTCTCTCTCTCTCTCTCTCTCTCTCTGTCTCTCTCTCTCTCTGTGTGTGTGTGTGTGTGTGTTAGGAGTACGGTAGTAGTTCTACAAAAGAACAACTACAAAAGAAAACTCACAGCTGTTATCTCAAACAAGGTGAATAGACTCTGATGGGAGCCTTTCAGCCATTATTATAAACAAAAACCCTTTCGATGTATCTTCAATAAAAAGATCCTCTCTCTTCTTTCTTAGACATCATGTGATCTCTGTTCCTATGACAGGCTCTTCTGATCCAATCATCTCTACTCATTCCTTAGGTTAATTTTTGGCCTGATTAGTATTAATGTTCATATTAAGGCTTTTCATAATCAATTTGTGACTTAACACAATTAATATATTTAAACATCTATTAAAACTGAAATACATCTGTGCCCATCTATAGAGAGGGAAGTTTCTCACATGTTCTCTACAAACACTGGCTCCTTGGTTACAAGAAACACTTTCACATTTTCTAGCCCCACAGGCTATTCACCAACTCCTATGTTTTGTCATGAAGACTAAGCTTAGCTCATAGTGGCAAATATACCACTTACTCAGTCATTCCTTCAAAACCATTTATTAACTGCTTGGATAATAACCATGTAAACAAGTATATTCATAATTACAAGAACTCGTACGTCATGAAGTAAAGAAACTGTGATACAATTGCCCTAATAATAGAGAAACTCATTAGAGAGTGTGTTTGTAGAATGTCTGGCTGTGCAAGTAATATTTAAGCTAATATTTAAAGGATGAGAAGAAATTGTTCACTAAGGAACTGAAGAATTAAGAAGTAAACATTCCAGAACATTCCAGGCATAAGGAACCTTGTGCCAAATTCCCTAGGATAAGAAAGAATTTTTCAGCATGTCAAAATAACTGAACGAAGCCGGTGTGGATGGATTTTAGTAATCAGGCGACAGTGATATGGAAGGGGTAGGAGTGAAAGCAGGAAAGGGTGCCATGTAGAGTACTGCAGACCAAGTTAAGCCACGAGCCTGGGTTTTATACATTGCAATGGGGAGACATTGAAACAGCATAGTCAGGAGTGGCTGACATAATTCACAGGTAAAAAGATAACTGTGACCTGAATTACCAGCGGATTAAAGAGGGGAAGAGAGGGCAAAAGAAGAATCCAGGGGGCTCATTGGGAGAAGCTAAGGCTGTGTGGGCGGCAGGTTTTCGTGACTTGGACTCAGGTTAGGGCAGTGGAGATATGGAAGTTCCTGGCCGTTCAAGAACCCGGTCAGGCTCAGTGGGTTGTGTCATAAGAAATACGCTCTGGGGGCCGGGCGCGGTGGCTCACACCTGTAATCCCAGCACTTTGGGAGGCCGAGGCAGGCAGATCACAAGGTCAGGAGTTCAAGACCAGACTGACCAGTATGGTGAAACCCTGTCTCTACTGAAAAAAAAAAAAAATTAGCTGGGCATGGTGTCACGCACCTGTAGTCCCAGCTACTTGGGAGACTGAGGCAGGAGAATCGCTTGAACCCGGGAGGTGGAGGTTGCAGTGAGCCAAGATCACGCCACTGCACTCCAGCCTGGTGACAGAGCGAGACTCCGTCTCAAAAAAACAAACAAACAAACAAAAAAAAAACATGCTCTGGGAAGGCGTGCCTTGCTGAATCCTTAAAAACATCTGAATATGAAGATCAGGTAGAAGGCAACGCACTTGCTGAGCCAGCATGGAAGGAACAGATAGAGAGGTTAGGGAGACAGGCGCTCGGCTTCAGAGTCGTCTTCTGTTCCTCATTGCCAGCTGGGTGTCCTGGAGGAAACACTGGTGATCTGATGGTGGGTTGGAGGAGAGCAGAATGCAGAGGACGCCATGGGGATTTCCAGCTCATGTGACTTGCTGCGGGATGGTGAATTGAAATTAGAACTCTTAGAGAAAGTGGTTTCTGAAAAACAACCTGAAGATGTACACTTTTTGTGTATTGAGTTTCAAATGCTGGTAAGATATTTTAGTTGGAAATGACAAATAGGTGATTGAATATATATGATTTGGGAATCCTAATGTATGTTCTGGGCTGGAGGGAGAACTTTTGGAATCAGCACACAGATGAGATTTAAAGCCGTGGGAGTCCATAAAATTACCCTGGTAGTGATCTTCTCAATTTAATGCATATTTCTGGTGATTTCTTTTCCCTTACTTCAATCTACAGTTCACCGGGTATAATTGGCTGAGTAGTGACCCCAGAGATAACGTGCAGGCCGGCATCCTTGGAACCTGGGAATGTGAGTTTGTTTGGAAAGATGGGATTAAGTTCAGGATCTTGAGATGAGGTCATCCTGGGTCATCTGTTGGGCCCCAGATCCAAGGAGCAGTGTCCTTATAAAAGAGAGGCAGGGATTTAGACACCCAGAGAAGCGGAGGGAATATGAGGACAAAGGCCAGGTGCTGAGAAAAACCCGTGCGAGAACGCTGGCTGCCGCAGGGGTGAGAAGAGGAGGGAAGCAGGGGTGAGAAGAGGAGGGAAGTAGGGGTGAGAAGAGGGAAGCAGGAGTGAGAAGAGGAGGGAAGGGGCTCTCTCCCGACCCCGGGGGACTGCGACCCTGCTGGCAGCCCCAGGGTGAGAAGAGGAAGGAAGCGGGGGTGAGAAGAGGAGGGAAGTAGGGGTGAGAAGAGGAGGGAAGTAGGGGTGAGAAGAGGGAAGCAGGAGTGAGAAGAGGAGGGAAGGGGCTCTCTCCTGACCCCAGGGGAGTGCGGCCCTGCTGGCAGCCGCAGGAGTGAGAAGAGGGAAGCAGGGGTGAGAAGAGGGAAGCAGGGGTGAGAAGAGGAAGGAATAGGCTCTCTCCCCACCCTGGGGGGAGTGCGGCCCTGCTGGCTGGCACCTCCGTCCCTGGCTTTCCCCCTCCAGAACGGCGAGGCAATGGATTTGTGTTGTTTAAGCCAATAAAGTTGTGTAATTTGTTCTTGGCAATACTAGAAATTCATATACCAGCTACCAAGTAGGGTCTGGAAGTCCTTATTTTAAGCCGGAACCCCAGGTGATCCTGGTTAGTGGATCACCGTTGAGAAACGCTGACCTAGGGCGATACCACATGACTGAGTTTTGAAGGGTATCAGAATTAAACATTTAGTAGGAGAGAAAAAGCGGCTCCAGGACTTGGGAGGCCCGAGATGAGACACAGAGAGGAACAGTACTTGGCTCCTAGGTTGTTTTTGTCTGACTCCAGTCGCATAATTGCACATTGGAAAAACAGTCTGGAAATGACGGGATTTGCATCGTGTTTTCAGTTCGTCAAGCGTCTTGACTCTGTCTGGATCTGTAACTAAACAATACCAGCAGGTGAGAGTGGTCACACGGAATGAAACACAAACGATCTTCAAAGGACAAACGTGGTGAATCCTCGAACTGGCAAAGGAAGAAGTAAACTCTGCCCCCACGAGCTCGCGCGACGCGACACCGCGGCCTCTCCTTGGCCCACTCACCACTGGGACGCTCTTCTTCAAGCTGGGAACATGCGCTTCCTCACAGCTGGAGCCATTCCTTCCTCTTCTTCAAAGGATTTTCTGAAATTCCGACCCCCACTCTGAAATTGTTTCATAAACTGTCACAGTTTCACCTTCTCACCCTTCCACATGAGTAGCCTCTCTCCAGTAAGACTTGGCCCTAAAGGTGGGTGCTTTGACCTGAGTGTCTACGCCGGGGGCAGAGAGAACCACCCGCCCTGAGCTCCCGGCTCACTGGTCTCCATGCCTCGTTGGGGGCGAGACTGCGGACTTTAATCTTCTATCTTTGAATTTTCCCTGGATCCAAGCTGGACTGCACTGCAATGCTCCTTGCCCTCCTTCCTGAAACAGCTCATCTTTGTCCTGGAAAAATGTCATGCTTGAGGCACTTTGGCCCTTGGGAAGAACAAGAGGGAAGACGGGAACCTCCTTTTTCTGGAGCTCCTACTGCGACTGGACCTTGTTGGCCGGTCAGTCTCACTCTCTGTTAAGCGCTGATCTGCTCCGTCTGTGAACCCCTCGTGGATTTTATACATTGGAGAACAGTCTCCTGTTGCATTACTTCTCTTAATTTTCTTAACTCTGTCCTTCATTTAAAAGAAATCCTTAGGCCGAGGCGGGTGGATCACGAGGTCAGGAGATGGAGACCATCCTGGCTAACACGGTGAAACCCCGTCTCTACTAAAAATACTAAAAATTAGCCGGGCGTGGTGGCGGGCACCTGTAGTCCCAGCTACTCGGGAGGCTGAGGCAGGAGAATGGTGTGAACCCAGGAGGCGGAGCTTGCAGTGAGCCGAGATCGCGCCACTGCACTCCAGCCTGGGCGACAGAGCGAGACTCCATCTCAAAAAAAAAAAAAAAAAAAAAAGAAATCCTTAATTCTGATGTATCAATTATGTTAACTTTTGTTCTTTGGCATATTATTTAAAAAGTCTTTTTATCCCAAACTTACAGATATCCTTACACGTCTTCTTATACCATCTTTAACGTTTTTACCTTTCACATTTAGGGCTTTCATGGATCTGGCGTTCACCAGGTGTCATGAGGTGGAATCCAATTTGTTTTTTATGTTCTAGGATTCAGCCACCTTCAATCTCCCTAACCGTTTCTAATAGTTTTGACATTTGTTCCGTACCAATCAACCTCCTTCTCAGCGATCTGACGTCTCCAGGACTGAACTTGGAGGAACTTCCCTATAACCTGTGTTAGTTTGCTATCTTGTTGGAGGCTAGACGCTAATAATACCTGGGCTCATGTTTTTTGAGGGTGTCGTTCTTTCTTTTTCTCTTGATGTTTTAAGCCTTTTGTAGAACTCAGGATTCCCAGCACTAAACCTCACCTGTGATGATTGAAAGTGATAAGATCCTTCAGTGCTTCTATCCAGTGGTATTCACTGCGTTCCCACCCTGTGGTGAGCCTCATGCTTGGTGATGCAGGGTGAGGAGGCGGGGAGGGGACTACCCACGGAGAGCCTAGAGGCTCAGGTGTGCTCAGGGGGGCCTGGTGCACTTGGCCTTTTGGGAAGTGCAGAAGTCCAGGGAATTGGTTTATTCAGGGACCTGGCTCTGTGCCTACATGCTCTAAGTGAGGAGCCATAGGCCCTACCAGTCCCCATCTCCGAGGGCAGGCAGCCAGACGTGAGCATTGAGGAAATGGAGGCACTGGGGAGGTATCATCCAGGGTTCTTGCTCACCAGGTCTTTGCATAGCAGTGGGGAGAGAACGGGCCCAGGGAGGACTCACCAAAGACCCATGGGAGCTGCATGGAGCATCCCAGGGCCCCAGTGCTCCCTCCTTCCACGATGTGGATGGCAGGAGGGGTATTCTGAGGACCCTCTACGTGGGCCAGCCTTTCATTTTCCCTTGCATCTTTCAATGGAGTTAAAAGTAGAACCTTCCTACCCCCATTCAGGACGGGGCACCTAACTTCCACATGCCACGGAAACCCCCAGGGCACTTGAGGGCTGATGTCCAGTAGGGGCCAGCACCTGCTCCTGGAATGAATTAATCAGCAAAATCATTGCAGCCCCCACATTATTTTCAACAAATATTAAGGTGTTCTCTAATCTTTCACCCATTTTGGTTATTCATAGTGTATCACCACTATCTGAAATCACCTTGACTAGTTGTCTAGGTGAATTATCTGTCTCCCCACGAGGATGTACACTTTATACTTACAAGGTCCTGTTCATCTCACTAGTCCCTGGTTCTTCCTCTCTAAAACAATACTAGGCCTGTAGTAGGAGCTCAGCTGCTATTCAGGTCAATGAAAGGTATGAAGGGGTGACTGAATAATGATTTAATGCAAGAAGGTAGGACTTCAGGTGCCCTTGGCGGTCCTGTCATTAGCGGAGTCATTGTGGAAAGAAATGTACCAGTGCTAAGTAGAATTAAGCAGGTAAATAAAGCAGTCGATTTGTTAGGTTAATCCCTTGGCAATAGCTCTCAGTTTATTTTATGGGCACATTCTTATTTTATTTCATTATCATTCATTAGATTCAAAATATTATGAGAGCCTTGAGGACCCATTTAAAATAATCTCCACATCCACAGCCATCGCAGATTATGACAATAAATGTGCTTAATTGAATCATGAACTGTCACACTGACTCTACTGCCCCACGCTGCGACACTGTTGCACCCCCATGCTGGGAGCTCAGTGACAATGCCAACATCGTGCACCTGTAGTGCAGGGAGTGGAGCCTGCCATGTCTTCACTGTCACGCAGATGGCAATGTCACAAGCACGGCCATTGCTGTGAAATGCTACACAGCTAAGAGACGAATCCCAGCAGTGATGTGGCACATCTCAGAAGTGTAGCTTTGAGTGAGAAAATAAAAAGTAGGATATACCTCATAGCAAAAAGTTGTTTATATAAATCAATAAACACTCACAATAAACAGCACTGCATACCCCACCTGTAAATATGCATCTCCGAGCACACATCTGAAGTGCGCCGGGGGGATAAGTGAATGGGACAAGAAGTGGGGTGGGGGCAGGCACAGAGAGGAGACTAAAGACAGAACAGGAGCTAACCAGGGGCCGTGGTAGGGGAGCAGGGCCAGCGTCACCTCCTGCACCTGGGGCCTACCATGCCCTCACTCACCGGGAGGAACTGCGTGTTGCAGGGAAAGTTGAGTTCCTCTATGAAATAACTCGCTTCCATTAGAAGGTATTAAAGGTCCTCAGACTGGAACCTTCCTCAGCAAGCGGCAGTATACACAGGTAAGCAATTTTGTATTTTCTAAATAAACTAACAAAATGAATTCTAAATGGAGCCATTCCTCTCGGGGGAAAATGCCCCATTCTTAATAGCTTGACTTTTCGGCTGTTTCATTTTGATGGTTTATAATTCAGTTGAACACATGTCCTGTCATACTGGGTTATGGCCGGGGATGTGAAGGTAATTTTCACTCGGCCCTTGAGTTCCTCGTGTTTTGAATCTAACAGATGATCATGGAATACGGCTGTGACCATAAGATGAATAGAGAGCTACAGTCAAAGAATTAGCCTGACGACGCCCCTTCTTAGCGGTTAAATGTTGTGCAACAGAGGGTGACTATTATTCAGTTAACAAACAAGGCCTAAGTGGGGTGTGAGCTCTGCACATCAGGAAGCTCTGTGTGAATTCTAAATGAGGACAAATGTGAATCTTTGTAAAAATTATCATAAACAATTTGGGCTCATAATACAACTACACATTATGAATGAACACTAAGTATTTAAACTTTTGTTAAGAAAATTTTTATTCGTTAAGAAATGAAGGTAATGGACAGTGATCAGTAATACCATCTGATAATGAGGTCAGCCTCATGCTAGCTTTTGTATTCTGGGCTAGCCTAAGGCAGACGTGTGATCACCTGGCATTTCTTTCCGTTGCTTTACCCGGCCTCGCCTAGGTTCCCCTCCTTTCCTCCTGTGTGCCTCCCCTGCTGCCCACACCCAGCCTTGACTCTGCTGCTTCTCCCCTCCCAAGGCTGAGGAACCCTCACCACAATCATGCCTCAGACTCTGGGCTACCCTTTTTTCCTCTCTGTCTTGGATTTTATTTTCTGCTTTCTAAAGTGTCATCGCCATGCATTTTTTTTCTGAGGTCATACTTTTCTGGTGTCTAATGGAGAAGAATTGATAAAGATACTGAAGAAAATAGTATCTACCAAATTGGGTACTGTAAGTCCATTGCTAAATTAAGAACTTTACATATATTATCTCATGATTACCTCTATGGGAGAAAATATTATTCCTGCTTTACAGGTGAGAAAACTGAGACTCAGAGAAAATAAGTCACTTGGCCAAAGACACACAGTCAGTTAATATAGGAGCCAGGACGAGTGCACACTTGTAAGCATTCTGTTAGAACACCAGGCATTTAAAAACATGAATGCAGAAAACCACATCAGTATGTACTCAGTGTGTGTGTGTGTGTGTCCCTGTGTATATACTTATATATGTACATATTCATATATAGGGATTGGCTATAGGGACTTGGATTACACAACTGTGGGAACTCCTAAAGCAGCCTGTGTCAGGCTGCTGTTATCAGGCTGAACCTGACACCGGGTCCTGAAGTTTAGAAGCCAGGCATTCAGGAAGGAACAATCACAAGCCTGACTGGAATCCCATTGGGATGGGCTGAAACCCATGTCCATTCCTGTTGCCTCTGACTTTGGTGTGAGCTTCCTGCAGAAGCTGCCCTTTTGCTAGTGCATTACACACACATATCTAGCCTGAAGTCAGAAGAGCTGAGAGAGAATCCAGTTTTTAAAAAAAAAAAAAAAAAGCAGTTGCAGGACCAGCTGCTGCTTCACACTGATGCAGTGAGTCAGCGGATCAGCTGCAAGGGTGTGAGCTACTAAATGGCTGCTGCTTTCTCTCCATCTTCCAAGTCTCAAACAAACATTTTCTTGTGGTCTACCTTAAAAAGACACATACGAAAGGTGGCTTCAGAGGAATGTCATTCTGCCTGGCTATGTCAAGACATTTCAAAGTCACTACAATCACATGAAACAGAGCTATCTCAGAGTAGTGGGGACACTTCTAGATCTGGGGATACTCTTGCTGCATCTCAGAATTTTGTCTCACGTGAGTTCCCCCAACCGTGCTTGTGCCACATGCCTTTCAACTTAAAAATGATAAGGTCTATAAATTTTGAAAGCCAACTTTATTTCTTACAGAGGGTTACAGCCTACGAGGTGCTCCTTCTGATAGGCTGGGAAGTATAGCCTCTGGCAGGGACCTTTAGCAGGCATTTCAAAGGAGAAAAGGTGAGACAGGAACTTATGCTGAAGGGGTTGGCTCAACATACATATTCAACAGATTATAGGAGGAGCGATGAGTATTCATGAAGGTGTCCTGACCCATGTTTATTGAACAAACATGCATATTACATATGACCCATATTTACTCTGAGGTGGAGACTTAACATTCAAATGCATGACAATTAAGCCTTATATGTCACAGTGTGAAGCAGGGACAGAGGCACTCGGTGCACAGCTGCTGTAAACCAGCCAGAACCAGTCCTTGGTCGGTGACCTCAACAGGAGACAGGTATTGAAATCAGCCCCTTGTCAATCAAAGCTATAGTTATGGCTGGTGGAGCAGGCGGTCAGTCCACGTTTCATGATTGGTGAGCTGCAGTTCCTTCAACATTGCTTATCTCTTGGCCAGTGCTTGTTTAGCTGCTAGAGAAAAATAAAAGCCTTGTGTTGGTAAGAACATAGTTTACTCTTTTAGTGTAGGCTGCATGACTTAACCCTTTCCTGGCATTGCCTTAGGTCCTATTGATAACTTGGCATTTTATTGCCACAAAGGGTCAGTCCTATCAGTCTTATGACCTCTATTTTAACATTAGTGCTGGTCAGCTGTTGTGTCTAAACCGCAAAAAGGAGTGGGTATAAGGAGGTGTGTCTAACCTCCCATCCCACCAGGGCTGAGAACTAACATGTAAAGTTTTCTCTGGGGTCCCCTTGGCCAAGAGGGGGTGGGTTAGTCGCAGGGGGCTGAGGATTTTATTTTTAGTTCTCATGCCATACTTGTTTACTCATTTTTTTTATCATTAGCATATTTCAAAATTTTTCTTACCTAAATGTATCTATCTTTGAGAATATTTCTATGTCTTCATGTTTATCAGGTTTTTTTTTTCTTCTGTAACATGTGAGCTTCCATAAATCCCACCCAGTACAGTTTTCATCTCAAATTATTGTTTTCACTTCTGGTAATCTGATTTGGGCCTTTTTGAAATCTTTCATATCTCTTCTTAGCTTTTTGAACACATAGAGCATAGTTACAATAATGATTTTAATCATCTTATCTGCTATTTGTTCATTTTTATCAACTGTGGATGAGTTATGATCTCCTTTTCTCTGCATCATAAAACATGTTTTCTTGCTTCTCTTGATGTCTGGTAATTTTTGTCTCAGAGCTAAACACAGTTATTTTTCTTCTTGGGTATGGGACATGTTTGCCATCCTATTCTTGAGCTTTTCTGGGAGAGACAGTAAGTTACTTGAAAGCAGTTTGATTCTGAGCCATTTGAGTTTTGCTTTTTATATATTTTAGGAGAGACCAAAGCAGTGCTTTGTCCAGCCCTGATATTTCCCCCAGCTGGGCAAACCCCTTGTGCAGCCTCTCCAATGGGCTGTGCTTCTGAGGCCTTTCTGACTAGTGGGAAAAGGCACCATTCCAGGCCTGGGTGAGCTGTGGGCAGTGTTTCTCTCAATCCTTCCAGGTGGTTCTCTCCCTGGGAGTAACTACCTTGGCCTCAGATGGTTTTTTCCCATAGGCACATGCTGATTAATATTCTGTTGAATGCTGCAGGATTACGCTGGGCAGATCAGTGGAGTTCTCATTCTGGCTCTCTCATCTCAGGGACTCACTCCAGTGGCCTGCGTAGCCCCTTCGGTCTTCCTGAGGGCTCAGCTCTGCCTCCTCTGCTCAGGGAGTCACCAGGGTTCTTCTCGGTTTCCTCCTGTCTGGGCTGTGGCCTGGAACCCCCTCAAAGCAGCACCTTTGGGCCATTGTGGGGCTCAGTGTTTTTTACTGCACTCTCTCATGGGTCACTGCCCTTTGTTGCTCCATGTCCAGTGTCTCAAAAGCCATTTTAAATAGATTCCATCCCTCTTTTGGTAGGAGATGGATTAAATCCCTTTCATACACTTGAAGCAGAAGTTATCCACTAGTATATATTTGCATATGTGTTCTCCCTACCGGTTTTATCGAATGTATCCGAATCATGAATGCCGTGTGAGTCACACATTGTGAATCATGAACTTAGTGATGGCCAAGTAATAGGTTCTCACACAGCCAACATGAGGTTGGTGGTAAAGACAAGGCCTCAGAAGTCTAAAGTTAACACACCTCTACTTTTATGACCAGCAGAGACTGCTCAAAACGTTCCTAAGAATCACAACCACAACCACAACCACAACAACAAGACAAACCTACAAGTAGTCATCTAATTATTTTTCTGGAGTTTTAATACTACGACAACATTTAATGACTTTCTCTGTCTTAAGCAGAGGGTTGGGAAGTGATGCAGAATTTATCATTGGGATATGAGGTTTGTGCAAATCGTATGGAGTGTGATGGAGGTTGTGGAGGCAAGCAGGCCAGATTTGGGCCCGAACTCTGCATTCCATGAAGTGGGACTTTGGTGGAGTCATAAAACATCAATAAGCTTCCACTTCTTTTCTGCAAATATAACAGTATTGCCTGCCATGCAAGGCTGTTGCAAACACTGAGAAAATATATAAATCTCCTATACAGTAAGAGCTCTAACAATGTTAACTACTACTGAATAATATTGCTATTGATTTAATATTTAATACTATTGCTATTTTATTTGTAATATTGCCATTATTTATAATTTTATTACTAATAATCAAACACAACTCAAAATCAGAGAAAATATTTTTCCCAGAAACGTTTTCACTTTGCATACCTATGACCAGCAGAGGCTGCTCAAATCACGAACTTTCTAATGCATCCAAAGTCCCACGTCATGGAAATATTCTCAGGATTTGTCATTGCTCATGGTTTTTCCCTCATAGGCCATAACTACTCCTCATTGTTGTCCAAGTGGGACTGAGAGTTCCTTTCCACTTTGTCTGCAGGGTCTTCAAAGGCGTCCTTAGAAAAAGATTAATTCCAGTATTTCTTATGCATAATCATTTGATTTTATTCCCCTATGCCCAAGCGTTAAGATGTTTTTTATTTTTTTTTCCTATTGGATCAAGTAGGCTATGTCCCAGTGTATAAATCTCACTTATTACACATAAATAAACTTAAAATATGATTGAAATCTCTATATGTGCTTTCCACTGCGTCAGACGGAAGTTTGGAGACAGAAGTGGTTGAACACAGGTCAGACGAACCATACGACCTTCGCCCTTTGCCCTCCCCACCTCAGAGGTCGGATGTGGTGATCGGGGCTTTCCACATGTCTGAAATGTCTGACATGGATGTGGTTTTTTTAAGCAAACTTCTTAGAACTCTGTTTTATTTTACATTTACAGAAAAATTGAGAAAGCAGTACTGGAATCCCACAAGCCCCACACCACTTTCTGCTGCCGTGAACGTTTTTCCTGGTGTGGTGCATCTGCCTCAGTCATAGAAGCAGTGTTGGTAATCAGCATCGTGGAGGCGGCGTCGGTGGTCAGCATCGTGGAGGCCAGGTCAGTGGTCAGCATCGTGGAGGTGGCGTCGGTGGTCAGCATCGTGGAGGCGGCGTCGGTGGTCAGCATCATGGAGGCGGCGTCGGTGGTCAGCGTCGTGGAGGCGGCGTCGGTGGTCAGCGTCGTGGAGGCCAGGTCAGTGGTCAGTGTCGTGGAGGTGGCGTCGGTGGTCAGCGTCGTGGAGGCCAGGTCAGTGGTCAGCGTCGTGGAGGTGGCATCGGTAGTCAGCGTGTTGGAGGCAGCGTTGGTAATCAGCGTCGTGGAGGCCATGTTGGTAGAGTCATGGAGGTAGTGTCGGTAATCAGCGTCGTGGAGGCAGCCTCGGTAATCAGCGTTGTGGAGGCAGTGTCGGTAATCAGTGTCGTGGAGGCGGCGTTGGTGGTCACTGTCATGGAGGCCACGTTGATAGCATCATGGAGGCAGCGTCGGTAGCGTCGTGGAGGCGGCATTGGTAGTCAGCGTCATGGAGGCAGTGTCGGTAGCGTCGTGGAGGCCACGTCGGTGTTCAGCGTCTTGGAGGCCACGTTGGTGGCATCATGGAGGCGGCATTGGTAGTCAGCGTCGTGGAGGCCACGTTGGTGGCGTCATGGAGGCGTCATTGGTAGTCAGCGTCGTGGAGGCCACGTTGGTGGCATCATGGAGGCCGCATCGGTGTTCAGCGTCGTGGAGGCCACTTTGGTGGCGTCGTGGAGGCGGCGTCAGCGGTCGGCGTCGTGGAGGTGGTGTCGGTGGTCGGCGTCGTGGAGGCGGCGTTGATAATCAGCATCAGCTCAGGGCGTCCTTGATCCGCGTCCCCTCAGTCTTCCCTCCTGCGCAGGATCCCATGTGACACTTAGTCCTCATGTCTCCGCAGCTTCCTCTGCTCTGTGACAGTTTGATGTGCTCTTTTCAAAGAATGTGTTTCAGATTCTTCTTAATTATTCCAAAAGCCCATTACCTAAAGTGGAATTCTAAATCTCCCTTTAAGAAATAAATAGCCAGGGCCAGGCGTGGTGGCTCACTCCTGTAGTCCCAGCACTTTGGGAGGCCAAGGTGGGCGGATCACGGGGTCAGGAGATCAAGACCATCCTGGGCTAACACGATGAAACACTGTCTCTACTAAAAAATACAAAAAATTCGCCAGGCGTGGTGACAGGTGCCTGTAGACCCAGCTACTCGGGAGGCTGAGGCATGAGAATGGTGTGAACCCGGGAGGCAGAGCTTGCAGTGAGCCCAGATTAAGCCACTGCACTCCAGCCTGGATGACAAAGCGAGACTCCATCTCAAAAAAAAAAAAAAAAAGAAAGAAAGAAAGAGGGAGGGAGGGAGGGAAGGAAGGAAGGAAGGAGGGAGGGAGGGAGGGAGGGAAGGAAGGAAGGAAGGAAGGAAGGAAGGAAGGAAGGAAGGAAGGAAGGAAGGAAGGAAGAGCCAGGCACAGTGGCTCATGCCTGTGATCCCAGCACCTTGGGAGGCTGAGGCAGGCTGGGTTCAGTTAAGCCCAGGAGTTCAAGACCAACCTAGGCAACATAGTGAGGCCTTATCTCTACAAAATACAAAGGAAAATTGGCCGAATATGGTGGTGTAGGCTGTTGAGGCTGTGGCCCCAGCTACTCAGCAGGGTGAAGTGGGAGGACAGTTTGAGCCCCAGGAGGTGGAGCCCACAGTGAGCCAGGATCACACCACTGTACTCCAGCCTGGGTATTAGAGCAAGACCTTGTCTCAGAAATAAATAAATAATAAATAAATAAAAACTGAAGTCCCATCTGACTTTGTTTTGTAAAGTAGACATTTATCTAACCCTTGTTGTGGTTGTTTGAGATACAGAGCAGCGGTGATCCTCCCAGGTGAGGAGTGGTGTCCTCTGTCCTCCTAGGTGGGAGGCAGGGTCTTCTCTGTCCTCCCACGTGGGGAGCAGGGTCTTCTCTGTCTTCCCGGGTGGGGAGCAGGGGTCCTCTCTGTCCTCCTGGGTGGGGAGTGGGATCCTCTGTCCTCCTGAGTGGGGAGCAGGATCCTCTGTCCTCCTAGGTGGGGAGCGGGGTCCTCTCTGTCCTCCCGGGTGGGGAGTGGGGTCGTCTCTGCAGCTCTCCCTGTCTCTGTCTCCCCGCTCGCCACCTCTCCTGCTTTCTTGTGCTCTTCCTCTTCCCTGCTTCTCTCCTCTTCCTTCTTTTCTTCTCCCTGCCTCTCTCTGTCTGACTTGCCCCTTCTCAGGAGTGCATTTCCTCACACAATCTCCACCACAAGCATGTTCTGGTATTTCAGAATTATTTTTTTTAGCCAAATCTTCAAAATTCCGTAAACTTTGGTTTCCTTGAGTCAAAAATGTAGAAGATTCTAATACTCGTTGTGATAGTACTGAGTGCCAACTTGACTGGATTGAAGGACACAAAGTATTGTCCTGGCTGTGTCCATGAGGGTGTTGCCAAAGGAGATTACCATTTGAGTCAGTGGGCTGGGAGAGGCAGACCCACCCTCAGTCTGGATGGCCACCATCTAATCAGCTGCCGGCTTGGCTAGGATAAAAGCAGGCAGAGGAACGTGGAAGGACTGGACTGGCTGAGTCTTCCTGCCTCCATCTTTCTCCCGTGCTGGATGCTTCCTGCCCTCGAACATCAGACTCCAAGTTCTTCAGCTTCTGGACTCTTGGACCTTGGACTTACACTGGTTTGCCGGGGGCTCTCGGGCCTTCGGCCACAGACTGAAGGCTGCACTGTCGGCTTGCCTACTTTTGAGGTTTGGGACTTGGATTGGCTTCCTTGCTCCTCAGCTTGCAGATGGTCTATTGTGGGACTTCACCTTGTGATTGTGTGAGTTAATTCTCCTAATAAACTCCCTTTCATGTATACATCTATCCTACTAGTCCTCTAGAGGACGCTCACTAATACACTCACCTTGGCGAGTTATTGAGAGAATTAAGTCAAATAACAGAACCAAAAGACTGACTCATGTTAGGAGCTGAAAGATCCAGTTCCTTCTCTCATTCACGCTCAGATTCCCTCATCTCCTGCAGCACCAAAGGCGTGGGCGGCTCCCCTGTAGCACACAGGTAAATTGCAATTACATGATCTCACACTGCCCACTGAATCCGGCAAAGGCTTAAACTTAGAACCAACTTTTTCTGTCTTCACTGCCCCCTGCCATGTACGTCCCTCTGGGACACTTCATTTCAGCTTACATCCTGAAACTCTCAGCTAGCAATTCTCTTCCCTGCCTCAGTTTCTCCATTGTGATCAGCATGCCCTGGGCCTCCCCCAGGTTCCCTTCCTTCCCATCATTGGGTGCGTTCCTGCTTAGCGCCTTATCCCAGCTGCTCCTCACACCCTCACTTTTTCCAGATAGATCTTCCTCTTCTGCACAGGCTCCTCCCTGCTTCTCTTCTGTTCTGAAAGCCAGCACAATTCCATGATCCTCAGATCACATTGCACACCGAAGACCCCAATGATCACCTACTGCCTGGAATATTCGCCTTGCACCCCAACCCTCCTGTTCCTGCCTATCCAACATGGATTTCCTTACAGCACTGGCCTAGAACAAAATCAACCTGCAACTTTCAGTAATTCCATTTCTTCTGACTCAATGAAAACATGGATGCAGCTCTGTCTTCATCCAGGACAGGCCCCTCCTGCACCTGAATGACTTTGTGTACTTCTCAATGTCCTGTCCCGTTGAGTTTGCTTTGACTTCTATTTGTCTAATGAAATCAGTTCAACATTTTTGGAAAGCATTCCTACATTCCACACACAGTGCTGAGGGTAGGATCTCTGCTGAAAGCCACACCTGCTCAGGCCCACCTGCTGAAAGCCACACCTGCTCAGGTCACCTGCTGAAAGCCGCACACCTGCTCAGGTCACCTGCTGACAGCCGCACCTGCTCAGGTCACCTGCTGAAAGCCCCACCTGCTCAGGTCACCTGCTGACAGCCGCACCTGCTCAGGTCACCTGCTGAAAGCCCCACCTGCTCAGGTCACCTGCTGACAGCCGCACCTGCTCAGGTCACCTGCTGAAAGCCGCACCTGCTCAGGTCACCTGCTGACAGCCGCACCTGCTCAGGTCACCTGTTGAAAGCCGCACCTGCTCAGGTCACCTGCTTCCTGTGCTGCAGGAAGACAGAGGGGGCTTCTACTTTCATCCGGCCTTCCACATGCCATGCAGTGCATCTCATTCATGGGTTCTTATTGCCATCCACAATCTGCCGGCAAGGAAATTTGGAAAGTCTCCCCAGGTTTACATCTGTGTGATCTCAGGGGAAGCACCAGTCCTGCCGGAGAACTGAGCCCCAGCTCCCTAAGCCACTTGTGTCTTTCCACTCCCTACCCCAGTTGGTGCAGGGTCGTGTTTGTCAGTTGTGGAATGGGTGTCCTGGGAGGCACGGTGTTGTTTTAGTGCTGAGGGGACTGCACCCTCTTTCACTAGCAAATGTTTAGGCAACATCGTAAGCGTTTCTCATTCAACAGCCCATTAATGCTCACATGAACCTGATTATGTAATGACTTAGTGACAAGGATTTTCTATTACAAACAGGAAGAGGGGGCTCCAGAGGTGAAGGCCCTGCCTGAGAGCACAGGACTGCTAAGTCTGGGCAGATGGAAGCAGGATGAGCCCACGGGACCCTTGCATCTAACCACTGCACGAAGCCCTGCCCTCCAAGAGTGGTGACTCGGGGAGACACCCAAGTGTGGTAGACCCCATGACAGAACCAGAGGAGAGTGGGAAACACCATGTTTGCCAGCCATGAGGAACCACCCAGAGAATAATGGCGGCTCCCCAGGACAGAGACGTGCACACTGGAGCTGCCGGGCACCGTCATGAGGAACCATCCAGAGAATAACGGCGGCTCCCCAGGACAGAGACGTGCACACTGGAGCCGCCGGGCACCGTGAGCTCTGCTTTCGAGAGTGCTTGACATCTGGTCGCAGGGTGATTGTATTTTCTGTTACTCTTTTTATTCAGTGTAAGGTTTTCTTCTCCTTTTTATAGTCCTCTACTGAGTCCCTGGTTATCCTTGACTTAGAGCAATTCCATATCACATAGATCTCCAAATTCCCCAGACTAGAAAATGTGCTTTTGAACAAATTGTGTGGCTTTACTAGAGCATGATAATTGGCAAAAAGAAAACTTGCAAGACTCAGGGCCCAAAAGCCTGACAATCACAAATCAATCTCCGTAGTTTTTGTCCACCCATTGTGGCAAAGGGAGAATCTGAACTGCGGTCTTGAAACCAGTGGCTGATGTGAAGCCCCTTGGGACGCAGTGGTGAGGGGCTCCTGCGTCAGAGTCACCTGGCTGCACTTCTGGTGCTACATGACCTTAGGGGAGTCACCAGGACTCCCCAAATAACGCCAACACCTCCAGCACGGAAGAGGGGGTGTTGGTAGTGACTACAGCATGATGACTAGTGGCACTAAACACTTTGCCACGCGGAATGAGCAGGGCAGTCCGTGGACACCCACGTGGTGTGGTGTGTTCTTGAATGAGCCCAGATCATCGGTCGCCCCCATCCACAGAGCATTCAGACATCAGATCTTCTTACACGACTCACCCACACTGGAACAGAGGAGGCTGCTGTATTATTTTTGCTTGAAAGTGATGATGGTGATGGAGGTTGTGAGACCTTGGGTCTGGTCTTAGTTTAAAAGGATTTAAGCAAGAGACACACAGCAAAGGAGATGCAGCATGAAGTAATTTTTTGCAAAGGAAAAATAATATTTTGACAGTTAGGTGCAGAATAGACAGGACAGCTTGGGAGAGAGAGGATTCAGGGCGGGTGCTTTCCAAGGTGAGACAGCAGAGAGCAGCAGGAGGGAGGCTCCCTCTGTGGGAGTCTTCCACGATTACCCATGAGGGGGTGGGAGGAGGCGCTGCTTGGGGCATGTTCTGGGTGCTCCTCTGGATGCACACATGGTAGTTGTTCGTGCTTGCTCACACGTCACATGTCTCAGGGTCTTGTATCTCCACCCATGGTTTGCTTTTTATGATTATAAAGAGCAAAGGGTCAGTTTGAGATGGTAAAATCAAAGTGCACATGCTCTCTGCAGGGGAAATTCCCTACTGAAGGTAGCTTTGCTTGAGGGAGCTCAGTGACAATGTCAATGCTGAGGCTTGCTGTGTTGATTTTACAGTCACCACGTACACCAGTGTCTACCAATGTCCACCACCACTGTGAACCACCCAAGGACACGGCTACTTCCTTGACTACCTATCCTGCCTCAGTGATTGGTATTTAATTTAAATTTTGGAACATTTTGAATTTAGTTTTTATCAGGGTTCTGCTTCTATCCAGTGCTGACACTCGTGGCAAACCCCGGTGGCATAGAAGCCTTGGTTCTCACATGGATATGTCACTCCCTTCTGACATATTGGCACCTGAGCATGACTTCTGCCTACAGAGGTAGGAGCATTGCAGCAGGCAGAGGCCGGCTGCACTGGTGGCTTCAGTGGGGACAGGAGAGGACTCAGGAGTGGTCCCAGGGATAACCCACAAGCACATATAAAATGGCTTTCAGGACTTCCAGCAACAGTCCAGGGAGGGGATGCTTTATACTGGTAACTAGAACAAGAGAAGTTATCACTATGTACTGTTTACATACAGCTTTACAACAGGCTCTACTGGCCTGGAGAAAAAGGATAGAAAAGCAAACATACTCATTCATTATTACTTAAGAACAATTCATTCATTGAATCCAAAATATTCATGGAGCAGCAGCTGTGACAAAGCTGATCTGGGTGTCCCTGTTAAACGGAAAATCACATATGTAAGAAAGCTTAATTTATGGATATATAAAAAGAGTGAGGGATTTTGTCAATCAAATTTTAAAACATGACTAACAAGTGAAGAGTTTAAAAATACCATTATTCTTGAACAAAATACTACACACCTAAGTAACAAACACGGGCGGTCATTGCTTGATATATAAGCGTTTCTGTGTTAGCAGATGACTGCGTCATACTTTTTCTTTGATGGTCAGAAGTGTGTGAAACGGGCACGTGCTGATTCTCTATTTTGAGGAGGTTTGTGTAATTTGTGGTGATGTTGCTCTGAAGCCCTCTGAGATGAACCTGGGAGGTTGCCTTGGTGCACAGAGACGCGTCACAGTGTAGACTGTGGCCCTCCCATGTTGATTCAGGGGTGCTGCGGCAGGCGTGTGGAGGGGACCCCAGGCAGGAGCGCCTCCTCATCCCTGAGGAGCTGGGGGACTCCTGGCAGATGCAGCCCCACCAAGCTGCCCTGGGGCCCCACAGTGCTCGGTGTCCGGCTTCAGACAGACAAGCAGCTGTCCTATCGTTTCCTCTTATTTTTAAGCCACTGCTTGAATGCTTCGTACTCATATAAAGGATCTCTGACATTGCTTTTCAGAATCGAGGAATTTCTTCATATCCTATGGCTTAGATTTTGCCAGATCAGAGGAAAATTGTGGCCACCCCGGGCAGAGCTATTCCTGGAAATGGCCTTTGCCAGTGGCGAGATCTCTAATCCACAGGCCTTCCTGCTGCCAAATTCCTGGCCTTTGAAGCCTGCAGCTGGGGAAAAGCCACTCTGCATCAGTTCATGTTTCTTTTTCAAACTTTTTCCCCTTCTATTATTTCACAACCAAACTCTGCCAGGGCCTGGCTTTTAGTTATTAAAGGGCCAAGCATCATTTTTTTCCAATGCTTTTAAAAAGGAGGGGAAGGGTTTCCCAGAGATACGTGGTGCCTTCCCCGTGCACACAGACGCTCCAGAATCACAGCCGCCTTCTATGAACTCTCGTGCAGGGCCTCATCTTCCATGGTTAATTTAGCAATAGGGATTGTGTGCTTCAAAGCGATACCTCATTCCTAGGTAGAAATTTATTTAACTTCAAAAACCTTTGTTGTTGAATATATTAAGAACTACGTCTTAGTGATGATATGAGAAATTCATCTATCAAAACATCACTAGAGGGCTGGGCGTGGTGGTTCACGCCTATAATCCCAGCACTTTGGGAGGCCAAGGCAGGTGGATCACTTGAGGTCAGGGGTTCAAGACCAGCCTGACCAACATGATGAAACCCTGCATCTACTAAAAATACAAAAATTAGCCAGGCATGGTGGTGGGCGCCTGTAATCCCAGCTACTTGGGAGGCTGAGCCAGGAGAATTGCTTGAATCTGGGAGGCAGTGGTTGCAGTGAGCCGAGATCACACCACTGCACTCCAGCCTGGGCATCAAGAGTAAAACTCAGTCTGGAAAAAAAAAATCACTAGGCACCCCCATGATTATGTACAATTCTTTCTTGTAAATTAATAAAATACTTTTTTAAAAATGAGGATTATAGTTAAGAGCATTACATTAAAAAAATGTCTATTTAATTATGAAAACTGAGATAATGAGGTAGAGAGTGGTTTTTTTGTGTTTTTGTTTTTTTGAGATGGATTCTTGCTCTGTTGCTCAGGCTGGAGTGCAGTGGTGTGGACTCGACTCACTGCAACCTCTGTCTCCCAGGTTCAAGCATTTCTCCTGCCTCAGCCTCCCAAGTAGCTGGGATTACAGGCACCTGCCACCACACCTGGTTAATTTTTGTATTTTTAGTAGAGACAGGGTTTCACTATGTTGGCCAGGCTGGTCTCGAACTCCTGAAATGAGATAGATTTTAAATGTTGTATATTGCAAGAGAGCAGTGAGAGACTGGGGTGGGGGGGGGGCGGGTAGGGACGCAGGAGACAAGTGTGAGTTTGCAGCCGAGCTCCCAGGCACCACCACTGTAGAGATGCAGGCAGGTCGTGTGTCTCTCTGAACCTCAGTTTTATCATCAGTAAAAATGAGGATGATCCTGCTCCTCCCTGGACTCCTGGTGAGGGCTGTAATGATTATATAAAATGAAGAGGGAGTGTGTCACTGTACAAGGCATCAGGAGCCAGTGTGGCCTCCCTGGCAGCTTCTCTCTGCCATGGGCCCTGCCTTGCTGTGGCTTCTCAACCACCCTACGATGGATGGGACAGGGTGGACCAGACCATCTAGTCATATTTCTCCCAAAAGCTTCTTAGTTGGAGTAGTATTTTGCAACTGTAGAAGAAGTGGAAAAGATAAGTTATGGATTAATTTAGAAACGGCCAGATATGGTCCCATTTTTTTTGTGTTTTGTCATGCATCAAATGAGACATAAGTAGTGATTTGAAGAATACGCTGTTTAAAACCGGCTTCGGGCAGGAGATGGGGGAGGGAGTGTCCTGACAGCCCAGCCTTAAGGGAACTGTTCACTGAAGCTAAATTATCAGTGAGATAACTCACCAGAGGCCCCCACTGTCTGCCCTGGGATGTCTGTTGCTAGGATGGACAGACTTGGCCAACACGCAAACAAAACAGGACACGTCATTAAACTCAAATATCACACAAGCAAGGGATATTCTTTTAGTGTCATTATATGCCATGAAACGTTTGGGACATACTTATGCTAAAAAAAAAATTACAGTCTACCCTCAATTGAAATTCAACTTGTGTCCTGTATTTTATGTGGCAATCCCTGAGCTGACCTGCTGGTCCATAGAGGGCAGCCTGGCTCATCCTGAAGGCTTGAGGTGTCCCCGTAAGCTGTGCAGAGCTCTGATTTCCTGATAAAGTCACCATTTCTGGTACTGCAGGGGTGATAATGTGTTCAACAAGAAATTTTAAATTCATTTCAAAAATTATCTAACAAAATTAATCTAAGAAATCCCACAATACCTGCATGACCACAGATAACCAAGTAATCCCATTACAATGACATGGCGTCCTTGTTCAGCAGACGTTTCTTTTTGCGTTTCTCATGAAATGATCAGCAAGTGAGGCGACTTTTAAAAAACAATTATAAAGCTTTTTCCCCCAATTTTCAAATCTAGCTAGATGAATTTAGTTTGTATTTTTAAATGTTAAAAAGCAAGTTCAGATCAGTTCATCCATTTCTTCAAACCATGACTGTAAAGAAAACCGGCAGAAATTAAGCCACAGAAATGTGTTAAAGTACATTGCAGATGGGACTTGAACCCACAGTCCAGGAAACTTGGGTTTGAGGCTAAAACCTCGTCTTAGCATATCTTGTACCTTGCTCTCATGCTGTATCTACTTTCATTTGCGTGTTCAAATTGCAGTGTTCTAGTACACTCTGAAAGTGTTAATTTGCATGCTACAGTGGTTGCTTTCCACACAGCGACCTGAGGTTTTGGTTGAGTACAGTTAACGTGGTTGTAAAAATGTCTGATTAAACTCTCCTGACAACCGAACTTGAAACAAAAGTCATACAAAGACAGTGTGTTTTCAGCTTTTACGCTATGTAAACTTACAAGTGAGACCTTTTCTGAAACTATTTTTTTTGATTAACAAATGTTTTGAAAAAGAGTTTTTAGAAACTTCATAAAATTAATCTTCTAGAAACCATAAGGCATTTTTGTTTACTTGAGAAGACCAGAGGTTGATGGTGCAGGTCCCTCCAGTGGCCCGAGGATCTCAGTGTTCTGGGCTATTGACTCTGCACTTTCCCTGGCCTTACCCCGTTGGTGGCAAGACAGCTGCTGGAGCACCAGGCGTCAAGTCCTTCTGCCTGCACCCTGGCAGAAAAGACAAGTCAGAGGAAGACATATTTCCCACAGAATTAAAATGACATGGCAGAAGATCTTTCCCGTAAGCCCAGTAATGAGCCTGGCCTCCGCCCTTCACCCGGTGCTCCGTATTTTGAGTCTACTTGTAATCAGATTTGGAGCTTCCGAGGGCTGCAGATTCAGCCTCAACTCCCTGCTCTCAGATTCTCTTTGATCCCAGCTTCATGAGAATGTTTGTTTTATTTTTGAATGTACTATGATTTGAATAGCTCACTTTCTTTCTTAACATTTTTAATATCGTGAAATATAACATAAAAATAGGCACAAGGCAAAAACATGCTCCTCAATTGTTTATCAAGAAATGTGACCACACCCAGGTCAGTACACAGAACGGCCAGGACTCCCAAAGGCCTGCGCTTTGTATGCTCTTCCCTGCGTTGCAAAGTTCGCTATGCTACGGGCTGCAGTGCAATCACAGCTTCGCCTTTCTGCAGAGGCTTAACTCAACATCACTAAGTACAACGGTGTTGCCTTCCTTTTGAATGTTACAGACAGGTAACATCATGCAGTCTACAGTCCTTTGCATTCTGTCGGTTTTACTTGTGAGGTTCACCTGCCGCTACCTGTAGCCATGGTTCCTTTGGTGTCATTGCTGTACACCGTCTTATTCTGCCACATCAATGTACCGAAGTTCATATATCTATTCTCTGGTTGAGAAAAAAGTAGGTTTGTACAGTTAATACTAATAACATGGCTCTGAATAATAGTATGTGTCTCTCCATGCCCATAAACATAAATTCCCATTCAGGAGTGGAACTGCTAGGATCCCGGTGTAGACACCTTCACCTTTAGTAGACATCGCAAACCATTTCCAAAGTGGTTTCACCAATTTATGTCCCCCCGGCAGTGTGTGAGGATAATTCTCATCCACATGCCCTCTTGCAAATGCCTGGGACCAACAGTCTTCAACTTTAACCATTCCAGGGGTTGTGGAATAGCACCTTCCTCTTGACTTATTTTTCATTCCTTGATAATTATTGAGACTGAGCATATTTTCATATATTAGTTGGCCATTGGATATCTGTATCTCACATAATTTTGTTTTGAACTGATTGCTTTTGTTGTGTTGATTTGCAGAAGTTCTTTATGTATTTTTAATAGGAGTCCTTTGTTAAATGAGTCTCAAATATTTCCTTTTTCTCGGTGGCTTACCTTTTTACTCTCTTAATGGGTCTTTTGTGAAAATAATTTCTTAATGTATATGTGACCCCATTATAATTTCTCCCCCTTCTTGGCTGGCGCTAACTCCAGGATAGGGCTAACTTACTGGCTTATACCTGCATTTTCCTTTCTTCTAATATACACATTCAAGGCCATAAATGTCCTTTAAGCATGGCTATAGTTGTATTTTGTAAGTTTCCATGTGGAGTATTTTCCTTGTCATTTACTTCATATTAATTTTTAGTTTACATTTTTAATTTGGCACATGCTATTTGGAAGTACACTGTTTAATTTTAAAACATATGAGTATTTTCTAGTCATCTTTTTGTTATTAATTTCTGGTTTATTACACGGTGGTCAGAGAATGTGCTCAGTATGATGCCAATACTTTAAAATGTAGCGGGATTCAGAGTTGGGTCAAGCTTAGCAAATGTTTCAGAAGCGCTTGTGAGACGACAACAAAAACATCTTCACAAGCAGTGTCTTATTTCAGTCGTGCAGAAAGCTAAGGCATTAGCACTACCATTACTTACATTCAGGGGGAAAGACATTAAATGAGGCCATACTTGTTAAAACTTTTGAAGACAGAAATACATTTTCAGTAAATTATTATTACTTTAGATTTTTGATTTCATGCTCTGAGCTAATTATTGACTTCAGGTATTGTGTGGTTAGGGGAAGGTTTGGGATTTGGTAACTGTGGAAACCCAAATCCTCACTACCTGTGTGGGTGGCCAGGAGGCCTGTGTTGCCGTCTCGCCCTGGGAGGGTGGCTCCTCCAGTGTGGGATGTGTTGTAGGTGTAACATACACACCGATTTCAAAGACTCTGTAGGAAAGAAAGAATGTAAAGTATGGAATTAATATTGTTATATTGAGTACATGCTGGAATAGTAACCTTAGGGATAGACTGGGCTAAATCAAACGTATTGTTAAAGTGAGTTTCATCCTTTTTTACATGATTAAGGCCGCTCCGGGAAGATTGAGGTAGTGCTGGCCGTGGTGCTTTCTCTCAAGCAAAGTGCAGGCCTGGGAACGGGCACTAACTAACCACAGCTGCTCACTACGACCTACAGGTGCTCTGGATTTTAACCTGTTTTAACTGCCCAATGTCACGGCCATTTTCCACCTTTTCTAAATCTACATTTATAAACATAAATACAAATGAATTGTATTTACATAGTTGTGTATTCAACTGTAGATAATCAGAAATTGACAATGGTTTAAGTAATATTTTTCCTGCTACCGTTTGTTAGAAGGAACTTGGAAAGAGGGAACGACGGGCTCTGAGCGCTCGGGATGTCAGCCGGGACCATGAGTCTTCCGTTGTCCACCCTTCATTGTCTCTTAGGTTCAGAATGGCTGCCACACCCCCAGGCATCACGTCAGCATCCCAGCAGGAGGAAAAACCTGAGTCAAAAGCATTTGCTTTGTAGGACTCTGTCTTTTCCTTCAGGGAGGGATATCTGCTCCCGTCCACAGCTTACAGCTCACCGTGCAGAAATGAGTATTACTGTCTCCATAGGCCCCAGGGAGGCCAGGAGCTGAGCCCACACTGAAGGCAGGACAATGAGGGGCGGGAAGCTACAGGCCATGCCATCTTCCCGGGGGGAAGAAGCCATAGCACCTTGGGTTACAAGGGTTTGACATAACTCTTCCAACATTCCAAAAAAAAAAATGAGGCGACAAAGCATAGTTTCTAAAAGTTTGAAAAAAGGGTTTTTATTAAAAGATCAACAATATAGTTTCACTGAAATATGCTTTTTAGAAAAGACGTGTTTATGTTTTTTATCTTTCTCAACCTGAAATCCAGCTCTGATGTTTTATTGTTGCGGGTCCTTGGAGATGAATCTCTGCTCGTCTTCCCTCATTGGCTTTCCTGACCTTGTGAGGGGAAGACCAGGGTGCTTGACACAAAAGACTTCTTTTCACAGGCCCCTCATCCGGGGGCGGGGCTGCTCTCCTTTCATGGTGGGCACAGGTGGTCTCGTGTTTACATCTGAGCCCTGCTGTTGGCGTTCATGCCCCCAGAGGAGTCCTGCCCCAGAATCAGACTCACTGCATCTTCCTTTTTGAAGACAAAGTTGTATTATGTGATTTCCTTTTGCTTTGCACAAAGCAAGATGCTGTCCCACCGAGGCTGGGAGCCAGTTCTGCATCTTTCAAGTCACAAGCTGATCCTTGACCTCAGGGTCTAAATGACTCAGGGAGGCCCCGAGAGACCAAGGTCCTGTCCAAGCCCACAGAGATGTTGCTCAGGGAGCACTTTTCACTTGAAAAGGCAGCCACACCAGTCTCTCCCCGTCTGAGGAGCCCCCGACCAGGCCGGGCCCCGTGCTCTTTTCCTGTCAATTACATCACCTTTCTTTGGCCCCTGCTGCACTGAATCATGTCTTCTGGAACATCTGCAATGGATACCTGTATCTTGTACCTAAGCACAGCCTCAAACATGTTCTCACTGGGTTTGCTGCCATTTCCTTCATCTCACTTTTTTTTTTTTTTCTGAGACGGGGTGATAAGATTTATTTTTTTATTTTTATTTTTCTTGAGACAGAGTCTCGCTCTGTTACCGAGGCTGGAGTGCAGTGGTGCGATCTCAGCTCACTGCAACCTCCACCTCCCAGGTTCAACCAGTTTTGCTGCCTCAGCCTCCTGAGTAGCTGGGATTACAGACGTGCACCACCACACTCATCTAATTTTTGTATTTTTAGTAGAGACACGGTTTTGCTATGTTGGCCAGGCTCAGCCTTGAACTCCTGACCTTTAGTGATCTGCCTGCCTTGGCCTCCCAAAGTGCTGGGATTATAGGTGTGAGCCACCATGCCCGGCCAAGACAGGGTGATGAGTTTTAAAGAGTAAGATCTGTGTTTATAGTGAGTGCTGGTAAATAAATTTGATGTCTTTTTATTACATTCATTTTGCAGATACAAAATAACTTACTTGGGTACTAAGCCTCTTGATAAAAAATGACTGAGCCAAAAATCCACGTTTTCCTTCATGACTAAGATGGTATGGATATTTCTCTGCCCAAGTTTCATGTTGAATATGGAATGTTGAATGGAATCCCTAATGTTGAAGGGAAGTGACTGGGTTATGGGAGTAGATTTCTCATGAATGGTTTAGCCCCATCCTCTTGACACTGTCCTGTTGAATGGAATCCCTAATGTTGAAGGGAAGTGACTGGGTTACGGGAGTGGATTTCTCATGAATGGTTTAGCCCCATCCTCTTGACACTGTCCTCATGATAGTGGGTGCTCACAAGATCTGGTTGTTAAAGTGTGTGGTGCCTCCCACTCTGCTCCTGCTCTCACCCCCTCAGATGTCCACCCTCTCTTCCCCTTTCATCATAATTAGAAGCTTCCTAAGGCCTCCCCAGAAGGTGAGCAGACATCAGCACCACACTTTCTGTACAGCCTGCAGAACCATGAGCCAAATAAACCTCTTTTCTTTATAAATTAGCCAGTCTCAGGTATTCCTTTATGGCAACCCAAGGACAAGCTATACAGTGAAGCCACATGAATCCCATTAATGCAGTGTGCACTGTAATCAGATTGCTTTCTAATTCTATCTAATTTTCTTCATTTAACATGGGTTGCAAGAATAGTTATATGTAACTGCAGTCAACCCATAAGATGGAACAGGGTAGTTGCTAAAATAAAGCAACATATCAAGAAGTAAGTTTTGAAATTTTTTTATTAATTGAAATTGGATGATCACTTTTAACTTTATTCATAAATCTATCAAAACTTTAGACACGTTTTGCTAAGCAAAAAGGTATTTTAATACAATTTTTTTATTATTATACTTTAAGTTTTAGGGTACATGTGCACAATGTGCAGGTTAGTTACATATGTATACATGTGCCATGCTGGTGTGCTGCACCCATTAATTCATCATTTGGCATTAGGTATATCTCCTAATGCTATCCCTCCTCCCTCCCCCCACCCCACAACAGTCCCCAGAGTGTGATGTTCCCCTTCCTGCGTCCATGTGTTCTCATTGTTCAATTCCCATCTATGAGTGAGAACATGAGGGGTTTGGTTTTTTGTCCTTGTGATAGTTTACTGAGAATGATGATTTCCAATTTCATCCATGTCCCTACAAAGGACATGAACTCATCATTTTTTATGGCTGCATAGTATTCCATGGTGTATATATGCCACATTTTCTTAATCCAGTCTATCATTGTTGGACATTTGGGCTTTTAATACAATTAAACAAATATATATGTACATGTTCACACATGGGTATGGTAAAAAAAAAAAAAAAAAGCTGGTCGCTGAATTGCTTTTGTTAAGAAGCCAAACGACTGTACCTCAGTCTCTGGCAGCAGGATCCTGAGCCTGTTCTTGCAGGAGCCTGAGCCTTTTCTTATGATAACAGACAGCTCTGAACACAAATGTGCTGGTCTTCTTCAGCTTCACGCTTTCCAGTTCTCTATCTTCAGTATCTGTCTCGGGACCCACCTGTAACCTCCCTCGTGTCTTCCATTTCCGAAGGCAAGTTTCTTAGGTAGGAACCATCTCTGTGAAAGGGGAGGCTGCAATGGTGCCATGAAGAAAGACTGGGAATGGTTTCCGTGAAAACACAGCCAGGCCAGGCGCCACTTCTGAGTCTGATGTGTTTGACAACATCCTTCCGGTCTCCTTCCATCTTCTGCTCCTTCCTCTTCCCTCTGCCGAATTTTGCTCTTCCGCAGTTCTTGAGGCACATTTTAGGCCCTGACCAATAAAGACGTAAACAAGCACAAGTGGAAAACAAAACTAGCTTAACCAGTTCACTGCTAATTATTGCCTGTTAGCATGAAAAGAATAGCACAATTCTTCACATTTTTGGTTAAGGAAACATTACCCACACATTCATATGTAAATTGATTCTGACCAAATTGTTTGGAGTGGGAATTTTAGTTTATCTGTGAGCACTGTCTCTCAGGGGCTGAGAATCAGCCCAGCAATGGGAACTATTGCATGCAGGAACACACACCCGCAACACACACACATGCATGCAAAGACAGCAACATGTACACATGCAACACTACACACAATGTGCACAATGCACACACACATGCACACAAAGACAGCAACACAGACACATGACACCAGACACGCACGCACAGTGTGCATGATGCACACACGCACACACATCAACATGTACACATGTGACACCACACACACGCACAGTGTGCACAGTGCACACACATGCACACACACCCCACACACACTCACATCTAAAAGACTGAAGCATCGTCGAGAGGAAACCTTCCAAAGCCATTGTATCTGCAGTGATATTGCCTATAAATCTCAGTCCATGTATTTAGTATGCAATAACTATCACTAGCCTTATTATTGAAAATGCTATTTCTTTGTATTTCTGAGCTCAAATTTCACTAAGATTGGGGTAAACCTAACTTTAATTATTCTTCGGATGTATGCCTCAGTTTAGGAGACTTGCACGGGGCCAATAGGTTATTTACCTAGTATTTATATAATGCTTACCCAGTGTCAGGCACTGCTTCAAATGCTTTGTAAATATTAACTCATTTAATCCTTACAATAAATTCAGAGGGATGCGTGGTTTTACAAATGAGGAAGCTTAAGAACAGAGATGTGAAGTAACTTTCCTAAGGCGACATAGCATTAGGAAGGGAGTTGGCATCTGAACTCCTTGCCTGGCTCCAAAGCTCATCCTCTCAGTCAGACCTCCTGAGGCCACAACATCTCTCTGCTCGCTTGGCCTTCTAGTTACAACACCCACTAGGCTGGGCCCCAGAACTATTTTGTGAAGGTGTCTGTTGAGCCGGTTTTCGTAAACACACCTTATATTCCTGTCTGATGCTTCTTTACTTCACGCCAAGAAGCAAAGGACTGTCTCCAACTGTCTCCAAATGCTCAGACCTCCCCTCCGCACACGGAGGAGGGGTCTCCGTCTGTCATGGTGCTGGCATGCACCGGGGTCCTTTTTCTATCCCACCCACTTCCAAGATGCCCTTTCCAAGACTTACCTGGTTTACAAACACCGTTCTTTTTTGTCTGAAAACTTCCAAGTTCTCCTGAAAGCCTAGGCTTTGGGAAGACCAATTCTTGATAAGCAGCTACTTCTGTGTGAAGAGGGAGAAGAGAAGGAGACGGCGGCAGGGAGAGGAAAACCCCGTGTGTGTGCACATTCCAAAACACCCACAGCCGCAAACGGCAGATCCGATGTTTTATGGTACCTTTTTACTAAATGGTTGTGCTTCTTTCCTTCGTTCTACTGGCCCAAGTCCTAGGTGCTTACCACCAGCTGATGAGGAGGGCTCATTGGATGCTGCCGAGATTTGAAACAAGTCTTCCAAACCAAGGTTTCGACTGTGAAGTCATTTCTTGCTTAAAGGGCCAGTGGAATCTCCTTAAAAAGGAATGGAACATCTTAGCACTCTGTATCTTTTGGCTGAGACGTATGCTTCAAAATAAATGTTTTCCTGTAAACGGGTCCTTACTAAGTGTTGGGGTGAGTGAATATGTGCTCTTGAAATGTGTTATGGTGGAACGAAAGCTTCAGTCACCTGCAGACATTTCCCCGGCGGAGATAAGCTTCTTCCAGTCCGGGCCTGGAGTTTCCCTTACTCCATCGGAAAGGAACCCAGACTGGTGATAATGACAAGTTGGCAGTGTGGCTTTCATGCACCAGGGCCAGTGATGGAAATACTCTATTACCCAAGGCTCGCAGAATGCTATAAACTTGGGGATGGAGGGGCCACAGTGCTGGAGGGAAAAGCATAAAGCAGCCCGGAGACAAGAAACAGACTCGCCAATCAAATGCTGTGCCTTTTCCCTCGGTCCCAGGATGGCTGCCCTCATGATTCTGGTGTAGCCCCTGTCATCCAGCGCCACTGTGCCGGGCTGGCAATGCCGGTGCTCCATATTAGACAGAAGGACAAAGAAAGCTTTTAATTTAGTATCAGAGTAATGAAAACGCCTTCTTCCGTGGATACTGTAACACTGGCAGGGTTTTAAGTAAATGGAATCAGATATTTAAAAAGGATTTGCCGAAAGGAATTAGGAAAGAATGCTTCAAAAACATTTCAAATGCTGCTTAGTAGAGGCTCAGTGTTCACCTAAATCAAAGATGTTTTCCCCATATATTTATAATAATTTAAAATATGTCTACATGTACTAATTACCTATATTTATCTATCTGAATTTTTTCTTCAATGACCAATATACAATGAGTGGTACATACTGCATGTGTACTGTTTTAAAGACATACTGTATATTTAGGAAAAGGGGTTTCACATTTCTGCCACTTTGTGGATCCCTCTGCTTGGCTATCTTTTTAAATTTATAGGCCTTATTTCCCATTAAGACTGGAACACCTTCCAAAATATTTTCTTTTTTTAGACATCTATAATAAGACGAAATAACAGTAGTGGCAAATTCACTGTGCTCTTGAAGCATGCATTGGAGCTCTCTCTTTGCGGGGGTAAACCAGCCGCCAAACAGATCACCTGCGCGGAAAGTCCTTTGCTCATTTTGTGGATCTGAGTTGCTGCCACCTTTTCCGGGTGTTCATGTTCAGAAGGAGAAGCAAGATGGCCCTGTTAAAAAGTCCTACATGGCATTTGTCAAGGATGTTCTGCTCAGGAGAGAGACTGAGGCTTCTGGTGAGAAAACCCTGCAGGCTGGGGAAGTGCAGCTCGAGCTGACCCCCTTGTTCAGGGAGCTGATGAAGGCACATGCCATGGGAATGAGAAAGCCACTCCTTAAGCATCAGTAACAGAAGGTGTCATGTGGATAATACAGGGACTGAAAAATCATAAGATTATTTGGGTGTCCCCACCCAAATCTCATCTCGAATTCCCACATGTTGTGGGAGGAATCTGGTGGGAGGTGATTGAATCATGGGGGCAGGTCTCTCCTGGGTTGTTCTCATGATCGTGAGTGGGTCTCATGAGATCTGATGGTTTTAAAAACAGGAGTTTCCCTGCACAAGCTCTCTTCTCTTGTCTGCCACCATGTGAGACATGCCTTTCACATTCCGCCATGATTGTGAGGCCTCCCCAGCCACACAGAACTGGGTCCATTGAACCTCTCTTTTGTAAATTGCCCAGTCCCAGGTATGTCTTGATCAGCAGCGTGAAAACACACTAATACAGGTAGGTTCAGACAAAGAGTCATTGGCTCCACATGGCGGCAGCTCCTACGCCTCCTGCCTGAGCTGAGGGTCTGGCTGCAAGCCCAGCTCAGGAAAGGAGCTGCTGGAAACTGGAATGATATGAAATAGACCCATCTACAGTTTTTCTGGTCATCTGTTAAAAAAGAATTTAATGCTTACAAGATAACTATCATTGGTAGTAATAGTCTAGGCCCATGACATTCTTTAATATTTGGGAGTATCAGAAATTTAAAGATTAGACTTAGTTATAAATAGAATATTTATTTAGGAACTTAGAGACATCTGGGCATTTCATGTCGTGAAAGTAACAAAACCCTCCCTCTTTGCACGGCTCCAGTACAAATCATGACTGCTGTTGGAGAGGCTCTGATACGCTGTGCGTGCAGATGGTGCCTGAGAGCTGGGGAATGGCGGCATCTCACCCGGGCTTTCTCCTTTCCATCTGGCAGGTGCCAGCTTCTAACCACCATCAGCTGCCATGTCCACTGTCATCTGTTTAGCTAATGGACAGGGAGCACCTACTGTGGGCCAAGCCCCCGACAGGCACCAGAGATTGGGTGGAGACAGACAAAACCAAGCACAGACAAATTCAATTAGTTGTTTTATGGAGGAAAGAAACAAGAACCATGCATGAGAACATCTTGTTCTTGACATCTTCAACCAGACACTGAGGTCGGCTCTCGTCAGCAGCTGGGTCTCCTTGAGGTTGACTGGATGGGGAGGTTGTCTGCATTTCACGTTTTAATTAATTTTTAAAAGTGACTTAGATGAATTATTTCATTGGCTACTTCTCATCCTATGCCAATAAACAAACTGTGAAGCCCAGCAGCATATATATTTTAAAATGCAGTTACAAAAAAGCATAAATAAGAAAACAAAAACAAACAACTAACCATTATTGTGTCATACTAAAACACTGTTTTAATTTTGTGGTATGTTTTGGGGAATTTTTCCAGTTTATTCTCTGAAATAATGTTGTATTCAGAGCATACACCAAAAATAGGAGCCCATTTTTTATCCATTTAAGATTCTCTGCCGTGTCTGTCTATTGCTCATTTGCTGAACCTCTTGTCTCTTTGACTAACAGTATTTATTTTAAAGGCCTAATGAAATATTCCAAAGCAGTTATGAATAATGAGGTAATAGTGAGTACAAGCCACTAGCAGAAGACATGAATTGTGGCAAATGCTGCAAAGCAAAGGCTTCACTTCCATCGCTGCTTTCTCCCATTCCTCAAGTTATCACTGACTGCATTGGTGTTTATTCTTCCCAAACATCTATTCGTATCTTACTACAAATGTATGGAGGCTTGTGCAATATTTGATATTGATCTATTTTTTTAATGTGTATAAGGGGAATCTTACATTATACATTTTTCATGACTGGCTTCGTATGTTAAACATGTTCCTCGTGAGATTAATTCAGGTTGAGGTGTGTAGATACTGTTTATTTATTACCACATCAATGAATGCATTACTATTCACACAGCCCCGTGTTTTCATAAACGTTTACTTGTTTCTAATAGTTCATCCCATTAGACCCTTGTGGAAGGACTTTTTCTAGACTGGAAATCTAGGAGTGGAATATTTGGGCCCCGGAGCCACGGGAACGCACTGGAAATCTAGGAGTGGAATATTTGGGCCCCGGAGCCACGGGAACGCACTGGAAATCTAGGAGTGGAATATTTGGGCCCCGGAGCCACGGGAATGCACTGGAAATCTAGGAGTGGAATATTTGGGCCCCGGAGCCACGGGAACGCACCGGAAATCTAGGAGTGGCATATTTGGGCCCCGGAGCCACGGGAACGCACCGGAAATCTAGGAGTGGAATATTTGGGCCCCGGAGCCACGGGAACGTACTGGAAATCTAGGAGTGGAATATTTGGGCCCCAGAGCCACGGGAACGCACTGGAAATCTAGGAGTGGAATATTTGGGCCCCGGAGCCACGGGAACGCACTGGAAATCTAGGAGTGGAATATTTGGGCCCCGGAGCCACGGGAACGCACTGGAAATCTAGGAGTGGAATATTTGGGCCCCGGAGCCACGGGAACGCACTGGAAATCTAGGAGTGGAATATTTGGGCCCTGGAGCCATGGGAACGCACTGGAAATCTAGCACTGGAAATCTAGGAGTGGAATAGCTGGGCCCTGGAGCCACGGGAATGCACTGGAAATCTAGGAGTGGAATAGCCGGGCCCCGGAGCCACGGGAATGCACTGGAAATCTAGGAGTGGAATAGCCAGGCCACGGAGCCACAGAAACGCACTTCTCCAACTTCAGACGCAGCCACGTTGTCTCCCAGTGGTTGCAGGAATCCCACTCCCATGAGTGTGGAACAGTTCCCTTAACCCTCTCCAGGTTTCTATTTTGTTCATAAACTTACTTATTAGTCCAAATTCTCCAGAAAAACAGAACCAATAGGAGGTAGAGAGATATAAGAGGAGATGGATTATGAACATTGGCTCCTGTAACTATAGAAGCTGAGGAGTCCCATGATCTGCCGTATGCAAGCCAGAAAGATTCTGGTGTAGCTGAGTCTGAATCTGAGGCCTGAAGGCTGGTGAGCTGCTGGTGTTGACTGAGGAGTTCAAGTCCAGAGAACCTAGAGCTCCAGTGTCAGAGGGCAGGAAAGGATGGATGTTCCAGCCCACGGAGAGGGAGGGAGGGAGGGAGAGAGAGAATGTGTATTTCTTTTCCCTGGTAAAGTCGAGTATCCTGTACTCAGTTTACTGATTCAAACATTAATTTCATCCAAAAGCATCCTCACAGAGACATCCATAATAACATCTTACCAACTTTCTGAGCATCCCTCAGCCTAGTCAAGTTAACACGTAAGATTACCCATCATAATTATGTTGCTTTAAATGTACTGACATAACGAATTGTGATATCTTGTAGCATAATTTTCATCCTCTTTTTTTCATCTTTCTTTTGTGCCTGTATTTTTGTGACTACTTTATGACCTTTGTTCTTTATTATAAGGCCTAGACAATCTTGCCACATTTTGTAAAAAAAATCCTGCTGAGATTATAATGAGAAGGGCATGAAATCTATAAATTATTTGCAGAGTTTTGACATCTTCACAATATTGAATCTTTTCATCCATGAACATGGTAAATATTTCCATTTACTTATGTTTTTAATATGCCTCAAAAATTTGTAATTTTCTCTATTTGTATCTCATGAACATTTTGTTAGTTACTTTCTATTTTTATGGGTTTTTTTTCTGTTACATGTAATGTTTCTAAGTCTTGAGTTATTCTTTTTGATGGTGCAAGGGAGTATAATGGAATTTTAACTGTGATTGATAACTATTTTAATTTTTCCTATTAACCTATTTAGAATAGTGCCTGCTCTATATTGAATACTACATAAATGTTTGTTAAAAAAGTAAGGAAAGCTGCTCGTTCTCTAAGTTAACTCTCGGGTAGCTCGGGAGTGATTACAACATCCTCTCTTCCTATCCTGCACCTTGTGTTCCCCGCTCAGTGCTAACATGCACCTCCAGCATAACACTGAATAGAAGCTGGGGTCATGAGCTTCCTTGGTTTCATCTGAAGTCTTCTGGGGAATGTTGCTTCCATGTCACTGTAAGTTCTGATATTTGACATGGTTACTTTAGTTAGCCATACCTTATTGGAATAAGAGTGTTCCTTTATATTTTTAGTTCGCTAATTTTTTTAAATCTCACCATGTAGGATTTTTTCTCCTTGATTTTGTTGCCATAGTAAATTTTGAAAAGCATTAATAGGTTTTCTAACGTTTTTGTCTTGTTGACTTGGAATGTACTCAACTACATCATGATGTAAATATTTTAGTATATTTTTTCTGGATTTTCTTTCTTAACATTTTATTACTTTTGCATCTATATTCATCAATAAGATCGACATGTAATGTTTTATTTTTATGCTATATTTTGCTGGGCTAAGATTTTGATATCATATTCAGTGATTTGGGGAGTGTTCCTCATTTCCTGGTCTCTGGAAGAATATGTGTGGTTATACAGTTATTTGCTCATTTAATGATTACTAGAACACATCTCTAAAAAGACTTTGAGCCGGGGAGATATTTCTTTTCTGTGTATACACTTTTAACATTTATTTCCATTAATAGTCATAAAGAATATTTGGTGAGGACTGAAAGGTGCCAAGGATCTATCTGAAAACTGAATGCAAAGGACAAAGCGACAGCAGACGTGGCAGGGGAGACATGAGGCGGGGCAGGGGCGACATGAGGCGGGGCAGGCGCGACATGAGGCGTGGCAGGCGCGACGTGAGGCGACCCGGCTCATAAACGCTCCTAACGGGGAAAACAGACGAATGAAGGAGTTGGTGATAATATCAGCCACTAACACCTGTTAAGGCTTCATGGCTCCCAGGCACTTGAGAAGTATATTTCTCCAAACACCTTAGGTTGGTTCTGTTATCTTCTTTCTACAGATAGGGAAACTGAGGCATGGCGCATTTAACTAAGAGGTCTTGGATCCCACAGTCCTTAGTGGTGGAGCTGGGATTTAAAACCAGGCAACCTGACACCCCAGCGGGTGCTGTCAACTCTGTCTCACGTTTTTTACTGAGGGTGCCTGTGCCCAGCATGCTTCAGGAGGTCACTCCCTGGTGCTGAAGGAAGGCACAGGCCTTCGGGGATCAGTAAGTGACCGGCAGTATGTACATGTCATAGCACACGCCTGTGTACAGTCTTGTGAATTTCAAAGCATCCAGGATGAAGTTAGGGAGCCGGAGGGAAGGAACAAAATTCCAGCTGCTTTCAGAAAGAAAGACACTAACTCAAAAAGCAGCGGTGATCAGGTTGGCATGAAATTGTATTGGTTGTTGCATCCTGGAGGTAGTGGGGTTAGAAGTGTGTAAGATCGGAGGAACGGTGACAGGTACCCCTGGCTTGCCAAACTCTTTCACTGTCTGAACTCAAGAACCAAACAGATTTGGAATTCATGGTATTGCCCCATAGCAAACTGGCTATCAGGTTCCAATTACACTCACATTCTTCATCCACAGACACCAGAAACACTTGTGTCCAAAAAATTAAATTTATTTATCTTTCTGAGACAAGGAAGAGCGGAATTAAAATGAACCAGGAAACCCTTTCAATAAGGGGGAGTTAAGAGGGGCTTCTGATAGGATAAGGGCTTGTGCTAGGTGATCCCAAGGAGAGATTAAGGAGAGGGGAGCCAATGCTTGATGGGTGAAGATATCTTCATACATTTCGTCCTGAGAGGGGAGATTCGAGTGGGGCGCGCGCGGCCACGGATGAAGTGGCAGGCGTCCCTGTTAGTCCAAGGGGGCTGCAGGGTGGTGTCTGATGTGTGGTGGGTTTGTCTCCCTCCTGCTCCAGGCCCTGCCGCGGTGTGGTCTCAGCTCAGCATCGCTGCTGCCCTCTGAGCCTGGCTGGTCCTCAATTAGGAACAGCAAGATCTGGCTGTTGGCAGAGCATTTCCTCTTTCTGAAAATCCAGGGGTTACACAGACTCAGACACCACAGTTTCTGCCTCAAATTCAGGCAAATTGGTTTGGCAGAAAAAACATATAAAATGTAAATTTGCATTCTTTCTTTATAGTATTTTCTCTTTGTTTCAGATAGGAATAGAAGCCCTTTGTGATTTATTTAGAGGGTTTTTTTTTTTTTGTTTTGTGTTTGTTTTCAAGACAGAAAATAACTTGTGGTTTCAGCCTAAGACTAGGCCTGGTAAAGAGTTTATGCTCATGACTTAGAGGCAGAGGGAAGGGAAGAAGATGGTGCCAAGGAAGGAGAAAGGAAGAGGAAATCTTCCCGTAGATGAAAATGAAGAGAGGTCGGTGATCCTGTGAGTGGGTGACTGGAAATTTCTTGAGGGCAAGGATTATGTCTAATTCATTTTGCCCCCAAATAGCTAAAGAAATAACCAAACAGAGTAAGTGTCCAATGAATATGTATTAATGCAAACATTTATGAAATGAAGAAGGAAAGAAACAGGATATAGATGAACCCAGATTCATTAAAAAGTGTGTGATCCTGTAATGAGGCAGGTCCTGATAAAAACTGAATAACAAAGGAAAAAGTATTCCAACACCAAAGTAAAATCTGCGGTTAGAAGCTAGGAAGAGAAACAGGGCCAATGCTTAGCTGCCTTCTTGGGCTTATCTTCTTTAGTGTAGACGGCTTGGAGGTCTTCGATAGGTTCCTGGGAACTACAGTGATCTGGCACCAGCTCTCACACTTGCAATTTGCGAGGGGGTCTCTGCCTGCACTGCTTTTTAATTTCAAGCTCATATTTTTCAAAAGTATCTACTATTATTTATCTGGCTCTGTGTCTCTCCACTTTTTTCAGAGCCTTTGCAGTGTTTATGTCTTAACATGTTTGAACAGTTTTTATCCATGTATTTGACACAGTGGCTGATGCACCCTTCATTTGATGCAGCAAACGTCACAGTGTTCCAGACGTTTAAAAAGATATAAGGAATTTCAATCAGGGCATTGCTTTAGTAGAAATCATACATGTAGTGATGTTGAGGGACCAGAAGTTTGGGAAGAACATGATTTCTCTCCGGAAAAGTCATCTCCGGAGTCCTGAGACCTGCAGTATAGCGTGGAGATAGGGTCCAGGCTCTCAGTGTCATTTTCGTTTCTCACCCCCTCAGCCCTTAGAGAGCTGAGCCTGAGCAAGTGGGGAGGGGCTCTTTGGAAGGATTGGGAAACTTCAGTTTAAATAATCCTGTAATTAAATCATGACTCACTGCATGCCTACTGCATGCCTGGCAGTACAGATGCATTCCCCATCCAGTACCCGAGACACCCTCTCTGTGGGCACCTCACTCATTCCCCAACAGTGGGGCCGGCCACCTGAGCAGCTGGCCTCCGGCAGGGCCAGGACTGAAGAGATGTCTGAAGTTAAATGCTGGAAGGTCCAATTTGCTCAAATCATTGAAAGAACTTAACACGGATGTCTACCAGATTGCAACAATGTTGGTTACTACCATACAGTGACTTATTTAAGATAAAGTGGAACTGGGCACGGTGGCTCACGCCTGTAATCTCAGCACTTTGGGAGGCCGAGGCAGGTGGATCACATGAGGTCAGGAGTTCTAGACCAGCCTGCCCAACATGGTGAAACCCCGTCTCTACTAAAAATACAAAAATTACCCAGGCGTGGAGGCATGCGCCTGTAGTCTCAGCTATTGGGGAGGCTGAGGCAGAAGAATTGCTTCAAAATGGGAGGCAGTGAGGTTGCAGTGAGCCAAGATTGCGCCACTGTGCTCCAGCCTGGGCAACAGAGCAAGACTCTCTCAAAAACGAAAAAAAAAAAAAAAGATAAAATGGTACCTCAACATCTTGATAATAAGGCCGAACACTTCTTTACAAGTTTATTTATTCTTTTTTTTTTTTTTTTTACTTTAAGATGACAGAGCCTGGCTTTGTTGCCCAGGCTACAATGCAGTGGCGTGATCACAGCTCACTGTAGCCTCAACCTCCTGGACTCCAGCTATCCACCCACCTCAGCCTCCCAAAGTGCTGGGATTACAGGCATGACCCACTGCGCCCAGCCCACTTACTCTGAAAATATTTTTTTGCTTACATTAATTTCCTCTTTAAAAACTTAGGTTTGCAAGGAAATTAAGGATTCTGCATTTTTACAAGTGCTCCAGGTAATTCTGATTCTCAGTTCCGAATTAAGATCTTCTGGATTGCAGTAAAAGGAAACATCTGTTCAGAACATAAGAAATGCTTCTCTAAGGTAGACTTTGTTACTTCCTTTTTGCACACAGGAAAATTGAAGCTCAGTATTAAACTAAGTTGTCTGATGCACAGTTAGTCAGTGGCAGGGCTATGCTTTACACCAGGTCTGTCTGACTCAGGAGCTGATATTATTCCCAACATACACTAAATATTTTCTAGAAGAAAGCCCGTAACTAAGATCCTTTGCATCCACTAAACAGAATATAAAGCCAAGCTTTATATTTTAAAAAGTCTGGATTTTAAAATAGATTATTTTATAAGCCAACTGGTTAAAAAGTTCTGATGTAACTGCATGAAAATTCTAACATATCTTGTCATCTTATGATTCGATAATATCTGGTTTGTTGGAGGAAAAGAGAAAATCCATAATTGGCTGTTGAGAAACTCAAGATGGGACTTGTACTCATGAAAGCTGAGGATCAGGAGGGCTTATGCCTACAGCCGCTGGGCCCCAGGATGCCGGACACGTTCACCTGTGATGTGGGATGGGTTCACTTCTTTGTTAATAAATCCATCACACGAAAACAGCTGTCTCACCTCCGCTGTAAGAGGGTCAGCAAAGGCGCAGCTGTGGGAGAGTGTCACAAACTAGTGTGCAGACACCAGGGGCCCAAGACACAGAGCCACATTTCACTCGGGTGTGATTTGCCCAGTGAAGAGTTAAACGTGTGTTCCCTACTGAGAAACAGGAGGCTATTTCTCACTTGGTAAATGTCAACATGACCTGAGTGGACAGCATTATTCTCTCTCTCCTGTCCAGAGCTTGCAGAGAGTTTGACCGTCCTCCAGAAGAGTTAAGTGACCTGGCATTAAAATGACCTTTTATAGGTTCAAGGCAAAATCAATTAATCCTGAGAGGCCATTCTAACCTCTCATCCTGCTGGTAGTTTTCCTTTCATTCTGAATTCCCATGTAACTGACAGAGTTACAGCAAAGGAGGTGGAGACCCAGCCGTCAGTGGGAGCCGTTCACTGCTGAGTGCCAGGGTCTTTGGCCAGCAGCTCTTCCTTGCCTGGTGCCCAGCTGCAGCTGGCAACATCTGTGACTGACCCTAGGGATCCTTGCCTGGTGCCTGGTACAGCTGGCAGCCTCTGCGAGTGACCCTGAGGATGAAGCACCCAGCGGTGGTGAAGGAAGGTCTGTGAATGAGCAGAATGTGGAGAGACCAGCAGGAAGAGAAGCAGAGGTGGCAACAACGCTTTCCACACTTTCTTGCCCCGTGGCCTCATTTTTCTCTCTGCCCTTTATCCCAGGAGAGTGTTCTCCACTATTTACAACTAAACTCGGGGCTCCTGTCCTTGTTTAGCTTTAACCAAAAGTCTTGCTGGATTCAGACTTTCACCCATTTCATTCAGGAGAAGCCGAAGATTTCATTAAAACTGGGGTTTTACAAACTTCCAATGACAAAGCCTAAATCGTCATCAGTGCTGATGGGTTGGATCCTCTCATGGGGCGTCTGATCCATGTTTACCGGGTGCCTGCTATGTCCTCTCCACCAGGAGTGCAGCTCTGCAAAGAAGAAAAACCCGGCTCATGCTGTCAGGGAGTGTGGGAAAGCCATGGAAAAGTTCTCCTGAAAAGTAAACGTACGCAGCCAGCATTCGGAGACGACTATTAATAAACAAAACGCGTGAACTGCTTTTCATGTGTGAGGTGACTGTTGTCACTCATGTTGGTCCTCTGCAGTGCAGTCCTAGCCTGTTTTGACCCCATTCCTATAAACAACGCAGGAAGGCACTACTTAGCTTGGTATTTGTGCCACTTAAACATGTTCCCGTTAAGCACATATTTGTGGTAATTGGGCATAATCCACTTAGTCTAGGTTTCTCATGAAAAATGTGTGGAAGGATTCTGTGCCCCAAACCTTGATGGGTCATGCACAGTGGAATCAGAACTGTATCCAATGCACCCACGTGCACAGTGGAATCAGAACTGTATCAAATGCACCCACATGCACAGTGGAATCAGAACTGTATCCAATGCAGCCACGTGCACACAGTGGAATCAGAACTGTATCCAATGCACCCACGTGCACAGTGGAATCAGAACTGTATCCAATGCACCCACATGCACAGTGGAATCAGAACTGTACCCAATGCACCCACATGCACAGTGGAATCAGAACTGTACCCAATGCACCCACACACCCAGTGGAATCAGAACTGTATCCAATGCACCCACATGCACAGTGGAATCGGAACTGTATCCAATGCACCCACATGCACAGTGGAATCAGAACTGTACCCAATGCACCCAACAGGCACAGTGGTATCAGAACTGTATCCAGTGCACTCACACGCACAGTGGAATCAGAACTGTATCCAATGCACCCACACGAACAGTGGAATCAGAACTGTATCCAATGCACCCACACACACAGTGGAATCAGAACTGTATCCAATGCACCCACACACACAGTGGTATCAGAACTGTATCCAATGCACCCACACACACAGTAGAATCAGAACTGTACCCAATTCACCCACACACACAGTGGAATCAGAACTGTATCCAATGCAGCCACGTGCACACAGTGGAATCAGAACTGTACCCAATGCACCCACACGCACAGTGGAATCAGAACTGTATCCAATGCAGCCACACGCACAGTGGAATCAGAACTGTATCCAATGCAGCCACACGCACAGTGGAATCAGAACTGTATCCAGTGCACCCACACGCACAGTGGAATCGGAACTGTACCCAATGCACCCACATGCACAGTGGAATCAGAACTGTACCCAATGCACCCACACGCACAGTGGAATCAGAACTGTATCCAATGCACCCACACGCACAGTGGAATCAGAACTGTACCCAATGCACCCACACGCACAGTGGAATCAGAACTGTATCCAATGCACCCACACGCACAGTGGAATCAGAACTGTACCCAATGCACCCACACGCACAGTGGAATCAGAACTGTATCCAATGCACCCACACGAACAGTGGAATCAGAACTGTATCCAATGCACCCACATGCACAGTGGAATCAGAACTGTATCCAATGCAGCCACGTGCACAGTAGAATCAGAACTGTATCCAATGCACCCAGATGCACAGTGGAATCAGAACTGTATCCAATGCACCCACATGCACAGTGGAATCAGAACTGTATCCAATGCACCCACACGCACAGTGGAATCAGAACTGTATCCAATGCACCCACATGCACAGTGGAATCAGAACTGTATCCAATGCACCCACACGCACAGTGGAATCAGAACTGTATCCAATGCACCCACACGCACAGTGGAATCAGAACTGTATCCAATGCACCCACACGCACAGTGGAATCAGAACTGTATCCAATGCACCCACACGCACAGTGGAATCAGAACTGTATCCAATGCACCCACATGCACAGTGGAATCAGAACTGTATCCAATGCACCCACAGGCACAGTGGAATCAGAACTGTATCCAATGCACCCACGTGCACAGTGGAATCAGAACTGTATCCAATGCACCCACACGCACAGTGGAATCAGAACTGTATCCAATGCACCCACAGGCACAGTGGAATCAAAACTGTATCCAATGCACCCACGCTGCTTAATACCCACCTATGACGTGTCCATCTCAATGGCGTCCAATGCACCCACCCTGTTTAATACCCACCTATGCTGTGCCCATCTCAATGACACATACCCGTGTCAGAAAGTAGCTGTAAAAGCATGTATCTGGTATTGACGGTTTGGGCTGTTTTGCCTGCTATTTCTCTTACCAGAAATGACAGAACGTCCTTGGCGATGACTCCTGCACACTTTCCAAGTGTGGTGTTGAAGGAGCAGCTTTTTAATCAGTTTCATGATGGGAACCTTTTCTTCTCTGCAGTTTTCCCTGAAGAAGGTGGCTCTGTGCTGTTCTGGTTTTCTCTGTCTCGGTCTCTATCCCTTTTTGAGTTGCCTTTGCAGGTTTGTTATATATTTGTGGTTATAGAAATGTAACTTAAACCCCACTGGATGAGAAGACACACTTTGTATTTGGAGTTGAAGCTCTGGGCAGATCCCACTGGGCATAACAGGGATGCCCTGACACTTCCTGTGGCTGCCATTGGTGACACGTCCTGCCCTCCCCTGGATAACATCATACTGGGGTCATGGTTCTCATCCATGGTCAAGAGACCGTGTGCCTTACATACTGCTCCTCTGAGAGCCACTGAAGAGGGTGGAGGAAGGGACAGCAAGGAGAGAGGGAAGCAAAGTACTGGATCTGTTTTTATACATTGGGCTTCCATTTGTGTTTGAAGTAAGGATTCTATAACACACACACACACGCACGCACGCACACACACACACACAATTATAAAATCACAGCATCAGGATAACCCAGGATGCCTCATTAACCTGTAAATAAAGAGACAGGGTCAGGCTAACAATAAAAGCCCAGATTGTACGGGAGTTTAAGACATCTTGGCCCTCTGCAAGATGACTCTCTCACACAGACTTGGAAACAGTTTGAGCCAACTAGCTATGGAGCCATAACTCCTATCTCCACTGGCACAATTCCCCAGATTCCAGAGCAGAAGGCTGCCTGGCTGGACGTGAGAGTGGAGACCTCCCTTGCCTCCCTCATCTCTCTGGGTCAGACATTATCAGAGGAAACCAAGGCTGTACACTTGTGCCCGGATGGCCTCTCAAGTGTTGGTGCCATTGGAGAAGCAGAAGCACACATTTTACAGAGTTTGGAGGAACAGGGACTACAGAGCCCCCGTATTGAGCTTAGAACTAAATTGATATTTATCAAAAGGCTTCCCTTAGGGGTTGGAGTACATTTTAAAATCCCTTTTTTCTATGCAGTTTAAAATATAACCCAGTCCCTTAAATGCCCTCCTTGTTATTCCTCACTATGTATGCCACTGCGTGGCTGCCCGGTGCACAGGGTCTGCGGTGTGCAGTCAGCCCTCCTGTGATGGAAGGTGGTAGGAACACCAGGTACACGGGGTCAGGTGTGCAGTCAGCCCTCCTGTGATGGAAGGTGGTGGGAACACCAGGTACACAGGGTCTGGAGTGCAGTCAGCTCTCCTGTGATGGAGCGTGGTGGGAACACTAGGTGCACAGGGTCTGGGGTGTGCACTCAGCCCTCCTGTGATGGAAGGTGGTGGGAACACCAGGTACATGGGGTCTGGGGTGTGCAGTCAGTCCTCCTGTGATGGAGGGTGGTAGGAACACCAGGTACACGGGGTCAGGTGTGCAGTCAGCCCTCCTGTGATGGAAGGTGGTGGGAACAACAGGTACACGGGGTCAGGTGTGCAGTCAGCCCTCCTGTGATGGAGCATGGTGGGAACACCAGGTACACGGGGTCAGGTGTGCAGTCAGCCCTCCTGTGATGGAAGGTGGTGGGAACAACAGGTACACGGGGTCAGGTGTGCAGTCAGCCCTCCTGTGATGGAGCATGGTGGGAACACCAGGTACACGGGGTCAGGTGTGCAGTCAGCCCTCCTGTGATGGAAGGTGGTGGGAACAACAGGCACACGGGGTCAGGTGTGCAGTCAGCCCTCCTGTGATGGAGCATGGTGGGAACACCAGGTACACGGGGTCAGGTGTGCAGTCAGCTCTCCTGTGATGGAAGGTGGTGGGAACACCAGGTACACAGGGTCTGGGGTGTGCAGTCAGCCCTCCTGTGATGGAAGGTGGTGGGAACACCAGGTGCATGGGGTCAGGTGTGCAGTCAGCCCTCCTGTGGTGGAGGGCGGTGGGGAACACCAGGTACACGGGGTCAGGTGTGCAGTCAGCCCTCCTGTGATGGAAGGTGGTGGGAACACCAGGTACACAGGGTCTGGGGTGTGCAGTCAGCCCTCCTGTGATGGAAGGTGGTGGGAACACCAGGTACACAGGGTCTGGGGTGTGCAGTCAGCTCTCCTGTGATGGAAGGTGGTGGGAACACCAGGTACACAGGGTCTGGGGTGTGCAGTCAGCCCTCCTGTGATGGAAGGTGGTGGGAACACCAGGTGCATGGGGTCAGGTGTGCAGTCAGCCCTCCTGTGGTGGAGGGCGGTGGGGAACACCAGGTACACGGGGTCAGGTGTGCAGTCAGCCCTCCTGTGATGGAAGGTGGTGGGAACACCAGGTACACAGGGTCTGGGGTGTGCAGTCAGCCCTCCTGTGATGGAAGGTGGTGGGAACACCAGGTGCATGGGGTCAGGTGTGCAGTCAGCTCTCCTGTGGTGGAGGGCGGTGGGGAACACCAGGTACACGGGGTCAGGTGTGCAGTCAGCCCTCCTGTGATGGAAGGTGGTGGGAACACCAGGTACACAGGGTCTGGGGTGTGCAGTCAGCCCTCCTGTGATGGAGCATGGTGGGAACACCAGGTACACAGGGTCAGGTGTGCAGTCAGCCCTCCTGTGATGGAAGGTGGTGAGAACACCAGGTGCATGGGGTCAGGTGTGCAGTCAGCCCTCCTGTGATGGAGCGTGGTGGGAACACTAGGTGCACAGGGTCTGGGGTGTGCACTCAGCCCTCCTGTGATGGAAGGTGGTGGGAACACCAGGTACACAGGGTCTGGGGTGTGCAGTCAGCCCTCCTGTGATGGAAGGTGGTGGGAACACCAGGTGCATGGGGTCAGGTGTGCAGTCAGCCCTCCTGTGGTGGATGGAGGATGGTGGGAACACCCAAGGTGCACACTGCCTCGTGTGGTTCCTGAAGCCATGTCTTTTCCTGCCAGTCCCCGATTCTCGGCTGTGTGTACTGTCAAGGAGGCAGTGCCTTCTGCTGGCCAAGGGGTCTGGAGTTTATGTTCCTCCTGCTCACTCAGTCCTCCCTCAGCTCTTGCAGCTCTGCACCCCACGGTCTCCATCTGACACCTTGTCCCTTAGAGAAACCCTGCACCACGCTGTGTGCCGGCTGGCCTCCCTGTGGGTCAGATTCATGGCCCTGGGGACCAGAGGAGTGGGCCTCCCACCAGTAGTACTAAGTCCACATGGATGCACAGAGGCTCCTAAGCGATGCCTGAGCCTCCTCCCACTGGCTGAGACATGCCGCCCTGTGACCTAGGCCGGGAAGGCCAAGACACCCCAGCAGCCCAGGTACCGCCCACCAGTTCCTTGCTTTCCTTCGGCTCACAGGCATGTCCATCCTCTCCAGGAACACACCTGAGCTCTGTGCCCGGCGGTCTCACTCCTCCTCCTCCCATTCGTTGTGACGAAAGTGTAAAGATCTGTATTCCAGGCGCAGTAGTACGTGCTGTGGCCATGGTTTCCCCACGATTTTGAGAAAGTTACTGTTGTCTTCTTCATTATGCAGAAGAAGCTGAGATTCAGAGAAGTGAAGTGGGCTGCTTAAGACCTCAGACGTAGGGACTGATAGGACTGGACACAGCACGCTGTTCACCACGACTGTCCTGCACCCTTCAGACCTCAGGAGAACCCAAGGAGGCAGGTGCGGCTCTTAAGCACGTTCTGCTGACAGGGACACCGAGCCACAGAGGAACAAAGTCACCCACGGGACAGCAACAGACTGGGAGGCATCGGGTGAACCCAGCAGGGCAGCTCCTGAATCTGCCCCTAAACTAGGGGCTGGCGCCTGTGGTCATTGCCGCCCACCCCACAAATGTTTCTGTCAATAGTTTTACTGGCACACAGCCACAGGCATTCACTCCACATAGACATTGTCTGTAGCTGCTTTCAAAGCTGTAGCAGCTGAGTTGAATAATTGCAACCAAGACCGCAAAGCCTAAAATACATATTTTGGTCCTTTAAAGGAAAAGTGTGCTGACCCCTGGTCCAAAGCACCAGATTGTACTGCTCCCGCTATGCGGCAGGCCTTGACTGCGGACAGAGTATTTTTATCTACACTGTGGAAGGATATCTGAGGTCCTCTTGAAAAGCTCAATGTCCTACTGAGCATGGGCAGCAACACCTTCACTGAGGGGTGAGAGCTGGAGTGGTGACTGAACCTCTGGGGTGACGGTAGAGGCTGTCTAAGCTGTATATCCAGATGCACAGTTTTAACACCTGCAAGAATGCAATCTGCATCACAGCTGCCCAGGCCTGGGTCCTGCTGCACTTCCACTTCCACGAGAGGCATGCAGGGGCCAGCTGGGGCTGGACAAGGGGAGATGGGCAGATGACAGACAGTGCTCTCCACTGACAGTCCTCCACCCCTGACCACCTAGACCCACTGACTGGCAGTTATCACTCCTGCTTTTATTTCCTTTGGGATAAGTTCTTTCCCAGGAGGCTCCTAGATTATTTTTCAAACAAGATTTTAGCAGGTGCCTCCCATCAATCTTTCAGATACATTTGGATGTGTATGAGCCCAGCTGAGGCTCGAGTGGAGACGGCCACTACCCTGCACGTCCTAGCACCAGAGACTTATGTCAGAGCTCCTTGAAGATTCCTAGCGCCCAGAGTGCTCCTAAACTAACAGTATTCCCTGGTTTCTAACAGAAGCAAATGCAAATCCTCTCTGAAGAAGAGCATTTCTTTGGCCCATTTTGTATGTCTGTGTAGCAAGGCGAACCACAAAGAAGCTCACAATTAAAAATTACCAGAAAAACCTTAAACAGTGGCACCAGGAATGAGAGTCACAGAAAGCAAACCAAAAATGAGCCCAAGGAAAGAGACTATTAAAAATAACCAGACATAATTAGAATAGATAACTTTTAGAAATAAAAAAAAATCAGTGAATTAAAAACTCAATAGTTGTTAAAATGAATGATGAGAGAAGTAAAATAGAAGATTTCTCTGAAGAAATTACACAGAGATACCCAGAAATATAATGAGATGGTAAATATAAAAGAGGTTAAGATATATAAAAAGTTGATTGAAAAACTCTAGCTTAAGTTTAAGCTGTGCCACAGATGAAAGAGTAAAGGGAATGGCATGAAAGCCATATTATGGAAGAACTAATACTAAGAAAATAAAAAAATCCACACTTATGCATATTCTAATAAAACTTCAGAACAGCAAAAACAAAGAGAAGATCTTAAATGCAGCTACAGAGACATGAGAAACATCTCTAATGAAATAATTCAACTGCCCGAAGATTAGTGAACAGAAACAATGAGAATTAGGAGACAGAAGAATAACCTTTTCCCAGCACTGTAAGAAAAGAAGTACCAACTGAAGATGGTGTACCTAGCAAAATTAGCTTCAAGAATTATAGCAATATAAAGACATTTTAGATAACAAAAACTGAGTCACCTGTAGGGAGAACACTATTATTAAATATAGTGCTAAATGATTATTTTGAAGGATTTCAGTAAGGAGAAAATAATCCTACAAACAAGTAAGAGAAAAGAGAGATAATTATGTGACTAAATGTAAACAACCATAATGATATAAATAATAATAAAATAATAATATATCTTGGGATTTTAAAAGATATGCAACTAAAATACAAGGAAACAATTGCAAATAAATTGGAAGAATGGTTAGTGAAATGAAAATTTCCTAATGCCAAAGTCTAGTCTTCCTCTTGAAAAGGTTTAAGTTATAGATTTCTTTTCTTGTATTTTCTTTGGTGGTTTTGGTATCAGGATAATTCTGAGCTTATAAAATAAGTTGAAAAGTTTTCCCCTCTTTATTTTCTGGAAGAGGTTGTATAAAATTGCTGTTAGCTCTTCTTTAAATGTCTGTTAGAATCCTCCAGCGAAATCATGTGGGCCTGAAAATCTCTTTTTGGGAGATTTTTAGTTAGGCTTCGATGTCTTTAATGTTTATAAAACTCTTCCAATTATCTATTTCATCTTGGTTGAGATTTTTCAGTTTGTGATTTTCAAGGAATTGGTTTATTTCTTCCAAGTGTCAAATTTATGAACATAAATTGGTTGTTGCAGTCCTTTATTTTATTTAGATCATGGTAGGATCTGTAGTGATATCACTTATTTCACTCCTGATATTTCTGGTTTGTATCTTCTCTTTTTTCTTTTGTCAGTATTGCTAGAGTCTATTAACTTTGTTGATTTTTTTTTGAAGAAACAGCTTTAGGTTTTGTTAATTTTTTCTGTTAAATTTCTATTTCAGTTTCACAGATTTTGCTCCCTATTATTTCCTTCTATCTACTTGATTTTAGTTTATTTTGTTCTACTTTTCTACTTTTTTGAGGCACTCACTCAGATAATTGATTTGAGACCGTTACTGTTTTGTAGTATAAGCAATTCATGTTATAGATTTCCCTCTTAGCACTGCTTTAGCTGCTGCACATATTTTGAAATGCTGTGTTTTCATTTTCATTCTATTCTATGTGTTTTTTAAACTTTTGGAGAGTTTTTCTTGACACATGGATTATTTAAAAGTCTGTTGCTTAATTTCCTTATGTTTAAATATTTTCCTGTTGATTTTTAGTGATTGATTTCTAGTTCTCTTTCATTATGTCAGATAATAGACTATATGACTACAATTTTTAAATGTATTGAAGGTTGTTTTATGTCTCAGGATGTGGTCTATCTTAGTGAATGTTCCGTGGACACCTGTAAACATGTATATCCTGCTGTTGTCATATGCAATGTATTGCTTATGTCAATTAGATACTGTTAATTGACTGTGTTATTCAGATCCTATATATCCTGGCTGTTTTTCTGCTTATTTTTCAGTTGCTGAGAGAGAGGTATTAAAATCTACAACCATAATGTTTGATTGGTCTATTTCTCCTTTCAGTTGTTGACTCATGTATTTTAAGGCACTGTTGTTTGGTGCATATACATTTATAATTATTATAACTTCCTGGTAGATTTATCTTTTTATCATTTTTGTACTGTCCCTCTTTGTCTCTAGTAATTTCCTTTGCTCTGAAGTCGACTTTATTAGATATTAATAGAGTCACTTCTGATTTTTAGATTAATGCTGCATGGTCTGTCTTTGTTCATCCTCCTACTTTCAAACTAGCCATATAATTGAATGTGAAGTGAGTTTCTAATAAAGTGCATATAGGTGAGTGGTATTTTCTTTATTTACTCTGCCAATCTGTGTATTTTGATTGATGTATTTAGGCCATTTTCATTTTATATAATTATTGATATGTTAGGGCTTATCTCTGTTTCTGCGAGCAACAATTTTCTTTCTACTTTTCTTTCATCTGAGTATGTCTTTATTTGGAGTTGAAAGTTCTTTTCATTCAGCAGTTAAATGGTATGGGAAAAACGAGAAAAAATATTGGGCTGCTTCTTTCTGGCTTTCATTATTTCAGATGATAAATCCTTTATATTTTAACTGCTGTTCACCTATAGGTAATGGGTTTCTTTCTGGCCAATTTCAAGATGTTTTTTCTTTGTTTTCATTACCTACAGGTGTGTGTTGCGCTGTGGGATTCAGCTCGAATCGTCCTTCCCCCGTTAGTTGTGCACACATTAACTCAGCTAATCTGTGCAATGAGAAAAGCATGTCTAAATACGACTAAAGTTTTTAAAACCACCAAGGCATGGAAAGTCAGTGATCCATAGATTAGAACAACATTCCATTGTAAAGCATCTCTAAGGAAAAGCATCCAAGATAAAAAGATAACAGCCGGAGAAAATGTTTGTAATAATGATGTTTATCACTTGCACATCTACCTGGGCTTGGTTCTGCCATTGGTTGAGGGTCTGGAAATGATGCCTCTGGGTCTCCTTCTTGTATGGGTAGGGGTATATCAGATGCCCTGCCACTGTGCTCATGTTTTCCTCTTTTTTAGTCCTTAGGTACCAAACCATTTCACCTTTATCCAGCCACCATTCAGAGTTCTCATTTGGTTGTTTCTTGCAGTATTTTCAGAGTTTCTAGTCATAGTTATTGGTGTGAGCCGGAAGAAACAGGTCTATATCAGCTTGAACAGGTCAGAAATTCTGCTAAAGCTATAGTCTCACAGAATGTCAGGGTTTATTTTAGCAAAACAAAAAATAGTGTATAAATCCTAATTGAGTATACTGAAGGGAAAGAAGAAGAATTAAGAATAAAAATAATATCAAAGATTTATGTAGACCTGACGTTGTGCTGGGCATACACACTTACACATCTGCATATGTGCTCCGTGACTGTAGGAATCTAGGTTCTGTCTTGCTGAGTATTCCTAAATTAATATATTGAGACTTAACCTCTTTCTTGAACTTCAGGCTTGTATCAGCTTGCTTCATTAAAGTCTCTATTTTGCTACATAAACACCTCAAACTCAACATGTCCAAACCACTTTCCATCTTCCCTGCACACTAGTTCCTCCTGCAGATCCCTCACATTTGTTAGTGATGACTTCTCCCTTCCAGCCACTCCAGTCAGAGATCCTGGAGTCGCCTTTTGATGCCTCTCCTTATCTCATTACTCAGATCCAATCACTGGCAAGCCCAGTTGGTGCTACCGTCAGAGCATATCAAGAATCTAACCTCTCCTTTGCATTATTCCAGCTAGCCATCTTCTCAGGCTGTTGTCCCTCTCATTTGATGATGGTAGCAGCCTCCTAATATGATCCTGCTTCACCGGTTTCTCTCTTCTGCCCTTTTCAACACATCAGCCAGAAGGACCTTGTTAAGTCTGAGTCGGATGCAGTCCCTCTCCTGACTGTGTCTCCTACAGCTTCCCACTCCATCAGAGTGAAATCTCTTGCAGGGTTTTCAAGATCTCGTGTAATACATCCCACAACCTCTCCTTCTCTATCTAATGCTGGCCATGTCCTGTCCACCAGTCTCAGAGAGCTCTGCGTTCTTCCCCACTGCTACGTGCCAGGAGGCTGAACCTCATGACCTTTAGGTGCAGGCTCCTTGCTTTCTGTTTTCAGCTGGGTTTAGAACTGGAAACACCAGGAGGAAGTCAGGATGTGGGAGAAGGGTGAAGCTGGGGAAGTCTCTCTTTCTCCCTTCTCGGCCAGGTGTTGGCAAGGGTTGCTCTTCTTTGTGTCCACAGATCCTGTCCAGTGGGCTCCCTACAGCCCAGGCAGGCTCTTGCAGGGCTCCATGGTTATACCTCACCTTGCTTCAGGCCAAGAGTTTGGAATGGTTTGCTTAACTGATCACACCTCCATACTTCTCTTTTGAATGTGCCATCTGCTTCCTGCTAGGGCACTTATTTTCTTGCTATGCACCTGCCTGTTGTTTTTGTGGCCTGGCCAGGTGGTCCTCCTTCCTATCACTTTAATAACAAGCATGAATTTGAAGTTGCCATCATTTCTACCTAGAATGTGCTTCCAGATATCCATGTGCATCACTCTCCAGGCTTCCTAAACAGAAGGATCGAGTGTTGTGGGTAGTGACTAACTGGGGGCAGCGGTGCATACAGTAAAGGGATTTACAAAGGCAGTTTACCTTTACCTACAAGGTAAAGAAAGGTGGATTTGTTAAAGAAAGTATGAAAATACGTTGCAAGGATGCAATGGGTAGATCAGCAAGAAAGGAGCTGAGTTCCAGGAGACAAAAGCTTGCTGGGTATTTTACAGGATGGTGCTTGTGCTGGAGAGGAATACGTGCAGTACTGGTAACACTAAGATTGCAGTGAGCGAACCTGCATTTTTCTATCAGCTGAGGTGTCTGCTGGTAAGTCAAGCATAGGGAGATTGTGTGTTAGATGGGCTATTTGCGCAGGAGGGCTGTGTGTCCTGGACCATGAAGAAAGGCAGATTTGTAGTTTATCTGCTTTGTCTTTTTGCTTTCCCTGCTCCCCCTAGCCTGGCTCCTTTTCCTAATCAGGACCCCACATCAGATCACACCCTCACTGCCAAGTCTGGTCATCTTCTTTAAAGTTAGAATATATCCACTTCCCACCGCAATGCTCTGGGTTCTCTTTATCCTGGCTTACTTCACATAGAAAAGCATAATTTATAACTTAACAAAAGTGAGTAGCTAAAGAAGAAAGCAGATCATACATGACACCATAAACTGTACACAATAAAAGCTGAATTGGTAAAGATCTTCTAACTGGAAAGCCCCATACCGAGATGGTGTTAAATGCATCGTTTCTATAAATGCTCATGGTATTTTTATAAGGTGGACACTATTATTTCATCTTAGAAATCAGCAAAGAGAGGCTTTGAGAAAGGAACTAAATTGCCCAAGATCAAACAGCCAGTAATGTCAGGGCAGGGATTAGAAAAATTTAACAATTATAAAATTTCATGAAACATGAAAATAAGGAATACATCCCTTCAAAGCAGCTATGAACTGTATGTATTAGAGCAAAGGAGCAGTGAAAGTTACTGCATATTTCTTGGCACTTAGTCCACGGATTGCTTTCAGTGTTATGATTCCTCTAAGTCACAGAACCTGACAATTGTGAGCATTGTTACTGCCCTAATTCCTGCAGCCTCAGCTGTGAAACTTTCAGTATTTTTCTTTTGTTTGTTGAGCCAGTTATTAAAAAAATGAACTACAACAGCTAATTCTTTCTGTTTATCTAAATGCTTGTCAAAATGCCTAAGCAGTGATTTGCCAGGTTTGGGAGTTATACGTGCTTATACATTTTAAATAAACTGTGGCAGCGGCCTTAGCTTTTGTGGCTCCAGCAGGCGTAAGTGAGTGTGTGTGCTTTCTCTCTCCGCATCTGCTGCTTGACATCTTTAATTTATTATTCCTGTTATATAACTTTGTTTTGGCACTTGAACTTCCATTCCCATGACTTTATGTTGAAAAACAGTTTTTAAATCTGGGATTTGCATTTCACCACAGTGATAGAGCCTGGTTATTTATTGTTATTTGCAATATGGCATATAATATGGCAATAATCTATGTCTAGTCACCAGTCAGGAATAACAAAAGATTTATGGCATATTAAAACAAAATTAACGTCCCTCTGCTGAGGGAGGTTATTGCTGGCCTAAGCACAAATGGCCAGAGTGAGTTGCACAGGCTGTGCAGCCCTGGAGGCCATGGCTCTGGTCTCTCAGCCTTGCTCACACCCAGACCCCTGCACCCTTCTGTGAAGAACCCCTGTGATTTCAATCCTGCAGTGTGAAGTTGCCACGACTGAGCCAGCATCTGTATCCAAGTCTCCTGGGTGATAGAACACATATGTGGGCCAAACTCTGCAGCACCGATGCAGCTGGTGATGACTAAACGTGGCAGATTTACCTAGTTAGTGACTTTATGCAGGAAGAAACTGAATGCATGTGCGCATCTTGAGATGCGTGGGCCTTCTGTCCTGTGTGCAGCTGCGTGTGCTCCCCCACTGGCCTGGCCTGCGCGCTTTTCTGCCCCGGCACTCGCCAGCTGCCCAGTCCAGCTCAAGCCGGGATTTTCCACGGCTGCCTCTGAATGGTCTCCAAGCTGTAGCTTCCTCTCCTCCTTCTGAGCTCCAAGTGCCATTGCTATAAGGGGACAGGAGCAGGGTGGGAGATTGTCCTGAGTCTTGACTCTGACTGTGCTGTGTGCAGGGTTATCACCTTTCCACATCCCACTTTCTTCGTCTTTACAGTGGGGAGAGCAACTTTTACCTTTCCCATCCTGAAGCAGGGGTGTGGTGGTAGGAAGATCAAAGAAATTGCTTTAGCTTTTAAAAATAGACAAGAAGCCAACAGTTCTTGGGTGGATGTGTCAGACCTGTTCCCGACAGGACAGATGGCAGCACAGCCAGACCCGCTCAGTGTCCCAAGAGCAGCCCCAGCAAAGCAAGGCGGGAGCCGCCCCTCACCAGCCCAGCTGTGCTCACACACCCCCTCTGCAATGTCGGATGGTTCACAACAGGATTTGTTGTTTTCTTTAAAGTCGCCTTGTGGAAACTCTTGTATCCCTTACTCTCTTGTGCTGTTATTGAAGGTTTAATGGGTTCGTTTTGACTCCTCAGATAGACTGTGCTTGATATTTCTTGCAAGCTCAACACGATGGCTGGAACATGTAAGTGTGTGAGTTAAAAACAGTTTGGGCTGCTTTTTAATTAGAACTATTAAAAAAGAATTTTGGTTGCTTTTTAATTGGAGCAGTGAAAAATCAAACGATTACCTGCTCAAATCAGAAAATTCTTAGTTTTCCAACTTAGTTTATAATTTCCTTCCTTATATCTTTGGGTTTAATTTGCAGTTCTTTTCCTAGTTTCGGGGGGCAGAAGCTCTGAGCCTTTACTCCAAAACTTTCTTCCTATTAAATATATGCAACTGAAGCTGTACAATTTTCTCTAAGCACTGCTCTAGCTTCGTCCCTCATGTTTTGATACGACACTTTTTATTATTTTTCAATTCAAAACATTTTCAACATCCATCGTGCTCCTATGTGTAACAACGTGGAAGTGTTTTGTGTTATTATTTCAGTCATCTTTCTGTTGTGTTACAGTGTGATTGTGTTGCGCAGGAAAACATAATTTGTGTGATTTTACTTATCTTTTTATTTTTAATTTGTTGAGATGTGTTTTATGGTCCAGTCTGTTTTGGTAAATGTTCCTTGTTCTCTTGATAAAGAGTTTACACTGCAGTTGTTGGGTGCAGTGTTCTGTATACACCAATTAGGAACATTTAGTTGTGTCCCTCAAAGGCTATTTTTATACTTTTTTTTTTTTTGGTTTGTTTATTCTCTCGGCTTCTGAAACAGGTGTTAAAATCCTCAACTATGCTTTTGGATATTTCTCTTCTTCTGCTTAGTTAGGTCTTTTTTTTTTCTATACATGTGTAGCAATGTTATTAGGCACATACACACAATTATGAGTTTTGTATCTTCCTGTTTTTATGAAATGTAGCTTTTATCTTTAGGAATATTTTTGCCTTAATTAAACTCAACTGTCTCGTAGTGCTATAGCTACCTCAGCTGCCTCTTAAACACAATGTGTCCATGACTCCCACTCTATAGACATTTATCTTCAGCCTGCCTGTATGATTTTATCTAAAATGTGCCTCCTGCAAATTTCATATTGTTGGGTTCTTGGTTTTTCATACAGACCATCTTTGTCTTCTAATTAGATTGTTCAGTTTTATACATTTAATTACTAAAATAATTGTGTTTAAGTAAGTCTACCATCCTACTATTCTATTTGTCTTATCTGTTTTTATTTCTTTATTCCATTTTTCTTAATTTCTTTCAGAAAAATCAAGTATTTTCATGCACTGATTTTTCTTTTTCATTATATTTTAGTACATTATTTTATTATTCTCTTAGCAGCTACCCTAAGCATCTTTGAGTAGCTAATGTTTAAAGTAGTAATTTTAATATTTCTCTGAAAATACAAGAAGCTTCCAATAGTTAACTCCATTTTGCACTAATATAATATAAAATTTTACTTATGCACACCTTATAAAACTTGCACTACATTTTTACAGTTGTTGTTTTAAACAGTTTTTGTTATTTTCACAGTTTCTGGAGTGTGCTTCATTCCTTCCTGATGATCTCTGCTTACCTGTAGGATCTTCTGGACTTTTCTTTCAGCTCAAGAAACTTCTTTTACTGTTTATTTCTAATGTCATTCTGTGGTAGGAAATTGATCAACTCTTCTCTGACTTGAAATGTCTTTATTTCATCTTATGTTTAATGAGGTATGATTGCTGTAAAATAAGTTGCATATATTGATGAATACTGATACAGTGACATATTGATTTCCCACGAAAACATGTGTTTCTGTAAGCAAAAGTCTTCCTCATGTTCCTTGGTGTCCATTCCTCCCTCTGTTCCTGTCCTGAGGCAACTGTCAGTTTGATTTCTGCCACTGTAAAATAGTTTTCATTTTCTCATGTAAGTGGAGTCTTACAGTGCATGCTCTTTCTTACTTTTAACCTGGCTGCTTTAATTTCACCTAACAATTTTGGGTGCATCATCCACTCACTGCGTCCCCCAGTAGTTTGTTCCTTTTTATGGCTGAGTTGTTGCCTGTTGCATGAGCACAGCACAATTTATCTACCCATTTACCTGCTAATAGACATTTATATTATTTTCAGGTTTTGGTTATTAAAAATAAAAAGTGATATGAGCATTTGTATCCAAAAATTTGGGTCTCACATGTATTAATTCTAGGAGTAGAATATCTGAGTCATATGGTAGGTGAATGTTTAATGTTTTATAAATTGACCACACTGTTTTCCAAAACGGTTTACATTCTCAGCCGAAGTGTATAAGAGTTGAAATTGCTCTGCATCCTCACCAGTGTTTGCTATGGTCATACTTTTAAATATTAGATATTCTCACACGAGTGCAATAGTATTGCTCTTCTGGTTTTAACCTCCTTTTCCCTAAAGACTAGTACTGTTGAGCATCTTTTCCATTGCTTATTTGCCATTTGTGCATCTTTTCTTGTTCTTGTTGTTGTTGTTGAAATATCCATTAAAATATTTGTCCAACTCAGTCCACAAATGTACTGAGTTGTTTGTTTTCTTACCATTGCATTGTAAATTATTTATATATTCAGAACAAAAGCTCTTTTTCAGATATTTATTTTGCAAATACTTCCTTTCAGTCTATTAAATAATTTTAATGATGTCTTTTGAAGAATAAAAGATTATAATTTTCATTTTTTTTAATTTATAATGTATAATTTCTTGTGTCCTCTTTAGGAAAACTTTGCCAAACGGAAGATCACTAACCTTATGTCCTATTTTTATTACATAAATGCTATTAATTAATTATTATTGGCATTTATAGAAAATTCCTCCAGACAGCAGCAAGGTATATCTTTAAATTGAAATATTTACCAAGGTAGCTGATAGTCTGTGCCATAGACTAAACCTTAAACATGAAAAAGGAGTAGAAAACAAGCAAAGTATGTTCTGAAACCATAATGAAATTAACTGAAAATAAACAAAAATATATCTGGAAAATCCCTGAATATATGGCAAATAAACAACACACTTCTAAATGAATGATGGGTCAAAACTGAAGTCTTACACTAAACTAAAAATATTTTGAATCAAAAATTTAAATACAATATATCAAAATTATCAGGATGCAGCTAAGCAGTGCTTTGAGGGAAATGTACAGTACTAAGTGCTTGTAATAGAAATTAGGAAACACCTAAAATCAGTAATATTACAAACATCTCTATGCCCAAAAGGAAACAACTTACATGAAAATTAAAAATGTTTCTACCTGTAATAATGGACATTTGGAATTTGAATTAAAAAAATGTCATTTGCACAACATGGCTGGGCCTGGAGGACATGATTCTATGTGAAATAACCCCGACACAGGAAGAAAACAATTGAATGATCTCACTTACATGTGAGATATTTTTTTAAAAACCCTCAAACACACAGAGACAGAGTGTGTAACAGTGTTTCCATGGGTGGGGGTTGCAAGAGGACATGGGGGGATGTAGGTCAAAGGAATCAAAATATCATAGAAGGTAGGTGGGACAACAGTTCCGGAGACTGGATGCACAACGTGAGGGCCAAACTTCATAAAATTACACCATGTTAAGGATTTTTGTTAAATAAGTAGATTTTAGCTGCCTTTGTCACAAAAAAGTATGTGAGATAATAGATATGTTAATCTGTTTCACCAATGTAACCATTTTACCATCTATATTTCATAGCATCATGTTGTAAACCTCAAATATACACAATACTATTTAAAAGGCACCAAATTGTACTAAAATAAATGAAGCATTAGGTATAAATATAACAAAATAGGTGCAGCGTCTGTATGCTGAAAACTACAAAACACTGATGAAAGAAAGAAAAAATATCAAAGTAAATGAAGAAATAAGCAGTTTCATGGATTTGAGGCTTAATATTTCAAAGATGTCCATTCTCCCATTTTCCCTGATTTGAGCAATGCAATCTCCATAAAATTCCAGCAAGTCTACTTTGTAAATAACAACAAGCTGAATCAAAATTCACATAGAAAGGCAAAGAAACTATAATAATCACAAAAATTCTGGAAGAAAAACAAAACAAAATTCTGGAAAACGAACAAAACAACAAAGGTAAAGTACTAACATAACTTGATTTTAAGACACTATAACGTGACAGTAAACAATAAAATGTGGCATTGGCACTGGGATAGGCAATCAATGGAACAAAAGTAAGAATAGAGAAATTGACTCAGACATATATTGACAAGTGACTTTTGGCATAGGTACAAGTCATGTTAGGAAAGAGAGAATCCTTTCAGTTAATTGTGTTGGAACATTTGATATGCAAATGTCCCAAATACGACCAATATGTACCTTTTCCATATACAAACATTAATTCATAGTGGATTATAGATTTGAATGTAAAATGCAAAACCATACAACTTCTAGAAAAAAACATAACAGAAAAGCTGCATGGCTTTGGTTTTGGTGGTGAGTTTTAGGATACAGTACCAAAAGCATGCTCAATGAAAGAAGAATTTTTAAAATTTGACTTTAACAAAATTTAAAGTGTTTGCTTTGCAAATGACACTGTAAATATGGTAAAAAAGCAAGCCACAGACTCGGAGCTATTACTTGCAAATTTCATATTTGATAAAGTACTTATATCCAGAATTTTTTCTCTCTCTCCCTATTACCCTCAAGTACTAATAAAGTTAAAGCTTAAAATAAAATTGACAACACCCAATGTTGATAGGCATGTGAAACCACAAGAATTCCCATTGCTGGTGGGAATGCAAAAGTAGTATTCTACTTGGACGTCCACACCCCCGGATCACAGATTGCCCATTTCTTATAAAGATAAACATACAATCATCTCATGGCCCACGAAGTCCTGTCCTAGATGTTTATCTAAGTGAATGGAAAACTGTGTTCACACAAAAAACAATTTGCAGATGTCTATAACAGTTTTATTCATAACACCTCAAACTGGAAACAACCAAGTTGTCCTTCAACACGAGTGGAGAAACAGACTGTGGTGTGTTCACACGACGTAAGGCTACTCAACAGTGAAAGGAGTGAGTAACTGACTCACAGGATGTAGACGAATCTTAACTGCATTTTGGTAAGTGAAAAAGGCAGCCCCCAAAAGCTGCATACTACATGTTCCACTTATATAACAGCCTGGAGGAGGGAAAAATGTAGGAACAGAAAGGGGGGCGGGGCTTCTAAGGGTTTGGGGATGGGTTGATGAGTGATGGAACTGTTCTGTGTGGTAGTGGATGGAAGATTTTTGACTGCATTTCTGTGTTGTGGAAAGACATGGAAAAGCTAAAAAGTCAAATTTATTGTATGCAAAGTAAATAAAAACTCAACTAGGATTTGAGTAAATCTCAAACTAGAAGGATGACTGTGACAAATGAATCTAACTGATGACAAATGATGACACAACTCAGAAATTTTGCTCCAGAATCAGAGAAGAGAAGTGTGAATCTGGTGGGGAACTCAGCCGGGCAGGCTGGGAGCTGTCAGGCCAGCCACTTGGTGGTGCCAGAGGACCTCCAATAGAAGCTTGCACATGATTTTACATAATTTACCCAGACAGCAAAGAAGGCTCAGCCACTGCACTCAATCAATACCAGTGAGGACACTGCCACACTTGCTGAACACAACCCTGGAGCACGTCTACAGGTCAACAGCATGACACCGATAAAACTGAAAAATGGAAAAAGCACAGGAGCCCGAGCCTCTACACACAGAACCTGGGCCCCTTTTTGAATTTCATATGACTACACTGTATAATGAGTTTTGACTGTGTCCTGGTCATTGTTTAATTTTTCTCAGAATTTACTTGGAGTTTTACTGGTTGGAGATTTATGGACTGTATGGTAGAGAAAGCAAACATATAAACAAGCATAATTCGGCTGGCTCCCAATGTAAAGAATGAATTCATTGTTCTAGTTTTGCTGGAGTTGTCACTGAAGAGCTCTGAAAGAAGCCTTCTGCCTGCTCAGAACCTTGAGGCATCCAGTGGTACCACAGAGCTAAAGCCATCCAAAGCATCTGGCGTGGCTTCCCTGGTAAAGATGTCACACTCATCTCATGAGTCCATACTCCCTGACAGCCCTATAAACTCTCACCATGTGAAACTATCACAGGTTCGCCATTATGCAAAGTATTTACCCGAAAATTTCAACTTTATCTTACTTCAGGCAGACATAGAAGAGGTACTTCCAAAGGTTCATGCAGTGTACTCAGGCTCATGGTCAATCAGCGCAGGCTGCCTTTTCTCCATGGCTCCGAAGCAGCTTCCACTAGACCTAAGACCTGGAAATGTTGTCTTATAAGAAAAGATGAAAAGAAAAAACATGCCCTAGAGTCACATGGAAGGAAGACCATACTTTGCTTTTGGCCACTAGTCCACAATTAACCTGAGAGTTATGTCACCCGGGTACAACACCTGGGCCCCTGTCCCGTCAGAAACCTTTACAGCAAAGATGGTCAGGAATGTACCAGAGCAGATGATGTTCTGGAGAACCCAAATTACGCAGATGAAGACAACTTATTTCAGAAGAAGGAGAAAATTGTGAGAAGTGAAGTTTCCGCCAATACCCACTGCAAGTGTGCCAGATGACTGGCTCTAGAGTGTCATCCTCGAATCTGGGGGCTTTCCTTCCCTGTTTTCCTGGGCATTTTCTTGGCATGTTGCCTATGTACAGTTCTTTTCTGTTAACAGGCACCTGCTGCCTCTCAGCAATGGTGTCTATAATGTTCCTCCCCCTACTATTATGAGCCACTAGCTCATCCCTAGTGGCTTCTTGTCATGAGTCTAATTTCTGGTTTGATATTCTCACAATGGGGCTCATTCTGACAATCAGAATCACTCCTAGGCTTGGTCTCACTGTCTCTGTGTGATAGCCAGACTCTTGGTATCAGTGTCTTGTGACATATACGTTGGTTTTCTGTGTAATTTTACTCAAACATGAAGTGACATTTTGCATGCAACTCTAATATTTGTTTCAAGGCATTCCTATAAATCAGTTTATCAAGACAGTTTGTTTATCTGTGCAAACTTCTCTCTATCAGGACAACATGTTGCTAATCTGAACAAAAAGTTCATTTACCAAGTAGCAATGTTCTTGTGAAGGCTCACTTCAAAATTCTTGTCTTCTGTCCACAAACCTTACAAGATCATACCACAGGCTTTACCCAATCCTAATCAATTTTCATCTTAAAAGAATCACTGAAACCTACCATTTATTCTAACAAACTTGATAATCCACACTTCATCCTGACAAAAACGTTAATTCAGGAAATTCTTCTGGCACAGACTGGGGTCTCCTTATCTTCCTCCCTCCAATCATGATCCCGGCTCTTCCGGGATCCCATCTCTGTTGATGAGGAGTCACTGGGGCTCTGGGAGCCCTGGAAAGACTTGGGACTTTAAAAGCTGAAGATTCTTAAGAAGCTACAATGTATATTATTTGTTGTTTTATTTTATTGATTGGTTCTCGTAGCATACATATGTATGAAAAACTAGTACTTATCTCTTTTTTATCTTTCTAAGAAGTCTTTGCAAAAAAGAATTATGTGCTGGTTTTGTGTGTGTGTGTGTGTGTGTGTGTGTGTACACCGGTGTATGTGTGTAATGGGGGAGGTGCTGGTTGTATTATTTGAGAATAAAGAATACAAGGCTTTGAAAAGTCACTTTGCCCAAGGCTACATAGGTAAGTTTTTTGGATTTTGTTTGTTTTGTTTTCTTCAGACAGGGTTTCATTCCTGTTGCCCAGGCTGGAGTGCACTGGCGTGATCTCAGCTCACTACAACCTCTACTTCCTGGGTTCAAGTGGTTCTCCTGCCTCAGCTTCCCAAGTAGCTGGGACTACAAGCACATGCCAGCACACCTAGCTAATTATTTTTTCGTATTTTTAGTATAGACAGGGTTTTGCCATGTTGCTCAAGCTTGTCTCAAACTCCTGGCCTCAAGTGATCTGACCGCCTTGGCCTCCCAAAGTGCTGGGATTACAGGCATGAGCCACTGCACCCGGCCTATAGTAAGTTTAACAGCTGGAATTCCAACCTTGTGAAGCATTGATAAGAACTGAAAAAAAAAAATTCAGAAGAGTAACTTAAACACATATAAAATGCAAATCCCCATGGAAGTGTATTAACTAGACATTACTTACTAGATTTCATTAAATTCCGGTAGATCTAAACATATTGCAATTACATGCACTGATATATTTTTGGAAACTGAATATTTTAATAGCTTTGTTGAAATATAATTAATAAACCGTACATGCCAGTTAGTATAGTCTCAGTGCTGTGCAACCACAACCACAAGGTAATTTTAGAACATTTTTACTCTGAAAGGAACCCCACACCCATCAGCAGCCATTCTCTTGCCTGCCACCTCCCTCCACCAGTCCCTGGCCACCACCAATCTACTCGATGTCTCCATGGGTTTGCCTGTTCTAAAACTTTCATATAAACAGAATTATAGAATATGTGGTCTTTTAAAAATTCCTTCAAACTCTGTATTTTCCCTAAGCATATATCTAACTGAATTTATGAAACTTTTGCAATAATTTTAAAGGAAAGTTTTGAGTTACTTATTTTCAGAAATGGTAATATACAATTTTTTTTTAATTCTACACAGAAATAAATATCTTTGAAAAGCTCAGCTGTTGGAAGTGAAGATGCTTTGTCCAAATGGAGAAATAAAATTAGGATGAAGAGACGCTAATTTAACTACATTTTGTGATGGGAAAAATGCAAGACATTTATTAGGGAATCCATTCCCGATCCTGCATAAAAGGGCACAAACTTTGGCCACAGAGTATTTTGAAGGGGATACATGATAATATTAATTAAGCATATATATGGGGCCAGATTTATATTTTTAATAGACAAGTTAAAATACCCAAATCCATGCAAGGCATAAGAATGACAGCTTTGTGAGGAGCAAGCAAGGCCTCCAGGAAAGGGACAGGGAGAGAAAGTGGGAAGCGGATGGAGGTTGGGCTGAGGCCCTGGTCTCTGCTCTTCCCTCCTCCCCACCAGCCCGTGTCTCTTTTCCATCTTTTTCTACCCTCTATGACAAATGAGAGTGTATCAAATTCACCTCCAAATGGGCTAATGTATTTTCCATGTCTCCTTTCACTCGGTTTAAATATAGAAACAGAGGAGTGTGGAAAGGCACTGGCCCCAGCAGAGCGGGTTGGCTTTGTCCCTGGGTTCACTCTTGCGTCCTGGACAGGTCACTTCAGGTCTCTACTCCTCGGATTCCTCATTTGTGAAACACAGGCAAAAACTCAAGGATCTCCACCTTGCTGTGGTGGTGAATTAGTGGGGTAAATGCTTAGCCCAGGGCTGGCTTGCTGTACCCTCCACAATGACTACTTGAAGTGGATCCCAGAGGCTCTTTTCTTTGCAATAAAGACAGTTTAAGAAAACGAGATTTTTAAATAACTTGTCTGCAACTTCTGCAAGAGATGATAAAAGCATATGGTTTCTTTCTAAGCTACTTTCAGATGAACCGTAAATCTTAATGCGTTCTCCTGCACTGGAGGGAGAAGCTGCTAATGCAAGCTCAGCCCTCCTGTGCAGCTCGTAATGAGGCAGGCCCCTCAGTCCCCTCTGCTCCCCAAGACCAGCCCCACAGCTGGGCAGTTGTTGCAATGTGACACACTTGGACACGTAGCTGAGACGTTATTTTGAAAATGAAGAACCGATATTTTTCTTACTTATAAAAGCAGTCCTGCTTCTCAAAGGAGACACCCATCCTGGAAGACCTGGGATAAGGCAGAGAAGAGGTCTTCTCCCCTCATGCTTTCATGGAGAGGCTCATGCTGCTAGACATAGCGACCTCTGTCAGGAAATGTCGCGTCTTCAGCCCTTCACATAGGCAGGTTTGATTCAGCGTCCTCGTGGCATTTCCTGTTCCTGCCCACTTGTGCTCGCGCATGCGCGGTGGGGTCGGCCTTTCTGACATCAGCTGTCTAACCGGTAGGGAGCAGGGTTATTGACATCGGATGTATTTAATGTGTTTAATTTTCATCCATATATCTTCTTGGCTGATCTGTCTTTTTAACTATTTTGCCCATTTTAAATTGTCTCTTTTTTCCTATTATTGACTTTTGAGTCTTTTTAGATGTGAAGTACAAGCCATTTTTTTCAGATATATGGTTTGCAAATGTTTTCTCCGGATCTGTGGCTTATATTTTTTATTCTCTTAACAGTAGTGTCTTCTGACTAGCATATGTGCTTCACTTTGAGTATGTCCAATGTATCGGTTTCTTTTCTTTTATGGATTGTACTTTTGCTGTCAAATTTAAAATATCTTTGCCTAACTAAGGTCGCACAGATTTTTTTCTTATGATTTTTAGCATAATTTCTACTTTTATATTCTACATTATGTTTATAATCTATTTTGGTTCCATTTTTACATAATATGAGATACAGATAAAAGTTAATTTTTTGCGTAAGATATCCAATTGTTCTAACACCATTTGTTGAAAGGCTATTGTTTTTCCTCCATGGAATTTTCTCTGCATCTTTGTTGAAATGAACACACCACAGATGTGTGAGTCTATCTCTGGGTGTGGATGCGGCTCCGGTGATCTACCTCTATGTCCTTATGGTAACTCCTTATTCTCAGGCCACCACAGTTGCTGCCGTCCAGAAGAGCCAAGGCCACCAGCGGCCCTGGCATTCACTCCCCTACCAGGCCTATTCCCCAGGTCTGGGTGGAATTCAGAGCCCAGGCTGCCTCTGGCCCCTTCCACCAACCCTGTGCAGATGAGCTGAAGACCAGCCCCAGCACCGGGTGGCCGGTGGCCACAGAGATGGACTCAGCACAAAACTGCTTGGTCCTGCGCTGTGTGGAAGCCAACACCTGCAGCTGGAGGCTGGGCTCACTGTGGACTGAGATGTCTTAGGTTGCTTTAGGCTTTGGAATTAACCCATTTATACCGAAGGTTGCAAATTTTTGTGTGTGAAAAATCAGACCTTGGCAATGGTTTTGAGCAGTAGGATATAAATAACTCCCACAAGCTTAGCGTTCTGTTATGCCCAGACCATTTGTTCCCCAAAGAAGACCACCAGAGTCCAGAGTCAAAGCCAAGCGGCAAGGATCTTTACTACAAGTTCGAACCTGGTCCCTCCATTCCACAGCATACAAGAGGGCCCTGAACAATGCGAGTGTTTGCTTTTTATAGCCTGAGAGTTACAGCGGAACAAAGGAATTCTTTTGGTTCCCACTTTTTCAGTAAAACTTTGAACGGCTGTCCCCTTATCGGAGACTTTCCTGGTGGTGTTTGTACTGGGCTCAGGAAGTTTGAGAGATATATGGCGATATGTGGTGAGATGGGAAGATGGGATGTGTTTGTACTGGGCTTGTTTGTTTTGAGCCCAGGGCTGAGGAATGTGCCCGGCTCCTTTCAGTTCCAATAATGGAACACTAGGCATAAATGGGTTAAGGGCATCTTTATTTCATAGTAGGCTTGTTAGGATTTTTCTCAGTTCATAAATTAAGGGTAGAGAAAGCACTCCTCCCCCAAGGGGAGGGTGAATTCCCACTCTTCCCCGGGATCTTCCCTGGGAGAGGGCCCTTTTTTAGCTAGCGTGGTGGTGAGCCGGGTTAGAGGTTGTCTCTGAAGAAGTTAAACGGTTGGTGTTTCCTCCCATGTGCAGTTCTTCTGAAGCTTGGTCCTCGGGCAGGGAGGAGACAGGTCCTCGGGCAGGGGGCAGGGAATCGAAGACCTGCGTGGTCACAGGGGAAGAGAAGAGAAAGGTCCCGGCAAGACAGTGTACATCTAGGGTCGGCTTCCAAAGGACCGGCAAGTGACAACACGGAAAATGTGAAGACAAGCCCAGGGTCGTCTTCCAACTCTCCGTGTGTTCGTGATGAACCGGAAGTGACGTCACCCTCTGGCATTGTCTTTCGACTCTCAGTGTTCGTGATGATCCAAAAGTGACTTCACCCTCTGGCAACTCATCATTCCAACCCAGAGGGCCAGGCCATGAGGGGCCACGACTAAGCAGCTACATGTGTAAAGCACTCCAGGTAGTGCCTGGGACGATCAAATTACTCTAAAATATATGTGTTGCCCATATAAACTTGTCATACTTTGCGAAATGGTACTGTGGGTTCTGACTTAGAGCCTAATTTTAAGCCTTCTGCTTCAGAATGCAAAGGAAATTCACCATAAATTCCTAACCAGTTTACAGCTGATGTCTGCTTTCAGGGAGCCTGTTTTCAATGCAGAGTCTCCCTTTGTTTCTGACCCACAGTGAGTCAAGCTCTCTCTGATTTTACACAGCAAATTGGTTCCTATGCTGTTCTTCACTTCTTAGAATCCCATCAAAAAGAACACAGAGTAACTGCCTGTAGAATCAGGTTCATTGGAGACTGGGAAAACTGGTGAAAATCAACCAAACATAGAGGCATGGAAGAGTTATAGAAGAAGTTATACAGGAAGATTTTCAGTTGGTCTCCACTTCTGAGATGGCTCATTTTTTAATACCTGAGTCTAAACCACATCATGTTTCTATTTTAGTTCCTTTTAGAATTAACATACCTTTATTCACGTCTGATACACTTTAGAACTTTGGCGCAAACCGTCTTTTTGGGTCTTAGACTCTTTTCCTTGGACTTCCACCGGGGCTTGCCCGACGCCAGTGGACATAGAGCATGAAAAGGCTTCCTTTATTTGTCACACCCTAGTTTCCTTCTGTTTGAATTGTTGTCAGTTGATACATTAACGGTAGAGGAAGCACTCTTCCTCCAAGGGGAGGAGAATTCCCGCTCTCCCTCTGGGTTCTTCCCTGGAGAGGGCCCTTTTTAGCGAGGAGTGGTGATGAGCAGGGTTAGAGGTCTCTCAGAAGAGGTTAAATTGGCCCTGTACTTTTTCCTCAGTAATTCCTGAGTTGCACCTCTGCATAAACACACGCAGTCTGACATGGAAGCCTGACTCGGCTGGAATCTGATCTCACCTCTCCTCCCTGTGCACTTGCAGGGACCTCAGCCTCTGCGGGCAGCCCTTTGAGCACCAGAGCCTTTCCTGACCCGGCTCCTGGCCACTCTCCCTAGAGGCTTTACCTAGGGGAGCTCCCTACCGTTTCCCCAGTGAGGAGGAAGCCAGGCCCCTCTTGGGAGAGGTCTGTGATCCAATCCAGGTGACGGGGTCGGTAGAGAAGTTCTCTCAAAGAATGTATCAGACGTAAAGGTCAGGAAGTGTCTAGCATTCCTGAACACTGGGAATTGTGATGACAGCATGACTGTGTGTCCTGGGAGAAGATCTGCTCCGTGGTCTAATGGAATCTATGGTAGACGAAAGTGTCTCATAAAAGGGTTTTTTACTGAATTTGGAAAATTTATGTTTTAGCCAAATGAATCAGAAAAGACTTTCTTTTCTTTTTTTAGCCAGAAGTGTCCATATGTTTTCAGATGCACTAGCAAAGCAAAAGCACAGAAACATCAATTTTCTAAAAGAAGGGCAAAACCACATTTTCTCCCTGGAAAAACTCAAGAGTTGAGAAAGGGAAATTGGACGTGTCATTTGGGATTACATTGAGGCAAAGTTGCCATCTGAACAGAAACTAGCATTGGCAAATGCAACGTTGCCACCCTCACATCTTCCAGAAACCGCTCCTGACAAGGCTCTGACCCTCACTCATGGATGGTTTCTTGATTCGTTGGTTGGTTTATAATGGCACAGGATAATGCTCAATAAACGTGATCTCTCACAAATAAAGTGAGCATTCCAACAGGCGGTTCAAGCCTCAAGCATTTTTAGACAGAGCTGGGTGACTTTGTACTTTTAGGATATAGCTGAGTGAATCACTTTGAAGGTGGAGAACAAAGAGAGGGTCCATCATTGCGGAACACAGAGCTCTGGGGGTGAGGATGCTTGGGAGAGAGGCACTGCCTGCTCCAGGTGCATGGTGGACAGCACTCGTAACACAGCCCAGCCAGGCACTGGAGCAAGGTGATGAGCCTTCTCCTCGCTTCACAATCATAATCCTTCTGTTTTCCATTCGTAAATGTGTTTCTAGATTTATCCACTCATCTGTATTCAAGCCAAATCTTCATGGTGAAATCCTAAGCAATCTGGCTGTTGGTGGAAAATCGGTATTTTTCAAGTCACTTGAATTGTTCAATGGTCACAAGAAACTACTAGTTGCTTCTGTTTAGTGAATTATGCTGCATTCAGTAAGTACCCAACATATGTATAACTGGCAAGTTTTACAAACCTTTGTTACTGAATCAGATCAAGGGTAATGATAAGCTCAGCTGGCACCTTTCCCACTGCCAGGGAAAGGACTATGTTTATATGTTAAATATTTACCAAGTGGAAAGCACATAATCATTCATTTAATCCAGGCAAATTGAATGACTACTATGTGCTGGTTACAACAATGAAACCACAATGGCCCTTCTCTCCAGTAGTCACATCTGCTGTTTCTTGAGAATGACAATATGATTCTTTTGCAAGTGTTTTGTAATCAAAACACTTTACATGGGGACTTTAGAAATTCTCATATTGCAGACTTTACTTATTGCAGATGAAGAAACAGACCCAAAGAGGTGAACTCACTCATGAAAATTTCTGGAAGTTAGTAAAAAATAGTTGTTGTTATTATTAGAGTGCTTTATTATTGTAACTACAAGATAGTTGTTGAGAATCTAGACAAAGCAAGCTCTGAGACACACCTCTTATGGATGTAAATTGATACCATTACATAGCAAAGTTACTTGCATTATCTAACCAAATTAGTTTATTTAACTAAATTGGCATTACCGAAAGCTAGAAATCCCACTCCAAAGTATATAAATTCAACTCACAGCTTTTAACCTTTTTTTAATGATAAAAAACAGAAAACATTTAATATCATAAGACAAAACACAGTTATATAATATAAAAGTTTCACAAAACATTAATTTTGCTTACTTTGTGCAATGCAATCTGATTTTTATTTTTTTCTTTTTCCTCCCCTCTCCTCTATTCTCCGCTGTCTTCCCTTCCATTCTCTTCCACTGAATTTTATTTATTTAATTAAATAATATTTTCACCACCTATTAAATGTATTTAATGATCCACTAATGGATCACTCTTAATTTGAAAAATGCTGCCTGAGAAGAATTATTGTTCTTGTTGCCAGAAACACAAAAATGTGCAAAGCAATGTCAGCAAGAGCAGAAATGTGGAACTATCACAAATGACATGGTTAAAAGGGGCAGTCATAAAATGGAACATTAAATATGAAGGAAAGTTAGTGAACTATAGGTGTACTTATCTCAGATGTTTCTCAAAAACCAAATGAGTAAAAAACAAGTTCCAGAAGAATGTGTATAGTATATCTACATTTATTTGTTAGTCAAAAACCAACTGAATAATGAATTACTCAGAAATCATATATACAGCAAAGTTATTTAAAAAGAAGGAATGATTTATGCAACATTTAGAATAACTTTTACCCAGGTGGAGGAGAAAGTGGAGGAAAGATAATGTATTCACAGTTTATGATGTGCATAGGTGTGGATTTTTTTGCATCTATCCCCTTGGGGCTTCAGTGTCTTATACCTGTCCGTTGCTTTTCATCAGATTTGTGACATTTCCACTTTTCTTTCTTCAGATGGTTTTCTCTTCCCTACTCTCTCCTGACGACCTGATTACATGCCTGTTGGGCCTCTTGACACTGGCACAGAGCTCAGTTTTTATTCATCTTTATTTTCTAAGCTTTAATTTACATAGTTTCTACAGATAGACTTTCAAATTTAATCATATTTCTTCAGCATTCTCCATTCTGTGGTCAGGCCTATCAAATGTATTTTTTGGATTTCAGATGTTATAATTTTGTGATCTAGAATATCCATTTGGTTCCTTTTTCTAACTTGCTTTTCTCAGTTCTCATTCTTCATCTGTTCACTTGTTCTTTCCTTTTCTCCCTATAAATACTTGAATATCTTTATAATAATTATCTTCAAAGTTCTGTTTGCTAGCTCAAATTCTGGAACCAGAAGAACATTCTGTTAGTGTCCTTTTTTTCCCTCTTGTTCATGAGCCCCATGTCACTTTACACACCTCTGAATTTTTAATGGTGTATAAAACATTGTATATAGAAGGGAATTGAAATACTCTAATGTTTTGTTTTGTGTTTATCTGATTTCCAGAGAATGTGAGCTCTTTTCTGTGTCTGTGGAGTAAAATGAGGAAGTTATCATCAGGTTTTACCAAAAGTCATGTTGAACCAGTGCTATGCTGTTACTTTTATAAGAATGAGCTCGCTTGCACTGAGGACAGCCTCAAGCCTCCCACTTCCCCACTGTGGCCCCAGTGGAAGGACCAGTCTATTATATTTTCATCATAGAGTGTTTGATCCAGAAAGAGGCCAGGTTCAGCTGTATCAGGCCCTCAATTCCACACACCATGAGAATAAGCAAGACTGTGCAAATTCTGTTTTTCAATTTCTACTTCACTGACTTTTTCTTTTTTCCTTTTTCCATAAAGTTGATGTTGTGCCATGGATAATATTCAGCATAAACAAATTATTGTTTCATTTGGTAATCTTCCAGATTCTAATCCATCCCACCATGTCCACCATTGCTAATAGCTTGGCTGAACTTACCTTGACCTTGGAGAGTCTAATATTCTTTAAAAGGCCTCTTCTGCCGCTTCCATGATTGAGAGACCTGTGTTTTGTCCCCTGGAACTTCCAAGGCTCTCTAATAATCTACAAAGTGTTTCTCTTGTCTAAATCAGTTCAACAATGCCTTTCTCTTTTCACCATTCATGAATATTCTCATAGATAAGGATAGTTATTATATATTCATTCTTCTTTTAATGTTTTTTATTATTTCCACAATCAAACATTACAAGTATGTATTGTTTTAAAATATCAATGCACAACGTAAGAGCATATTCTAACATTAAAAATTGTATATAATAAAACTGACTATGAATATAGGCGATGGTTCTGTTCATCTTGTTTTATGTTTACTACTCAGAATACTGAGCAAAATTTAATACGTTTTGAATTGTCTGTACGATGTTAGTAGCTTTAGACTCTGTGAGGTTGGCAGGTAATAACAGAGAGTGTTGCTTTCTATTAAAATAGACTCTAAATAACTATCGATGAGCATGAATGTGTCAGTATTTACCAAAGCAGCTGTGGCTCTAACTCCATTTGTTAGGTCACCATGGTGATAAAGCTGAGGCTGCGGTTTCATCACGTGGGACCAATTAGTTTCACCCTGTTCTCCAGTCACATTCCCCTTTCTACTCACTTGGCTGACTTCACTGAGGAGACACTGGGTGACAGAATGCAGATAGATTAGCACACATGTGTTAGTGACTCAGGCATCGGCACACGCGTGTTGGTGACTCATGTATGGGCACATACGTGTCTGTGAATCATGCCTGGTCATGTATGTATCTTCATACAAATGATTAAAAGTTTATGTAAATACTGATATTATGTAGATATTATTACTACATAAATTAAGTTGAAGTTTGATGGTTGGCAAGGAAACTACTCAGTGACACAAAGTATAGTCCTTTAGTCCAGAGCAATATGTTTTTGTATTGTCAAATCATTTTTGTATTAAAAATGCCTGGGGCTTCATTCATAGTAGGCTTTCCTCACATATTGTGGAATTGAGGTTGTTTCTCTAAATATGGACACTTACGATGGGGTAATTATCTCTATTTGAAAAGTTATTTTTAAATACTTGCTGACCTTTTTACTTGATTAGAACTAAAAGGATGAAAGTTACTATAACTTACAAGCTAGCATAACTAATGTGCTACCAAATGCTTAAAGAATGACAACATACAGGTATTCCAACTGAATGTTGCCTTAAAGAATGATGGCAGAAGTTTAGAATACCTGTTATGCTTAGAATGGAATGGACATAGGGGTGGATTTTCTACCTCATCTTTGGCATTTTTGGAGAAGCTAAGTGCTGCACAACAAGACTGATAGAAGCTCACAAACTGCTGTGTAGTTTTTAAAACATCTTAATGGTATCTCTTTCTCTCTTCACACACATGGACACACTTCTATACACACAACTTTAAATTAAATAGAAATAATCCATTTTGGTTAGTTTATTGTAATTATCATTAAAATTAAAAACAAATATTCTATGCCGACATACTCAGAAATATTCCCAAACTTCAACCCTGAAAAAATGACTATAGGCTTTACATATAAAATATTTGCAAAAGTTCATTGAGAACTGATTATCCTTAGACTAGACCATAGTTTTAATGGCTCTGCAAGTGGCTCAAGTGGCAAAGAGAGAAATCAAACCCACCTCCCAAAGTTTCTTCCAAAAATGAGAATAAAAAATGAGACTGTTATCTTCCATTGAGTATCTTCCACTGAGTCCTGTTTTGTTTTTGTTTCTTCCTTGGGCCCGTTTGGCTTTCTTTCTGTTTTTAAATGTTTGTTTTGTTTTTTGATGTCATTTAATTTTTTTGTTTTATTTTTGTAAAATGTATGATCTATGAACACATCCAGTTCTCATGTCAAGGTTACCATTTCTGAAGTAACACTGCACACTTTTTAATTCACTGGTTTGATAAGGCCTTTCTTACACGAATCTTTGAAATAAGAATTATGTGATCAGTTAGCTTTATCTGTAATCGTCACTAGGTAGTTTAGTAAATTCTATCATCCTGGGAGATAAAATAGTATATTTTCCCATGTCTTAAAAAAAAGGGAAGTGACTTTTGAATATATTTAAGAAAATAACTGATATTTTAAAAATCATTCTATCACTGATGCATTTTGTTATGACTATGAGGCTTCCTAAGTATCATTTGGAACCTGTATTAGATTAAGAGATAGTTAAAATGCGCTGCGTAAGAGAAAAATAGAAATTTTAAAGATTGAGGGAAAGGATATTGGAGGAAGCTAAAAGGCAAGGAATCCCTGTACCTGATTATCATATATATTCCAAGTTGAAAAGGGAAATATGAAAAGTTTACTTCTAGGAGCAAACAGCTCTGCTATTCACTGTTTAAATATGCAGCTTTAATGACCTGCTCAGGTGGGCTATAATACACCTCCACCTATGAGTCTGTAATGAGCATGCGTTATAGGAAAATAGAGTGTGATAGGAAGTTATCATGGGCTGTAATATACCTTCACTGATGAGTCTGTAATGAGCATGCGTTATAGAAAAATAGAGTGTGATAGGAAGTTATCATGGGCTGTAATGATACCTTCGCTGATGAGTCTGTAATGAGCATGCGTTATAGAAAAATAGAGTGTGATAGGAAGTTATCAAGGTTTTGAAAGAGGTGATATATTACAGACAGCGGAGACAGAGTGATGAAAGCACCGAGCATGGGATGTTAAGGTTAACAGCAAATTGGATCAGTGGAGCCCAGCACGGCAATAAGTGGTGGAGCTGGCATTCAAGGGTTTGGGAGGAACCAGGTCATGAAGAGCCTTTAGTGCCATTAACTGGGTCAGCCCTTGTGATTTCGACAGATCATGGAGATGTATCTATATAAACACAAATTGAGAGAGACTAGATTGGGTTAGGGAGACATACCCAAAACACACACACACACACACACACACACACGCATGCACAATCTTTGCCAGTTTGGGCTGCTATAACAAAAACATGAATTTATTTTCCACAATTCTAGAGGCCAGAAATCCAAGATTAGGGCACCAGTATGGTCAGGTTCTGTCGAGGGCCTTCTTTCTGGCTTGCAAAGGGATGCCTTTTTCTGTAACCTTACACAGTGGAGAGAAAGAGAGAGAGCTCTGATCTCTTCATTGCCTTCCAAATGCACTGATCCCATCATGGGGACTTGGCTCCAGTCTTATGCCCTCATCTAAACCTAATTACCTCCTAAAGGCTGCATTTCCAAACGCCAGTACATTGGGGATTAGAGCTTCAACATCTGTATTCTAGGGCGACACAATCCTTCAGTTTATAGCATTTCGCCCTGTCCCTCCAAATTTTACATCTTTTCACATGCAAAATATATTCATTTCATCTCAACTGCTTTAAAAATCTGAACTTGTTGTATCAGAAACTCTAAATTCCAAAGTCCAAAGCTTCAACTAAATAACCTCTAAATCGGATTTAAGTGAGACATGAGGTAGAATTTATCCTAGGCGAAATTTCTTTCCAACTATGAACATGTGAAACCAAATAAGCTATGTGCTTACAAAACACAATGGTGGAACAGACATAGCATGGATACTGCCCTTCCAAAAGGGACAAACAGGAGACAAAAATGGAGTGATGGGTACCAAGCAGGACCTGGTGAAGTAGAGGCCCAACTTTTGGTCCACTGGGGCAGCAGACTTGTCTGCACAGCTCTGCTGGGCAGGGGCCATGCCCCCAGGACTCCGATGTGTGGTGGCCCTGACCCTAGGCTACAGGTGACCTAATCTCCACAGCATTGGGTGTAGGCTATTTTGTTTCTTAAGACCCAGGTAATATCCCCCCTCTTTTAAAACTGAAGAGGCAGCCCTGGTCATCTCTGACTTACTATTTGGGTCATTCTTTCCTTTGCTTGACGTATAGTGCACATTGGCAGCTAAACCGCTCTATAGCCCTATTCTGTGATTGCAAGTTCAGCAGTCTTCCTGCATTCTGTTCCATTTCTGTCCCCTTCAGTTAAAAACTGGCAATTGTCCTGGTAGTGTGGTTGACTAGGTCCAGGGCTCATATCCACACTAATCTCGTATCAAATACTCAGCCTGCCACACCTCGAGTGCTCTCTTCCTGACATGCTTTTTTATTTTTCTAATATGTACGGGTTTAGAATTTCCAAATCTTCAAAATCTGGTTCCTTTTGGTTAACAATTCAATCTTTATTTCTGTCTTCTTGCATTTTACTGTAATCAGTCAGGAGGAACTAAGCCACTCCTTCAACCCTTTTCTTAGAAATCCACTCAGCTAAATATCCAATTCCAACACTCAGAAGTTCTACCTTCCACAAAACATTAGAACATGAACACAACCCAGCAAATTTCTTTGCCACTTTGTAACAAAGATCCCCTTTATAATGTGTTCTTCATTTTCTTCCTGAGAACTCATCAGAAGAGTGTTTATTAACAATATTTCTATCAACATCCGACACATGATTACATTTTATCTGTAAGAAGAGGGACGTTTTATCTGCAGTCTTCTTTTCTTCCTTAGCTCTCACCAGAATTGCCTTTAGCAATCCCTTCAGAGCCGCATCAGCTTTTTCTAGCATGGGCCTTAAAACTTTTGCAGCCTCCACCCATTACCCAGTTCCAAAGCTGCTTCCACATTTTTAGATATTTGTTACAGCAGAACTCTCATCTGATACCAATTTCTGTTTTAATCAATTTGGGCTGCAGTAACAAAAAATGCCGTAGACTGTTGGCTTATACAATAGAAATTTATTTCTCACACTTCAGAAGGCTGGAGGTCTGAGATCAGGGCACCAACATGATAAGGTTCTGGTGAGTGCCCTCTTTCGGGTTTGTGGACAGCTGCCTTTTGCTCTAGCCTCACATAGCAGACAGAGAGAGAGAGAGAGGAGCTCTGATCTCTTTATCCCCTTGTAAAGGTACTAATCCCATGAGGGAGGCTCCACTTTCATGATCCCATCTAACCCTAATCACCTCCCAAAGGCCCTACCTCCAAATATGATCACATTGGGGTACTGAGGATTTGGACCTCAACCAACATATGGATTTTGAAGGGGACACAGACACAAACATTTCCTCCCTTTCTCTCTCTTTCTCCATATGCACACACACACACACATACATATATACACACACATATAAGTACACACACACATATTCAAACACAAACATTTCCTCCCTTTCTCTCTCTTTCTCTTTCTCCATATGCACACACACACACACATACATATATACACACACATATAAGTACACACACACATATTCAAACACAAACATTTCCTCCCTTTCTCTCTCCATACACAGACACAAACACATACACATATATACACAAACACATACACATATATACACACACATATGTATATACAAACACAAACGTTTCTCCCTCTTTTCTCCATACACACACACAAACACACACACACATATATGTACAAATACAAACATTTCCTCCCTTTTTCTCTCTCCATACACACACACACACTTATATGTATATGTATATGTATATGTATATGTATATGTATATGGTTCCATTTTGCTTAACAATTTTATCTTCAATTCACTCCCATAAATAAATTTTGGTTTCTTTTTTGCTTAACCAGAAAAATGAGTATTATCATTTTTTCCACTCCTAAAGGAACGTCAAAGCCTATCTAGTGTTGTAATATGTTAGAATATTCAAGAGCCTTTTCAGGACACAGTCTAGTGAAACATTTTACAGGAATTTAGATCATTGCACTGAGCATTTAGGAAAATGACCAGATTTTTCTTGAGGTGTCACTAAGTCTCTGGAACAAATGGCATTCCTTAAACATTCGTAATTGGCATTCAATTTATAAGAACAGGACCTAAATTTGAACAAGGCTGCCATGGACATTGGCCCTACCCTGCTCATCTCTCAGCCTCTTCTGAATATTTTCCCTGCCCATGATTAATTAAAGATAATTGATAAAGTACAACTTTTTCATGGGCAACTTTCATTATCTGTTTTGTTCATAAGACAAGAACTGGCCATGTAATACATATTCTGTAATATTGGCTGCCATAATCAAATAGTGAAAGTTGGAGAATGAAGGTATAAAGACTAGTGATGGAAGGGATATAGAGATACCACTCATCCCCTTTAGGAATATCCAAGCCTGATCAGATGAAACTATCTATTTTTTTCTAATTTTAAGAAAATGGAAATTAGTACTATGTCTACTGAATTGAATCAAGAAATGTGTTCAATGCAGAATATATGGCATGATTTATTTTGCATGTTTTGGATGAAAGTAAGATAGATGGCATTATTTTCTTAAATGATAAATACAAATCATTGGTGAACCTCCAAATGATAGTATGATGTTCCTAACTTTGTCCTTTATAAAAATTCCTCTTTTCTGACTCAAGTCACACATGTTTGATAGAGGTGGAGACTCTTGTTTTTTTAATATTTTTTTTAATCCCAATCCTAGGCCTTTCACTGCAAGAGGTCTATAGAAATTTCATGTTTAATGTAGGTACATCTGAGGATTCCAAACCTAACACATTTTCTCACTCTGCAATCTCTACGCAACTTGATTTCATGCATTCCCATGATCTCAGTTATAACCTGTAATTGAATCTCCCAAATCTATATCCCCCAAAGCATACACACACACACACACACACATATACATATATATATTCTCTACATGTTTAAACAACCCATATGAAGATTCATGGTTTGTTATATTTGTTTTTAATAGCCAAATCGACTTTTAAACAACTTGATTGTTGAAGGGTTGTTGGAGAGCAAATGTCATAAATCTCACTGAAATTTCCTCTAAATATTCAATTAGCTGATTTAGAGATAATAATCTTCTATACAATGAGCTAATAAGAGTTTACAACTCAAGGACATTTTAGTATTAAATAAGAAAATGCATGAAAAGCACTTAGCAAAGCAAACAGCATGAAAGAAATACATACAATGTTTTATTCTTCCATTAGAAATACCTCATTAGATTTGGTGCAGTCATTTGACTATTTAAATTCTATTTCAGCCTTTTTAGGAAATGCATCCTCAAATATTTCATCACTTTTACTCCCAATTTAGCATAAACTTATTTCAATAATGAGACTTTTGTGAAAATAGAATGAAGCATACAAAACAGCTAGAAAGGAATTGTTCATAACTGGACAATGGGCTAATACATTTTTATCATGACAGGTCATAAAACAGAGCTCCAACATACTGCATAAAAGAAGTCAAATATTTAAAATGTAACTTTTTCCTTAAAAAGAAAAAGAAAAATATAACATGTCAGCCCCAACATATAAAGAACTTGGACACTGTCACTCATATTTTTACAGAAAAAAAAAACTTTCAAAAAACCAGCTCCTGGATTCATTAATTTCTTGAAGGGTTTTTTGTGTCTCTATTTCCTTCAGTTCTGCTCTGATTTTAGTTATTTCTTGCCTTCTGCTAGCTTTTGAATGTGTTTGCTCTTGCTTTTCTAGTTCTTTTAATTGTGATGTTAGGGTGTCAATTTTGGATCTTTCCTGCTTTCTCTTGTGGGCATTTAGTGCTGTAAATTTCCCTCTACACACTGCTTTGAATGCATCCCAGAGATTCTGGTATGTTGTGTCTTTGTTCTCATTGGTTTCAAAGAACATCTTTGTTTCTGCCTTCATTTCGTTATGTACCCAGTATTCATTCAGGAGCAGGTTGTTCAGTTTCCATGTAGTTGAGCGGTTTTGAGTGAGATTCTTAATCCTGAGTTCTAGTTTGATTGCACTGTGGTCTGAGAGATAGTTTGTTATAATTTCTGTTCTTTTACATTTGCTGAGGAGAGCTTTACTTCCAAGTATGTGGTCAATTTTGGAATAGGTGTGGTGTGGTGCTGAAAAAAATGTATATTCTGTTGATTTGGGGTGGAGAGTTCTGTAGATGTCTATTAGGTCTGCTTGGTGCAGAGCTGAGTTCAATTCTTGGGTATCCTTGTTAACTTTCTGTCTCATTGATCTGTCTAATGTTGACAGTGGGGTGTTAAAGTCTCCCATTATTAATGTGTGGGAGTCTAAGTCTCTTTGTAGGTCACTCAGGACTTGCTTTATGAATCTGGGTGCTCCTGTATTGCCATTATGTAATGGCCTTCTTTGTCTCTTTTGATCTTTGTTGGTTTAAAGTCTGTTTTATCAGAGACTAGGATTGCAACCCCTGCCTTTTTGTGCTTTCCATTTGCTTGGTAGATCTTCCTCCATCCTTTTATTTTGAGCCTATGTGTGTCTCTGCACATGAGATGGGTTTCCTGAATACAGCACACTGATGGATCTTGACTCTTTATCCAATTTGCCAATCTGTGTCTTTTAATTGGAGCATTTAGTCCATTTACATTTAAAGTTAATATTGTTATGTGTGAATTTGATCCTGTCATTATGATGTTAGCTGGTTATTTTGCTCGTTAGTTGATGCAGTTTCTTCCTAGTCTCGATGGTCTTTACATTTTGGCATGATTTTGCAGTGGCTGGTACCGGTTGTTCCTTTCCATGTTTAACAAAATTGATAGACTGCTAGCAAGACTAATAAAGAAAAAAAGAGAGAAGAATCACATAGACGCAATAAAAAATGATAAAGGGGATATCACCACCGATCCCACAGAAATACAAACTACCATCAGAGAATACTACAAACACCTCTACGCAAATAAACTATAAAATCTATAAGAAATGGATAAATTCCTCGACACATACACCCTCCCAAGACTAAACCAGGAAGAAGTTGAATCTCTGAATAGACCAATAACAGGATCTGAAATTGTGGCAATAATCAATACCTTACCAACCAAAAAGAGTCCAGGACCAGATGGATTCACAGCCGAATTCTACCAGAGGTACAAGGAGGAACTGGTACCATTCCTTCTGATACTATTCCAATCAATAGAAAACGAGGGAATCCTCCCTAACTCATTTTATGAGGCCAGCATCATCCTGATACCAAAGCCTGGTAGGGACACAACAAAAAAAGAGAATTTTAGACCAACATCCTTGATGAACATTGATGCAAAAATCCTCAATAAAATACTGGCAAACCGAATCCAGCAGCACATCAAGAGACTTACTTTAACTTTGATGACACATATTGGTTGGAAGTGAAAAAATGCAAAAAGATATTCCATGCATGTGGTAACCAAAAGAGAGCAGGAGTGGCTATACTTGTACAAAACAGAATAGACCTTAAGTAAAAAGTATCACAAGACACAAAGTAGTCATCATATAATAATAAAGAGGTCAATTCATTAAGAGGTTATAACAACTACAAGTACATATGCACTCAACGTTGGAACACTTAAGTATATAAATATATAGCCAATACACTCTGGGGAATGAAGAACAAAGCCCAAGGCATTAGGGTTCCTGACAGCGAACTGCATTTTAAAGCCTTAATATGATACAGCATTACAAAGCAATATGATACTGTCATAAAAACAGACACACAGACTAATGGAACAGAATAGAGAGAACTGAAATAAACCCACACACATATTCTACTAAGTAATTTTTGGTCAGGGTGCCAAGCATACACAGTGTGGAAAGGATAGTCTCTTCAAATAAATGGTGTTTGGAAAAGTGAATATCCACATGCAAAACAAAAGCAAAAACAAATTAAGCCCTTGTCTTACACCACACACACAAAAAAAACTCAAAAGGAAATGAATTTCAGACTTAAATGTAAGATCTGGAATAATAAAACTCTTAGGCAAAAACATAGGGAAAAATCTTCTTGACACTGACTGTGGCAATGAATTTAGATATGTCACGAAGAACGCAGGCATTGCAAACAAAATACACAAGCAAGGCTGCACCCAAATCTTCTGCACATGGAACGTTTTCATCAGCATGTAGAACATTCCCAGAATAGACTATATCTTTGATCACAAAACAAGTCTGAACACATTTTAAAAGGAGAAATAATATTAAAAATCATTTCCAACCACAGCAGAATAAAACTGGCAATCAATAACAAGAGGAGCTTGTTGGAAACTTTGCAAACACGTGGAAATTAAACAATGTCCTCCTGAATGACCAATGAGTCAATGAAGAACATAAGAAGAAAATTTTAAAATTTCTTGAAGCAAATGAAAATGGACATACAACATACCAAAGCCTCCGGGATACAGCAAAAGCAGTACTAACAAGGAAGTTTATAGCAATAAAAGCTTATATCAAAAACTAGCAATATTTCAAATAAATAACCTACTAATGCACCTCAAGGAGACAGAGAAGCTAGAACAGACCAAATCCAAAATTAATAGAGGGAAAGACATAATAAAAATCAGAGCAGAAATAAATGAAGTTGAGACTAAAGTAAAATACAAAAGTTCAACATAATAGAAAGTTGGTTTTTTGAAAAGATAAACAAAATTGACAAACCTTTGGCTGGACTTAAATAAAACAGAGAAGATTCAAATAACATTAGAAACAAGAAAGGAGCCATTTCTGAGACCACAGAAATACAATCATTAGAGACTATTTTGAACAACTATATGCCAACAAAATGGAAAAATCTTGAAGAAATGAATAAATTCCTAGAAATACACAATCTACCAAAATTGAACCATAAAGAAATAGAAAACCTCAACAAACAAATAAGAAGTAACAAAATCGAAGCTGTAATAAAAGTCTCTCATCAAAGAAAAGCCCAGGACCTAATGGTGACGTGCACCTGTGGTGCCAGCTACTTAGGAGGCTGAAGCAGGAGGATGACTTGAGCCTGAGTGGTCAAAGCTGCAGTGAGCCATGTTTGTACCACTGTACTCCAGCCAGCCTGGCCATGCTAGCAACCAAAGAAAAAGAAAACACCAAACAAACCCGATTTATATAATGAAATATTATTTAGCCTCAAAATAAAATATTGCCATTTGCAATAACATGACTAGATCCAGAAGACAATTTGCTAAGTGAAATAAGCCAGATACAGAAAGACAAATACTGTAGCATCTCATTTATGTGTGGAATGTAAAAATGTCAGACTCATAGAAATGAAGAGTATAATGCTGGTTGTCGGGGGCTGCTTACTGGGAGGATGTTGGTAAAAGGTACAAACTTTCAGTTATAAGATAGATTCATTTTGGGGATCTAATGTATAGCATGGTGACTATAGTTAATAATAGTGTATTATATATTTGAGGTTTGCTTAGACAGAAGATTTTAGGTGTTCTCGCCACACACACACACACACACACACACACACACACACACACACAGTGGCAACTATGTGATGTGATGGGTGTGTTGATTAGCTTGATTGTGGTAATCATTTCACAATGCATACATGTATTATCACCTTGTATGTATTAAGTATACATAAATGTTGTCAATTATGCCTCAATAAAGCTAAAACAAGAGTGACATTATATAATGATCAATTCTTTGCAAAGAAAACAAGTATGCACCTAATAAAAGATCTTCAAGTTATGTGAGGCAGAAACTGACGTAACGACAAAGAGAAATCAACAAATGCACCGTGACATTGGTGATTTTAAGCGCCTCTGTTTAGTAGCAGCAGAGTATTAACCAGGTGGGATTAAAATACAATTAATTATAGAAAGATAGCAGAAATGCTTCAAAATATTTGAAAATTAAGCAATGTGCTACTAAATTACATATCTGTTAAACATGAAGTCCCAGGAGAAACTAAGACAAACGTTCAACAATGAAAATGAAAATAGAAATTACAAAATTTTGTGGGAAGAAAAAAAAACAGTGCTTAGAAAAATTTGTAGCATTAACTCTATATCTTAGAAAAAAAGGACAACTCTAAAATCAATAATCTAACCTTCCTCATTGGGAGACTAGAGAAATATGGGCGATTTAAACATGAAGTAACTGGAGAAAATAAAATTTTAAAAGTCAAAGCAGAAATCAGTGAAATTCATATCAGGAATACGATAGAGAAAAACAATGAACCAAAAGCTGTTTCTTTGAACAGATCAATAAAATTGATATAATTATAGCCAGCTGACCAAGAAAAAAAGGAGTGAAGATACAAGTTACCCACATGAGAAATGAAGGAGTAGAGTCCGCTACAAATCTCACGAACAGTAACAGGATAGTAAAAGAGTCCTATAAACAACTACACCCAGTGAATCTATCACTTTGAATGAAATGGGCTGCTATGTTGAAATACACAAACTACAAAAACTTATTCAAAGATAAATGATCTCAATGTGCATATATCCATTAAAAAATCCAATCAATAATTAATAACTATTCAACAAAGAAAACAAAGTCAAGATGGTTTTATAGGTGAGTCCCACCAACCCTTTAAGTAAGAAGTGATGCCAATTCTCTGTCATGTCTTTCAGAAAATAGAAACAGAGATCTCACTTCCTACCTCTCATAATTCTATGTGATCAGGATTACACTAAGGGAAAAGCCAGATGAAAACATTATCAGAAGGGAAACCAGAGGCCATTATCTCTCAGCAACCCACTGAGGAACTTGTTAAAGGGGGACAGGAGCCAACTGAAAGGGGTCCCAGTGGCTAAGCTAGAAGTATTTGAAACAAAACAAAAGTAGTAATGGATTATAACCAAAAGTATAACATATATATCCATGATTCCATAAAAATATAAACAAATTATTAAATAAGTAAATAAATATGAAGGAAGGCAAATTTCCCTGCAGAAGCATTCCCAATAACAGGTAGATAACCCACCCTCAATGGGGGGAAGCACCAACCCTCATTGCTTAAGTATGGATGGCACATAGTGACTTCCTTCGAAAGAATGTGCACAGGGAGGAAGTACAGTGACATCACAGTGGAGAAGCCCAGGAAATCCCTCCTCCGCCAGGTGATCAAGGTGAACGTCAACAGTGATGAATCATGTTGTTTGTACATAACCAGAGTATAATGGGATGGAAATGTCTCTTCACTTCTGTGGTCTTCCTCATACACACAGACAAAATCCGAAAGCCTGTCCAACCATCAGAAAACACTAGACAAATTTCAATAGAGAGGCATTCGAGAAAGCACCCAGCCAGTGCTCCTCAGAGCTGTCAAGGTCATCGAGACAAGGAATGCTCGAGAAACTTTCACAGCTGAGAGGAAGCTGGGAGACCTGAGGACTCAGCAGCATGTGGGATCCTGGGCAGGGTGGGGAAACAGAAGAAGACCTCAAGTAAAAACCAAGGGCATCTGAATGAAGTACAACTTGAGTTGTTAAGAATATATCAATATTGGTCCATTAATTGCCACATGCACCATACTAAAGTAAGATGGAAGAAAAAAGAAATGAAAATGAAATCACTAGCACACATTTACCATTTAAAGCCTTTGTTCTTGTTATAAATTTCATAATATAATGAGGTGATTAATACCTTTATTCTTGTATATTAGAAAAAATAGGCTCACAGAGGGTTATTGATGTGCTTAAAGTGTGTAGGGTTTGTGAGTAGGACTTAGGTCTAGCTAACACCAGGGTCATTGCCCTTAATTTCTCCTATTTTTTAAACTCTATTTTTTAAATATTCAAGTTTTGCCAGGCCAAAATACAATATTGCTAATCCGTATTGAGTCCTTATTCTGAGCACTGTTCTAACACTTGTTCATTTAATCGTTACAAACCCTAGGAGATGGTATGGTTATTTTTTCAATATTTCAACTGATGCCATTAAACACAGTTTGGTTAACTTTCCAAAAGGTCACAATGGCTGTAAATAGCATAAAGATTACAAAGTGCCAGACGTTTGAGACCAGCCTGGCCAACATGGTGAAACCCCATCTCTACTAAAAATACAAAAATTATCCAGGCTTGGTGGTGCATGCCTGTAAACCCAGCCACTCCGGAGGCTGAGGCAAGAGAATTGCTTGAAGCTGGGAGGCAGAGGTTGCCATGAGCCGAGATTGTGCCACTGCACTCCAGCCTGGGTGACAAGAGCGAAACTCTGGCTCAACAGAGGGAGACTCCACTTCAAAAAATAAATAAATAATACAGTGCCAGGATTCAGACCTGGGCTGCCTGGCTCCAAAGTCATGCCTCTCCCTTACTCCAGGAGAGCAACATTTCTAGGATGAGAAATGGCCCATTTAGAAAGCTCGTGGAGAGAAGGTGTGTTGCTTTCTGTGTGCTTTTTCCCTCTGATTCATTTCTCTTCCATCTATGTTTGTCTGATCAGTGTTTGTCTGATGTTTGTCTATGTTTGTCTGATCTGTGCATGTGTGTGTATACACGTGTTTCTGTGCACATACTTGTATGTGTATGCATGCATCACATGTGCATCTGTACATGCATTTTAGTGGTACATTGCATTTGTGTCAAGTTTTAGTGAACACATTTATTAAGGACATGTGAGAATTTATTTGAGGATGATTATACTGAGATAATTTTGCTTCAGAATTTTGACTGTGCTGCAAGGTCCCACTGTATTCCTTAGCTTTCTATTCTATTCCACTGACCTAGCTGCACCTGTATCATAAAATTCACATTTAAAAATAATGGTTTTATAATGTTTTAAGTGGCATCATTCGGACAGTCGAGGGAGAAAACAGTTGTTTGGCATGAACAGAGCACTTACTCTGTTACAAGATACATGTTTGGTCCTGGCTGTTTTGTGGCCTTTGTGGCATTGCATAAATACAAGTTTTAATATTCTTATCTTTAAAATATAGAAAATAATACCTATTTCATGGTATGCTTTAAAAATTAAATAAATCAAAGAATTTGAATGTGGTAAAGAGCATGGTAAATTCTACATTCATGTGATAAATTATTATGAAGGGATAATACATAGCTATAATTTATGTCAACTGTCAATGTTTATTGTATTATTAAATTTTCTGACATGGCTGAGGAGGAGCAAAGGAAAATCAAAACCCAGGTGTTCGGTAATAGCACCATGAGCGCTGGCTCTCTGGACCCCTCGGGTGTTAGCATAAATTTGTGTTGCCAGTGGCCGCAGGAGAGGAAACTTGGTGGGAAGCCATTTTATTTGAGGGTGGCCCTGAGATGGAGATTCCGAGGTTCAAAGTTGTAAATAGACTTGGGGAAGTGACTTTTGTTAAACTGATAAATAATTGTATTGCTAAAGAGCAAGAGAAGTACTCAGTCGCAATTTTATCCCTAGATCCACGTTAATGTGGGTAATTGATCAATTCAAAGGAACTAGTGACAGTCAGGGCCACCTGGCCTGAGAGTGACCCCTTCACTCTGGGCTGATGGCGTCTGGTGGGACAGGCCTCTTTTTTTATTTCAGGAGCCTTGCAGGGAGTCACATAAGGTGGTTCCTTTTGGACAAATGCAATCCCCAGGTCACAAATTTTGAATACTCAGAACTTGAGGCCTTAGGCTCCAAGAAACATTGGTTTCAAAACTGTTGGACACGGTTCACTTCAATGGATATTCCTCTTAAGTCGGCAGTACTAAGAATAGTGTCGTGTCCTCCGAGCAGAGTCTGAACGTGCTTGCCAGCACACTTCCATCCTTCCCTGGCTTTGGAGATGGGGCAAGAGACTTGGGCTATAAAGCAGAAAATTTTACTTACTCACAAATTTTTGAAAATGGTTTCCAGAGAGGAAAATGACCATTCTCACGACTAAAATTTAAGCCAAATCAAGCCTTAGTCTAGCAAGATGTCAGTAGTAATGGTCCAATCTTTTCATCAGTGTGTTTTATTTTTTCTTCTCTTTTCATTAGCACAATTGTCTACAAACATCTTCGCATAGGTTCGATTCAACTCAATACATCCTTAAATGCTGCTGTCTCCCTCCTCACTGTATCCACAAATTCACTCTCAGTCTTTTGCACTCTCTTGCTTTCTCTCTCTTCCACTACTGCTTTGAAAAGTCTGTTTAAAGACGTTAAAATCTTTGTAAAAATACTGATAATACTTCTCATTTCCATGTGCTGTAATACCCATTGAATACACTGACTATCTTGTGATGAGTTGGCTGCCTGCAATTGGCTAAAGTCCAACGGCTTGCAATTGGCTAAAACCTGGCTGTTACAAAACAATATACTACCAAGTTCAATGTCTGTGTGCTTAAGTACTAAATTAGGTTGCAGTTTGTTACCCAGGAACTCAAAATACATATATGGCACAGGTTAAAGGCCTTCTGCTAGTGTAACTTCACAAGAGTAAAATACAGAAGGGAGGGTGACAATGACATTTCAAACCCACGCAACATACTTGAAATTATGTTTTTCCCAGAAATAGGAGCTCTCATTCTTTCATTAATGACATTGGTGAGAGATTTATTTCCAAAGGTAATTTCAGTTGGTTGTATTCTTTTCATATCTGTGCACAGAAAATCCTTTCTGTCCAACTCTAGTTCATCCAAGATTGAACTAAGGATAAACACATACTTGAACTGCTTTTAAAGTTTAGCTCGATGTACAAGGTGCCACTGAAGCTTCTGAAAGAACAGAATAGAGACAAGTTGATCTTTAGCTGCAACAATGAAGGACCTTAGCCCTGCTGTTATCACCTTTCCATCAAAGCGATTCTTCCATGAGAACCTTTATTCGGCAAGCTCAGTGAGAAATGATATTTTCATGTTCCTCTTCCCATAGCCTGCTTTAAAAAAGAACATCTCACTTAAGAATTTGCCTCGTACCCATGTTTCAGACAAAATAATCTCACAATTATATGGGGTTCCCTGGTGAGGTCATTACCACAGAATTACGTAGGGTTGGGTTTTGATTCAAAATGTTTTGAACAGCAGTTTTCTGCTGTAAGTTTTATACGCTTTTAAAAGAACCTGCCTATTTTAGGGGAATTGCTTGAACCAGGGAGTCGGAGGTTGCAGTGAGATGGCGCCACTGTACTCCAGCCTGGTGACAGAGCAAGAGTCTGTCTCAAAAAAAAAAAAAAAAAAAAAAAAAAAAGAACTTGCCTATTTTATTTTCCCATCCATTTCCATTTCTTTTCTATCTTCTTTTAAAATTCATTAGTACTATGTGCTTGTTTCTGTATGTATCTCGTCACACATTTATCACCAGCAGTGGCCTTCTCCCACCACTCGCAGTTATTTTAATGCAATTTTTATAAAGGCATATAATACTTAATGTGTTCCAAGGCCCTGCTCCAAGCCTTTTACAAGTATTAAGTAATTCTGTCTTTCGTGGCTGAATTCATTTCCACAGTACATACACTGCCACTTCTGCTCAGAAACTGAGCTGGAGGCAGGAAATTCTTTTCATTATGGGATAAGCTGGCTTGTTCTACCCCCAAGTTTAAATCTGAGGATGAATCTAGTTTTTTCTTTTTCCAGCTGGGATACAGCAAACATACAGCAAAGTCTACACAAATCTCTAGTTGATAACAGTACAAGCAGCACCTGTGCCAAGACCCCCAGAAGGTATCGTCTCTCCTCCTCCCAGATGGAGCCTCCCCTCTGAGGCCTGCCGCCATCAACACGCAGGTCGTAGGTTCCTAGAAACCAGTCCCTGAACTCAGACCCTACCACGCACCAGCCTGAGTTCGCAAACAGACAAGCCTTTGGAGCCAGTCGCTCCACACTGGGGACTCTGTGGGCCTGGAGCCCTTTACTCAGGCGCTCCACGCAGGGGCGCTCCACGCAGGGGCGCTGTGGGCCTGGGGCCCGTTACTCAGGCGCTCCACACGGGGCCGCTGTGGGCCTGGGGCCTGTGACTCAGTTCCCCTGAACTCAGGCTCTCTCAGCTGTAGAGCAAGGGGATGGCTCCCAGTGCTGGGACCTTTGTGTGAATCGCCCTTTCCTGTGTCTGACGCAACTGTCGTCCGTTCTCTTTGCCCATGCTCACTGCATGACCCCGAGGAACGTTACTTTTGGGAGAGGGGGCCTCATCCTCAGAGGGGCAGGCACCGGCATCTCAGCGGGTTCAGGTCCACAGGCAGCTGTATGTGTCCCTGCCCCCCAACGTGCCCCTGCCCCCCGCGTGCCCCTGACCCCCCGCGTGCCCCTGACCCCCCGCGTGCCCCTGACCCCCCGCGTGCCCCTGACCCCCCGCGTGCCCCTGCCCCCCGTGTGCCCCTGCCCCCCCGTGTGCCTCTGCACCCCATGTGCGCCTGCCCCCCATGTGCCCCTGCACCCCGAGCGGCCCCCAACCCCCTGAGCTGCTCTTCCTGCATCGCTGGGACCGCACCTCTCGCCCAGCAGCTCCCAGTCATCTACTAAGCAGAAAATGAGGCGACCTCCCTGGCAATGGACCGCTGAGTTCTTGTAACCCACCATCTAACTTGAGCTTTCACGTCTCCTGCCCTTACCCCGCCAGAGCACGTCAACCTCAGTAGGAGTTCAGTCACTGTCTTAGAAAGAGTGCGCCCCGAATTGACCTTTGAAGACAAGACCCATTCACAGACACAGAAGGGCTGAGCTGCCCTTAGCTGCCGTCTACCACACTCTAGTGGAGAAGATGGATGGCCAATATAATAAATAAGCACACTTTATGGTGCATTATAAAGTGAAGAGGGCTCCAGAGATAAAACAAAGCAGAAGGGTGACTGCGAGTGTTCCTAGCATCTGATATTGTCCTTGACTTAAATGTTACGAAGCAAAACTATGTTTAACTAAGTGGGAATATAATCTTTTGAATGTATGTGTCCCATGGAAGATAACATTTAAACAATTTAATGCTCTCATAAAAACGCTTGGTTAACTGCAACATAAGAAATAATGAAAGAGTTATCGATAGGGTCCCCAGGGACACACAGTGAAGTCATATTTCCAGGATGTAAAAGGCATTCCACTGAGAGATCACTATTGGGACACTCAGAGCCTTGTTTCTTAAGGAATAAATCCTCTGTATGATATCGCTTGCTTTGTTCCAATTCTGGAATAGTGCTTAGCACCTAATAGGACTTTAATAAATATTTTTAACCCAGAAGTGAATGAGAGGAGAGTATGAAGATGGATGAGAATATCTCATTTTAAACAAGTGCTCTTCAGCAGTGAGAATCAGGGGTTATGACTGAGGACAAGGGAACTTCAAATCTGCTTCTTTGTTGAAAGCATGATTTCTGAATTATCTGCAAAGGATTTACATTCTGTCTTCTTTTCATTCTGTTTTTCCTTTTCTTCTTTTTTTTTTTTTTTTTTGAGACAGAGTCTTGCTCTGTTGCCCGGGCCAGAGTGTAGTGGCACGATCTTGGCTCCCTGCAGCCTCTGCCTGTTGGGTTGAAGCGGTTCTCCTGCCTCAGCCTCCTGAGTAACTGAAATTATCGGCGCACACCACCACGTCCAGCTAATTGTTGTATTTTTGGAGAGATGGGTTTTTGCCATGTTGGCCAGGCTGTTCTCGAACTCCTGGCCTCAAGTGATTTGCTCACCTCAGCCTCCCAAAGTGCTGGGATTACAAGATGTGAGCCACTGCGCCTGGCCTACATTCTCTCTCTCCTTAGCTAATTTTCAGTTGTGAGTAGACCATTAGCATCATTTGGGTGAGGATTTGTTTATCCTAATGTTTTATTTCATTTTTCTGAGATGGAATCTCACTCTGTTGCCCAGGCTGGAGTACAGTGGCGCAATCTCGGCTCACGGTAACCTCTGCCTCCCGGGTGGAAGTGATTCTCCTGCCTCAGCCTCCTGAGTAGCTGGGATTACAAGCACTCACCACCATGCCTGGCTAGTTTTTGTATTTTTAGTAGAGACGGGGTTTTGCCATGTTGGCCAGGCTGGTCTTGAACTCCTGACCTCAGGTGATCCACTTGCCTTGGCCTCCCAAAGTGCTGGGATGACAGGTGTGAACCACTGTGTCCGGCCTATCCTAATGTTTTAAAATACCCTAATGATTCGAACCACCTAAGGTGATCAACCTATGTTCAAATGTTTCCATATTTGGGTATGTCTAGAAACCCTATCTGGAGAGAGAGATGTCTGTGTGAAGTTACACACTCGTGCTCACACACACCTTGGTGATAATTGTAGCTCAGTATGTTTTGCTGCTTCTGTGGGAAATGAGAGTTTCTTTGCGTGGAGTCACATCTCTTGCACCCATGGTCAGGGGCCAGGGCGTTGCACGCACTCTCAGCCCGCACACAGGGCAGGTCCTGGCTGAGGCCTTGGACCGCAGGCTCCACCCCTCCACAACAGCCACCCCGGGAGAAGCCCTTCTTTCAATTTCCCCTCTAACTCTCTGGGGATGTCTCCCACTAACATTTCTCCCAACTCTAAGGAGATGCTTCCTGGGCTTCTAGCTGCTGTGTGCCCCACTGCAGTCAGGGGCACTGGTGCACCAAGCTGACACAGGAAACCCAACAAGCACTAACAAAATACAGAGCGGGGGAGTGGGGGGCGCAGGGGGGTGAGGGAGCTGAGAGTGGTGCAGTGAGAGCCCCTGACACATTCATCGTCTACCGAGGTCCTCTTCCCGTAAATCTTACTTCTTGTTATTCCATTTGGATTTCAGTTACAACAGAAAACAGGGATTGTGACAAAAATTTGACCCATCACTGCAGTGCCATAGCAAAAGGCCCTGAATATAGCTGAATTGAGGCGTGGCCTACAGCCCTGGTGAGCCTCAGCTCTACCTGGTGAGCCTCTACCCTGGGCCTGTGATGCAGGATAGATGAGCCCCAAAACTGGGGTTTGGCCCGGCAGGGTTCTTGGCTTTACCCAGGAAAGAATTCAAGAGTGAGCCGGTGGTGTTAGACAGCAACCATTCCTGCACAGTGCTGCATCTTGCTGAGCAGGGCTGACCGTGGGCAGGCAGTGTGTGGCTCCGGCACCTGTATTTTTACTCACTTATACCCACTTTTAATTACATGCAAGTTAGGGGCGGGCCAATGCCAATGGAGGGGCAGGTTGTTCAGAACTTTCCAGGAAAGGGGCAGTAACTTCCAGATCATGGCTGTGGAAAGCAGGGGTGATGTCCAGGTCATTGCCATGGCATTTGTAAATTGTCATGCCACTGGTGGGAGTGTCTTATGCCAATGAGTAATGACGGCAGCCAGGGATCTCTTTCCTTACCACCTCCTGGTTCCTGTGGTTTCTTCACATCTGGACCAGGTCCTATTTGGGCCAGCAGGGTTGTGACCAGAAAATAAGCCCTGCCACTGTCCCGTCTCAGGTGTCCCATCTCACCTCTCCTGGTCACCAGATGTGCTATCTCACCTCACCTCTCCTGGTCACCAGGCATCTCACCTCACCTCTCCTCGTCACCAGATGTCCCATCTCACCTGTCCTGGTCACCAGGAGCCTGGAGGGCATCATGCCACCTACCAGCCGCTCTTCTAGACTGGGTGTGCAGCCACACTGAGTGGCCAACAAATGGGAAGCAGGTGACATCACCCATTTTACTCATGGAACCTCGGCTACACAGGCCAAGAAAATGCCTGCAGGAACGCTGACGTCAAGATGCTAAGGAAGATCCCTGTGTTTCCAGAGCTGGGTGCTTCCCACTACACTGGTCCCTCGTGCGGATGAACAGGAAGTACGCTCATGAGTGAGTACTGCGGATCCACCACACGGGACGTGCCTATGGCACGGGCTGTTCAAGATCACAGGCCTCACAGAAAGCAAGCTGAGGCCCGGCAGGACTTGAAGATGCGTTCACTAGGTCCCGAGAGCCCCGCTCCGGAGGCCATACCGCACTCGTCACTCCACATGTCATAAAGTGCGGTTGTGTTTAATAGAAAAAAGTACTATATGTGTATCTATTTCGTGGATGAGGTTTAGACCAGGGTGTCCAGTCTTGGCTTCCCTGGGCCACAATGGAGGAGGAAGAATTGTCTTGGGCCACACATGAAATATACTAACAGTAACAACAACTGATGGGTTAAAACAAAACAAAACAAAATCTCAGCATGTTTTAAGGACGTTTATGAATTTGTGTTGGGCCACATTCAAAGCCGTGCTGGGATGCATGCGGAGCACGGGCCATGGGCTGGACGAGCTCGAATGTGGAGGATGTGACTCTGGAGATGACCAAGCAAGAGGAGGGAAGGTCTTCCTGGACCCGCCCCGAGGCATTCGCAGGGTTGGAACCCCTCAGCCCCGTGCAGCTGAGGGCCTGGAGCCGAGAAGTTTCCATTCGACGGTAACCACAACGGGGAGTGTTCGTCTCCTGGACGTTATGAAGCACTTTTATGTGAGCCTCCAAGTCTGCCTCCAGTGTCAGACCCTTTCTGGCGTGGGCGCTCCTACTTCCACTAACATCTGTTGATAGGCTGGGTGAAACCAGCAGCCTTTCATTTTCAACAAAATGCACCTCAGCCTATTTTTGAAAGGTTCTGGCAAGTATTTTCTGCATAAAATTTCTTTTTCCTTCACCACTGCATTTGCTGAGAATATCAAGCCATGTGTATTTGATTAAGTTACCATTAACATTTTGAAGAAGCTCTTTATAAGAAATGATTAATGAGGAGAAATCCTTGGAAATTTTTTTCTTTGAACCAAATCTTCCCATTTGGTCAGATGAAATGAAACTTGAAATCAGTTTCTTAAATTTGATTATATAATTGGCACTGTATATTTGACTAAATGCAAAAAGATTTAAAATTCAATAAGCAACATAAATTATACATAGTAAATTATTCTACATTTTCAAATTTTGTATTTTAAAATAACAAACTCCACTATTATGACTTATGAAATGAAATTTATTTAAGTCGGTAACTGTGACTGTACATCTCAAAAAAATTAAATTACTTTTAAATTCAGCAATAAATTTTAAGTACACAATTATAGTCTCAGACTATAAATTGAAATCTCTCCAAGTACAAAGTATGAATAGAATAACCAAAAATTGATGATTTGAAGGAGTCAAATTTGAGTTCTCCTGAATGCTGAGGGTAGAGCAGCAATTTTGATTATGCCGGAATAGTAGGGCTGGGAGTGGTGGCTCTCACCTGTAATCCCAGCACTTTGGGATGCCAAGGTGGGCAGATCACCTGAGGTCAGGAGTTCGAGACCAGCCTGACCAACATAGTGAAACCCTGTCTCTACTAAAAATGCCAACAAAAAATATTAACCAGGTGTGTTGACAGGCACCTGTAATCCCAGCTACTTGGAAGGCTGAGGCAGGAGAATTGCTTGAACCCAGGAGGCGGAGGTTGCAGTGATTTGAGATTACGCCACTGCACTCCAGCCTGGGTTACAGAGCGAGACTCTGTGTCAAAAAAAAAAAAAAGAAAAATAAAAAAAAAAAAAAAAAAAAAAGATTATACCTGAATAGATCTGGGATAAGACTTGGTGGGCCCGGGAGCGCCTGCACACTCTTCGTGCCTGGATGTCTTTTTTGGGCCCTGAACAAGCATTTCTATCCCTCAATTACATCCTTCAATTTCCACTTTCTCCTCAATTTCCTGTCATAACCTCAAAATTAACATGTTTAGTTTGTACAATATCTCCCTTTTTTTATTTTTATTTTTATTTTTTTTGAGACTGGGTCTCTCTCTATCCCCCAGGCTGGAGTGAGGTGGCACAATCTCAACTCACTGCAACCTCTGCCTCCTGGGCTCAAGGAATCCCCCTTCCTCAGCCTCCCAAGTATCTGGGACTATAGGCGAGTGCTACCATGCCTGGCTAATTTTTTTTATTCTTATTGTAGAGGCAAGGTCTTGCTATATTTCCCAGGCTGGTGTTGAACTCCTGAACTCAAAGGATCTGCCTGCCTTGGCCTCCCAAAGTGCCAGGATTACAGGTGTGAGGCACTGCACCCAGCCCAATATTTCCCTCGTTCTTAAACAAAATTCTTCCCTTATTTCTCTGCTGATAAACTGTAAATTCACTTAAACAAGATTGTTCTCTTAATCTTAAACAAGATTCTCCCCTTTATTTCTCTGTTGATAAACTGTAAATTCGCTGCCAGCTATTTTTATTGCATGCCACACATTCACCCAGTTGAAGTGCACAACTTAGCATGTGTTTTCTTTTTGTCTTTACTCACATGTCCTCATCTCGGTGATTTCTCTATGACCAGTTATTTAAATCTTCAGTATCTTTTCTCGATGGTTTGTATGTCCTGTCTCTTCTTTACCATTTCCCTTGATGCTTGTCATTAACAAATCTGCTCCTGTTCTCCGGTTTTTAATCCAGCATCCCTCAATGAGATCAACGTTTTTGTCTGTGTTGCTCACTGCACCCTCAGAACACAGAACAGTGGCTGGCACATAATAAACACTCAACAAACATTGATTAACTGGAAACCTGGGAGTGATTATAGCAATGGGTCCTGCACAGGACCGACTGGATTTGGGGGTTGGAAAGTAAGTGCTGAACCTGTCAGGAGTGGTCTCAGTGAAATAGTGTGGTTAAGACGAAAGGAAGGAGGGGGAGGAGAGAATCAGTGGATGCTGAAAACCTACGCAAACTTCCTATGGTACGGAGGAGAGTGGTGTGTTGAGTGGTAACTAAGAAGAGAGGTAAGATCAGGGGAGGTGTTCTTATGGATGGATGCGCTTGAACACGCTTAGTGTCTGTATTAGTCAGGGTTCTCTAGAGGGACAGAACTAATAGGGTAGATGTATACATAAAGGGGTGATTATTAAGAGAACTGACTCATACAATCACAAGGTGAGGCCCCACAGTAGGCCATCTGCAAGCTGAGGAGCAAGGGAGCCAGTTTGGGCCCCAAAGCTGAAGAACTTGGAGTCCGATGTTTGAGGGCAGGAAGCATCCAGCGCAGGAGAAAGACGCAGGGTCAGAGGCTCAGCCAGTCTAGTTTGTTCACGTTCTTCTGCCTACTTTAATTCTGACCATGCTGGCAGCTGATCAGATGGTGCCCACCCAGATTGAGGGTGGGTCTGCCTCTCTCAGCCCACTGCTCAAATGTGAATCTCCTTTGGCGACACGCTGAAAGACACACCCGGGAACAGTACTTTGCATCCTTCAATCCAATCCGGTTGACACTCAGTGTTAACCATCACAGTGCTGATGAGAAGTTGTTAGAAATGAAGAGGTTGAGAGGAGAAAGACAGATCACAACTGAATGAAACAAAGGTCTGAGGCGAAAGGAAGGGAGCTCCGGAGGCGCAGGGTGGGATCAACCTAAAGGAAGGAGGGAAGACCAAAAAAAAAAATCGAAGTAACTTTTTAGGCTTTAATATAAAATGTAAAAGAAATTTGCATGTGGCTTCTGTGTTTTTTCTGTTTCCCGAGGCAGGGAACCCTGTGGTGGTGTGAGGATGCTGGAGGATATTTGAAATAACTATTACGTAAAATGGCAGGGAGGAAAGCGATGACTCAGGCAGTTTCATAGCACAGTGGGCAGGGCGGAGCGTCCGGGCGAGGCTGCTGACTGTCGGTGGCAATATCAATCTCACATTGGCAGTGAGATGTAAAGCTGCTGCCGCGTTCACTTTTAGTTCTCTTATTCATTACGTTTGCCCGGTTGTGTGGATGTGGCGTCATTGCCGTGCTGCTGCTATCTGCACTGACTGCTCCTAGAACCGGGGAGACACAAAGAATGTCGGGGTGCTGTGGTTGAAAAACCCCGGCTCAGGGGGTGTTGATGTGGTTGCATCAGCTCCCATGAATGACTCCATGGGCTAAAATTGAAGATTAAGCAAATCAGGCTTGAAAAAAGGGCCATTTCAGCTCCTGGCTTGGGAGGATAAGCAGAGTAAGTGGGAACAGGACCATGGTTTGGGATGTTTTTCAGGGGAACGAAAGAAGGGAAGATATGTTGTTTCAGTGCAATTTTGACTCATCTGTAGGAATAAGTAACTTCAGTGGAAGGAGCCACCCCCTGCATTTTACAGGGTGGTTGTGAACCTCAGGCGTATATGAAAGCGGCCCTGGGTTTTTGAGTTACCCTCGGGCTGTGTTTCCAGTGCTGCCCCGGTGCCTCTGCGGTGGAGGGGCCAGATGCGATTTCACACGGCGAAGGGAGCAGAGGGGTTCCCTGGCTGTGGAGCTCCTGCAGCGGAAGCCAGAGTGTCCATCACCGTCTTCTTTTCACCCACAGCGAGAAAGGAACATGGCGAACGGGCCGGCATCTGCCCCGATGTCTCACCTTTCCTAGGAATTCAGGCTCCTCACGTATTCCTTGCATATGTAAAGCAAAATGGTGGGTCTCTCCCACCCTCTTCCTTCAGAATTTATAGGAATGCATTCTGGGCAGGCCTGCCCTCCGAAACCCCAATTTCCTCGCTCTTTGTCTTCATGTCCCCTCTTTCCTCCCATGCAGGACCCAGCCATGTGGACAAAGGGGAGGAGCTGGGGCTGTGGGCATAGCCCTGCTGCAGAGCCGGGGCCTGAGCAGCTCTTTGTGAGCCAGGGTCCTGTCACATCCGTCTTCTGTGCCGTCAAATGGATGCCTGCTGACAGTAAGATATGGGCGTCAAAGGGAAATATATAGGAATGATCCCTAGTGCCTGATTTGATCTGGAAATGCTCAGACCTTCCTAGAGCAGAAAACAAAGTGGTGTCCTCTGCATGGCCCGGCAAGTCACGAAACACGGGGTCTGAGGCTACTGTGATCTCTTACCCAGCCCATCCAAAGTAAAGCAGAGTTTTGCTTGATTTTCCCTCTGGGTTTGTTCCAACTCCTTCTAAGACCCCATGGGGAAAATAGGTGGCTCGGTTAAATGAGGATTCGGAAACTCAAGGGTCTGCTGGAACACTGAATTGTAACATCATCTTCACGCTACCCCAATCCGCATGGCTAACATTTTTATAGGAAATGTGTCCCCAAAGTGAACCCTACAGCTTTCAAAGACAGCATCGTAAAAGTATTTATAAAAGCTTCAGGGCTGGAAATGTGGGGAAAATAGAGTAATAACAAATATAGAAAAACCCAATCATAAAGGTAAAGGTAGGATTTGACTGACACTCCCCTGAAGGAAGGGCAGGGGTTGCCCTGGCTGTCCATCTTTCTAACTCCAAGTACATTCAGCAAACAGGACACAGGGCCACCTCTGCCTTCTGGACGAACCTCTGCTTTCCTGGCTATGGCACCACTGTGCACCTGCTGCTGTGTGCACACAAGTGAGGCAGGCTTGGGGTGAGAGATGCCCAGGCAGGAGATCAAGCTGAAGGGACTCTGCTCCCAGATCACCTTGGACCTGAGATGTACTGCAGGTGCGATCTGTTCATACTAACAGCAACAGCTAACATGTCAGCACCTCACGTCCCATGCCAGACACTCTCAGGATGGTGTGAACAGCTCACCCTTGAGCAAGGCTGGGTTAGGGGGGCCAACCCCTCTCATAGTCAAAACTCACGCATAACCTTGACTCCCCCAAAACTTACTACTCATGGCCTGCTGTTGACCCGAAATCTCACCAATAGCATAGTCAATTAACACATATTTTGTCTGTGTTTATATGTTTATATTTTGTATGTGTATTATATGCTGTATTCTTAAAGTAACTAGAGAAAAGAAAATGTGATTAAGAAAACTGTAAGGAAGAGAAGATGTATTTGCTATTCATTTAGTGGGGATGGATCATCATACAGGTCTCCATCCTCATGGTCTTCACATGGGGCATGCAGAGGAGGAGGGGGGCTGCATTTGCTGTCTCAGAGGTGGCAGCAATTAGACTTTAGTCTAACCCCAAGGAAAACGCCAGGCAAATCCCAGTAGAGGGAAGTCCTGCAAATACCTGACAAGTGCTCTTCAGAACTGCCAGGGTCACCAGGATCAAGCAAAGTCTGAGAAACTCACAGGCAAGAGTGAGCCAAGGAGGCACTACCCACCAGAGAGGCTCCAGATGAAACCCTGAAAGAGAAAGGGATGTCGGGTGAAAACGAAGGAGGTCAGAGTGTGGACTTTAGTTGGTCAGACTGCACCAACAGTGTCCATCCATTGTGACAAATGGGCTACACTGACATAAGCTGTTACCCCTGGAGTGTGCTAAGTTGATCATGTGGCTGGATGTGATTTAAGATGATAAATGGAACAGAATAAACAGATGGGGGCCTGGTGCAGGGCTCACGCCTGTAATCCCAGCAATTTGGGAGGCCGAGGCAGGTAGATCACCTGAGGTCAGGAGTTCGAGACCAGCCTGACCAATATGGTGAAAGCTGTCTCTACTAAAAATACAAAAATTAGCCGGGTGTGGTGGTGTGCACCTGTAGTCCCAGTTACTTGGGAGGCTGAGACAGGACAATTGCTTGAAACCAGGAGGCAGAGGTTGCAGTGAGCCAAGATCTTGCCACTGGACCCCAGCCTGGGTGACAGAGTGAGACTTTGTCTCAGAAAAGAAAAAAAAGAATGGACAGATGGGCTATAAAAACTCTGAATTACCTTTGCAGTTTTTCTGAAAATCTAAAACTGCAAGCATAAAACTATTTATGAAGTTTAAAGTTTATTAAAAATTCTGGAGGCAAGCAGATGGAAAGACATTTCATAGTGTAGAACAATTATGAATTTGTTTCATTAGAAACAACAGAAGGCACAAAAAATGGAATGATGTCTTTTAAGTGATAGAAACAAAATATGCTAATCTTGATGTCCACATATGATGAAAATATTCTTTAAAAATAAAGGCAGAATAAAGATATTTTCAGATGATCAAAAGCTGAAAGAATGTGTTGGCAAATTTACCACACTAGAATTGCTACAGAAGGTTTTTCAGTCTGAAGGGAAATGGAAATTTTGATTTATAAAACCGTTGGAAATTGTAAAAATCTGGATCAGTATAAGTGACTTTTTTTTAACTAAATATCTTTAAAAGCTAACTAATTCTTTAAAGTAATATAATGCATAGTAGGACCTATAACGTAAGTTGATTTAAGAGATATAATCTACAGTAACACAAAGGTTGAAAGGAGATAAATGGCATTTTACCATTGGAAGGATTTTACATTATACACAAAGCGATAGATTAGTTCAAGTAAATTTTATTACATTAGCGATGCATATTTATAAACCCTATAGTAATATTAAAATATAATGTAAAGAGTTATAGTTATACAAACACAGTAGAGGTGTAAATCAAAAAATCCTAAGGCCCCACCAAGGATCTGAATGGACTTCCTTCTCGGCCAGGGCACTCTTTTTTTTGAGACAGAGTCTTGCTTTCCTCACCCTGGCTGGAGTCCAGTGGCACAATCTCAGCTCACTGCAACCTCCACCTCCTGGGTTCAAGTGATTATCCTGCCTCAGTTTCCCAAGTAGCTGGAACTACAGGCACCTGCCACCATTCCTGGCTATTTTTTGTATTTTTAGTAGAGATGGGGTTTCACCATGTTGGCCAGGCTGGTCTCGAACTCCTGACCTCAGGTGATCTGCCCGCCTCGGCCCCCCAAAGTGCTGGGATTACAGGCATGAGCCACTGTGCTCTCAGCCAGGGCATTCTTAAAATTTAACCTGAAAGGCCGATTCAGGGAAGTGGGGGTTGGACAGCCCTCACTATACTTCTCTGGAGTTAATGCTGCCATCTTGCCAATGCACCACAACGTTTCAGTCTTGTTGTCTGAGGTAGTACCCAGAGTTCTTTGTCTCCTGACCAAGAAAATTAAGGAGCGTGGACACAAGGGTGATGTTGGAGAGAAATTTCAATAAGTGAATGAAGAAAGTTCTCCACAGCAGAGAGGGGGCCCGAAAGAGGACTGCTGTTTTTACAGATGAATCCAAAAGCATTTGTAAGAAAAAGCTGCCCTCATCTCTGTAGCTGTTTATGTAACTTCCCTTGTCCGTGCAGTGGTTGTCCACGTAACTCTCTTTATCCATGCAGCTGCGGGTGTGTCTTAGGTAAGCACAAAGTGCAGCTTCTCTTGTTTGTGGAACTGCAGGTATGTTTTAGGTAAGCCCTCCTCCCTGCGCAAGTTCCCATGGACCCCACCATGCACGTGCCTGAAAAGGGGAGGAAACTTTCCCAGGAGCCTGTGGATTACCCAAACAACAAAGGCTTCTATGCTGGGCCTTGCTCCGTTATCTGTGCAGCTGCAGCCCAGGTTCTCCCCATGCTGCTCTCTCTGTGCCTGTAGCCGTGCTTTTTCAGCCTGCCTTTCTGTTTGAAAGAATTTTACCAAAGACCAGATTTGGCTGTCTGCTCAATTAATTTTTCCTTTTCTCCTCCCTCATTACATCAACACAGATAAAACACATTTTACAACCTATTCTCCCTGAAGCCTCCCACCCGAAGTCTTCCTTTGCAAATAAGAACTTTGGTTTCCACAATCCTTTATCTTCACCCAGACATTCCTTTCTATTGAACCTAGGTCTTTAGATAAACTCAACCAATTGTTAACCAGAACATTTTTAAATCTACCTGTAAGCTAGAAGCCCCCCTTTAAGTTGTCCCACCTTTCTGGACCAAACCAACGTATTTGAAGTCTTGTGTCTCCCTAAAATGTATAAAACCAAGCTGTACCCCAACCACCTTGGGCACATGTTCTCAGGACCTCCTGAGGGTCATGGGTCATGGTCACTCATATTTTGCCCAGAATAAATCTCTTCAAATATTTTACAGAGTTTGACTCTTCCTTGACAGAGGAGTTAAAATGAAATCTTTAAAAAAAAAAAAATCTTAATCCAAGGTAAGACAAAAAAAAGGAAGCAAGAATAAAAGAACAGAAGATATGGTAGCAGATGATACCAAGACAGTAGACAGAGGAGAGGAATGTGAGGATGGTGAAGGAAGAACGGTGCAGCAGGAGAAAGGTGGCTGCCAAGGAGAAGAGTTTGTAGTAAGAACCATGGACACACAAAAAACATCAAAGTTTGCATTTTTCTTTGTTAGCAAGATAGAGAGGTGCAAAAACCATCCCTGATGCCCACCATCCTTCCTAGACATCCCCCAAGTGGTACAGCATTCTCAGTTATTAACCCACCAGTTATTTGAAGAAATTGCTCAGATCTCAATGGAAGAATTTCCAGTTAAGGAACAAGAGGAACGAGACGTTATTTTTAGTAATCATTGGTTTTCAGCTGGCTCAACTGCACCAAGTTCCTATGAGACGTAATCTCTTAGGTCATGAATTGAAACACTGTTTGCAAGCAAGTGAAGCGCATGGTCTCAGTTCCCTCATTGAATATAAAAATTCTCAGGCAAGACATTTGACGTAAAAATAATGACTATTCCAAAAGGCTATTCTTATAAGCTGTAAGACATTTATGACTAAGCTATGTGTGAAAAGATTTCAACTTGAACACAGAGTAAGTGGAATGTGCTATTTCTATCAAGGTATTTTAAGCTGTAGTCATGTTTGACTTAATTATTTTTACATGTTCCATGGCTTTCGAGGGATGCTGCGAGTTCCCCGGGCTGTCTTCTGCATCAATACGCTCAGGATAAAAGTGATTGTGTAGCTTTCCTCAAACAAGCAGAAATAAAAGTAAAAGTTGTCAAAGGCTTAAAGATAACATGCTACTTTTGGAGGTAACTGCTTCTACACAGCCTGAAGGTCTTTTGGTTCTAAGGAATTCCTTCCAAACGAGATAAACGAACCCAAAGTTGATGGTGACCCATGTGATTCCCCACTAACTACCTTCACCACAATTGGAACCACTCACACATGCTGAGTCAAAGTTTGATCCCAGAAAGCGTGAGCATAAGGAACCCCAAGCAGACAATCTTGCTGTATGTCCCCTCACTGGCAACTTGACACCATGGAAACAGCAAGGATTTGGGAATCAGAGATGTGGGTTTCAACCCAGGTCACCTCATGTGTGAAGTTGGGATAATAATGGCCTTAGCAGAAGAATGTGGAGATGAAATGACAGCAACCTTCTAGCACAGGCCTGCTCTGGCAGGTAGCAGTGAATATTGGTTTTGTTGATAAGAGTCAAACTCTGTAAAATATTGGAAGAGATTTATTCTGAGCCAAAGATGAGTGACTGTGGCCTGTGACACAGCCCCTAGGAGGTCCTGAGAACATGTCCCCAAGATGGTTGGGCACAGCCTAGTTTTATACATTTTAGAAAGACATGAGACTTCAACCAAATACATTTTAAAAATGCATTGGTTCAGTTCAGAAGCATGGGATAGGTTATAGGTAGGTTTTAAAATTTTCTGGTTAACAATTGGTTGAGTTTACTTCAAGACCTGAGATCAATAGAAAGGAAATGTCTGGATTGCCATAAGAGGTGGGGGAGACCAAAGCGTTTTCCTGCAGACAGGCCTCCAGGTAGCAGGTGTCCTGGAGAATGGATTGTAGGTGTTTCTCATTAGACTTTAAGGTCTGTGTTGATGTTAATGCTGGAGGGTGTAAGGAGGCCTGCCTGGCCCCACTTCCCTTCATGGGCTGAACCACTCTTCCAGTTTACATTTTAGAGCACCGTGGCTGAGGAGGAAGTCCATTGAGATGATTGAGGCACCTTCAAGTTTTATTTTTGGTTTACAGTTTCTTTCTTCTTTCTTCAGCGACTTTGACCATATTTGGACTTACTGAAACTATTCTGAAACATGGATTCTCTCTTGAACCCCAGAGATGTTTTATTAATTTTCTGCTGTGAAAACCAGTTTTCTTAGTGGCTGAGTTCCCAGTTCCTAACCACCACAATACCCATGATCCATATTCTGTAACCAGAACTAGACTTCCCAAACGCCCAATGACCACGTAGTTATTCAAAGCTTTATTCTTACCTGCAAGCAGAAATTTGAACATAAAAAAAAAAACTTTCAGGTTATCACCCTTTTTTCAGTCATGTAGGATTTTAGGGTTTGGGTAGAGGTCGTCCTCAAAATGTTATTAAAGACAATAAACACACCTTGTGTTTTCCTTCCTTTTTTTTTCAGTTCTCTGGAATTCAATTTGTTGTTTTGTAAAAATATCTGCTGGAGGCAATTCAAGATGCCTTTTAACTGATAAAGAGGGGACTTTCAAATGCAGATCTTAAAGTCCTGAGTAAATATACAAGACAATAAACTATTATTTGATATTTTTCTCTTCCTTGTTTAGCATAGTTATTTAGGCTTTTCTGGTAAAAATAAATGGATATTTTTGGTAACTACTTATATGTACTTTCCATGCTGGATATAGTATAGCCCTTAAATGAATGTTTTAGCCAGCTTTCATTTTGGGTGTAGATGGTAATCAATCTTTCTGATAGCAAAACAGAAAGAAAACAATAAAATCAGATTCAAATGACACATTTCCAAAACAATAAATTTCCCTGGTTATTGCTACAGAATCTGATAAATTTGGTGAGTTAAAACAGTAATTGGAACAAAAGTTCTGTATCTAAGTTTCACTTCATTTGATATTTATCAAGTTTATAAAGTTAATTAGTATATATACTCTTCAGCCTATAGCTTCCCTTGGATGAGGTGTAGTTATAATGCCTTCTTCAGTGAGTATTTTATTATAATTAAATGATATGTTGCCATTTTTGTGGAATAAATCTTTTGAAGGAAATAGATATTAAATCACCTTAAGAAGACTGAGGGGTGAAAATATCACCGTGTAACAATTTTCATGTCTTTAAGTGATAATACGGGTAAAATGCCACTTATTTTACCCAAAGTTATTACTGTTTAATTTACTATAGATCACATTATAAGTAGAAAAAGCAAAGCTAATTAGCCTTGGATAATGTCACCTCCATACGTAGAGTGGCATGGAACAAGGACGGCTGGATCGGCATGGGGAGCTGCCGCTATGTCCACGTAATTCCGGCTGGTGGAAGAAGTTAGACAGAAGGAGAAAACCCTTACTGTTGGGAACCCTGAAAATCTGAGACAGGTCTCAGTTAATTTAGAAAGTTTATTTTACCCAGGTTGAGGATGCACACCTATGACACAGCCTCAGGAGGTCCCAACAGCATGTGCACAAGGTGGTCAGGTTGCTTTTATGCTTTTTAGGGAGACATGAAACATCAATCAACATATGTAAGATGAATACTGGTTCGGTCCAGAAAAGTGGGACAACTCAAAGCAGAGGCAGAACGAAGCAGGGAGGGGGCTTCCAGTCATGGTGGAAAAGAGACAAATGGTTGCATTGTTTTGAGTTTCTGAGTAGCCTCTCCAAAGGAGACAATCAGATATGCATTTATCTCAGTGAGCAGAGGGGTGACTTTGAATAGAATGGGAGGCAGGTTGGCCCTGAGCAGTTCCCAGCTTAACTTTTCTCTTTACCTTAGTGGTGTGGGGGCCCCAAGATGTATTTTCCTTTAACCCTGTGGATACCACAGGACCGCAGTGTCACCAACAGTTTTGCTTCCTCATGGTACCTTGTTGTACCTACCATCATCTTCCCCCTAAGCCAGGTGTGTTTCTATTTTTTAAAGTAACTATTGAAGTCTAATTCACGAATGAGAAAATATACTTCGTTTATACTTCAGCGAATTCTGGCCAATATAAACTGGTACAGTTGTGACCAGATGGAGGGTCCTGATGATGAGTCGTCTAGGTTCTTGGCACATTGAACAAAGAATTGAACAGCACACATGAACAACGAAAGCATAGATTTACTAAAGCAAAAGACAACAGAAGCATAGACTTAACAAGGCCAAAGTACACTCCACAGGATCGGGGGTGCTCAAGCAAGGACACAAGAGCTCTGGTTACAAAATTCTCTGGGGTTTAAGTGCCCTCTAGAGGTTTTCCATTGGGTAAACTTTATGTAAATGAGGGATTGAAGTGAAGATTTGGCTCATGGCCAATCAGAGGCTGAAATAGATTGGAGCCTTATGCAAATGAAGGATTAGCCCACTCTTGGCCTGTGACCAATCAGAGGTCAAAGTGAATTGTTACATTATGCAAATGAAGGATTGACCCATGCTTGACCTGTGGCCAATCAGAGGCACTTTCCATTTTTCAGCAGAAGGGGTTGATATAGAGGGAGTAGCCTCTGATCCTTTGTCATTTGGGCATGAAGAGGCGGGGTTTTCCTTTTGATCCAGTTCTAAGAAGTCAGTGCAAATCGGCCTCAGGTTCCCGGCCTCCAGACCGGGATTTTCTTCTGCCTCATAGTCACTACACCATCAACACACAGCAGAGTCCCATCCTCCCAGTGGCCTCTCCCCAGTCACCCCCTCTACCAAGCCTGGCCCAAGGCAACCACTTTCTATTACTATAGATTTGGTAAGTCTTCCTAGATTTCATATAAATTGAAATATCCATTATTGCAATTTTTTTGTCTGGCTTCTTTTGCTCAGCACAATGTTTTTGAGCTAATCCACCCTTTTGTTGATATCAATTATTTCTGAATTTTAATTGCTGCCCCATATTGCGTCGTATGGCCACACAGCACCTTGTGCGTTCATTCACAGTTGATGGGCATAGGGATCATTTCCAGCTGTTGACCGTTATCAATAAAACCTCCATGATCATCCACATTCACGTCTTTTGTGAGCAGACATTCTCACTTATTTTTTGTAAATACCTAGTTGTGGAATTTCTGGGTCATAAGGAAAGTGCATGTTTAACCCTAAAATCCTGCTCAATTGCTTTTCAAAGTGGTTGTATCATTTCACATCCCCAACAGCAAAGTGTAGGCCTTTCAGCTGCCTAGGATCATATTCAGTGTTGAAAGACTGTTAGCAGCCGCTTAAATTTAGGCCATTTTAATACGCATATTTTAGTCATTATGACTCCAACTTTTATTCATTGATGACTTCAGATGTTCAACATCTTTTCATGTTCTTATGACAGTTTGTCCTGCTGGAAAGTATGTTTTTGAAAATTTTCCTCATTTTTCATGCTTTGTTTATCTCATTGAATTGCAAGTGTTCTCTACATGTCTGGACACAGGCTATTGATTTATGTGGCTTGCCTTTTCTTCCTTTTCGTTTTTTCAAGAGCAGAATTTTTTAGTTCTGATAAAGTCCAATTTATCAAATTTTTCTTCTATGATACATTTATATTGTTTTCTATCTAAGAGATAACCGCAAAGTCTCAAATACTGTTTTCCACAATTCCCTCAAAAGTTCTTAGTTTTAGCTTTTATGCTTAGATCTAAAATACATTTTTTTTTTGAGACAGCTTTGATCTGTCACCCAGGCTGGAGTACAGTGGCATGATCTCAGCTCACTGCAATCTCTGCTCCTGGGTTCAAGTGATTCTTGTGCCTCAGTCTCTCGAGTAGCTGGGATTATAAGCAGGTGCCACCATGCTGGACTATTTTTTTCCATGTTTAGTAGAGACTGGGTTTCACTGTGTTGGCCAGGTTGGTCTTGAACTCCTGGCCTCAAGTGATCCACTCACTTCAGCCTCCCAAAGTGCTGGGATTACAGGCGTGAGCCATAGCACCCAGCCAACAATGTATTTTTAATTAATATTTGTCACTGGTGTGATGTAAGTGTCCAGGTGTTTTTTCCTTGCATTTTAATTCAGTTGTTCCAATATCATTTGTTAGAAACACTGTCATTTCTCGCATTGATTTGTATTGCCAAACTCATCAAAAACTCAATGGCATATGCGTGTAAGTCCGCTTCTGAATGCTCTGTTGTGTGCTATTGATCAATATGTCTATCTTGCCATATTCCACTCTCTTCATTTTGGTGTCTTTATGCAATTTTTGAAATCAGATTGTGAGACACAATTTTTTAAAGTTGCTTTTGACACTTTAGATCCTTTATATTCCCATGTAATTTTACAATCAGCTTGTCAATTTGAAAAAAAAAAAGACTCTTGGGAATGTTGAATAAAATTGTTTCAAGTTTGTCAATATCAAATTGGGCAAAGCTGGCACTATAATAACATTGAGTCTTTTGATTTATGAACAACATCTATCTCTCCATTTATTCAGGTCTTCGTTAATTTAATTCTGTCAGCAGTATTTTTGGATGTCAATTTATTGATCTTGTTCATATTTTAGGCTTAACTTTAAGTATGTCATATTTTGATGCTGTTGTAAATGGGACTTCAACTATAAACTTCCATTTTTTTATAGTATGTAGGAATAAGTGATATTTACTTTTTGTTTTTATTTTGAAATGGAATCTAGCTCTGTTGCCCAGGCTGGAGTGCAGTGGCGCCATCTTGGCTCACTGCAACTGCCCCTCCTGGGTTCAAGCGCTTCTCCTGCCTCAGCCTCCTGAGTAGCTGGGACTACAGGCATGTGCCACTGCATGCAGCCGATATTTACATTTTTATTTGATGCTCAGAAACCTTGCAGAGTACACTAGTTAGTTCTAGTCTCTATTTCATGGATTCTTTAGGATTTTCCATGTTCATGATCATGCCATTTGTGAATAAAGACAGTTTCACTACTTCTTTTCCAATGTATATGCCCTTTATCCTTTGTTTTTGCCTTATTACATGGGCTACAAGCTGGAATTTTTGGTTAAAAAGTTTCCATTTTTTTCTAATATATAAAAGATTTATTAGCTCTTCTATTTTTTCTTAAGACAGCTCTGGCAATTTGTGTCTTTTGAGGAATTTATCCATTTTATTTAACATCAAATTTGTTAGTGTGAAATTTCACATAAAATTTCTTAATTATTCTCTTAAATCTGTAGAATCTTAAGAAAGTGTACCTTTCACTTACCATCTTAGTAGAGTGATTCTTCCCTCATTTACTATTATTCAGTCTGGCTGGAGTTTTAGAGATTTTATTGATCTTTTCAAAGGACCAATTTTGGTTCTATTGATTTTTTTCTCTTTCTTTGTCTATTTTCATTTTAATGATTTGTATTGTCTTCTTTTTTCTTTAATTTTATTTACTTCATTTACTTTGATCATCCTTTTCAGGTTCTTGAAGACATTTGCATCATTGACTTCCATATGAGCACTTCAAGCATGATAGTATCCTCTAAGCATTTGTTTAATTATATTGCAAATTGTTTGAATTTTGTTTTATTTTTATTAGTTTTTAAAATGTGTTCTAGTTTCCCCTGTGGTTTATTTATTTATTTATTTTGTCCCATGGGTTACTTTGAAAATTTATAAGATTATTTCCAAATATTTAATGATTTTTCAGATATTTCTGTGATTGATTTCTAATTAATAGCATTATGGTGAATAAATGTACTCTGTACAATTTTAAGCGTTTAAAACATGTTTTGAGATTTGTTTTGTGGCTAAAATGTATGGCCTTTCCTTTTTTTAAAAAAAATGGTGGTATAATATTTTATTTTATTCTTCTTTTTTAAACTTTTATTTCAGGCTCAGGGGTACATGTGCAGATTTGTTATAAGGGAAATTGCTTGTCACAAGGGTTTGGTGTACAGACTATTTTGTCAGCCAGGTAATGAGCATGGTACCCAATAGGGAGTGTTTTGATCCTCGTATTCCTCTCGGCCTCCACCCTCAAGTAGGCCCCAGTGCCTGTGAGCCCTTCTTTGTGTCTGCATGTACTCAAAGTTTAGTTCCCATTTATGAGTGAGAACATGTGATATTTGGTTTTCTGTTTCTGCATTAATTGGCTTAGAATAATGGCCTCCAGCTTCATCCATGTTGCTACAAAAACTGTGATCTCATTCTTTTCATGGCTGCATAGTATTCCATGGTGTATATGTATCACATTTTAAAAATCCAGTCTACCATTGATGGGCATTTGGGTTGATTCCATGTCTGCTATTATGAATAGTGCTGCAATGAACATATGGGTGCCTGTGTCTTTGCGGTAGAACGATTTGTATTCCTTTGAGTATATGCTCAATAATGGGATTGCTAGGTGAAATGGTAGTTCTGTTTTAAGTTCTTTGAGAAATCCCCAAACTGCTTTCCACAATGGCTAAACTAATTTGCATTTCCAACAGCAATGTATAAGTGTTCTCTTTTCTCCACAACCTCAGCAGGATCTGTTATTTTTTGGCTTTTTAATAATAGCCATTCTGGCTGGTGTGAGATGGAGTCTCACTGTGGCTTGATTTGCATTGTGGTAATGATTAGTGATATTGAGCATTTTTTCATAACTTATTGGCCCCATATATATGTTCTTTTGAAAAGTGTCTGTTCATGTTATTTGCCCACTTTTTCACAAGCAAAAAACAACCCCATGAAAAAGTTTAATAATAGTCATTCTGGCTGGTGTGATTTTGAATATTAGACTTTTGTCAGATACACAGCTTACAAATATTTTCTCCCATTCTATAGGTTGTCTGTCTACTCTGTTTATAGTTTATTTTGCTGTATGGAAGTTCTTTAGTTAGATCCCATTTGTCAATTTTTGTTTTTGTTGCAATTGCCGTTGGCATCTTCATCGTAAACTCTTTGCAAGTCCTATGTCCAGAATGGTATTTCATAGGCTATCTTCCAGGGTTTTTATAGTTTTAGGTTCCATCTTTAAGTCTTTAATCCATCTTGAGTTTATTTTTGTATATGATGTAAGGAAGGGGTCCAGTTTCAATCTTCTGCATATGGTTAGCCAGTTATTCCAGCACTGTCTATTGAATAGGGAGTTCTTTCCCCATTGCTTGTTTTTGTTTATTTTGTCAGAGGTCAGATGGTTGTAGGTATGTAGCATTATTTCTGGGCTCTCTATTCCGTTCCATTGGTCTCTGTGTCTGTTTTTATACCAGTACCCTGTTGCTTTGATCACTATAGCCTTGTAGTATAACTTGAAGTTGGGTAATGTGAAGCCTTCAGTTTTGTTCTTTTTGCTAAGAATTGTCTTGGCTATTCAGGTTCCTATTTGGTTCCATATAAATTTTAAACTAGTTTTTTTTTCTAATTCCATGAAGAATGCCATTGATAGTTTGATAGGAATAACATTGACTCTGTAAATTGATTTGGGCGATATGCCCATTTTATTGATATTGATTCTCCCTATCCTTGAGCTTGGGATGTTTTTCCATTTGTTTGTGTCCTTTCTGATTTCTTTGAGTAGTGTTTTGTAGTTCCCCTTGTAGAGCTCTTTGACCTCCTTGCTTAGCTACATTTCTAGGTATTTTAATATTTTTGTGTCTATTTTGAATGGGATTGTGTTCTTGATTTGGCTCTCAGCTTGGATGTTGTTGGCGTACAGGAATGCTACTGATTTTTTGTACATTGAATTTTTATCCTGAAACTTTGATCAAGTTATCAGATCCAGGAACTTTTAGGAAGAGATTACGAGGTTTTCTAGGTATAAAATCATGTCATCTGAAAACAGGAACAGTTTGACTTCCCCTCTTCCTGTTTGGATGCCTTTTGTTTCTTTCTTTCTCTTGCTTGATTGCTCTGGCTAGGACTTCCAGTACTATGTTGAATAGATGTGGTTTTCCTTGTCTTGTTTCAGTTTTCAAGAGGAATGCCTCCAGCTTTTGCCTATTCAGTATGATGTTGGCTGTGGGTTTTTGATAGATGGTGACATGATTTGGCTGTGTCCCTGCCCAAATCTCATCTTGAATTGTAGTTCCCATAATCCCCATGTGTCATGGGAGGGACCTGGTGGGAAGTAATTGAATCATGTGGGCAGTTACCCCCACGCTGTTCTCATGATAGTGAGTGAGTTCTCACAAGATCTGATGGTTTTATAAGGGGCTTTTCCCCCTTTGCTTGGCACTTCTCTCTTCTGCTGCCATGTGAAGAAGGATGTGTTTGCTTCCCCTTCTGCTATGATTGTACATCTCCTGAGGCCTCCACAGTCATGCAGAACTGTGAGTGAATTAAACCTCTTTCCTTTATAAATAACCCTGTCTCAGTATGACTTTATTAGCAATGTGAGAATGGACTAATACAGATGGCTTTTATTTTTTTGAGGCATGTTTCTTTAATGCCTAGTTTGTTGAAGGTTTTTTTACATGAAGGAATGTTGCCAAGGCTTTTTATGCATCCATTGAGATGATAATGTGGTTTTTGTTCTTAGTTCTTTGTATGTGGTGAATCACATGTATTGATTTGTGTATGTTGAAGCAGCCTTTCTTTTGCATCCCCAGGATAAAGCCTACTTGATTGCGGTGGATTAGCTTTTTGATGTGCTGCTGTATTTGGTTTGCTAGTATTTTGTTTTGCATCTATGTTCATCAAGGATGTTGGCTGAAGTTTTCTTTTTTGGTTGTGTCTCTGCCAGGTTTTGGTATCTGATGCTGGCTTCATAGAATGAGTTAGGGAGGAGTCCCTCCTCCTTGATTTTAAAAAATAATTTGCGTTGGAATCGTATTAGCTCTTCTTATACATCTGGTAAAATTTGGATGTGAATCCACCTGGTCCTGGGATTTTTCTGGTTGGTAGGCTTTTTATTACTGATTCAATTTTAGAACTCATTATTGGTCTCTTCAGGGTTTCAATTTTTCTTTGGTTCAATCGTGGAAGGTTGCATGTTTCATGGAATTTATCCATTTCTTCTAGGTTTTCGGCTTGTGGGCATAGAGGTGTTCATAATAGTTTCTGAGGCTTTTTTCTATTTCTGTGGGGTCAATGATAATGTCCCTTTTGTCATTTCTGATTGTGTTTATTTGCATTTCCTCTCTGTTTTTCTTCATTAGTTTAGCTAGTGGTTGATCTTATTAATTTTAAGAAGCAGCACTTGGATTCAATGATCTTTCGTATTTTTTTTTTTGCATCTCTATTTTCTTCAGTTCAGCTTTTATTTATTTCTTGTCTTCTTCTATCCTTGGAGTTGGCTTGCTCCTGTTTCTCTAGTTCCAGCATTTATGATGTCAGGTTATTAATTTGAGATCTTTCTAATTTTTTGATGTGGGTGTTTAGTGCTATAAACTATCTTCTTAACACTGCTTTGGCTGCGTCCCAGAAATTCTGGTATGCTGTATCTTTTTTTCTCATTAGTTTCAAAGAATTCCTTGATTTCTACCTTAATTTCATTATTTATGCAGAAGTCATTCAGGAGCAGGTTGTTTAATTTCCATGTAATTGTATAGTTTTAAGTTATTTTCTTGCACTGATTTTTATTTTTATTGCACTGTGGCCTGAAAGTGTGGTTGGTATGAGTTTAATTTTTTTTAATTTGCTGAGGATTGTTTTATGCCCGGTTGTATGGTTGATTTTAGAATATGTTTTATGTGCAGATGAGAAAAAGGTATATTGTGTTGTTTTTGGGTGGAGAGTTCTGTAGATGTCTATCAGGTCTATTTGGTCAAGTGTTGAGTTCAGATCCCAAATATCTTTGTTAGTTTTCTGCCTTGATTATCTGTTTAATACTGTCAGTGGGGTGTTGAAGTCTCCCACTATTATTGTGTGCATATCTAAGTCTCTTTGTAGGTCTCTAAGAACTTGTTTTATAAAGCTGGGTGCTCTTGTGTTGGGTGCATATATATTTAGGATAGTTAGGTCCTCTTTTTGAATTGGGCCCTTTACCATTATGTAATGCTCCTCTTTGTCTTTTTTGATTTTTGTTGGTTTAAAGTCTGTTTTTGTCTGAAATTAGAATAGCAACCCCTGCCTCTTTATGTTTTCTGTTTGCTTCATAGATTTTTCTCCATCCCTTTGCTTTGAGACTATGGGTGTCATTGCATGTGAGATAGGTCTCTGAAAGACCGCATATAGTAGGGTTTTACTTCTTTATCCAACTGCTACTCTGTCTTTTGATTTGAGCATTAAGCTGGTTCACATTCAAGGTTAGTATTGATATATGCAGATTTGATCCTGTCATCATGTTGTTAGCTGATTATTATACAGACTTGTATGTGTGGCTGCTTTATAGTGCCATGGTCTATATACTTAAGTGTGGTTTTGTAGTGACCTTTAATGGTCTTTCATTTCCATATTTAGCACTCCCTTCAGGACTTTTTGTAAGGCAGGTCTGGTGGCATTTAATTCCCTTAACATTTGCTTGTCTGAAAAGAATCTTATTTCTCCTTCACTTATTCAGCTTAGTCTGGCTGGATATAAAATTCTTGGTTGAAAATTCTTTTCTTTAAGAATACTAAATTTAGGCCCCCAATCTCTTCTGGCTTGTATGGTTTCTGCTGACAGGTCTACTATTAGCCATATGGGGTTCTCTTTGTAGGTGACCTGCCCCTTCTCTCTAGCTGCTTTCCACATTTTTTCTTTCATTTCAGCCTTGGAGATTCTGATGACTGTGTGTCTTGGGGATGGTCTTCTTGTGTCATATTTTTCAGGGGTTCTCTGCATTTCTTGAATTTGAATGTTGGCCTCCCTTGTGAGGTTGGGGAAATTTTCATGGATGATATTCTGAAATATGTTTGCAAGCTGTTTAGTTTCTCTCTCTGTCTTTCAGAGATGCCAACATGTCATAGGTTTGGGCTCTTTACATAATCCCACAATTCTAAGAGGTTTCGCTCATGAGTATTTACTGTTTTGTCTTCATTTTTGTCTGAATGAGTCATTTTGGAGAGCCAGCCTTCAAGGTCTGAGATTCTTTCCTCAGCTTGGTCAATTCTTCTGTTAATATTCGCAATTGCATTATAAAATTCTTGTCATGTGTTTTTCAGCTCTATCAGATCAGTTTTATTCTTTCCTACAGTGGCCATTTTGTCTATCAGCTCCTGTATTGTTTTATTATAATCCTTAAATTTCTTGGATTGGGTTTTTACTATCTCCCATATGTTGATGATCTTCATTTTTATCCACATTCTGAATGATATTTCTGACATTTCAGCCATTTCAGCCTGGTAAAGAAGCATTGCTGGGTAATTAGTTTGGTGGTTTGAAGGTAAGAAGACTCTCAGGGTTGTTAAATTGCCAGAGTTCTTGCAGTGGTTCTTTCTCATCTTTGTAGGATGATGTTCTTTCAATCTTTGAAGTTGCTGTCCTTTGGGTGGTTTTTATTTTTCTTCTTTTATGCCCTTGGGAGTTTGATTATGGTATAAGGTGGGTTCAGTTAACCGGCTTTGATTCTAGTTCACTCCTGGGTCTTGGAGGAGCCTCTTCTGATTACCATCTCTATGCTCGTGTCTCTTTTGCTGGGTGTTCTCTTCCCCAGGGCTCCCTCAGGCAGGGGCTGCAGTTGGCAGACAGGCTGTATCCCTGCCAGGTCAACCCTAATCTACTGTTCATGTGCTTCCTGGGGAAGCACAGGATTGCACCTGCCCACAGACTTCAGGTGGAAGCCAGATCACTGTGTTGGAAGCTGTAGCAGGTGTCACCCATTTGGCTATGGGAGGTATGGATGAATGGAGTTGCCTGCACTGCCATCTGAATGTTTCCAGGGCAATAGGAGGCTGTGTCCCTTGGAAAATTCAGACAGAAGTGGGACCACTGGTCCAGAAGCTCTAGCAGGCATTGCCTGCCTGGCTATTAGCAGCGAGCATGAGTGAGGAAGCCTGCCCTGCCATCCAGATGCTTCCTCAGACAACAGGAAGCTGTGTCCACCAGCTGAGTTCCCACAGAAGCAGGATCATGGGGTCAGAAGCTCTAGCAGGCATTGCACACCTGGCTAAAATGGTGGGGGCAGGTTGGGGGGGGTTGCATTTCCTGCCATCTGGGTGATTCCTGGGACAACAGGAGGCTGTTTCCTCCAGCTGAGTTCTCACAAAAGAGGGGCCACTGGGCTGGAAGCTCTAGCAAGTGTTGCCTGCTGGGCTACCAGTGGCAGGGGTGGGTGGAACGGCCAGCTGACTTATGGCCCAAGTGGGATTGCTGGGCTTGAAGCTGGTGCTGAGCCCTGTCTGGCAAGGGGACATGGAGAAATCCCTCTGCTCCCAACCACTGTCACTGCAGCCGCTACGGGGGCCATGGCACCGGTACTGGCCTGCTTTGGGGCCCAAGGCTTGTAGACTCAAGAATTGCCCCTGCAAAATGTCCAGGTGGCTCTCTGCCTCAGTGTAGAAGCGTGGAGGGGGGGTACATGGGTGCCAGCAGAATTCTCCTGTTCCCAGTCTTGCACAGGTCCTTGTGGAGAGCATGAATCCCCCAGGGGCTCTCACTCTCTCACCCTTTCTTGCGTTAGAGAGGTTCTCCTGGCTCCACAGTGAGCCCAGACAGGCTGGTGTCCAGCTTCACTCCTCTCTGCTATCTGTGTCCCCTGCTTCCTTGATGGATCCCAATGTGGTTTCTCAGATGATCAGCTTGCAGGGTCAGTGTTCACCAGCCCTTTTGTTTCCTCTGACAGCACATGAGCTGCTTCTAGTTCGCCATCTGGGCCCCATCCCCAGTCTTTCTTGATGAATGTATTCTGTGTATTTGAAAACAGTATCTACCCTTCAGTTGTTGACTGAAATATTCTATAAATATAAATTAGTTCTAGGTAATTAGTAATATTGTTTTAGTCTTCTATAATCTCCCAAAGACACACTTTTAATATTTAATTTAATCTGAAAATACTTTTAAAATTAAAATGCCTGGTGGATTGGTCATAGGGGACACTGAGCTCTGCTTGCTTTCCTGATGAGCCTTGGACCTGAGTGGCCCCAGAGAAGAATTCTGCTGCTTCACCGCAACCATCAGTGGCAGCAGATTTTTGTCATCACCAGCTTAATCTTCAAGCATTTGTTAGGAATCCCACTGGGCTGTATTACCCAAAGACCTAGATTCCATTCTACTATATTGGAAGTCACTGAAAAAAATTAAAGCTTTAGTATTTTTTAAATGGAGCTATGTTGAGTTTTGCCCCTGGACCTTTTCCAGTGATTTCTGCTAAATCTTCAACATGTTTTCTTTTTATTTTTGGGGAATCTGTGAGCCCCATCTCTAGTTTATGTGTTTGGAGTTTAACTCAAGCTTAGTGCTACAGTTTGAATGTGCTACCCAAAATTCATGTGCTGGGAACTTAATCCTCAATGCAACAGTGTTGAGAAGTGTGAGCTAATAAGAGATGTTGAGGTCGTGAGGGCTCTGCCCTTGGGAAAGGATTAATATTGTTAGTGCAGTAGTGTTATAACAGAGAGTTTGGCCTCCTCTTGCCCTCTCTCACTCTTGTCCTCTCTTGCCCTCCTGTCTTCTGCCATGAGATGACACAGCCTGAAGGCCCTAGTCAGATTCTGGCACCATGCTCTTGAACTTTCCTGCCTCCAGAATTGTGAGCCAAATAACCTTCTATACTTTATAATAAACTACCCTGTCTGTATTCTGTTATAGCAGCAGCCAACAGACCAAAGCACTTAGCTCATAAGAGATGAGTATGACCCTGTCCGAATCACCTGGGGACGTCCCATGAAGCTGTTAGGAGAGAGAAGTATTTGCTTTTTGCCTCTGGACTTGAATCTGGGAGGATCCAGGGTGTAGCTGCCAATAGGCAAAGTGCAACACAAGGGGTCAGCACTGACTGAACCAGAGGCAAAGCCTGGAGACACTGGATCCTAGTGAGTCAGGGGACTGTATCCACCTGCAGCTACCAACATGCCTCGTGGGCTTGTAGATGGGCAGCAGCCAATGAAGTTATTCCGTTCTTCCCTATACCAATTTTGAGGTGCTTTTTGCTGTTGTTGTTGTCTTCCCCAGTTGCTTGCAGCTATTAGGGCCCAAAATGATCTAGGTGTTATCAAAAATCCTAGCTTGTATATGAAAGTGTCAACAATGTGTTTTCTGGTGTGTATCTGTCTGGGTGTGCGTTCCCATAAGACAGTGAGTGTACTTTGTTCTGATCATATTTGCATCTTTGCTGTTCCAGAGATAGTACCTAATAAATGGCTAATGAGGAAGTGAATTACTGAAATGTCTTTAATGTAGAGTAAGGAAAAGTATGAAATACTTGCCTGAGTCCTATAGTTTTCAATAATTGAGGACTGCCAGTTAAATTCTTTTTGTAGAAATTTCTGGTTGAATACAGCAGAAACCGCAACTTAACTATTATCAGTTTTTGTATCCCCCTCTCCCACATCAGATGATGCCCTTCTTCTGAGACACTTGTGTTGGCTGCACCCTGCAGGACAAGTTTAAACCATAAGCTGCGTGAAAGTAGGGACTCTAGTATCCTCAGTGCCTGGCATGCGACGGCAAGGCATGGTGACAGAGGCGTCCCGGCCATTGTACAGGCTCTGCCTTCTGGAAACGCCCCTTCTGGAACTTGCCTATGGTGGAGCACTGTTGCAACATCTGCCTTCCTGGAGGGTACAAAGGGGCAAATGCTGTGTCTTCCATGGAACTTATTCCAGCTTCACGGTGGGGTGAGTGCCTGGGACAGGCAGATGCTGGCCCTTCTCACTGCCCCCCACTCCCCAGGTTACTTCCCGCCCTTGTTTCTCATAGGTCCCTACGCTTAGAAAACTATTCTACCTTAAAATTCGAACAAGTTGCATTTTGCAATGTGTTCCTGACCACATAATTTGTCTTTCTTGGCTAAATTCAAGCCCTGTTCCACTGTTTTACAAATCTTGCTTGAAAAGGAAAGAAAGGCAGGGGCCTGCCTTTTGTGTCGGCTGCCAGCTGTTGGCTTCACGGTCACTCAGCAGTGAAGACCGCTCCCCTTCCACTCCCCAAAACTATACAAACCACTGCAAAGCTCTATAGTTCATATAAGTTTAGAGATTATTATTTCTCTTGTGTTTTTTCTTTTCTTTGTAAGTGGAAACAAAAAGCAAAACAAGGATAACTACAATATGCATCAAAAAAAGTAGGAAAAGCAGCAAAGTAGCAAACCCAGGCAGGGAACAGTGCAGAATCATTTTAGCATTCTGAAGTGCACCAGCAGCCACAGAGCAAGAGCTTGTTTACGGCTCACGTTTTGCTGGAAAAATCTATGTAAGATCCCAAAGCATCATTTAACACATTTTTCAATGGCAATGGAAGGTTTACATATTTCTATATAGTTGCCTAAGTCAAAATGTGGAGAAAATATATTGGAAGAGCGCTAGCTTCTAATCATGAATAACATGTTATCACTTTTTATGGTCTATACTGATGATGCTTAGATAACAGATATAGCAGGGAAAATATGAAATGATAGCCATTGAAATGAAAAGCTGCTTACATCTGAGCCAAGGGAATTAAAATAAAATCCAAGAAGACATCTGCATATATTTTCCACCCTCACCCCTACTCAATTACTTGCATATTTGTTATGTTGGAACTCAACAATGTCACATACCAATATCAAATGTAAAATATCTATACATATGGAGGTCTATCTCTTTACAAATTTCAGTGAGGACAATAGCTTTATTATCATTTGTTTACTTTTGCCAAAAACAAGGATAACGATAAAACAAAAACCTGATGCATGATGCCATTTGGGACTCGGTTGTCACTTGGTAGAGAGGACAGGGTCCTGTGAACGCTGAAGCAACAGACACCAGCCGTTCCAGTGGGCAGGGGGCAGTGTGGCCATACGTTCAGGTGGCGAGTGAGGAAGTAGGAGCCTCTCTCTAGTTGAGGCCGGGTCTCTCAGAAGCCCCTCATCTCCTGGTGAGTAAAACTCCACCATCCACGCGACCGACGTCCCACCGTGCTGGTTATATGTTTCCTCACGATTTATTGGCTGACTGCTTAGCTACCATTTTTATTTTTACAAATAGAATTTATCTTCAGGGTACAATATTTCATTCTACTTTCAATGCTTCCTCACTCACCATACTTTCCCATTTTTATTTGATGATTTAGACGTCTCTACGCTGTAGGGACCCCAGGCTTGTGCAGACATCTGTGGGAATCCAAAGATGGCGTGATACGGAGAAGTCAGAATGTGGCCAAGCGTCCTAAATCCATCGTCTGCATCCCCTCTAGTGTGTTTTGTATCAGTGTCAGGAAGCATTAGCACTAACGTTTGGATGTTGATTTTATCCACACCAGGAAAAAAAAGTAGCCAACGAGTAGGTGGAGTCACTTTATCCAAAATATTGTATAACTTGGTCTTTAAATAGCATGATGAAAACTCGTTCTTATTAGGCACACATGTAGCAGCCTGCAACTCCTGCTTTCAATAATACGTGAATCTTTAGCTTGAATAAATTTTTAAAATGCCAGAGGTAAAAAAGACATCCAAGGCTTACTGAAAAAAAGGTTTCAAAAACAATCATGTACCCAGGGTTGGTGAAAGAAAAAGCTCAGAAAATGCAACTTTTTTCAAAGCATCCTTCTTTGAACACATGCTACCTTCACTGGAGTGTGCCTCCATTTTTGCATTTTTGGGTTGACTGAAAACCTTAATTTTCATTCAGGCATAGAAGGTTAGTGGTGAGTGAGCTTTGGGACAGGGCTGCGGGACTCAGCATCCGAGGGGTCCTGCGCTCCACCGGTGTGGCTGGGAAGTCGGTCTAGACATGTGTGTGGCTGGCTTTTCAGTGTTGTTTCCTTTCTTGCCCAAATCTCTACCAAATATTCACCATCTCTCCAACACCCACGTCGCCAGACCATGCACTTCTGAACTTCACGTGGCCTGGGCTCAGGACTTCCATTTAGATGTCATTTTCCATAAGTCTCTGGTCCAGATGGATAAAGGCACCCAGGAGAAAAAGCACCGTGGGAAGCCGAGGCAGCGGGTGTCCAGGTCCTTTTAGCAGAGGCCAAGTGGAAGGCTCTGTTAAGGGGTTGGTGGGGGAAGTTGTGAGGAATGGGGAAAATGGAAATTAATTATTTTGAGCCTGTTCAGACAATATGCTAGGAATGTTCTGGTTTTTATTTTGTTTTGTTTTGTTTTTTCTCAGCGTTGTGAAGGAGATACTATCATATCCTTTAACAGCCCTGGTGATGTTCGCTGCTCTGCACAGCACACGGTGAATACATCCCAGATCCAGAGCTGCGGAACTCCGGGGCCACGTCTCCAGCACCGCATTCGGCGGCACACGGAGGCCTGAGAAGGCGGGAGGGGTCAGTCGCTGGCTTCGAGTAGCAGCAATACCAGGACAACCATAGCTGAGTCATGTCAAGATGAACCATATGGAATTACCATTTTTTCACAGGTCAGGGCAAAGAATACTGGTGAATTCATGGGTTTCAGCCTAATTTAAAATGTGTGTATTCTTTAAAGTCTTTTAGGAGCTGTGGGGATTAAAAGGGCCGACAGGGGCTCAGAGCTCCGTGGCTGGGTCTGGGCTCCCAGCTCTCATCAGTGACATCGCCCCACAGCCCCAGGGCGGCCGCAGCACCCGAGCTTCCTCGGCTTCACAAGAGGGAAGTGCTCCCTCGGAGACAAAATATTTTTCCCAAAAGGAGCAATTCGTCTACTTGGCTATAAATCAGCAGCAGAAGCAGAGGGGCAGCGGGGAGGGGCGGGGTGGCCGCGGGGAGCTCAGTGCCGGGGGAGGGGTGGCCGCCGGGTGGACAGTGCACGGAGGAGCAGGGGGGCCATGGGCTGAGTCTGGGCCTGGACCCCGTCCAGCAGTCAGCGTGGTCGTTAGGTGGGTGAGGACGGCCGGGAGTGGGAGACGCTCCTGCCAGGACAGCTCGGGGCTGCCGCGGGGGTGCCCCGGCCGTGCAGCGGAGCAGGATGGGCTGGAGTGCAGCCGGGGAGCGGGTACCCGGCGTCTCGGGGCTGCCCGGGCACCTGGCGAGCGTTTTTCGAGGCCTCCGTCCGTCTGTGCCCCCACCGCACCTTCCCCCACACGGCGGCGGGTCCCCGGGGAGCGATGAGCCGCCCGTGCCTGGTGCGCTCGGATGCCCGGAGGTTTCTAGACACCGAGGCTACCAGTGGGTATCGAATGCCCTCGAGTTGTTCACGGTCCGGCGTGGGTTCCAAAAACCGCCTTTGGTGAAACAAGGCGCCCTCGGAGCCGCCCCGCATCGGGGTGTGCCCGGGCCTGGTCCCCGCAGGTGGCTCTCGGCGCCGGTTCTCAGTGCCGGTTCTCAGTGCTGCCGGTTCTCGGTGCCGGTTCTCGGTGCTGACGGTTCTCGGTGTTGCCGGTTCTCAGTGCTGCCGGTTCTCGGTGCCGGTTCTCAGTGCTGCCGGTTCTCGGTGCTGATGGTTTTCGGTGTTGCCGGTTCTCAGTGCTGACGGTTTTCGGTGCTGCCCCCGCCCCCCAGGCAGGACCCACCAGCCCCTCTGCTCTGCCCGCAGCGACCCTGTCCCCGCAGGCCCCGCGCCCCAAAGACCAGGGACCTCGCCCATCCAGGTTCCTAAATATGAAGGAAATGGCGGTCAAGGACAGGAAAGAGTAGGTTTTCGTTATCTTAGTGAAATGAATGGGGGCTCAGTAGATGATTCTGGGTTCGAGAACTCTCGCTGCCCCCATCTCCTGGCACTGACTCCTCAGCCGCCAGCGGGGAGCTGTGCAGAGCCCGGGACTCACTGGGGTGGGTGGAGAACGGGTCCTGTCACCCAGAGCCACCAACAAATGCCACTTTTTACGTGTGCTGAGACCTTCGAAATATCAGGGATGTCTGATGGGAGCTTTAACCATTACTTTCTGAAAAAAAATCTCTATCTCTATCTGTATCCATATATACACTGAGCTAGTTTACGCGGTGTATAAGAGGGGTTTCTCTCTTGCTTATTGGGGTGTGTTTCTATGGTGTTTATTTCCTCCCTTCACTTATGTTTATTTTATTTAAATATTGACTATAGTATTTTATGGTAACACCAATAAATCATGGGTCTTTTCCCTAAATTCTCCCTGCATGGCTCTAAAAGATAAAGGCCTATTCTCAGGGAGCCACGAAGTCATTACTGAACTCAGTACAATTTTTAAAAGACTTAAAACTATCCAACCCCTACTTCATTTTCAAATGTTCACCTAATGATCCCAGTGAAAGTGAAAGCAGAAGACATTGATTAGGCTTTGCCTCTGATAGAGAGTCTCCCACTTTGGGAGGAAAATTCTGGAAGCTGTTCTAAGCCGTAGGGAAGCCTCAGGTCACTGCCTGCTGGGAAAAAACAATGGAAGCAGGAGGACGATTTGTAGGACTTTACAGTGCTGGTCTTGCAGAGGCATCACTTCCAAGGTCAAGGAAGGCAGCTTTGAAAAGGGAGCCTCCCACTTGGAGTCTGGGTGGTGAAAACAAGCGAGAAACACTAAAGATAATGAAATCAATGAACTCACACAACCGAAGCGGGGACAGAAAGAGAATGATTTATTTTTAAGAACAGCCCTTCACTATAGCAACAGAAGCATTTGAACTACGAAAGCAAGCAAGCCATCCAAACCCTCTCAACTTACCCAATTTAGTGACTTTTGTTGCAAATAAACAAAGGAACTCAACATACAAAGGAACTTTCAAAAATGAAAACAGAAAATGAGTAAGTGTTTGAGAAGATTGTTTCTTCTTCATGAATTCAATATAATTGGATAAGAAATTTCAAAGTTAAATGTCATACTGAATAAAAATTTAAAAAACTCTGACTAGACATGGGCAAATTGTAGAAAGATGTGACACGGAAAGTAATTTAAGTCCTGAAAGACACCATTAAGAGAGACAAAATGTTAGGATAAATACTAAATTTCTAGGTATCTAAGAGAAAATGGATAAAACTGAAACTATTGTAAGGATCCCAGATGGTAAAAACAGTCCAAAGTTGAGTCAAAAATAAAGAAGAAAAATGGGTGGATATTAAAAACTAAATTATGTGGCCCTGAAGAAGAAAAACTAAGCAATGGAACAAAACAAATATGATACATAATTTTATATACTCACGGAGCCCTTTGCATAATTTAAAAAATTGATCCAGAAGAGTGCTTAACTTTAAAAATGGGAAAAATGTCTTCAACCTCCAGAAAAATGGTGAAATCTCTTAAATAAAAAATAAAGTCAGTATTGGTCTTTTCAAAAGCACATACAACGTAAGAGAACAGAAATCTCCAGTAACAAAAGTGAGTCAAGTTTTGTTTTGTTTTGTTTTGAGATGGACTTTCACTCTGTCACCCAGACTGGAGTGCAGTGGAGCAATCTCAGCTCACTGCAACCTCTGCCTCCCAGGTTCAAGCGATTCTTCTGGCCCAGCCTCCTGAGTAGCTGGGATTACAGGTGTGCACCACCACTCCCAGCTAATTTTTGTATTTTCAGTAGAGATGGGTTTTCACCATGTTGGCCAGGCTGGTCTCAAACTCCTGACCTCAAGTGATCCACCTGCCTTGGCCTCCCAAAGTGCTGGGATTACAGGCATGAGCCACCACACCAGGTCAATTTATAATTCACCCAAGTTTCTTGCAGGTATCAAATCTTAGGAAACCACGGGTGCTTAGAGCATGTGACTGCTTAGGGCTGCTTCGAGGTACAGCTGCCTCACCCACCTGCTAGGAGAGAAGCACCGAAACCCAGAAAGCACAGAGAAAGGGAAGTAAAAACGCTTATGGTGTGCATGGAATGCATTTTATGGTATATCTTAGATTAAAATACAGGTGGAAATAAGTGAAAAGTAATTAATAGAAGTAATAAAACAGAAGGAGGAAGAGAAGGGGGGAGAGAAAATTGAGAAAATAGATTTTGGATTTTTAAACACCATTTTCTACAAAAAATCTAGAGCTATTTTAATATGTGGCTAATCCTATTTCTAGTGCATAGAAAGGAGGAAGACACAAAAAACGAAAAGGAAAACATTAAAACTAATAGGGACGACTGAACGTTCACAGACAAGGCTCCTACTGGCAAGAATAATTGTGATAAATAAAATAATTGTGATAAGCATGCAAATTATTATAATTAATTGCTACATACTGATTTTTTTTAAAAAGACTCCATTATTAAATTCAAAAACAAAACAAAAAAGAAATGACTTCTGATTTTGCTACTGTTATAGTGACTATAACTCTTCATTGGTCAACTGGGTAGCTCAAAGGGAAGATTTACATTTTTCTCTTGCCTTTAAAAGAGAGACTCTAGTACTTTCCAAGTTGGTAAAAGGAAGTTTCTTCTTTATAGAAGAATAACAGCTAATAAAATATGGAAAAATGAAGAATTAGAAAATCATAACTTTGCAATCCCTAAAGAGATAATTGATTAGATAAGGTTCACCAATGGATGCTAAAATTATTAAGTCAAAGTTAATAAAAAATAAATACTCACATGAGTTTAGGTATTAACCCACAGATTATTTGCTAATTGCACAAGGGAGAAAAAGGACCATGTCACTGGAAAGATGTGATGGCCAGTGCCTTAACCAAATGCTCAACGGTGAGTATCAGGAGCAGTTGAACATGATGTTCTGAGCCTCCTGGGAGGTGCAGCTGCAAGTGCAAACTGTCACCTGGGACTTTAGCCTGAATCTAGCCAAGCCAGTTCACACAGGACACACGGCTCGTGAGAACACGCTGTACGACACTAACAGGAGGCGGTTTCTTCTTCTTCAGTTCTTTTGCCTTTCTTCCATTATGCAATAATTATTAGTCAATCTTACTTAACAAGAGTAACATTTGAGGCTGTGAATGTTTTTGGAGGAAAATTTGATTAAATTCAACAGTTTTTGACATATGACATCTTCATTGTTGAATTTGATTTTTAATAGTTTTCACTTAGATTTGTTTTAGTGAGCTGAAATTATTTTTGAGATTTTTAAAAAAATTCTAAATAGTTAAGTTTTTCATACCTTTTTGAAGTTTTAAACCTGACATTGAAAATTAAGGGCAAACCTCTTAAGTCTACAACTTTATGAGTTTTTATGTTAAACATACTCGTCTATGCCTTTATGATTTTTGCATGTAAATATACTTATGCATATTTAATTATGTAAATATACTTATGTGTATTTACCCAAATCAAGACAGAGAACACTCTTGGCACTCCCACTGGTGCCCTTAAGGTAGCTCCCCTTCAATAGCTCCCCAAAGTAAGCATTAGCTTGAATTCCAAAACTGCAGACTTGTATTGCCTGTTCTTTATATCACAAAAGTGGACCATAACCTCTGTATTTTGACTGCCTTGTTTCGCTCAGTAATGTGAGTGAACTCATTCTTCCTGCCCCTTATGCAGGCGTGTAGAAGTCCTTATATGAACATCTCGCTTGATGGCTGTGCTCTATCCGTTTAATACATTGCTTGATGTGAATAGAAAATAATCTGTTTTTAAAGCATTGCATTTTTATTTATAAAAGAGCTAATACACTGCTAGGTTGGTGGGCATTTTTTTTGCATCAGCTTTACTGTTTTCAGCTGCCGACATTTCTGAGTATTTGGCCGTCAGTTTTCCAGCATCTCCTCTGAGGGTGCCATGACCTCTCCTCTGGCTACGTTCCAAGCTTCTCCTTGTCTTTGGGTTTTAGCTTCTGACTGGGGCATGCCTATGCCTGGCTCTATTTGCATTTATCCTGCTGAGATTTCTAACAGTTCTTGAGTCTTTGCCTTTGATTATTATTTGTTTTTATCTGGGGGAAATTCTCCGCCATCATCTCTTTGAGCAATGCACTCCTCTCATCTATGTGGTCCTTATGTCATGTGCCAGTATCTCGTGCTCTTTTCTGTCATTTTCCAGCCTTGTTGCTCTCTCTGCCTTTGCCTCTCCTCTGCTGTCCAATCTGTTAAATATATTTATTAATTAAGGTCAGTGTTGGCTTTCTAATATCCATTTGATATTTTAACATAGGTTCTGTTTCTGCAAAAAAAATGCCCCATCTTGTCTTCTATTTTTGTGAATATATGAGTCAGTTATTTTTCAGTCTGTGTCTGCTGCAGCTGATAGCCAGGCCTCTGTCCCTCTGTTTCTGGGCTCTAGTTTTTGCTGTTGTCCCAGATCTCATTAGGGCTGGTAATTTTTCATATAACCATGTTTGACATGTCATGTGATAAGCTTCACTGACTCTGGAAGTTTCCCTCGGAGGGGGCTGGTCCTCTCGTACATGGCCAGGCAGCACCGGGGAAGACCACGTCTGCAGAGCCTCAGAGCAGCCAGTGGAGGCAGTTGGCCTCTCTTGAGTCTGATCCCCTGAAGTAACTCTTGGGGTCCCAGATCAGACCCTGAGGGTTTATAAGAGTATTTACTGTTTTAAATTATTTGTAGACTATAATGTTTGTCTTCTCAGTATTCATTAAATCTTACTTCTTAAGAAAAACTTTTAAAAGTTCAAGTTGGATTTATATCATCTTTTTTGCTGAACTTCTGAGCCTCTTAGTCTGTACCAGCTGTGGATTCATGAGCACTTCGACGGAGAAGAGAGCAGGACCTCCTGTTTTCACCCTCCTGAGTTATCTGGTTTCTAATCCTGGCTTTCCACACGAATAACGTTTGTGTCCACAGCACCCTGAGGTCCGCAGAAGCTTTGCTTGTCTGCCACCTCCCACTGGGGCTCCCCGCCTTCCGCTCGGATGCTGTCTCATGCCAGGATGCCTAGGGGTGCACCCTGAAAAGAATCATCTGGCCTCTCTGGGGTCCCCCACATCAGGGGTCTGCCCCTTCAGGACTGGCTGCCTGAGCCACCTCACAAATGATTTTAATCCTTTTTAAAATTAGATGTCCCTGTTTTCCTCACTCTCCAGAATGCTGGTCTTCCTCCAGCTATGGCACACCATGGGCCCCAGTTTCTTTAATAAATATTATCCACCTGAGCCAGTGAACGCTTGGTGCCCAGCATCGGTGCTCTGTGCACTCATTCTTGCAGCTTCGAAAAGCGCCAGACTTACTCTTGGAAAAAGTGCAGTTGAAATGTTACGCCTTGATATTTTATTAGCAATCGTGCACCTCAAACCTTCAACTGCCACAATAAAAGTAAATGAGCATAACTTACGCAGGGTTTCTTGACATAATTATAGCTTTTCAAAAGAGGAAAATTTTGCCTGGAAACTAGCTTTCAAGCAGAAAGGAAGGCAGAAAAAGTCCTGGGACATACACCTGACTGCAAAGACCATCATTAAATTGGCTGGAGAAATCTGCAAATACGGCAAATGCTATTTTTGTCCCAAGCTCGAATAGATCATGGCTTTTCCTAATTTAAACATCTCTGGTAAAATAGCTGAGTTTGAAGTCCAAATGTGGCAGATGTCTAAATAAGTTCTGTGCCTGTGTAAAGAATAAGCTGCCATGCAGGGGAAAATGCCTCTTCTGTCAGCAAAAAGTGGTTTCTGCTTTGGTGCTGTTCCCTGTGTCTGCATGTGCAGGAGTGACTTTGTACACCTCCCTGGGTTTCTTCACCCTCCTGCCCTGTGGCTGAAGGGAAGTATGCCTGAGCGAATTCATGTTGCCCTCCCCATTTTGTCTCATGGATCATGAGTTCAGACCTAGCACAGTGTGCAGCACCCAGAAGCACAGTCCTGCTCAAAATGCTCCTTTCCACTGACACTTATCTCCCCTGCCTCTGACTTCCTCAGCATCACCGCTCCCTGCAACAGAGCCGGAGCTGATTGAAAAACACTTAGGTAAATATTGAGTTCCCCAGTCTGGGGCGATTAGAATTGTCATCTTCCAAACCTTAGACATGGCCAGACATCCCCAGTGGGCTGCCAAATCCTGTCACCGCGTGCCTTCCTTAATCCAACCAGGAACTGTGTTTTACCTTTCTACCCCACACTCCTCCCAAGATGCTCAACCTTGGTTTCATCATTGTACAGATGGCTGCAGACTCAGTTGTCCAACATTCCCCTGGGGTGAGCTAATGACCTGAACCCTAAGAACGCTCGATTTGAGAACAATGTGATTTAGTGTTGTTTTTAAAGACACTAAGTTTTGCAGTGCTTTATGAAAAGCAATGGCCAGCTTGGAGAGTGAAGTGGCAATGGGGCTCACTGAAGCTCAACTGCTGTGGTCTTCCCATCCTTCAAGGTCAAGGGCACTCATCTGATGTGTAGCCTGGGGGCAGCAACAGAGACTAAAAATCTAGGGAATCAAATGAGGCAGTTCACAGCCAGGGAAGAGGCTTCCATAGGGATGAGGACTAAGGCAGATAACTCCAGGATAAAATAAAAGTGACTGCACTTTCTTGCACTGCTTGGAGTCGGCTACCAAGTATGCTCAAGCGTTGCTGAGAGTGTCTTGATGGATGGATGCAAAAAAACAGATGTCTGCTTAGTATGCTGTGGTCAATAAATAATTAACTTGCTTTGTAAGAAGCTGTCTCAGATTGCAAATGGACCGTACCCTAGTAGGAAAGGATCAATAAAGCACAATCACTCTATTGGCCAATTAGCTGCATATTATTTAATCAAACATGGAAATCCATCTTCTTGATGATCCATGCATTAGCCTGTTATTGCATTGCTGTAAAGAAATATCTGAGGCTGCATAATTTATAAGGAAGAGGTTAAATTGGCTCACAGTTCTGCAGGCTGTACAGGAAGTATGGTGCTGGCGTCTGCTTCTGGTGAGGCCTCAGGAAGCTTCCAATTGTGGTGGTGGGTGAAGGGGGCCAACACATCACATGGCAAGAGTGGGAGCAGGAGAGGAGGGGGTTCCCAGACATTTAAACACCCAGAGCTCAGGTGAACTGACTGAGTGAGAACTAACTCATACCAAGGGGTTGGTGCTGAACCGTTCATGACTGATTCACTTCTGTGATCCAGTACCTCCCACCAGGCCTCCCCTCTAACACTGGGGATCACATTTCACATACGTTTTGGAGGGACACACATCCAAACCACATCAGCACACATGGTCTCCAAATGTCATTTAGCCCCTCCTCAAGCGATGTCAGAAGGCTGACGCCTGGGGGTGTGCAGCTTTTCAGGACATCCTTCCTGAAGGGTTGCAGCAATACTTTAAGTGTTACATACCCATGTGCTATGCCAGTGTCAGCTTTAAGGATGTGTAATAGCCCAGGGTTGAGCCATCTGGGACCAAATATCCGCTTTGCATAGACAGTGTCCATGGTGTGGATTAACCTGCTCCTGTCTGCTGCTGGGACTGGGTGCCGGCTGCTGCCGTTTTCATTTCCCGGGAGCCCTTGCTGGCCTCGTAGGGCAGCATCACGTGAAGGCTGCCTCCCGATGCCCAGCGCTGAGGTGTGAAGACCTCACTGTGTTCGAGACACGAGTTCCACGTGGTTGCTGCCTCCTTCACACGTCCTGTGATGGATTTCTTTTTATCAGATGGTCTCTTGTCTGTGGTTAGCATACACACAGAGGACGTGAAAGACACAGGGCATGACTATAATCCATGCATTTTCCCAGGGATCAGGACACACAGAGAGAGTTCTCCCTGCTACCCTCCACCCACATCATAACGAACACTCAGCTGGAGAGCTAAGAGAGGGGTCAGGGTTGAGAGGTCAAGAGTTCTGGGGTCCCTGATTATCTTCCATCGTCGGGAGAAAGAGGAATCTGTAAGGCCTAAGCGGATGGCATGGATGCATGGAATGAAGACCGGGAAGCAGATCCTGGGTGGGAGAGCTGCTCTAAGCAGAAAAACAGCCAACCCAAATCTACCTCTGGCTGAGCCTGAGCGTCAGAGCAAGGCAGGGAAGAGTGCCCAGAATGCTGAGCCAGCCCAGGCTGCTGCAGGCTGCACTGCACGGACTTCAGCACCAGCAATGTGTGCACAGAAAAGCTGGTCCTTTCTGTTGTCACCGATTGCTTACCAAAGTGAATCTGGGTAGCGTCGACTCTACTGTTGAAAGTATCTGATTTTCTGCTGCATGGATTCCTTCCCTAGGGCCAACTGTGATTGCAGACTCAATCACCGAGAACACTTGTACCCTATAGGATAATTTTCTTGGTTTCATGCCCATACCAACTGAAACACCAGACAGACTTTTGTAAGTACCACAGGCATGTCTGGTTTTTAAGCTTCAGCAGAGATTTTTTTTTCCACTAACAATATGAAACAGAATTAAAAGAAATACAACAAAGTAATGTTCTCCTGATTTTTTTTTGTGCTGATTTTGCATTTCCCTAAGCTGACATTAATTTTTAAGCATATTTAATTTTAAGCTTTTTAATAAATAATATATTCAGTAGAAATCCACTCACATGCTATTCACAATTTGGAGAATTTTTGCTTATGTTGCTTTTGTTGCAATGGGGAATCACAGTACTTTGACTATAGAAACACACACAAAAATTATGATTAGAATGTAAGTAAAAAAAACAATGTGGTATGTAGCTGTCTAACAGCACTGGATGTAAAAGAATTAAACAACACAATACATAACAATACAAAAGACAACTCCCAAGTATGTGCCAGCTTTCTTCTGATGAATTGCAAAGAAGGGATAACAATATATATTATTATTATTTGCTACTATCCCATTAAAGAAGTCTGGTTCTGGCCTCCAGTGGACAGAGGCACAGACAGGTAGAGCTGTACCTGTGGATGTACGTGTATGCACACATACAAGTCCGTATGTCTAGACCGGCAGCCTTGAGCACTCAGGCCAGTTAATATCATCCCACTTTTTATGTTTCAGCTAATACTATTTTTTAAACTATAAAACAAAATATCTAAACATCAGAAAACAAGCATTCTATGTCTCTCTTGGAGGCAGGAATATCTTTTCATTGGTTGACAAAGTGCACTTCATATCTGAAGTTAGATTTTTATTCTTCCATGATGAGGATTGTGACTCAATACGTCAGTTGGTCCTGGCTCTCTTGATCTAAGGACACACAATATTTCAAGAGTATTTGGACTGCTTAGCTTAACTAAGATGGTTTCAGTATGAATGGGAAATCGGGACATACATATTCAAAATGCATGTTGTTTTATGAATAAATTAATCCATTAAGAATAACTAAAATGATATGACAAAATGCAAAGACATACTTGTCTCTAAGTTTTAAATAATGCAGTGAATAAATCTATCTTTCTTGATATAAACACACAGAGGATAAAATTATCTGGAAAGATATATACCAAGGTGTTGTTGGTTTTATTGTGGGTAATTTTTTAAATGTTTCTTTTCCTAAAATTTTGAATTTTCTAAGTGTCCTGTAAGAGATATCTATTTCTTTTTTCTTTAAGATCACATTTTTTTAGTACACAGAATTATAGGTGTAGAAAAACATTGATGCAAACATCCCCATTGAAAAATAACATTTATATAGTTTAGTTTAGAACTTTTGAATGCAAAAGAAATAAACGTAGGCCGGGCGCAGTGGCTCACGCCTATAATCCCAGCACTTTGGAAGGCTGAGGCGGGTGGATCACGAGGTCAGGAGATCGAGACCATACTGGCTAACATGGTGAAACCCCGTCTCTACTAAAAAATACAAAAAATTAGCCGGGTGTGGTGGCAGGCACCTGTAGTCCCAGCTGCTCAGGAGGCTGAGGCAGGAGAATGGCATGAACCCGGGAGGCGGAGCTTGCAGTGAGCCGAGATAGCACCACTGCACTCCAGCCTGGGCGACAGAGCGAGACTCCGTCTCAAAAAAAAAAAAGAAATGTAACACATCCATGAACAGAATTAACAACAAAAACCATCTCAATAGATACAGAAAATGCATTTGATAAAATCCAGCATTGCTCCATGATGAAAACCCTCAACAAACTAGTCAAAGAAGGAACATACCTCAAAATAATAAAGCCCATATACAACAAACCCACAGCCAACATCATACTGAACAGGGAAAAGTTGAAAGCAATCCCTCTAACAACTGGAACAAGGCAAGTGTGGCCGCTTTCACAACCTCTATTCAACATAGTACTAGAAATCCTAGCCAGTGCAATCAGGCATGAGAAAGAAATAAAAGGCATTCAAATTGGAAAGGAGGAAGTCAAATTATCACTGTTTGCTAATGATATGATCTCATACCTAGAAAACCCTAAAGACTCCTCCAAAAATCTCTTAGATTTGATAAATGAATTCACTAAAGTTTCAGGATACAAAATCAATGTACAAAAATCAGTAGCATTTCCGTACACCAATAATAAACTGAGAACTGAATCAAGAAGGCAATTCCATTTACAATAGCTACACAAAATAAAATACCTAGAAATATATTTATCCAGGGAGGTGAAAGATTTCTACAAGGAAAACTACAAAACAGTGATGAAAGAAACTGTAGTTAACACAAGTAAATGGAAACACATCTCATGCTCATGAATTAGAAGAATTAATATTGTTAAAATGGCCATACTACAAAAAGCAATCTGTAGATTTAATGTAATTCCTATGAAACTATCAATGCCACTTTTACAGAATTAGAAAAAAACAATTCTAAAATTTATATGGAAACAAAAAAGATCCCAAATAGCCAAAGCAATCCTAAGTAAAAAGAACGATGCTGGGGGCATCACATTACCTGACCTCAAATTATACTGCAAGACTATAGTGACCAAAACAGCATGGCACCATAGTATGAAACACCAGTATGAAAATAGAGACATATATCAATGAGCAGAATAGAAAACCCTGAAATAAAGCCACATACTTATAGCCAACTTGTGACAATGTCAACAAAAGCATACACTGGTGAAAGAACACTCTTTTCAATAAATGGTGCTGGGAAAATTGGATTGCCATATGCAGAAGAATAAAACTGGATTGCTATCACTCACCATATATGAAAATCAACTCAAGATGGATTAAGACTCAAATATAACATCCAAAACTAAAAACAACACTGCAAGAAAACCTAGGGAAACTCTTCTGGACATTGGTCTAGGCAAAGACCAATAAAAACAAAAAGCAGTAAAAACAAAAATGGAAAAATGGGACTTAATTAAATAAAAAAGCTTCTGCGCTGCAGAAGAAACAATCAACAGAGTAAACAGACAACCTGCAGGAGGGGAGGAAATATTTGCAAACTATGCAACCGACAGGGAACTAATATCAGAATTTACAGAGAACTCAAACAACTCAACCACAACAAAAACAAATAACCCCAGTAAAAGCAGCCAAGGGACATGAATAGACATTTTTCAAAATAAGACATACAAATGGCCAGCAAGCATATGAAAAAAATGCTCAAATCACTACTAATCAGAGAAATGCAAATTAAAACCACAATGAGATACCATCTTACACCAGTCAGAATGGTTATGATTAAAAAGTCAAAAGTAACAGATCTTGGTGAGGATGTAAGAGAAAAGGGAACTCTTAGACACCGTTGGTGGGAATGTAAATCAGTACAACCTGTATGGAAAACAGTATGGAGATCTCTCAAATAACTAAAAATAGAACTGCTATGGGATCCAGCAATCTCATTAATGGGCATCTACCAAAAGGGAAAAAAAATCTTTATATAAAAAAGATACCTGCCCTTGTATGTTTATCACAGCACTATTCACAACAGCAAAATCATGGAATCAACCTAAGTATTCATCAACAGATGATTCCATAAGGAAAATGTGTTATTGTTCCAAAATGGAATACTACTCAGCCATTAAAGAGAATTACATTATGTCTCATACAGCAACATGGATGGAACTGGAGGCCACTGTCTTAAGTGAAACCACTTAGAAACAGAAAGTCAAATACCACATGTTCCCACTTATAAATGGGGCTAAATAATGTGCACACATGGACATGGTGAGTGGAATAAAAGACACCGGAGACTTGGAGGGTGGAAGGGTGGGAGGGAGGTGAGGAATGAGAAATTACTTAAGGGGTACAATGTATATTATTCAGCTGATGGCTACACTAGAGCCCTGACTTCACCACTACACAATATATCCATGTAACAAAACTGCACTTGTATCCCTTCCATTTATACCAATAAAAAATACTTAATTTCTTAGCATTATTCCTCAGTAACTTGTAGGCATCCAATCTTCAAATTTAAATGGAATCTTGCTTATTTGCAGCCCCTACTATTTGCAAAGGGAGTTCCATCCTCACGCGGACCCTAACACTCAAGAATACAGCAAAACCATTTAGCATTAATGAAACCCAGACTTTCTGGATGTTACTCTGTTACTAAGTGTTGTGCTGAGTGCTTTATATATGTGATTCTTTCATTGCGTACAGTTACAAGTCTATGAAACAGATATGACTGTTGCATTTCACAAGTGAGAAAGTTCAAGCACAGACAAATTACTTAGGACCCATGAAATGGGTCATAGCTGGGGTTTGGACTCCACAGTCCATCCCTGAGCCCTGCACTCAGCCTCTGTTCTTTCAGCCACCACCTTTTGGTGCCACAGCAAAGGCTGTCTTCCACCAGAAAGGAAATATTTGCAAGTCAAGTATGAGCTTCAAGTAAGAAGGAGTTGCATTAAAATGAAATAAAACAGAATGATAGTGCATTGCTGCAAACTAGTGTAGATAGAAAGTGGGCTGATGTATAAAGCATCCATGCAAGAGCTGCCCCACCCCGGGCTCCCATGAGGAGCAGCCCCGTGCATGCACTGGGTAGGAAGGGATGGGTGCCCTGCGAGGCCCGGGCCTGAGTCGCCCCAGACACACACAGCAGACTTTGTTTCTCTCTCTGCTGACTGTGCTCTTTCTATGCCCAGAGTAACATTTTAATGCCACTGAGGATAATTTAAATCCTAGGATTGTTAGAAAATCTTCGTAGACTCAGAGAGAACCGTTCTGAGAAACCGTATGTTTTCTACGTTTCTCATTTATTTATGTTCTTCTCATATATTTCTCAACTTTGTAGAAGAAACTACAAATTATGAAAGAGAGGGAGAGAGAGTGGAAGAGACGGAGAGGGAAGAAGAGAGAGGGAAAAGTGGATGCCAGTGAGGACCCTCTTTCAACCCTAATCTGGATTTTCAAGCTCCTGGGGCGCTCATGAGGACCAAAGATGGTAAATGAACTGAAGCAAAGGGAAAAAGGTAAAAATTACAACTCTTAGTAACAATCCGCAGACGCATGGCGTTGGAGGCCCACCTGTGGTCTTGGACTGTGTTGTCACACCCTATGTTAATAACTGGATTGGAAAGAAAGAGGATTACAGCCAACTTAGACGGATGCACCCTGCCCACCCTGCGATGGAGACAGGATGTGTTTTCTGAGTTAGACAAGTGATGGGCGAGGGAACTGTCCGCCAATTCCTTAAACTTTAACTCCAGCCACACCCCCGGTAGCTGTTGGTACCCCCGGTAGCTGTTGGTAGGCACTGCCTCGATTTCAGGGGCCTAGGCGGCCGAATCTCAGAAGGGACCTGTGCAATAAATCCCAGTCGAAAGACCTGGCCCAGCCTCTGTTCTCCGGAGTTATCTGGGGGGCTCCCAAACGTCATTCCATGAGATTATAAGGGATTAAGGAAGAAACGAGCTCCCAGATCAACCAGCAAATGGAACAGGGAGCAAAGACGCCGAGGCAAACGTGGAGAGAATGTGGAGGAGGTGAAGAAGGGGCAGGAAAGCAGGCCTGGGGCTCGGGGCTGGTGGTGTGTGTGTTTCTGCGGGCTGCTGGGAGTGGCAGAGATGGACCCTCTCACCCTCTCACAGCTCTGGGGCTGAAGCCTGACACTGGATGTCTGCAGGGCCGGGCTCCCTCTCAGCTTCTGGGGACACCAGCCGTCCCCGACATTCCCTGGCTTAGACGCACCCTCCCGGCTCAGCCTCCATCATCACAGGGCCATCCCCTGGCTCTGCCCTTCACAAGGCCTCGTCGTGGGCTCAGTCCTAAACCCTTCCTACAAGGGCGCCTGCAACATGGGATCAGGCCCACCCTAGTGAGCTCCTCTGAAATTAATGGCAAAGACCCTGTTTCCAAATAGGGTCCCATTTACAGGCATCAGGGGTGAAGACGTCACCATTCCATTTTTGGGAAATAGTGAAAACCACAGTGGGAGGGGAGGGGGAACATTTTATCAAATCACAGTGATGTGAGCACAGGCCTGGCTGCTGAGAGGACAGCGCCGTGCAGGGAAGAGACCAACCCTGGAGAGCAGGGATGGTCGCCTGGACACGGATTCCATGAGGGACGATGATGAGCAGAGATGAACTCACGAGGGAGAACGAGGATCCAGGAGACGCTGACAGCCACCAGCAAAGGCTGACCTGCCATTTGCAGGGCTTGGCCCTGCAGAGGACATGGGGCATGTGGTCACCCCCTCTCCTGTGTTTCCTTTTCCCCCAGGATCGGTTGGAGAATTATTCTGTGGCTTCTTCTAAGTTTAGAGTTAACTGCTCTTTTGTGAAAATGGCCCCGAGGGAAGCTCAGAATTCTCCCCAACATGGCTGGTTGAGGGGCTTCCTGGGGAAGCGTTTCTGAAACTCTGCTGTCAGAAAAGCTAACAGCAGGCTGTCCTCGGTAGGACTTGAATAGTTTAATATGAATTTCTTTTTACAAAAAATTGTGGTTATAAAGTATTTGCTATACCTTGCTAAGTATGCAATGTTGTGCAAACAGAGTGATTCATGGTGTTTCAGAACTTGAAATCAACAGATTGTAATAAAAATGCCCCCACTTAGGAAGAAAGGGGATGTTGCAGGCAGGTGGTGGAGATGGGCTTGCTGAATCTATGACACTGATTTGCTTTTCTCACATACATAACCCGCTCATATTTAAGGACTCCTGGACTCAATATTTCACTTCGAACTCCTGAACTTTCAGCACGTACAACACCGTGTCCAGTGCTACACACAGGAAGAGATCATCTCAGCTGCTGGCAGTGAAGGGAGAAGGATCCACTTGAGCTTAAACTGAGGGCACTCCCAGCCTTTAACTAACTCATTAGAATGAGTATTTATAAAGTCGATTTCCTCCTATACATAGAATGGAATTCAACTTGCTGTATTCCACACATGAGACCCAACGTGTTAAACAACATGCCTCCAAAATAGGAATTTCAACCAAATCTTTGTTCGGCTTTCTTTAACCCAGAATTAATTAAAGTGCCGATTACTTTAGGGGGCACAGGGAGAGGATGATGGTGGACAGGCAGAGAAATAACTAGAATTCTACCAGAAAGCTCAAACTGGTGTAAAACGGAAGCTTGAACATCATAATCATAATACAGCTTTGCCAACTCCAAAGAAGTACCAAACTCTACCAAAGAGTGGCCGCTCCTGGATGCTGAAGAAAAGCATTGTTGGGGCAGCAGATAAAGGGAGAAGAGCCTGGGGTAGAAGCCTTGTCCCTGGAACCCAGCACCCTCATGCCTTAGGAGGGTAGCAGCCCTGGCTGTTCTTTCCTGTGCCGTGGGTGTCCCTGGAAGGAGAAGGAGTGGAACCTGCCCAGCTGCAGCTCTGCTTTGTTCCGTGATGAAACAATACCCCCTTTGAAAGCCTATTGATTTCTCTAATGGTTCTTCAGTCTATGGACGACATGACCCATGCTGGTCAGGACAGGTTTCAGCGCCCGTGCCTTCTGTGTCCACCATGTGGGCAGGGGCTCCTGCTGAGAGCCAGGGGAGCCAGTTTCACACTGGCCTTGCCTAAGCAGCTGCGGGCCGTGGTAGGCTCACTGCCTACCATCTTTCCCATGCATATATTGAGGTGTTTTTACTGCCACATCCCTGGTTACTCCGAGCTCTGAAATAGAGGAAGCCCTCAGTGCTGCCTCTTCCCCAGTGCCTCTGCGCCAGGCTCAGTGCTGGGCTCTGGGTACCCGTCCAGGTCTGTGTTGTGACTCAGCACCCACCCCCCGCCAACCACCCAGGGCCAGTTGATGAGGAGAGTAGGGTTCATCTTGGAAAGACCAAGCCCTGAAGACAGAACAGAACTTGGACTTGCTGCACGTGGAGGCCCTGGGGAAGCTCCCCAAACACAACCCTCTCCAGAGGCTCCTCTTTCTAGTGGATGATTCTCAAAACAGCGCTTCTTCCAAGTTTCACTTGGTGCGTACTTTATAAGGAAGCCATGGATTTGGAGTGATACCTTGAAGGTCATGGATATGCGAGGTCTGTCGTGACACTGATGATAAACAGCCAAGTGAAATTTGGTTTCAATGACTGTGCAGCTGTCTCGGCTTTGGCCGGGTTTTATGAGGCACCCTCCAGAACCCCAATGCCAGGAGCGCTAAACTTTCCTTTGTCACGGGGCTTTCGTTCCCACAGGACAAAACAAAAGAACACGTTTAGGTGATCAAAGGATGCAGCATTCATCATTCAAACTGTGCTTCTCGTTTCTTATTTGTAAAATGGGTCTAATCTAAATAATTCCTCAGAGCATTCCTGTTAGGGATAAATTAGCTAATGCAGCAAAATTTTTGAAACAGTGTGTAGGATGGAAAGGAGTAGCCTCTGGAGAAGTATTTACATTTTACAGCGTCATTCACGCCATTGCTCATACTCACGTGGGGGCACCTCTGCTGTCTGAAGATGCGCTTCTGAATTGTATTTCATATGAGTAGCCTTCTTCCCAAAGCAATGAAAAGGTATTCTGGAGAAATCAGATTATTGAGCTAGTATAAGCAAAGGATTTTCGCGCCAGTCAGGAGAGGTAAACACAAAAGCTCACAGGCTGGTTCTGAGTCTCACTGGCCGTGGGCTTGTGCCGTGTGATGGGGAGGACGCCCATCCGTGTTTCTGAGAGCGAGTGAGATCCATTGTTAAGTACATAAGAACAATAAAAATGAGGAAACTGTGTTACAGAAATGCTGTATTAGAAGAAAAAAAAAAGGTTTCTGAAATCTTCAGGCCTCCAAGGCTGAGCTACTGCAAACCTCCATACCCGTCTGCCTGTCCACCAACCTTCCAGCCTGAGTTTCCTCACTAAGCAGTGGTGTGGTCTCCTAAGGGCCTGAAAAATGAGGCTTGCTCAGTCAGCAAAGTGGAGTCCCAGAGCTGCCTGCAAACACTTTTTCCAGAGTGAGATAGAAAATGCCAAGGTTTTCTGACTCAAGAATGCTAGCAGGATTTCTGGAGCTCTTTTCAGAAGCGCTGGTTCAGGGAATTTTCCACAAAGAGAAAAATAAAAGACTACAAAATAAAAACAGCCCAGAAGCTGCAGAAGAGAGAGGGACATGTAGGAGACAGGCTGCGCTGCTTCTGCCCACATCCAGCTAAGTCTGAAGGGGCTGCACGTGGCCAGGGACCCAGCCCCGCTGGCAAAGGTGGTCAGCACATCTGTGCAGCACCTGGGCACAGCTGTTGACGTTCTTGTCCTCATAATGTCAGCCTATTTAGGCTGTAGAAAAAAGCCACACTGCTTGTGAGAGCGCCCCATGAAACTGTTTGAGTTAAACTTAAAAGGATCTTTGTCGACTTTGGTCAAGCACAAGACCTAACTCTCAACGGTGGTTTTACGTTTCTCCTGCGTCAAACACGTTTGCAGCCAACGGTCTGTTAAATAAACCTCCAGCACCAGCTGCACCACAGAAAGGGTGAAGCTTCTCCTACAAAGTGTTAAAAGGCATTGTTTTTGTGTCCTTTTGGAATGACGGCCACAAGTTGCATGCCTGCACTTTTCTTTCCTTGCTCTTTTTGTTTTTGTTTTTGAGATGGAGTCTGGCTCTGCTGCCCAGGCTGGAGTGCAGTGGCGTGATCTCAGCTCACTGCTGCAACCTCAGCCTCCCGGGTTCAAGCAATTCTCCTGCCTCAGCCTCCTGAGTAGCTGGGATTATAGGCATGTGCCACCACCCCTGGCTAATTTTTGTATTTTTAGTAGAGATGGGGTTTCACTATGTTGGCCAGGCTGGTCTTGAACTCCTGACCTCAGGTGATACACCCACCTCAGCCTCCCAAAGTGCTGGGATTACAGATGTTAGCCACCTCACCCAGCCTCTTGCTCTTTTTGGTGTCCTGTTGCCAGCACTGGCTCATAGCACCCGGCCTCTTGCTTTTTTTGGTGTCTTGTTGCCAGCACTGGCTCATAGCACCCGGCCTCTTGCTCTTTTTGGTGTCCTGTTGCCAGCACTGGCTCACAGCACCCGGCCTCTTTCCTCTTGTTGGTTTCTTGTTGCCAGCACTGGCTCACAGCATGCTGTGCACAGCATTGGCTCAGGTTGTTGGGTTTCTCTTGCCTTTCCGGTCTCACCGTGCAGCCCTGAGTGTGCACCTGCCAAATAGAGCTCAGTAGTTTAACCTCCACCACAGGCTCTGCTTTGCAGACAATTTGGGTTCAAACAATCACCTTCTAAAATTGTTACGGGACCACGTCCAAAGTGAGAACACCGGTTCAGAAATACAAACATACATTAGATTTCTATGTTAGTTATGAGTCAATTGATTTTCTTAAATATAACTTTCTTCAAGATTATAATATATCTTACACTACCTTTTATTGAAAAAGTATTATTTCTAGGACACAGAAATGCTTAGAAATAATATTTCATAATGAAACCAGAAGAAACAACTTTATTTTTGTAATCTGTATTTTATTAGGCTTGGCATTTCTTTGCATGTGAAGAAATGAATATTTGGAATATATAAGTTGAATGCCAAGTGACTATTTCCTGCATTGAAGTAAGTGAATTATCCATTGTAACTCAACTGCTGTCTGTGGTTTATATTAAATACTAGGATATGTTTACCCAGCTGATTTTTATAACTACATAATTTTGAAATATCCACAGAAATACATCTAGCAACCAAAACATAGACCTGAATACCTTTTCTTATAACCAAGCCTGAGACTGTCATTCCAGATGTGATTACAGTTCCTAATCAGTTGACTTTAAGTACAGGGGATCACCTGGTGGGTCTGACTTCATTAGTTTGAAGGTCTTGAAGCAGACTGGGACTTCCCAGAGGAGGAGAAGAAATGCTGCTGGAGGACGACCCTTTGGCTAATGCCCACGGTATTCCCAGTGGATCAGGTTCTTCCCTCCTGCCATCTTGTTCTACATGATTCCAACTTGCTTCACCAGCCCCAGCACTGTGTGAGTCAATTTCTTATAATAAATCTTGGCCTGTACCTCTGTGGCTGAAGTGTGACCAAGATGCCATTCATTTTGATCCAGTTCCACAAAGACGCATGAAGCATTGACTGTGTGCCAGAGACTGAGGCTGGAGAGCCGAGTGAGTCATGGTCTTTGCCCTCAATGCACAAGGGACCAGCAGGAGAGACAAAATGAGACACGAGGCTGCACAGTGTGCTGAGAGCAGCATCTGAAGCAACTCACGGGTACAGGGGCACTGATTTTTTTGGGAGGGCCACAAGGGCCTGCTGAGGACAAGGGCCAAAGAACATGGGGTGCTCATCCCACAGAACAGAAGCAAGGCAGGGTTGCAAGCAGGGGAGGAACGGCATTCCTGCCACTGACTGAGATCTCTAGTGTATGCAGCAGCTAAGAAAAGGCTAGAGCCATGCAGACAAGAGTGAAACGGTGAGCGCCAGGGCAGGGGAGTGGCGGAATGAGGGGTCGAGGTTTAAGGGCATGGATCGCAGTTATGTGGGATCAATTAGTCTGGAGGACCAGTGTGCAGTGTGGGAACTGTAGCTTATAATACCGCCTCATAGATGGGATATTTGCTGAGAGAGTAGATTTTAGGTGCTCGTATCACACAAAAAACTAGCCATGGGAGGGGATGGCTGCATTATTTGGCTGGCTGTAGTGATCGCTGGGCTGTGAACATGTATCTCAAAGTGTCATGTTGTGCACCGCAATTAAACAGAATAAAAATAAAATTTCAGAATGAGAAAATAACAACCAATTACTCGATAACGCTGGAGGTGAAATAGGAGGAGGGATGACAAGGACAGTGTTCTCTGGGGGCTCAGGGTGTGATGGGCACTGATTTGGGCAACCATGGGATGTGCCTCCCGTTAGGTCCCATGCGTCTGCACCCTGCAGAGCATGGGCCTGGGCAGGGCTGTTTGCCATTGCGGAAGGGCAGATCCCACGGGGAAAGGAAGGTTCTTATCTCCCTGCCCTGCAGACCCCAAGACAAGGCAGTTTGGAGGGAGCAGTTGCGGGGGACGAGATAAATGGCACTAAAGGAGTTGTAGAGGAGAAATGTGTCGTTTCCAAGGTGCTCCGATCAGAAAAAAAGGTTGTTATTTAAAGAAGAGAAATGTTGCTGGGTGCAGTGGCTCACGTCTGTAATCTCAGCACTCTGGGAGGCTGAGGGGGGAGGATCACTTGAGGTCAGGAGTTCAAGACCAGCCTGGCCAACATAGTGAAACCTCTCCTCTACTAAAAATACAAAAAATTAGCTGGGCATGGTGGCGGGTGCCTGTAATCCCAGCTACTCGGGAGGCAGACGTTGCAGTGAGCCAAGATCACGCCACTGCACTCCATCCTAGTGACAGAACTAGAATCCATCACACACACACACACACACACACAGAGAAGAGAAATGTTGATGAGTGAATGTGTGTTTTCTCACAGTGTGATGGGCAGCCTCTTCCTCTGCCCCTTGCTTTCCCATGAAGTATATTTTAGATATATATATATATATCTTATATGAGAGACTTTTAAAAAATGTAATCTGTAAAGTAGGCAGAAAGGATGGAGGAAGTAGTGCTATTGGTTCATGATTGGATTCATTTGAAAAGACAAAAGCCTGAAAACACAGAACAAACAAAGGACACAGCACAAAGACACAGAAGCCCCCAGAGGCAGAGGTCACTGAGAGGTGATTCTCCTCCCCACGCGGAGCCACCCAGATAAACTGCGAGGGCTGTAGGGCCTGGCACAGCGGGCGTTGGGAGCCACCTCACCTCAAGTTGCCTGTGCACCTGGACAGGTGCGCTCTTTTCTTCTGTGAGCGTAGAGGCCTCACTTCCAAGGGAGGAGCCTCAGGGCAATTGTTCCTCAGGTGTGGCTGGAGGGCAAAAAAGTGTGTTATTTTTCTTGATTAAACAGAACAACATGAATTCTATTTTTTTAAATGTGTATTTTGGTCAGTCTTCCTGTCCAATCCAAGCTGTGAAATTTAAATATTAAAAACAGCAACAACGAGAACAGTCAAAGCTTTCCCATCTCACTGCATGACTTTATCATACAGTGGGCTGAGTCTAACTGGAAAGGCAAGAACCCCGGCGCGAATTCGCTGGGACCCGAAGCGAAGTTCCTCCCTCATTCTGCTGAGCAGAGACCAAGGCTGCCTTCACGTTTTTAACTAAATTCACATAATTTTGAATTCAAACTCAGTGTGTTAAGAAGAAAGCTACTTATAATTACATATGATTTTGTGATTTTACACAGATGTCATCAGGTTTCCATTTACAGTTTTAAAACTTGCTTCCTCTCTTAATCCCCGCCCAGCCCTAGGGTTCCTGAGATCACGGTGTGGCAGCGGCCCCGCCACCCCAGGACAGCTCCTCCCTTGTGCAACCCCAACACAGCAGCAGCCACATCTCCCGTTGTCAACCAGCGTCTTCCATCACTCAGAGTCTCAAATGCCGATAATCGCAGTTTTCCAAGGAATTATTAGCTAACATTTTGGACACATTAATTTCTCTGAAACTTTCTTCAGGAGGTTTCGTATACATGGCAATTTTAATCCATTAGAGAAATAAATGATGGCATAACAAAATATTCAGCATGGGATCTCAGTAATTATAAAGTCTATTTAAAGTATTCCACAAGCTTTTATTTAAGTCATTTTGGGCTTTTTTCCCCCATTCTTTGGGAAATACATGTGCACTCTTTGAATATACAGGATAATGGTATTTATTTAGCACTCCACTCCCAATTTTCATTTTTTGTATAAAGCTTACACACCTAGAACTTTAAATTTTTTTCGTCTAATTATACAACAAATATATTTATTTAAAAATTTGATAACTTATACATTTTGCAATGCCCCATAATCAGAACACACAGTGATAACCAGTGTTAGCATGTTAATACATGCACTTGTATATGGATTTCTCAATTCCTGCAAATATTGTTTAAATGAATCATGTGGTGGATTTTTAACTTATTTGTTTTGAAAATACAGATACTTACTAAAGCCTAAAACATAATCGCAGAACTTACAATTTTTATATGTAACAAAACCCCACGTGAAGCCTCTTGTGGTTCCCTTACCCACATCAGGTTACTTCTTTTTTTTTTTTCTCTGAGATGGAGTCTCGCTCTGTCACCCAGGCTGGAGTGCAGTGGTGCGATCTCGGCTCACGGCAAACTACGCCTCCTGGGTTCACGCCACTCTCCTGCCTCAGCCTCCCGAGTAGCTGGGACTACAGGTACCCACCACCACATCCGGCTAATTTTTTTTTTTTTTTGTATTTTTGGTAGAGACGGGGTTTCACTGTGTTAGCCAGGATGGTCTTGATCTCCTGACCTCATGATCTGCCCGCCTCGGCCTCCCAAAGTGCTGGGATTACAGGTATGAGCCACCATGCCTGGCCCCACATCAGGTTACTTCTAGCCTTATTTTAATGTTAATAAGTTTCTTGCCTTTCTCTGCAATTTTACCCCAAGGATATGAGTCTTTTACCACTGATTCAGTTTTTGTTTTGCTTTGTTTTTGCAGTCTACACAAACAAAGTTTTAACATACGTCAAAATTTACACATTTGCTGCTTTTAAATATCTTTAATGTTATCAATAGAACAAATTAATTAATTTTATCTTCTTAGAGCTGGCAAAAAAGTACATAAATTTTAAAAATTGTCTTTATAGTCAGCAAGATTACTTTTCTTCTTTTTAATATACACTTTTTTGGTATCACTATATTAGAAATACTTTCTGTGTCACAAAATATTATTCTAAGATCTAATAATTCAAACATAACTTATGTAACCAACAACCTACTGGAGAAATGCTAGCTTCTTTCTAATAATTATGCAATTTCAGAGGATAATTTCATTGAATTGTAATTGTTGTGTTATTAGCTTTTGTTATGTATCCATCTCAAAAGTTATACTTCTAGCAGTTGTGTATCCAAGAATCAATTTTCCATTATTCTCTAAATATATAATAATATTGTTTCTAGTTTTTATGTTGATGTATTGATTTGTGAGTAATAGTAGGTCACTATTTTAATGAGTGTTTTTATTTTAAATTTATATTAATTTTTGGACAGTTATATTTTATATTTGATGAATTGTTCTCAAATTTATTTAACATTCAACTTTTTAATTTTTTTATTTTCAGAAGGTTTGGATATTTATGCAATTAAACCTATTTTACCATAACCACTATTATTTATGCCATGTCTTGCCTTAATAAACGATTATATAAATATCAACTTATCTTGCCTTCTTGTAGCTTTATATGATTTAATTTTTATAGTAGGCTCTTAGATCATTTGAAATACAGTCATGTTTAGTGTTACTTTAAATTTTGCCCAGAATTTGATTGTTTTTCAAGAATAATTCAGTCTTTCTCCATCCTTTTTTAACTTATCTTTTTTGTTAAATATCTTTAGTGAGATATCACTGACACGTAAAAATGTGCATGTATTTGAGGTGTACATCTTGATGTCTTGATATGCATATACATTGTGAAATTATCAGCAAGATTAAACTAATTGGCATAACTATTACCTCTATGTAGTTATTATGTCTGTGTCTGTGTGTGTTCGTGTGTGGTGAGAAGATTTTCTTTAAGAGCTATCCCCTTAGCAAATTTTGAGTATGCAACAAAGTATTGTTGAATATTATCACCTTGTTGTACATTAGATCTCCAGAATTTATTCCTCCTGTCTAACTGAAACTTTGAAAAATTTGGCCATAATCTCCCCGTTTCCTCCTACCCCAGCCCCTGGCAACTACCATCCTACTCTCTGCTTCCTTGAGTTTGACTACTGTAGATTCCACATATCAGTAGGATTATGCAGTATTTCTCTTACTGTGTCTTGTTTATTTTGCTTGGCACAGTGTCCTCCAGCCCCATCATTGCCTTTATCCATTTATCCATCATAATGGCCATTCTAATTTGCATTCCCACCAATAGTGTGCAAGAGTTTCCTCTTCTCCACATCCTCTCCAACACTTATCTTTTGGATAATAGCCATTCTAGCAGGTGTTCATTGACACCTTATTGTGGTTTTCATTTGCATTTCCCTGATGATTAGTAATTTTGATCATTTTTCGTATTCCTGCCAGCTATTTGTATGTCTTCTTTTGACAAATGCCTATTGAGGTCTTTTGCTCACTTTGTAATTTAGTTATTTGCTTTCTTGCTATTGAGTTGTTTGAGTTCCTTAGGGTATCAACTCCTTATCAGATACATGGTTTATAAATACTTCCTCCCAGTTTGTAGGTTGCCTCTTCCTTTGCTGATTGTTTACTTTACTGTATGGAAGCTTTTCATTTTGATGCAAGTTCATTTGTCTATTTTTACTTTTGTTACCTGTGCCTTTGGGATCATATCGAAAAAATCAGTGTCTAGACCAATGTCATGGAGATTTTCCCCTATGTTTCTTCTAGTAGTTTTACAGGTTCAGGTCTTACACTTAAGTCTTTATTTTGTTTGGAGTTAATTTTGACTATGGCATAAAATAAAGATTTTGATTTTCTTGTTTCGTGAAGTGTAACATAATGTTGTTGATTTAAGATAGTTCCCCTGTTTAGATGTAGGTACTTATCACTATGAACTTGCCTCTTAGAACTGCTTTGCTGCATCTGGTAAGTTTTGTTATATTGTGCTTCTATTTTCATTTGTCTAAACGTATTTTTAAATTTTCCATTTTATTTTTTTAAACAGTTGGTTATTTACCAACATGTTGTTTAATATTCACATTTGTAAATTTTTAAAAATTCTATTACTGATTGCTAGTTCTGTGCCATTGTGGTGAGAAAAGATACTTAATACGATCTCAGTCTTTTAAAATATGTTAAGACTTGTTTGTCAAATAATATCCTGGAGAATGTTTTATGTGTGCTTGAGAAGAAAGTATATTCTGCTGCTGCTGGGTAGAAGTTTTTGTATATGTCTGTCTGGCTCATTTGGTCTAAAGTGTAGTTTACGTCCAATGTTTTCTTATTGATTTTCTGTCTACATAATCTAACCTTTGTTGAAAAAGTGTTATTGAAGTTCCCTCCTATAATTTTGTTTTAGTCTCTCTCTCTCTTTTCTGATACATTAAGATTTGCTTTCTATATTTGGGTGCTCTGATATTGGGTACATACATATTTATAATTATTATACTTCCTTACTATACAGACATACCTTAAAGATATTGTGGGTTTGATTTCAGACCACCACAATGAAGCAACTATTGCAATAAAGTGAGTTGCAGAATTTTTTTTTACTTCCCAGTACATATAAAACTTATTTTACATTATACCGTAGTATATTAGGTTTACAATGATATTATGTCCAAAAATATATAAATATCTTAATTAAAAATACTTTATTGGTTATAAATACTAACAATCATCTGAGCCTTCAGTGAGTCATAATGTTTTTGCTGGTAGAGGGTCTTGCCTCACTGTTGATGGCTGCTGACTGATTAGGGTGGTGGTTCCTGAAGGTTGAGGAGGCTGTGGCCATTTCATAAAATAAGATGACAATAAATTTCTTCACACGGAATGACTTCTTCTCACAAAAGATTTATCTGTAATGTGTGACACCGTTTAATAGCATTTTATCCATAGTACAACTTCTTCCAAATTGGAGTCAATCCTCTCTAACCTTTTTACTGCTTTATCAACTAAGTTTGTGTAATATTCCACATTTTCGCTGTTATTTCAGCGATGTTCACAGCATCTCCTAGATTCCATCTCAATAACGCATATTTTTGTTGCTCATTCATAAGAAACAACTCCTTTTCTGTTAAAATTTTATCATGAGATGACAGCAACTTAGTTAGTCACGCCTTCAGGCTCCATGTCTAATTCTAGCTATTTCCACCACATCTGCAGCCAGTTCCTCCCTCAAGGTCTTCCGGGAGGGTTGGAATCCACTTCTTCCAAACCCCTGATCATGTTGATATTTTGATCTCCTCTCCTCGAGCGTGAATATTCTTAATGGCATCAAGAGTGTTAAATTATTTCCAGGTTTTCGATGTACTTTGCCCAAGGCCCCCAGAGAAATCACTCTCTATGGCAGCTATAAGCTTATGAAATGTATTTTTTTAATAATAAGGCTTGAAGGTCAAATTTATTTCTTGACCTATGGGCTGCACAATGGACGTTGCGTTAGTAAGCATGAAAATAACATTCATCTCCTTATACATCTCCAGCAGAGCTCTTGGGTGACCAGGTGTACTGACAAAGAGCAGTAATATTTTGAAAGGGATTTTTTTCTCTGAGCAGTAGGTCTGAATAGTGGGCTTAAAACATTCAGTAAACCATGCTGTAAACAGATGTGCTGTCATTAAGGCTTTGTCGTTTCATTTATAAGGGACAGGCAGAGTCTGTTTGGCATAATTAAGCATCCTATGATTTTCAGAATGAAAAATGAGCATTGGCTTGAAGTTAAAGTCACCTGCTGCACTAACCCCTAACAAGAGAATTAGACTGCCCTTTGGTGATTTGAAGCCAGGTGTTGACTTCTTTTCTCTAGCTATAAAAGCCCTAGATGGCATCCTCTTGCAGTATAAGGCTGCTTTGTCTACGTGAACACCTGTTGTTTGGCGTAGCTACTTTTACCAATTATCTTAGCTAGATCTTCTGGATAACTTACTGCAGCTTGTACATGAGCACTTTCTGCTTCACCTTGCACTTTTATGTTATGAAGATGACATCTTTTCTTAAATCCCATGAACCAGTCTCTGCTGGCTTCTAATTTTCTTCTGCAGCTTCCTCACCTCTCTCAGCCTTCACTGATTTGGAGAATTGAGGGCCTGGATCTGTATGTGGCTTTGGCTCAAGGGAATGTTGTAGCTGTTTTGTTCTTCTATCCAGATCACTAAAACTTTCTCCATACCAGCAGCAAGGCTGCCTCACCTTCTTACCATTCACGTGTTCCAGAAGCAGCACTTTTTAATATTCTTTGAATTCACAACTTGGCTGTTTGGTAGGAGAGGCCTAGCTTTCTGCCTAGCTCAGTTTTTGACATACCTTCCTCACTAAGCTGAGTCATTTCTAGCTTTTGATTTAAACTGACAAATGTATGACTCTTCCTTTTACTTGAAAACTTAGAGGCCATTATAGGGTTATTAACTGGCCTAATGTCAATATTATTGTTTCTTAGAGAATAGAGACCTGAGGAGATGGAAAGAGATACACGAATGTCCATTTGATCAAAACACACATATGTTGTCATATGGGCATGATTTGTGATGCCCCAAAACAATTACAACATTAACACTGAAAATCACTGATTATAGATCATAATAACAGATACAATAATAATGACAAAATTTAAAATATTTCTAGAAATAACAAAATGTGACACAGAGACATGAATTAAGCATGTGCTTTCTGGAAAAATGGCACTGATAAACTTGCTTAATGCAGGGTTACCACAAACTTTCAATTTGTAAAACAATGCAATATCTGTGGAGTGCAGGCAAGTGAAGTGCAAGACAATGAATTATGCCAGTTTACCCCCTTTGTCTCTTTTTTTACAATTTTGCATTTAATGTCTATTTTATCTGATGTAAGTATTGCTACCCCTGCTCTCCTTCAGTTTCCAATTGTATGAAATACCTTTTTCCATTTCTTCACTTTCTATTTGTGTTTTTACCAGGGAAGTGAGTCTCTTGTAGGAAGCCTTTAGTTGGGTCTTTAAAAAAAATTCCATTCATCTATCCTATATATTTGTATTGTATAATTTAATCTATTTATATTCAAAGTAATTATTGATAGGTGAGGACTTGCTAATGCCATTTGTAATTTATTTTCTGGTTGTTTTTTCTGTAGATTCTTTGTTCCTTCCTCTCTTGCTGTGTTATTTTCTGATGAGATCATTTTTTTCTAGTGGTATGCATTAATTGCTTGCTTTTTAGCTTCTCTGTATGTACATGGATTTTTGCTTTGTGTTTACCAAGAAGCTTATGTAAAACATCTGATAGTTATAACAGACAATTATAAGCCATAACTTAACTTTGATCGCATTTTTAAAATTTAACTTCTATTCATTCCCTTCCACATTGTATGTCTTTGATGTCACCATTTCTATCTTTTTATATTGTGTATATCTTAAGAAATAATTATAGCTGTGATTATTTTAATTGCCTTTTAATCTGTATATTAAAAATTGAAATGGCTTACACACCACCATTACATTATTAGAATATTCTGAATTTGACAGTGCACTTACTGTTGTCAGTGAGTGTTTGTCTCTCATATGTCTTCACTTGATCTTAGCCAAAAGGCCGAGAAGTGATTTCTCAAACGTTTCCATTTTATCAATTAGTATCTTTTTCTTTCAGCTTGAAGAACTTCCTTTAGCATTTCTTAGAAGGCAGATCTATTGATAATAAGATTTCTCAACTCTTTTTTGCTGTTTTTCTGGGAAAGTCTTTCTCCTTTATTTCTGCAGTGTAGCTTTGCCAGCCAAAGTATTCTTGGTTGGCAGATTTTTTTCCTTGAGCACGTTGAATATATTATCTCAGTTTCTCCTGGCCTCTAAAGTTTCTGTTGAGAAAGTCATAGCAAACGTTATTGAAACTTCCTTATATGCGATATATTTCTTTCTCTTGCTGCTTTTAGAATCTTTTCTTTGTCATTTATTTTTGACAGTTTGATTTTATGTCCTAGTGTAGTCTTGCTTGGATTGTATCTGAAGACCTTTGATCTTCCTATACCTGAATATTTATGTTTCCCAGATGTGGGAAGTTTTAAGCTATTCTTTCTTTAACTAAAGTTTCTGTCCCTTTGCCTCTTTTCTTTTTTAATTCATATAATTCAAATATTTTCTGTCTTGATTCTATTATATAATTTCTGTAATCTTTCTTAATTCCTATTCATTCTTTTTTCCCTCTGACTGCATATTTTCAAATAACTTGTCTTCAAGTTCACAAAATTTTTCTTCTCCTTGATCACTTCTGCTGTTGATGTTCGTTGCATTTTTTCATTGCATTCATTGTATTATTCAGCTCCAAAATTTTTACATTTTTTATGATTTAAATATCTCTGTTAAATTTCTTGCTTTGTAAAAATTAAAAAGTGGGACCTAATTAAGCTTAAGAGCATCTGTTCAGCCTAGGAAACTATCAATAGAGTAAATAACGGCTGACCCATAGAATGGGAGGAAATATTTGCAAACTATGAATTCAGCAAAGGTCTAATATCCAGAATCTATAAGAAACTTAAACAGATCAAAAAGCAGAAAACAAGTAACTCCATTTAAAAATTCACAAAGGACATGACCAGACACTTCTCAAATGAAGACATACCAGCAGCCAACAAACATGAAAAAAATTATCATTATTACTAATGATCAGAAAAATGCAAATAAAAACCACAATGAGATACCATCTCACACCAGTCAGAATTGTTATTATTAAAAAGTCATAAAAACAGATGCTGGCAAGGCTGTGGGGAACAGGTAACAGTTATACACTATTGTTGGGAATGTAAATTAGCTGAGCCACTGTGGAAAGCAGTTTGGAGATTTCTCAAGGAACTGAAAGCTACCATCAGACCCAGCAATTCCGTAATGGGCATATACCCAAAGGAAACTAGATGATTATAACAAAAAGACACATGCACTTACATGTTTATCACCACACTCTTCTCAGTAGCAGAGACATGGAATCAACCTAGGTGCCTATCAAAGGTGGACTGGCTAAAGAAAATGTGGTACATATATACCATAGGATACTATGCAGCCATACAAAGAATGAAATCATGTCCTTTGCAGCAACATGGGTGGAGCTGGAGGCCATAATCCTAAACAAATCAACACAGGAACAAAAATCCCAAAACTGCATTCTCTCAGAAGAGGGAGTTAAACAATAAGCACCCATGGATATGAACATGGCAAAAACAGACACTGCAAACTACTGGATGGGGGAGAGAGGGAGGTGGAAGAGGCTAAAAAACTACCCGTTAGGTACCATGCTCACTACCTAGGTGTAATACACCCACGTAACAAACCTGCACATGCACCCCCTGTATCTAAAATAAAAGTTGAAAAAATTATTGTTTTGTTAATGTACTGTTTTTATGATTTTGTTGAATTGCTTCTCTGTATTTTCTTGAAGTTTACTGAGCTTCCTTAAAACAATTATCTTTAGTTTTTTAGTGTTTTCTTTTTTCGGTCAGGCACTTTGCATAGCTCAATTTTTTAAGGATGCATTACGGGGAAGTTACTGTGGTTATTATCTCAATGCTGATATGCCTCCTGTTTTTCATGTTTCTTCTCCCCTTCTGTTGACGTGTGAACATTTGGTAGAGGAGTCCCCCACTGCAGACTTCACAGGCTACATTTGGTGTGAAAAACCTTCTCCTACTTGGGGAGTGGGTGTGAGAGCGCTGGTTGGGTGGAGCGAGCAGTTATGGTGCCAGTGCAATGCAACCGTGTGTTCTTTATTTGGTTTTCTCTGTTTAGGTTGGTGTTGTCAAAGATTGCAGGGACACTCAGCGGCCAACACCGTGGATGTCTCCTATGGCAACAAGGGTTGTTGGGATTTTGGTGGTGATGGCTGCTGTGGTTCTTCTGATCTTTCTTCTCCCACTGGAGAAGTTGTGCCTGAGAAGGTCCCTAAGCACGGGGTCTGGCTTATAGGCCTACTTGTGTTGGCAATGGCACCAGTCTGACAAGTGTGACAAGTCAAACAAATGTCTGACAAGTGGCACCCATGGAGCAAAAACAAAGCAGAGGCCTAAATCCGGGACGTGGACGGAGAACTATGGCTCGGTGGTCCTGGACGGTAACATAACTTGTGCCTAGAGCATAGGCACGCTTGCTGCCTTGTTGGTGACAGTACATGAGTGTAGATGCTTGTGAAACAGCCTAATTGATGAGAACAGGAGCACAGGCATGCATAGAGCAACAGTGATTCCGGGGTTTGGACAGGGCAGGCTTTTTATGGAGTCTAGCCCGTTGCCCAGAGCGTGGGAACATGCCGAGAGACCTTGGCTCTGCTGCTTAGTATGGAAATTCGCTCATCGTTGTGGTGGCTTGATGTTTAACATGTGGGTACGCACCATGCAGCCTCATCAGGGTCTGGAAGGTGGACACTTGCAGGGTGGCCGTAGCTCAAGCATCCGGGCGAATGCAGGACTGGGAGAGGCGGCAGCCGTGGTCCCGAAGTAGCACAACAGAGGCTGCTTCTTGACGAGAGCTGTGCGGCCACATCCCCCTCTCTGCAGTTCCCCAGTAGAAGTGGCTGTTGGTTACCTCAGTAGCAAAAGATGCTGGTGTTCTCCGTGGAGCACCACTGGGGACCATGATGGGTCCTGCCACGTGTCTAACCCTCCACCTTTCTTCTTTGTTCTATGTTGTCTCCTGACATTCCAGGTTTGCCAGTCTCACCAGCAATCCTTTCTGTGTGGATATTCTCTGCTATTTTGTTCCACTGTGTTGTTGCTAAAGATTGTTTAAGGGGCCCTTGAGCTTTCCCAGGACTATTTTGGTTTGTGAACAGGTGTTCATATTTGTTTTTTTGTGGAGGGATGAAGGTTGGTATCTCCTGTTCCTGGTGACATCCCAGATTCTCTTAATCAGACTTCCTACCTAGATCCACATGCATTTCTGTTAAATGGAAGAGAAAACATACAATAAATTACTGTGGTTAAGTAGGTTGTGATTGTTCAAAGAAAGGAAGTGGGATTTTGCTCCACTCTCAATTTCTACCATCTTGGTCCAGCTCTCATAATTTATCTGAAATATTGTCATGATTTATTCTCTACTATTGCTTTTTATTGTAATTCAAAGTCAGGAAATGTGATGAGTTCAGCTTTATGCTTCTTAATCAAGATTGCTTTGATTATTTGGGGTACTTAGTGTTTCTATACAAATTTTAGAATTGTTTTGCTATTTCTTTAAAAAAATGACTGGAATTTTAATACAGATTGCATTGAATCTGCTTATTATGTTGATATTTTAACAAAATCATTCATCCCAATTCATAAACATAGAATGTATTTACATTTATTAGTATATTTAAAATTTTTTTCATCAAAGTTTTATAATTTTTAGTGTAGAAGTGTTTTACCTCTTTAGTTAAATTCATTTTTAAGTATTTTATTATTTTTGTTGCTAATGTAAATCGGAATTTTTAAAAAAAAATTATTTTAGTCCTATGTAAGGGAAGTTCACTTTACATTTAAAGTGAGTCTCTTATAGAGCTCATATCTCTTGATTTAGTAAACGGTCTATTTAGTCACTCTCTGTCTTTTGATTGGGGCTCTAATCCACTTACATTTAAAGTGAGCACTAATAGGTAAGGACTTACTAGTGCCATTTGGTTTGTGTGTGTGTGTTTTAAAATTCTTTTGATCTCTTTCTCTTGCTGTTTTATTTTGTTGTTTTATTATTCTTGTAGTAGTTTGATTTGACTTTTTCTCTTTATTTTTTGTGTATCTACTATATATTTTATCTTTCTTTTTTTGTGTTTTTTTGTTTTTTTGTTTGAGATGGAGTCTTGCTCTGTTGCCCAGGCTGGAGTACAGTGGCACAATCTCATCTCACTGCAAACTCTGCCTCCCGGGTTCAAGCAATTCTCCCGCCTCAGTCTCCTGAGTAGCTGGGATTACAGGCACTTGCCATCATGCCTGGCTAATTTTTGTATTTTTGTAGATATGAAGTTTCACTATGTTGGCCAGGCTGGTCTTGAACTCCTGACCTCAAGTGATCCACCCACCTCAGCCTCCCAATATGCTGGGATTACAGGCATGAGCCACTGTGCCCAGCCTCTACTATATATTTTCTTTTTGGTAATCATGAGGCCTGTTTAAATCTTGTATTTATTATCCTCTAATTTGGTAACAACTTAAGTTCAACTATACACATAAACTTTATACTTTTATACCCACTCCCCCAATTTGTTTTCTTGATGTCAGAGTTTACTTATTTTTACATTGTAAATTTATTATCAAATTTTGGTGGTTATTCTTAATAATTTTGTATTTTAATTTTTACTTTAGGATTATGTGCATGTCGCACACACCACTACAGTGTTATATTATTCTGTACTTTACTATGTATTTACCTCTATAGTGAGCTTTATAGTTTCATATGCTCTCATGCTGCAGGCTAGCGCATTTTCAGCTCCATTTAAGGACTCCCTTAAGCATTTCCTGTAAGGCAAGTGTGATGGGAAACAAGTAAAAACAAACAAACAGAAAACCTCTTTTTCATTCTTTCTTTGTCTGGGAAAGACTTTTTATCTCCTTCATTTTTAAAGAGTAGCTTTGCAGCATATGTATTCTTAGTTGTCCTTTTTTTTTCTTTCAGTACTTGGAATACATTACCTCATTCTCTCCGGGCCTGTAAAGTTTCTGTTGAGGAACCCATTAATAAACTTACTGAGGTTCCCTTGTATGTGACAAGCAGGTCACTTTTTTTTTTCTGCTTTTAAAATTCTTTCTGACTTTGACCTCTGGCAGTTTAGCTATAATGTGTTTTAGTGTAGTCCACTTTATATTCTACCCTCTGGGGTCCTGTAGGCTTCTTGAGCCTGGATGTCTATTTCCTCACTGGATTTGCAGCATGTAATATTATTATTATTATTATTATTATTTTATTTTATTTTATTTTATTTTTTGAGACAGTGTCTCACTCTGTCACCCAGGCTGGAGTGCAGTGGCACGATCTCAGCTTACTGGCTCACTGCAAGCTCCGCCTTCCAGGTTCATGCCATTCTCCTGCCTCAGCCTCCCGAGTAGTTGGGACTACAGGCGCCAGCCGCCACCACGCCCGGCTAATTTTTTTTGCATTTTTAGTAGAGATGGGGTTTCACCATGTTAGCCAGGATGGTCTTGATCTCCTGACCTCATGATCCTCCCGCCTCGGCCTCCCAAAGTGCTGGGATTACAGGCATGAGCCACCGCGCCCGGCTATTATTTTTTAAATAAGTTTTATACTCCTTTCTCTTTCTCTTCTCCTCCTGAGACTCTCAAAATGTGTGCATTAGTTCACCTGATGATGTCCTGTAAGTCCTTAGGCTTTCTGAGTTTTTTAAACAGTTTTCACTTCCTTTCCCATCTGAGTGATTTCAAATAGCCTGTCTTTGAGTTAGCTGTTCTTTTATTCTGCTTGATTTAGTTAATATCTGCTGTTGAAGATCCTACTGAATTTTTTGTTCAGTCATTTTATGCTTCAGTGCCACTTTTTGTGTTTGGTCCTTTTTTATGTTTTCTATTTGTTTGTTAACTTCTGACTTTGTTCTTGTATTGTTTTTCTAATTTTTGTTAAATCATTTATCTGTGTTCTCTTGCATTTTTCTAAGCTTCTTTGTAACAATTACTTTAATTTTTTATAAATTGTAGATCTCCATTTTTTAAAATAATTTCTGGAAGTGTATCGTGTCCCATTGCCAGTGTTATGCATCTGTATTTTTTGTGTTGTTTATATTCTTGCACTGGTGTCTGCACATGTGAATAAGCAGTCACCTCTTCTAGACCTTATGGGCTACTTCAGTAAGGAAAGGCTTTCACCTGAGGGGAGAGGCATGGGCATGTCTACTGAGAAGGGCGTGCAGAAGCACGTTATGGCACTGGGTCTGGTGGTGTGCAGGGCACTGGGTGGCTCTGCGTCACGCAGTGGCTCTAGCTCCAGAGGGTCAGGTGGCAGCTCAGCGACTCAGGCAGCTGGGATCTATGACACTGGCCATTGCGTGGCCCTCAGTGCCAAAAGCTGTTGGGGAAATCCACGGTGGCTGTGAGGGCTGTGGGGGCTTCGGCATCACGTCTAGGTCTAGTTGTCTAGTTGTGATTGCCTCCAGGAAAGCAAGGCCAAGGGCTGGTGGTGGGAGCTGTATGAGCCTGAGCATGCATGTGATAGTGGTGCAGGGGCTGCTGGTGGGAGGGACATTTGTGGGCATGGACAGTGGCTGTCCTGGGTTTGGAGCCACAGCACCAACCATCACACCGGCTAGGGCAGCACCAACCGTCACACCGGCTAGGGCAGCACCAACCGTCACACCGGCTAGGGCAGCACCAACCGTCACACCGGCTAGGGCAGCACCAACCGTCACACCGGCTAGGGCAGCACCAACCGTCACACCGGCTAGGGCAGCACCAACCGTCACACCGGCTAGGGCAGCACCAACCGTCACACCGGCTAGGGCAGCACCAACCGTCACACCGGCTAGGGCAGCACCAACCGTCACACTGGCTAGGGCAGCTCCAGCAGTAGGGGAAGGGGAGTGGTGGCTTAGGCATCTGGGGTCTGTAAAGGCAAAAAGGTGAGGGCCCTTGGTGGTGAAATCTGTGGGGAGTCTTTGTCAGCTGCAATGGCTGTTGGCTTTCCCAGGGAGAAATTTGCTGGAGTTCCTATGGAGCAGTCCACTGGGGTCCACAGTGGTGAACACTATGGGGTCTTCGGCAGTGAACATGATGGGAGGTCCATGGTGCTTGCGAGGGCTGTTGCAATTCTAGTGGCAAAGGCTACTGGGTCCCCTGCAGAGCAGGCCATGAGGCACTGCCCTGGTACCCACTGCATTGCTGATACTAACAGGCACTTTTCTTCTTTATTCCTAGCTGTATTCAGATGTGTCAATGATGTGAATTTCCCCAGTTATCTAGGTGGGTTGAAACAGAAGCAGGTGCTTCAGGCACTGCCTCAGGAAGCTGGTCACTCACCCTGCTGCCTTTTTGCCTCATGAGGAAACTCACAGGCCAAGGAACTTCCTCCTGGTACTGAGCTGTGCCAGCCTGGGGATGGGGTGATGCAGGCAAAATTACACTGGTCCCCCTACCCTTTCTGTGAAGTTATTCTCTCTCTCCTCTCTCTCTGTCTCTGTCTCTCTGTCTCTCTGTCTCTCTCTCTCTCTCTCTCTCGTTCCACTGTGGTGCTGCGACTTCTTGACTTCTGAACGTTCCCAGGGTTATGTTAGCTTGTGAATAGCTAGTTGTTGTTTTCTGTTTGGAGGTGCAAATGATAGGGTCTTCTACTCTGCCATCTTTCTGATGTCAGCTTCTGCTCTTTTTATTGTTAACCTTAATAAAATCAGTTTCTAGTAAATGCTTGTGTTCATTTCTGGAATGATGCATCTGCCTGTTTATGCCACTACACCATACCTGTAAAATTATTCTCTTTGAAACATATTATAATATCAAAAATAGATAAGCCAAAACTTTATTATAATTTTTTGACGTTGTTTTCCATAGCTACCACCTGTCTATTAACTTTTGGTCAAATTAATGGAGCACTCTAGGCTTCAGTTTGTATATTTGTGTAATAAAAGGACTAAACTACAGCACCTCCAAGTCTCATTTCAAGTTTATTCTTCTGCAGTTCTTTGAATCTACTGTTTCTACCCTGGAAAAAAATTATTACTTTTTAAAAATTGATATACAAAAGGGAATATATTCATAAAGCCTGTACCTTGGGGCCTGGGACACTTTATGTGAGTCTCCATTTTGCCTTTTAACAACTCAAGGCTTTGCTTGCTGGGCAAGTTTCCGCTTCAAGAAGAAAAGAAAATGATAAATGATGGAAAAAATCTAATTTAATTTTCTTTAAATAAATGATTTGCCTGTTGATTCTGTATTCAAGGTATAAAGTTGGGGATAAAGTTTAAAAGGTTTTATTTTCCTCTAAAATACAACCAAATTTTGAAACTATTTCCTGTTGAAACACATGTGTACTTTTAAAAATAATCGTCACGGCTGGACACCAAAGATTGATAGCGGTGTTCTTAAAGACTCGTTTGAAAGAAAGTGAATGAAGTCAGTCTCCCAGCCCATGGGATTTCCCTAAATGTAGAGCAACCTGGCTAAAGAATATCCTCACCAGATTGTATTGTTTTGCTTCCTGGAAGTTGAAGCACAAGCTACTGTATTGCACGGAGATGTGAGTTTTAGAGTTTTTAGTGTCTGGAAAGGTGGACGGATTTAAATCAGTGGTAAGAATGTCTTGGAGCTCAGGCATTTATCAGGATTAAAGTAATCCAAATGGGTTTGATTTGTGCTTAATAGGCTGGATCCTGGTTTAAACTGCAGATGTTCAAAGGGGGAAAAAAGACTCATTTTTCTTATAGTTTATGTTTCGTTAAATTTATTGAAGAACCAACTGTAAAATAATTCCACCTTCAGTGGAATTCGAGTTCTGGAGCAGTCAATGGACAAAATGTGGTAATCCTGGGGTTTGTTAATTTATACAAAACGGTTAGAAAAAGCTTCCCGATAACACAGCTGGTCTGAGCCTCAGACCTCACTTGTGAGCCCCAGAGCCCCTGTTCATCTCCATTATAGCGGTTCAACATTTTATCTATCATTTTTGCTAGCTCCTCTTTGAAGTTAGGGCCATAATTTACAACAGAAATGGAAAGCTCAGAGACACAGAATGAGTAACGTCTCTGAAGTTGATTTGGGGCGCTGGCGATACACGCCTTGATGACGGGAACGTTTTGGTAGAATGTGAAGAAGGCAGCGCATTGCGCGTTTCCCAGCTGGGCTGCGCCTCTGATTTGCGGGTGTCGCCTGTAGACCCACAGGCCTCCAGCCCGGCGCTCCCTAGAACTCGTCCTCAGAGCGGCCGCCCGAGGCCGTTTCCACCCAGTCCCCTCTACTCCAGGCCTTCTCACGAGCATCAGACCTGCTCCCGTTCTGTTCCTCCCCCGCCTGCTCCCACCCTTTCTTCCCTTCATTTTTCAGGTATTAGGTTCAAATCCGTCTCCGCGGTTTCTAACTCCAGCTTGCCATCTGTTTCCCAGAGGATGCTGACAAACAGGATATGAATTCAATAATGTCCATTTTTCTAAGCTAAATTCTCTGTTTTGATGATTATTCCCCTGAATTTTATATAAGGTGATAAACAGTAAAAAACTGTTTACTTTCCAGACACTGTGATTAGATACATTGTATGTCATTAAGGTTTAGCAATTTTTCCATTTCAAACGCTTACATATGATATTACTATAAAATCTTTGGTTACCTTAATTCTTGAAGAAATATTCAGTAGCCTGGAATCACGTATTTACCAATTTGAAGAGCTGTTGAGTAACGTTAACCATAGAAAAGTCGATGTGGGGCCAACATGCACAGAACCTCGGGGTCTCCCCAAAGAATTGGAGTGAAGACAGTTAGTGAAAAAAGAAAGAAAGAAAGAAAGAAAAAGAGTCCAAGGTTTAGCGTGAACTTAACTTGGGTTTCATTGTTCAACGTCTGGTAGAAAAATGTTCGAAACATGTGTTCCTTTACTGTTTAAAAAGGGGTGCAACTCATTTTGACAAATACAATTTCTATGGCAACGTCTTGATTACCCACCCTAACATTTAAACTCTAAAATTGCCTTATTGTTTAAGACGAAGAATATGAAATGACTCACCTTATTTAATAATATTATTGATTCTGCATGTTGACTTCAAAGAATATTTGATCATGTTTTTGGAAAAGAGAACTCAAGATACTTTGGGACAGAATTTTTATTTCTTTTTTATGCATCTTTATTCTTGGCTGAACTCACAACCTTAAAAATAATACTTATATGCCTGTGGTTACCCTTTATGCAGTATTTTTTTAATATAAATCAACTTTAGCCCACTCATTACCCTCCTCCAAAATTCGTTTCCACTTGACTTTTCCAAGTCATCCTTTCCAAAGTGGCCACTTTCCCCGCTCACACCTTTCTAAATTGTGGTTCCGTTATTTAAACTGGGTAATGTTTTCTTAGCTAAAGACTCATTTGTGCAAAATACATTTACCAAAAATAAGTTCTTAAGAAAGAAAAAAGGCTTCAGCTCACACTTTTTCCAGGATGTCTATAATTTTTTTAGGGTCTATCAATTTTACAACTAATATATTTTACTCCATAATCTCTTCCAGATATTTTTCATTAAACTCTTACTCACAGTGATTCCATGTCAATTTCTGTTTTCAAAACTTCATGTGAAATTCATAATTCTCTCTTATACAACCCAACACAATGCAGGGTGAATTGCAAAAGCAAATTTCCTTTTGACCTGTTTTGGTTAGTGTTATAGTTTCTCAAATGCTGAAATAACAGTTGAAGTATCTCTCCATTCTGGTATTTTCAGTAAAATGAGCATTTATTAGTCAGGAAGTCTCCTAGATATTCACATTTTCTGATGCCGATGTAGTAAGAAAATTTTATGTTTGCATTATCTGGATCTAAGATGTGTAATGGAAGAAAAAAAATCCTATTTAAAGCAGTGCTTATTTTATCAGTATTTCCATCATCTCAAAGTTTTGGTTTAATACTAGGCACCTAGAAAACGCTTTAAGATGACCTTTCACATTTTTGTATCTTCCCTGATCACATGGCGTAAAAGGCATAACTGGCACAGGAAGAGAGCAGACGTGGGGCCTGGTCAGTGCTGATTATCAGCAAGTGCAGTGTTATTAGGACATGGCCAGTCTAAGATGAAGAAGCTGGTTGATATTTATTCAATAACTTTTATTTGGGTATGTGCTGTGTGCATGGCTCCCTTGCAAGTCCTTGTCTCCTAATATGGAGTTTAAGGCAGTAACATTTCATTTTAAAATGTAGAATGAATTTCTAGTATAAAATTTAACCATCGAATGCCATCAAATATATGCACCCCCCCCCCCCCCACACACACACACAGGAGTGGTTACAGATCGAATCTCTGCACTGTTCCGGTGTCAGGACAAAGTAGGACACAGCATGAAGCCTGTGCGCTTAATTGCCATCTGCTTCATAAATGAACAAACAAAGGAATCCATGAGCGTGTTAGCAAAAGTATTTTTCCAAGTGATATTAATGTGGCATCTGTTGCCAACAAATATTTTGCATATGATACAATCTATGCAATCACAATGGGAGGGATCAAGAGGAGCCAATCACAATGGGAGGGATCAAGAGGAGCCAATCACAATGGGAGGGATCAAGAGGAGCCAATCACAATGGGAGGGATCAAGAGGAGCCAATCACAATGGGAGGGATCAAGAGGAGCCAATCACAATGGGAGGGATCAAGAGGAGCCAATCACAATGGGAGGGATAAAGAGGAGCCAATCACAATGGGCGGGATAAAGAGAAGCAGACATGGAGCCCTGCAAACTTGGCTTAAACGTTGCTCTCGGTGGTCTAGCATCATAATGTGACTTTTCTTTTTAACCACAGTTTGTTGTTAATTTATAAAGTTACACTAACTTCCACCTCCATTACAGAGCTTCTAAAAGAATCAAAGTATAAAATATATGTGGTTGTAAAAAAGTGCCTTGTAAATTTTAAAGCACTAGAGAGTAAGTGATATTCTCTCTCTTTTTTTTTTTATGACTGCTAGAGGTCTTCATTGGTACCGAGTTGCTATTGCTCTTAAATCTTTCAATGGAGTATGTTAAAACATTCATTAGAATATAGAAATATAAAAACATACATTAGAATATAGAAATACAAAAACAGATTGCATTGCTCAATTTGGTTCACATATGAGGTTTCTATTCTTTCATTAAAAGCTCATTTCCTACACAAAATTAACATAATTACTTATATTTTTTATCCTACAATGATATTCTGAATTGATTTTGCAAAATACTTAAGACCTGTCTTCTACCTTGGTAAGTAAAAAAAAAAAAAAAGTTTGTATTGTTTCAGCATAATCTGTAGGTATCTACGCAAAATCTACTCACGAGGCTAACTTCAGAAGGCTCATTTTCACCTCCCTATAAATCTGATTTCCTTTGTCCACTGACGCAGGCAGTTCCCACCCCCATTTTATGACACTTTCACCAAAGAACCAAAATGTCAGACCAAGTAAACAGCACCACGGATCACTTGTCATAAACGCAGCCAAAATGGCATTGCTGCTACAATGGCTATTTAAATCTGCTGTTTTTCTTCCCTAGATAAATCTAGAAAAATCACCATGTTCTTTGAGGGAAGCTGAGAGGGAAAACCAAAAAAGTACAAAACCAGATTCAGAAGAGAAAGGAAAGATTATCTTGAGTGAAGTTGTCCTCCAAAGACAACTCTTGGCAGAGGCTGGTGGTACGGGGAGACGTCAAAGGCTCCATGTTCAGGCGTCCAGGGTCCCAGCCTTTAAAACAGCTTCTGCCATCCATGGCCGCCACACATTATTTTTGACTAAATTCCATACTTTTTTATCTGAATCGGCTTTTGCACATGAGACAGGCAAAGGGTTTAAAAATAGTTACACCGTAGTCCATTGACTTCTCATTTTTACCACTTACACGGATAAGTCATTTTTAAAAATCAAGGGTATCTTTTTGATGTGCACCTAGCATTTGCGTGAGGGTGGTGTGTTAACACTGGAAAATAGGGCTAATTCAGACTTCCTTGTTACCTGGCCCCAGTTTTTAAGTGATCTGGAAGTCCTGAGTGGGTTGTGTATCCACTGAGCTACTGCCCATTGTCTGGTAGTTCTCAGAGGACTGTGCAGAAACTGATAGGAAGTGAAATACTATTTGTGTTCGCTTGTGTAGGTGAATGCATCTCCAGGATGAGGCCACCCATTTTGGCCTCCACTAACCCGGAGGAACCTGGAGCAAGGAAACCAAAGGAAGTATTCAGGAAGCTTCAGATTTGACTGCTGGCATTATAGGCAAGAATTACACACACATCACTTACTGTTCACTATTGACGAGAACTGGTGTTCTCATTTCGGGCAATGTTTACAATGAAGCTCCATTAAACATGCTTGCTCCGAGGAATATCCTTAGAATGGCCATGCTTCTTATTTTGGCTGTTATGTTATTTTAAGGTAATTCTTGCCTTTTGGCTGGTTGATTGCATTCTTTAGTTTGAGGCTATGCTTCTGACCTCATTACTCCAATGTCCATCTGCGTCAGTGTCACCTTGACAACAAGAGCAGGGGATGCATCTTGCATGAGTGGGTGGCCAAGGAGACCAACCTCTGGCTTTCTGGGAGCTCCTAGTGTTCTCCTTGAAACCCTTAACACATATGTGTTTTCTCTGCTCTACATTAGATCTCTAGACTTATCCTACAAAGCTGAAACTGTACTGTTTGACCTACAACCTCCCATTTCCCAGGCGTTCATTCCTGCTCCTTACACGGGTAATTTGCCAAGAGAGTAAATTTTAGGTTACCTTACTGTGATGGTTAATACTGAGTGTCAACTTGATTGGATTGAAGGATACAAAGTATTGATCCTGCGTTTGTCTGTGAGGGTGTTGCCAAGGGAGATCCACATTTGAGTCAGTTGTCTGGGAAAGGCAGACCCACCCTCATTCTGAGTGGGCACCATCTAATCAGCTGCCGGTGAATATAAAGCAGGCAGAAAAACTTGAAACGAGAGGCTGGCCTAGCCTCCCAGCCTACATCTTTCTCCTGCGCTGGATGCTTCTTGCCCTTGAACATCGGAATCCAAATTCTTCAGTTTTGGAACTTGGCCTGGCTCTCCTTGCTCCTCAGCCTGCAGACCGCCTATTGTGGGGCCTTGTGATTGGGTGAGTTAATACTTAATAAACTCCCCTTTACATATACATCTATTGCATTAGCTCTGTACCTCTAGAGAACCCTGACTGATACACTTACCATGCCCGCACACACACAGCAACTGTGTGAAATGATGTCCGCATTAATTGGCTTGACTGTAGTCCTTGCTTCCCTATGAGTGTGCATGACCAGATCACTGGATCCAAACAGCGTGTCGCGCACCTTAAATACATACAATACAGTAAATTAAAACTATGACGTTCCCATGTGTTCTTAGCATGATGAAAAACAAATGCCAGATTCACTGTGTGTTTTCTGGGGAGAGCAAAGTGGGGAAACTTATGTGCCAAACTGGAGTCCCTTAAAAGAAAATGAATTTCAGATCTTTCAGCCTGCTCTCACCAGGAGGGGTTCTCTGCTAATAATTGTGAAGGAACGCGACAGTCAGAGGCACAGAGGGCCTGAGTGCAGCTTTAATAACTTTGGACAGGACCTGGGTCCTGAGCGTGAGTCACGCCGAGGTCGCTGTGGACGGCCGAGCCCCGGGCTGTGAGTCAGCCCCTCGAGGCGCATGATACAGCTTCAGGCTCCACCAACAGTAGGTGCTTAGAGACTCATGGGCTGCTGGGTTATGACCGAATGAATCAGCCCGAGGGAGAAGATGGTTTTACGACAGAAAGTGGGACTGTGGTGCCAATTTTCTGTTTGAGTTTTGTGTGTCTACACAGTTTGACAAAATGGCATTTTATTTAAGCATTGTGCACATTTCTTAGAGAATCCGAGGTGACCTATCTTGAGAAAAGGAATTCAAGCTGGACCGACCACAGACCTCGTGCTAAGCATTGGAATCATTGCCCTGCCAGATAGCATTTCAACATCTATTTCCATCCTTCTTCACAATATTACTTTTAACTGATGTCAAAATAAACAAGCCTAGGAATATCCAAGCAATTTGTTCTCAGAGCACCTGGTGTCCAGTTCAGTGCCTGGACTGAGTCAATAACACTGTGAGTGATAACATTCTTTATACTGTTAACCAAAAAAAAAGATAGGTTCCATGATTTTTTGTGCCCCACGTATTAATACATGGTTGTAGCAATTATTTTCATGCACAAGGACTGTGCACCTACCTGTGTTTTCAATTCTGCATTAAGGAACCATTAGTATCAAATGTATAAACCAGGGAGCTGGGTTTATAGTTAACATATACACATGCACACAAAATAACTGTCAACATTTAAGCAAGTTGCTTACAAATTAAAACTATGTTGACAATAATCGCAAATAGAGTACTATTGACACCTCAGAAGGACTTCTGCTGCCCTCCTTACCCTCCCTCCCTTCCTTCCAGAAGGTGACCCCTAATCTGAGGGCCAACGCTGCAAAGCGGCTCTGTCTGTTTCGAAGCTGAGCACACGTGGTGTCACGTGACACATGGTCTTTTGCGTCTGACCCCTTCTAGTCTGCATGATGTTTGTGGCATTCATCCATGTCCTATGCAGTAGAGAAGATGCCGTTCCTGTAAAGTAACTCATTGTAAAAAGAGACACCGTTACTTATTGATACATGCTACTGCTGATAGACATTTGATCTGGTCTCAGTTTGAGGTCATAATGAATAAGACTTCTGTGAACATACTTGATATGGCTTGGCTCTGTGTCCCCACCCAAATCTCATCTCAAATTGTGATGCCCATGTATCGAGGGTGGGACATGGTAGGAGGTGATTGGATCGTGGGTGCGGTTTCCCCCAGGCTGTTGTGATAGTGAGGAAGTCTCGTGAGAGCTGATGGTTTGAAGGTGGCGCTCCTCACTTGCTTCTTGGTTCTCTCTCTCTCCTGCTGCCTTGTGACGAAGGTATTTGCTTCTCCTTCACCTTCCTCCATGATTGTAAGTTTCCTGAGGCCTCCCCAGCCATGCTGAACTGTGAGTCAATTAAACCTCTTTCCTCTATAAATGACCCAGTTTCAGGCAGTTCCTTACAGCAGTGTGAAAATGGATGAATACAACACCGTGTGCTTCCTTGGTGCTCATATGCATGTTTATGGTGTCTGATGTCGTGGCAATGAATATGTCTTCACAGGACGCCAGCTGCAACCATCTGAAATCCACTGCTGCCTTAGTGTGAAGGCTGCACTGCCTGGGAGCTGTTCCTCAGCAACATTCAAGGGGATAGGAAGGCTTAGCGGAGCCAGTCCTTGGGGAGGCGCTGGGCTTCTCTGACCGCTGGCTTTGGCCTTGGGGCTCTGCAGCAGTGGCAGTCTCTCAGTCTACAAAGAGGTCCAAGATGCATCCTCCCAGCCTCCTTTCTCTCTGTCCTCCTCTGGGGTAGAACTCGAGTCCCAGCCTGGCCACTCTCCCACCTTGTTTCCCTTGCACAGGCATTCCTCCTGGTAAAATCCTCACCCAGTTAATGTCAGTGTGGCCTCTGCTCCCCAGAGCCCCAGACCACCCAGGGTCCTGCCCGGATCCTCTTAGATTCCATGTACAGCAGTGCGTCTGTGGGTTTGCTGCTCGGGGTCCACACCACAGACCTCATGAGAATATCCAGAGGCTGTGGAACAGGGTGTCCCATTGGGAGGTAGGAGTGCTTAGGAATCCAAAGCCCCAGATGAGTCTGTGGCCTGGGAGTGACCGGGCAAAAGCCCCTTGCACTCGCCTCAAGGCAGGATATATCCTGAGATGCAGTATCTACTTCAGTGCCCTTTGACGGATCCGGCTGAGGCTGGGACTTCACCTGAAATCCAAGGTTTGAAGAGAATGGCAGGAGTTTGAAGTTGTTCCTGAGAATTAGGGAGCGAATTTTGACCAGGGAATCACAGCTGGGGAGAGGCCGGAGCTAAGGACCCACTTGGCGCTGTAACTGGGGGCATCCCGAGAGCCGCACTCACCCGAATTGAACCAAACGCATCGGGACCACAGTGTGTCTACGTTTCAAAAGTACCTTATTCTTATTGACACAGCAGATTTGTACACAAGAATAAATATGAACCAACACTTTATGGTTTTTATTTAAAAGTGTGCCTTTGAGAAGTGATGAAAAAGCAGAATTTTCTGGAGAAAAACTTGGGAATCAGATGATGAAATCACTTTGCAAAATATGACTTTACATTAGAATGTCTGCTAGAGAAGCCTGGAATCTGGGTAAGACCGACAACAGGAGGCTGCAGCTCCTACACCAGCCCCACCCTGATGTTCTGGGTGGCCTGGAGCAAGGAATGGGATTCCTGGGTTTCCTGACTCCACATCCTGAGAGGCTGCACCAGCCCCAGAGCAGCCCAGTTGAACGGACGGAGAAGCAGGGGCTGGGGTCAAGTGGAATGCTCCCAACCCCTGCTAGGAATGCTGACCGTCACCATGGGTCTTCATAAATACCCTGTGGCTATAGAAGTATTTGGGAATTCACCAAGATATCCCAGCTGCCTCTCCTACAGAATTCTTCATCTTGACCCTAGATAATTACTGCATTGCAAATTCAGAAAACTATGTGACCAGCTTCATGCCAGAGAGCCACTCGGGGCTGTGAAAGAGCTTAGCCGTGACACACAGCGCGTTGCAGAACGGCCTTCTCTGTGTAATGAGACCACTACAGCTGCAAACCTCAGTGCTTTCATTACAGTTCCATCTTAGCAAAATTATTTCACTCCTTGAAGCCTCAGTTCCCATATGTGTAAAATGGGGAAATAGCTCAACCTCCCAGGAGCACAGGCAGGTATTCCAAAGACATGGACAATTACTAGTGTAAACTGGGATCCATTTCTTGAAAGTAAGCATTTTGATAAGAGAGAAAAATAAAGTATATTTTTAAAGGCCAAAATAGTTTGTTTTGTTTTGTTTTGTTTTGTTTCTTTGAGATGGAGTCTCACTCTGTCACCCAGGCTGGATAGAGTGCAGTGGCACGATCTCGGCTCACTGCAACCTCCACCTCCCGGGTTCAAGCAATTCTCCTGTCTCAACCTCTCGAGTAGCTGGGACTACAGGTGCACACCACCACCCCCAGCTAATTTTCATATTTTCAGTAGAGACAAGGTTTCACCTTATTGGTCAGGCTGGTCTCGAACTCCTGACCTCAGGTGATCCCCCCGCCTCTGCCTCCCAAGGTGCTGGGATTACAGGTGTGAGCCACTGTGCCCGGCCAAGATTTTTAAAAGTCTATGTGATGATATTGGCAGATCACATAACATACCATTAAGTATAGTTTGCTGAAAAAAAAAATGCTTTGGAATCTGATACACGTTAGTTGCAATTCCTGTCTGTCACTCGTGGACATATACATCTTCATCAAATAAATGTTTATTGCTTTCCTACCAAGCTTTTGCCCCAAATTCTTAATACATACAATTGAATTCCTTTCCTAAAATGGATATCATGATTCCCACTCTGAGGACTAACTGTGATTAGAAATGAATGGCCCTGACCGGAGCGTCTTACAGAATGTTGGCCTCACAGGGACCCCCTGGCTTCTTTTTATCATGTCCCTCTAGTCCCCTGGAACTGCTGTAAATAAGCCATGTGGATTTATCATTTCTTCTTGAGGGAAAGTTTGTCTTGGCATATTTGGAAAAAATAAACAAACTAAAGATATTGGGCAGCTTGAGAATAAGCCAGGGGCTGCCCTATGCTACGAGTCTTCAGAAATGAGTCAGGATGATACTTCAACCCCACTTGGATCAAAGACTTGGAAATGAGGAAAGGAAAATCACACCTAAGGTCACTTCCGAAGGTCAGAGGATATCTGAAGGCGTGTGAGGATGTGAGGAAGGCCCTGGATTTACTGTTTCCGGCTAACGCTATTCAGAAGTGTTAATGAAATAGTCACTAAAGCTTCTCATGTGCTTCCCATGTGTTTACTTGTGTGTAAGGACCATACAGTTTGATAAGACAATATTTGTGCACAAAGAAACAATCTAAGAACATACATTTAGCTGCTAAGATGTATGACATAAACTTTGTCTACTTTGACAGCCAGAAAAAAAATGGAAACTCAGTGAGGGCTGAGGCATTCTTGCACAGCGGGAATGAGCGTTGTTTTGGAGGAGCCATGGACACACTGCTTAGTTTTCGTTTTCAGCATGTGGCCAACAGCTCAGGCAAGGAGAAGAGAAGTTGCAGGCTCCCTTCTTGGCTGTGGCAGCTAACGCGGGAGGAGTTGCATTGGGTCGTGGACACGTGGCCTGCTTCTCTTCCACTGAAAAACTGCACAGATGCAGAGAAATTCTACAAAGCTCATTCGGAAAACATTTCACAACAACAGAATGACACGACCAAGCTGCACACGATCTTTAGTTCTTAATACAAAGATCGGAAAGAAAATAAATCAGAAAGGATATTACATCACATTACATTTTCTGGTGAAGCAGTTTAGCCATGTCTCCTACTGAGGTCTGAACCACCACAGGACATGAAAGCAGGGGAGCGACTGAGGAGCGTGGAGGTCAGTTCCTCTGGGGTGTGGAGGACGTGACGGCGTATACTGGAGGTAAACCTCGCAAGGGGGAGAAGTTTGCTCAAAAAGTCTTTAAATAACAAATTAAGGAGATTCTATTTTATTCCATAAGCAATGGATAGGCAGCCAAGTTTTCTTGAGAAAAAATAGACACAATTTGAGCAATTCTAACATATGGTTAGAAATTTATGTCTGGCACAAAATTACATTTGCAAGTTTATAGCCCCTAGCATTAGTTTTTAGGCAACATTACAGCAACTAGCCTGGTAAAAACGAGAACACAGGTAATAAGCCCAAGGTCAGCTCAGGGTGAAGTGGGTCCATCTGCAAGAGACCTTTACCCTTCAATGGAGCAGAAAGTGGGAGGGAACCGGGGCCTTGGGTGAATTCCCTGAACAGCTGCAATCACCCTGGACTGTTTGCTTCTGAACTTTCTATTCCCCGAAAACACATCTTTTTTGGTGAGGCTGCTGTAATTTGGTTTGGTTAGATGCTGCTGAAGTCATCATTATTGACACAATGGATGCAGTCAATACTTCTGAGAAGTCTGGCTGTGAAAAGGGAGGAGACAGAGCAACAACTGGAATGTGTCCAGAACCTCCCGGGAAGCACAGGTTATGTGGTCACATTCCCTCACAGGCCTGAATCTGCACCAGAAGAAGAAATGATAGGCACCTACTAAGGCCCAAGTCTCAGGGGAGGCCCAGCTGGACTCGCTTGGACGGATGGAGTCCCGTGAGTCCCACCGTCTTTACAGAACTACACACCAAGCATCCCTGCCCATCAGGACCAGTGTCCTTTCATCATCCACGAGCTCCACAGGAAGCCTTCAGTTCACTGATGTCTTTGAAGAACTGTGCTTTCCAGCAGGCTCTGAGGATTCCCAGCTGGGGCTCAGGACTATTGCAGCTCTGAGTCTGTGGTCCATGTGCACTTGGTCTGCATGCTTTCTGGGGAAGCCTGAGCCTTGGCACTCTGAGGAGCTAGTGAGGAATAGTGAGTTCTAGTATGCTTGTCTGAGAAGGAGTGTGTCCTACTTGGAGTAGAGCTAGAAATGGATTCCCTATTTATAGTGCCTCAGCCCCTTCCTGCAGGACACCATCAATATGTCCCACACAGGAGTAGCATTTGGAGAACGAAACACAGGTGATAGGAAAGGATGCACGCGCTGCAGCAGGAATGCAAGGACAGCACGGGGCTCTGGGAGACCCATCGAGGGGGCAGCACTCAGATTCTTTATTAAACGTTGAGTAGAAATTTCCCAAGAGAGGATGAGGAGGAGATTTCAGTGTGTCTTGTGTGCTTAGAATACAGTGAAGGTCAGGTTCATTGAACTGACCAGTTGCACCTGGGAGAGCGGGGATTGCTCAGGGAAGAAAGGGATTGAAGTGATTGAGTCGTAACCCACATACCATGCCAGGCCGCTCCAGCTTGTTGCTGGACACGAAGACCCATCATGGAAGGAGTTTAAAAACAGTGCCAGACTTGAGGTGTATTTTAGGACGTTGGAGCAAAGACGGGCAGGGACAGTTGGGCCCATCATTGCTGACGGGACTGACTTCACCTCGATAATATGCACATTCACACTGTCATTCCCTGCACGGGCAGATTATGTTCTACGCTGCGTCTGGCTCACAAATGCTGGCAAGGAAGAAGATGGTTTTTATACTTATTAATTTCAAAGCTGACCTGGATGTATGACCTTCAACTGTGTTCTTTTCTAACTTAAAAGGATACATATGTTACATTCATGCCATTTTAAAAATCATTCTTTCATTTACAACTACACCTATATTCAAATTAACGGCTAATTCCAATTTTAAAAATGTTCTCTTGAGGAACCTCTTCACCTTCCTTCCACCCCCCAAAAATCTATGAGTAAATTTGAACATCTTGATACATACAAAATTATACATTGTCTGGATTTTGGGAGAATATTTTAGGATATTGATTTTGTTGCGTTATTCAAGTTCAGACAATAGTTAACATAAGTATTTATATGTAGAGGTCTTTGTGCTTCATTAGAAATATATCCAACTAACCATAACAACAAAAAGCCTTGCGAAACTACATATCTCTTATACTTTTGTGCTATTTTTCTGTGTGTAACTAAACGTGGGATACAGCAAAAATGTTTTCACATTGTTTAAAATTAAGAGTATGTACAATTCCATTTCTTCCATTTAACAAAGACCCACTAAGTCACTCAGTGTATTTGGAACCCACACCATACGAGGGAAAGCACATCACTTTTAGTGGTTTCTAAAGGCGAATAGAAAAGTGATTCACACAACCAAAGCAAGAAGATTTTGAACGTAGAAGCAAAGAGAAGCAGAAGCAGATGTCTAAGCCAGGGGACACCCACCGCGCTGTGGCCCCAGGGCCCTGCTAGAAGGTGTTTCTCACCCAGAATGGCTCACGGCTGCCTTGGCATCTCCAGTGCTGAAGCTTTTCGTAGGTGACTGCCTCAGAAACAGAAAATGAATGTCTAGTCGTGCCTATTTTTCATAAAAAAAGACCAGCAAAATTACGCTGAATTAACATTTATGAAAATATCAGCACTGAAGACTCTTCAGTCTCTAATCAGTTAATTGTGGAGTCATGGAGTTGAGCCTCAGCAGCATCTAATTAGATCAAGAGTGGCCAAAATCCTTCAAGTGTCCAGCCCTGCGGGCATGTCCTGAGTTTCTCCAGGAGGACCAGGAGGACCATCCCATCACGACCTAACACTGACTAAGGGAAATTACAAAGTACATCCATTTTGTCCTGAGCCCATGGTGGGCTCAGGGAGGTGCTTCCTGTCCTCCCAACCCTGGAGAGAGCTGTTACACTGTTGATGATGGGTTCTGAGACGTGAACACTCAACAAGCCCAGCTTCTGGGGCCTGCCACCATCCCACGGGGCCACTTGGTCTGTGGCCTGCTATGGGTCACAAATCACCAATATTCCAGTACCCTCCGCCACACACCCTTTGCAGGCGGGCATGCACCCTCCCACTGTGGGACAACACAATTAGGAGGGAGATACAGGTTGGCTTTCTGGTGAGTTCTACTCCATCCCCTCTACCACACCACACATGCACACTTCCTTCACCTGTGAGTGGGGAGGGGACACTGCATTCTCCGCTAACCTAGAAGCTGGAGGAGTGGGCTTTGTGTGTGGGGAGGGGTGCCCCAGGATGGCTAGTGAAGGATGGTGAAGGTTTAGGTCTCAATCTCTGGTTGGGTGCCAACATCATCAGCATTCTGCTGAATGGACCATTCTAGCAGAGAAAGAGCCCTGCTGTGGCATTGCCAGGCAGAGAGGAAGATGGACCTGTCACTCAAATCTGGCTCTGGGCAGGTGCACAAGGCAAATTCCACACACACCACTGGCATCAGCATGGGAGCTGGGAGCGGTAAGTGAGGCTGTGATTGCAATGCTGTTGTGAATCACTAGAACGGGGAATGGACAACTACAATGCGAGGCAGTATCAACGAAGATTCATTGAGCATATGTATTACAAACCCTTGGAAAATAATTTTATATGTTTATAAATAATATGTTAATGAAGGAGATTAAATAGAATCTTTTTTTTAAATCTCACTTTACCCAAAGGAAGGCGGAAAACAAAAGAAAATCAAATATGGATAAATAGAACAAATAGAAAACAGTAAACAAAATGTTGGATTTTCATTCAATTCCATCAAGTATAACCTCGAAGGTGAATACTCTAAACATGTCTGTTAAAAGACAAAGACTTCCAGATTGGATCAAACAGCAAAAGACTCAACTGCAGTCTTTCTGTAAGAAATTCACTTTAAGTATAAAGGCATAAATAAGTTAAAGTGAAAAGTTGCAGAAAGATACACCACACAAACACTAACTAAAAGAGAGTTGGAGCAGCTATATTAATATCAAGGTAGACTTCAGAAAAAGGAACCTACCTGGGACAAAGAGGGATGTTGCATAATAATGAAGCAACCAATTTTTCAAGAAGATAAAACTACCCTAAATATGCAGGCACCTAGCGATACCCCTTTAAAATATGTGAGACTTAAAAACTAATAGAACTTTGCAGGTGGGTTTTGCAATTGCAGTTACACAAGCCAGTACTTGTCTCTGAGTTATTGATGGAACAGAAAGACAAAACATCAGCCTGGATAGAGATGATATAAATGACCCTATTATACAATCTGACCAACTAACATTCATAGGACACTTTAGAAAAGACTGACCAGAACTGCTTCAAAATTTCAAGTTCATGGGAGACAAAGAAGGCTGAGGCATCATCACAGCTGGAGACTGATGACGCATAGCTTCCCTCAATATGAGATTCTGTATTGGATCCTGGGGCAGAAAAGGGGCAGTTGTGGAAAACTGAGAAATTAAGAGCTGAGCTTGTGCTTTAGTTAATAGTATGGTACCAATGTTAATTTTTTAGTTTGATGTTTGTACCATGATTATTTGTGATTTTAGCATAAGGGGAAGCAGGATAAACAGTACACAGGAACTCTCTGGGCTACCTTCGCAACACTTCTAACACTTCTATAAGTCTAAACTTACTTCAGAATAAGAAGTCTCTAGAGAAAGACAATGTATATGCATATACTCATATATGTATGCAATCATATAAATATGTACATATACACATACCTACGTATGAATATACTTGTGAAATGTAAAAGGTAGTAATATACTACAATGTTTTAAAATGGACTGAATAACGGGGATATGACTGTTTTTCCAGTCAAAAGTATTTCCCAATTACCGACTGGAGACCAAAATGTTCTTATTTTAGTTATCAGAAGATAGAGACTCAACAGAGCCTCGTTACTATCTCTATTAATAAGAACAAAGCCAAATTAAGGCATTCCCACCTTATAGAACATCAGAATGAATATAAATTCCTTCTCTGAAGCCATAGAATCATGTGATGTATTGCAACCTCTCTAGAAGCCAAATAAACACACAATAAAATAATAATAAGACTCTATAGATGACCATTGGATGATACACATCAAATCACCCAAATCCAACACTAAATGGGGCTGGAAGTGAACATTAACAGATCCTTCTTGAAAGGCTATTTACATACCATGAACCTTTATTTAGTCATGTAATTTGGCCTAATATTCCTACTTTTAAAAATCTATAATAAGGAAATAATTTAAAAATTCATCAAATATTTATGTAAATGGTGTTTATTGCCATGCTATGTGTAACACTAAAGATATTTTAATTGCCCTATGTCAACGGTTGAATTGTGTTCCCCAGAAATTCACATGTTAAAGTGCTAATCCCCACTGCCTTAGGACATATATTAGAGTTAGGGTTTTTATAGAGGTAATCAAATCAACACAAAGTCATTAGAGGGGCTCTAATCTAGCATGACTGATGTCCTTATGAAAAAGGGAAATTCAGACACAGAGATGGTTGGGGAGAATGCCACATGCAATTGAAGGAGAGATGGGGGTGATGTTTTTAACAGCCATGGACACCAAAGATTACCAGCAAACCCTGAGACTCAAGCAGGGGCCTGGGGCAGATCCCCTCGTGGTCCTCAGAGAGAAAGAGCCCTGCTGACACCTGGATCTTGAACTGCAAGCTCTAGACCTGTGAGACAATACATTTTAATTTTAAGCCACAAAGTTTGTGGTACTTTGTTTTGGTAGCCTTAGCAAACTGAAACAACATAATCATCAAAAAAAGAATGATTGACACATTCTAACACACACAGACACTAACACACACGCAATATAACAACATAATTATCAAAAGAATGATTGACACATTCCAACCCACACAGAAACTCACCACACACATGCAATAAAACAACATAATCATCAAAAGAATGATTGACACATTCCAACACACACAGAAACTCACACACATGCAATATAACAACATAATCATCAAAAAAAGAATGATTGACACATTCTAACACACACAGACACTAACACACATGCAATATAACATAATTATCAAAAGAATGACACATTCCAACCCACACAGAAACTGACACGCACATGTAATAAAACAACATAATCATCAAAAGAACGATTGACACATTCCAACACACATAGAAACTGACACACACGTGCAATAAAACAATATAATTATTAAAAGAATGACTGACACATTCCAACACACACAGAAACTGACACACACGTGCAATAACGTCTTGCTACAGTTAAAAATCACAAATTTGAAGAATATTTAATGCCATCATACAATTCTCACCTTGTAGTGTTGAGTAAAATCAGCAGGAAGTTGATCAAACATTCATGTTTTTGTAGTGGCATTAATGCCTTTTAAAGTTAATTTAAAAACTAAGTCATGTATCTGGAAAATGTGGGTAATGCAAGTCAACAAACTCTTTAAATACTGAAAAAAAATACCTTAAATTATATTGGGAAATTGGTATAATTTGAGTGTCATTTTTCATAATCCTTACATATATTAAAAATTCCCATCTAGCCAAGATCCACCAACCAAACCAACCAACCAAAAATAAGACACAAAATCCCTGAAGCCAGACTTTATTTTCTTCACTCAGTTTAAAGGTTTCTCCATCTCATCCCTTCTGGGAGCCCAGAGACAGAGCACAGCTTGATGCCCACTCATCCATTCGTTTAGTCACTCATTCGTTTATTTTAAAAATCAAAGTATTTCTCATGAAATAATCTGAATTTTGAGTCTCTCTTGGAAAACAAGGAGCAGCAGCCCTGAGCCGGGCTCCCTACAGGGCGCTGACCGCTGTGTCATCAAGATCCCAACAGCCTTGCTGGGCAGCTGCAGCTCTTACTGCAAACCTGGCAGTGGAAGGTACTTGAGTTTCTTCCTCCTGACCAGTGGGTCCAATCCTGCCCCTGAGTGTTTGTGAAGATTCTTTAATCTATGTGAACATGAAGCAAATCTGTGCAGTGAATACATAAAAGTACAATCATCATCACGTGGAATCCGGAAGCTTGTGTAACATCGGGAGAACACAGCCCTCACATTTATGAAAGCCTGGAACCACGGAACCAACGATTATCTGCTAACTTTATCAATGCAGAAGCAAAACAAAATCTGTAACCCTGTCCCCCACTCCACACCTACATTTCAAGACAGGGGAGACTGTGCCTGGTGACAGCAGGTGCCTTTGCCTCTGCCTTCACAGCCTCTGCTCCTGTCTCCCTCACGCTCAGTTTCTGGGGACCTCTGCTCAGCACCTCTGAGGACACAGGGCTCAGACCTTGGCTGTTCTGTGCTGGAGTACACAATGCACCCCAGGTCAATGTTGCTCATCATCACCCAGCTGCCTGATGCGGTCCTGGTGTCCACCCAAGCTGAAGGAAGCTGGTAACTCCTATCCTACCTGTGCCTGGAAGGCCAAGACCCAGGAACACTTGGAGAAACATCAGCCATGACCATGGCCCAGCATCTCTGAGGGAGGCAGGAGCTAAGGACAGTATGTGCCAGTCCCTCAATCTGATGCCAACAGAGTCTGTGAGCCGGACACAGGGGCCAGAGCCTCTCTGCAGCCCCACACAGTGGTGGAACAGAGAGACAGGAAGACCCAAGAGGTACAGCAGGCAGTGGTCCGTGGGAACCCTCATAGCCTGAGGCACAGGATTCTTGATAAGGCCCTGGCCCTCCTCCCTAGGAAGCCCTTTCCTGCCAGGGTGGGCTCTTGCTGGCCCTGGGCTGCCCGGCAGGGCCTTCTTCCCCATCCTCCATGGTCACCTCTGAAGTGTGACCTGGGATGAGCCTCCCCTGGGCCCACACAGCCCGCAGCGAGCTCCTTCCCTAGAAAAGTCTGGCAGTGCAAGGACACGTTCAGATATAAGAAGTCAGAGATTAAAATCCAGGCACATGTTTTTATCTTGCTGTGTTGTTTCGGGGTGTGTATTTCTCTTAAAAACTTCGTAAATCTCTCATTTATTTGATTCTAGACAGATCCATGTGCCAACTGCCACATCCACACTCCTTTTGCAGACACACCTCTTAGATTTGGTATATTTCTGTGTGTTCTTCTCCAGCACCTCTTTCTCTGTGTCAGGCCTCAGGCTTCAGTGGGAGAGCCACACCCCAGTCTCCCTTTTCAAAGACCATTTTTGTGCAACATACAGGCCTCACTGGAACTGAAACCTGGGCTGTGCCTTAGCTCTGAAGCTTCATAATTCATTCGGAAGTTTTCACACCAGGAGTGGCACCTGGGTCTGGATTTGTTCTTTGCATCAGGGTTGGTTTTAATTAGGCTCTCTCTCTCCAAGGCCCTCTTGTTTGTTGTCTTTTTCCTGCTTTTTTTCTTTATTTAACTGTTATAATTTGAGCATGAGAAGCAGTTGACTCTTCCAACCCTGCAAGTTGTAGGGTCTGCACACTCCTGAGATCTTTGGATTTCCCCGCGCAAACTGATCACTTGTCTCATTTTACCTTTTTGTTTGTTTTGTTGGACCGTGTCAAGTACAGCTAATAGGTAACCAAAGCATGCTACAGACAGCCTGTCTCCTGCAGCCTCTCCTAGAGTGACTACTTACAAGGTACATCATCTTCCTTTCATTTTGTCACTGGTGCTGATGTTGCCAAATGCCTCAGCACCATGTAACGGGGCTGCTACCTCCGCATTTCCAATACCAGCTTTTGTGGGAAAGAGTTTCTGGGATGCCAGATGAGTTGGTCGCCCCTGTGTGAGACACCCATGGGGAGCCATGGGCGGCCTCTGAGGAGAAAAGTCTCCTTGTTGCCTTCATGTCTTTATGCGCGAGGCCGGAACAGCTCAGCAGCATGCCACAGGTTGCTCGGGGACATAACCCTCCCTTGAAGCTGTGGAGTATAATCAAACATCTTGGCTTCTCCTGAAACCCGCTCCCCGCCATTTCAGTCCCGATAGGTTAAAGATCTTAAGTAGTTTACACACACGCCTTTGCTCAAGGAAATTCACAGAAACCACCACTGCTATACATCTTATTGAATGACTCACGAGTTCTTCTTCACTGATTAATCCTTTTCCTCATCCCTTCCTACCCCTCCCATCTGCCCTAAGAACAAAGAGCTTGTAAACCAATAAATTGGGTGGAGGCCGAGAGCTCGGGGCCGTCAGCAAGCCTCCGATGCTCCGGTCCCCTGGACCCGCCTTTTAAACTCTCATTCTGTCTCTTTCTAACTCCTTTGTCTCCACTGGACTCGGGGTACCCGCCGGGTGGTGTGGGGCTGGTTTCCCCAACAGCTTTCTCACTGCTCACTGCCTGTATCCTAATCTAGTGCCTGATACTTTCAGGCAGCAGCCCACATCTAGGAACCGATTTTTGTATTGGCAGCATGGACTAAGGTTATTATGTGTTAAGTAACAATTCCCACAAAACATAGTACGTTCAAACTATGAAAGGTTATTTTTCACTCAGTATACACAGTGTATTTCAGGTCAGCAGGGGGCTGTGCTCATCAGGGAAGCAAAAATACCTGGTCAACAGGGAAGCCATCATTTTGAATTTTGCTACCCACCATGTTGGCAGAAAGAGAGTTCTTGACAATTTCACTCCTGCGATTAAATGCTCCGACTAGAAATGATACACATCGCTGGCCAGACCTAGGCACATGGCTCCACCCAACCACAGGTGGTCAGCTGATGCAATGTTCCTGGGAGACAGACATTTAAAGATATTTAGAGAAGAGCCTTGATATATACTCTCCTTTCCAAACACCAACGCCCCTGACTCCAAAATGACAGCAGTGTTAGCTTTTTCACTGAATTCACGCCCTGAACTGGGTTTCACAAATGATGACTTTTATAACCAGTAGAAATAGTTAAATAAAAAATTCACTTAAGCTCCCAGCAAACAAAACCTGCAAGTATATTTTACACTCAGCAGTATACTAATGAATCTCCCTGACTGCACTTGACTTAGGATAGCACAGGGCACACGATTCAGGAAACGTTTTTCAGCTAACAATCAATATTGGGATCCAGCACCATTTCATACGCACAGGAAGACATTACTCTACAAACAGGAAATGAACACAAAGACTTGAGCTCCGGCATCCCAGACTCCATCTTGCCAATTATGTATTTCTCCAAATTCTCAAGTCCTTTAGTACAAGAAGTCCACTTAATTTCTTTCTCTAAATATGCTTTACAGTGGCCTGCAGTAATGTGTGAGCCATATGCCTCTCCTAAGCACCTTCTCTTGTGAGACTGCCTCTCCTCAAAGCTGTGCCGGGAGCCAGGGACCATAGTGAGAGCCACACAACATTTGCTCATGAGCAGGTTTTTTGACCATTTTCATAGATATCTCTGAAGGTTTCAATTTGAATGATGTCCCTGATCATTTTTAAACATTGTTAACATTTGCAAATCTACAGCTATAGCTATGGAATGACTATGTTCTAGTATTTGTCAGTTCTATAAGAAAGGCTGAAAATTATGAGCTCTATAATGATAACTACATCAGACAATTTACAAATGTGTTTAAATACACACATCGTACTGAAATCATGGTGTGTATGAAAACGACTACTTTATTAGAAGGTACTATCAACATAATTTCGGAGTTTTCCAGATAGCTCAGGGTACACTAGTGTCAGAGCTGTTTGAACCAGAGCAACTCCATCTTGAATAGGCTTGAGTGAATCAAGGCTGAGACCTGCTGGGCTGCATTCCCAGATGGTTAAAGCGTTCTGAGTCACAGGATAAGATACGAGGTTGGTACAAGACACAGGTCATAAAGACCTTGCTGGTAAAACAGGTTGCAGTAAAGAAGCTGGCTAAAACCCACCAAAACCAAGATGGTGACATGAGTGACTCTGGTCGTCCTCACGGCTACACTCCCACCAGCACCATGACAGTTTACAAGTACCATGGCAACACCAGGAAGTTACCCTATATGCCTGAAAAGAGGAGGCATGAATAATTCACCCCTTGTTTAGCATATAATCAAGAAATAACCATAAAAATGGGTAATCAGCCACCCTCAGGGCTGCTCTGTGTATGGAGTAGCCACTCTTTTATTCCTTTCCTTTCCTCATAAACTTGCTTTCACTTTGCTGTATGGACTCACCTCAAATTCTTTCTTGCACGAGATCCAAGAACCCTCTCTTGGAGTATGGATTGGGACCCCTTTCCAGTAACACTAGTAACTGCTTACCATAATGAAACACTACCAGATGAGATGAGAAATGCATTTTTTTTTTTTTCGAGACAAAGTCTTACTCTGTCACCTGGGCCGGAGTGCAGTGGTGTGATCTCAGGTCACTGCAACGTCCGCCTCCTGGGTTCAAGCAATTCTCCTGCCTCAGCCTCCGAGTAGCTGGGACTACAGGTGCATGCTGCCATGCCTGGCTAATTTTTTTTTTTTTTGTATTTTAGTAGATACGGGGTTTCACTGTGTTGCCCAGGCTGGTCTCGAACTCCTGAACTCAGGCAATCCTCCTGCCTCGGCCTCCCAAAGTGCTAGGATTATAGGTGTGAGCCACTGTGCCCGGCCGCATATCTTAAAACCTAAAGAATTAGAAACAGAGAACCCATTTTAAAATGAGTCACTAAAGTCTGCTTATATGTCAACAATATGTAAGTTACTTTTTTTTTTTTTTGAGACAGAGTCTTGCTCTGTCACTCAGGCTGGAGTGCAGTGGCGCGATCTCGGCTCACTGCAACCTCTGCCTCCCAGGTTCAAGCAATGCTCCTGCCCCAGCCTCCCAAGTAGCTGGAATTATAGGTGCCTGCCATCTCACCCAGCTAGCTTTTTGTATTTTTAGTAGAGGTGGGGTTTCACTGTGTCGGCCAGGCTGGTCTCGAACTCCTGACCTCAAGTGATCCATCTGCCTCGGCCTCCCAAAGTGCTGAGATTACAGGCGTGAGCCACCACACCTGGCCTGTAAGTTACTTTTAAACACACTGAAACAAAGTGTGTAGCTCCAAGAAACTACAAAGAGGGAAAACAGTTTCCATTCAGTGCCTTGCAGGATTTGTAAGGGGCTTTCCATGTTGGCTTGTGAGCAGCAGGAGTGAAAGAAGCTGGGATGGAGGAATGCACACTGGGCAAGGAGAGATGGAAAGGAAAAATACCAGCTGTCTCTGATTGCTGACAGCAAAGAAAAGACAGGGAACAACTGCAAAACCAATGCTTGTTGGTAGGTTTTCAAATCACTCCCAAACTCCCCTCTTTCACTCCTCTACCCGCTCCCACACCCCGCAATACCTCGGAAAAAGTAACATTTCCTTAAGTACAAAAACAAAGGAAAGAAAGCTTATGGGAGTTGGGAAAACATAAAGAATGTAAATGACCCTCCACATCTTTCCCAATGAATGTGAAGCAGGAATTCCCACTGGAATGTTGGCATTCCATATTTTTCCAAACCAGTATTTTTGGTGGAATTGCTGTTCAAACATAAACATTTACTCTCCTTCTCCGATTCCACAAGTCAGGGGCTCATTTCTATATAAAAGAGTGACAACAGAGAGGACATTCATTTAAATCTCCTGTAAATTCCAGGCCCTCAAATAATTTGTTAAAAATCCGTTTAAAAAGATAAATAGTAATTTTGCTCCTGAAAGTGTTATGGGAAATTTTTATATTTTGTCTTTAATGAATCAACAGAAAGAAATGAGTTTTTTTTTTCAAGAATAGCTGTTCTTTGACATTTAATTTTCTCAGCATTGCAGCCTTCTGAAAATTTTGTATAGCAAATAAGATACGAAATGTGCATACCCTCAGCATTAAAATTATTTCCTAGAGTAATTTTAAGTCTTGCAACAAAAATAAATTCTTGACATTGCTCATTTAAGGAGTGGAACCGTTAGGAGTTATAACACTATACAAAAATCTAATCTGCCTATCATAAAACTAATTATCATTTAAATAAAACAATAAATTTGAAGATTAGTCAATGGCAGGAGACCAGGCATGTCCTCAGATTTAGTCTTGACCAAGGTAAAACCAATCTCTTTTGCCCTGAATCCAGGTGATGAGATGTAGGCTGTGCAGTGTCAAGACACAAACATGCAAAACGGGTCTAGAATAGGATAACCCTTAGAATTAGGTTATGTCAGATAATGAGCAAATGATGATAATTTGGCAGAGTATCAGGCAAAGATACATACACAAGAATAATTTATAACAATTTTAAGAATGTTTATACCACTACACTTTTTTCCAAATAATCCACTATCTATTGCAAAGATATTTAAGATAAGCAAGAATCAGGTCCCTGAATAATTCTTAAAAAATAATCTAGTCCAGTTGACCAAGCACACACTTCATCCTTTTGGTCAGTTGCTGTTGAGATTTTGCGGTATCCATGGTGGCGTAGGAGCTCCTGGCCTCCTCCCCTGTGACCTGTGACCTGTGAGGGTGATAGGCCAGCAGTCAACCTCACTGAGCTGAACGTTGCTTTTCTTAAGCTTCCAAATGCCAGGACAGGCCAGCCCCTCTGAAACAACCCAGAATGAAACACCCTCTCTCCCATGTTCCACGCTTTTCATATCTGGGTGTCCATCACACTGACCCCTTCAATCCTTCCTCTTGGAAGCTTCACATCCCTATTTCCACCAAATCTGCTTAGAGGACTAATTCAAGAGTCTTCATCATATATCGATGAGCTTTCTTAAAACGTGCTTCAGTTTGTCAATACATTTTATAAGTCATCGATTACTTAATACAATAATGAAGACATGAAAAATAGTGGAGCACAGCAACTTACTTACCTTTAGGTCTCTAGTGTCTAACTCAGTGCTCGGCTCACAGAATGTGGTCAGATAAGGCACAGAATGAAGCCAGTTTGTCTCCTCAGAGTAGCATTTAATTTAGGGGTGGCCACAGAACTCCTTTGAATTACACTGAGCTTGCAAACAACTCAAGGCCTTATTCTTTTCCCATTTTGCCTATTATATGGGAAAGCTCTCCTTGACCCCGTGTGTAAATTTGCTTTTACAGGGTAGAAGTGCAGTTATTTGTAGTTTATTTTCCATATATTTCCACATTTTTCATTTTCAACAAGAAGCATTTAAGATATGTATAATGAAATATTAAACACTATATTTTGATTATCATTAATTGATATGGTTTTGTTCTGTGTCCCTACCCAACTCCCACCTTGAATTGTAATAATCCTAACTTGTCAAGGGCAGGACCAGGTGGAGATAACTGAAGCATGGGGGCAGTTTCCCCCATGCTGGTCTCTTGATAATGAGTGAGTCTCATGAGATCTGATGGTTTTATAAGCATCTGGCATTTCTCCTGCTTATGCTCATTCTCTCTCCTGCTGCCCTGTGGAGAGGTGACTTCTGCCATGATTGTAAGTTCCCTGAGGCCTCCTCAGTCATGCAGAACTATGAGTCAATTAAACCTCTCTTCTTCATAAATTACCCAGTATAGGGTATTTCTTCATAGCAGGGTGAGAATGGACTAATGCAGTAAATTGGTAGTGCAGAGAGTGGGGTGCTGCTATAAAGATATCCAAAAATGTGGAAGCAACTTTGGAACTGGGTAATAGGCAGAGGTTGGAACAGTGTGGAGGGCTCAGAAGAAGACAGAAAGATGTGGGGAAATTTGAAATTTCATAGAGACTTGTTGAATGGCTTTGACCAAAATGCTGATAGTGATATGGACAATGAAATGCAGGCTGAGGTGGTCTCAGATGGAGATGAGGAACTTGTTGGGAACTGGAATAAAGGTGACTGCTACTATGCTTTAGCAAAGAGATTGGTGGCATTTTGCCCTTGCCCTAGAGATCTGTGGAACTTTGAACTTGAGAGAGATAATTTAGGGTATCTGGTGGAAGAAGTTTCCAAGCAGCAAAGTGTTCAAGAGGTCATTTGGGTGCTCTTAAAAGCATTCAGTTTTATGCATTCACAAAGATACGGTTTGGATTGGGATTTATGTTTAAAAGGGAAGCAGAGCATAAATGTTCAGAAAATGTGTAGCCTAACAATGTTATAGAAAAATAAAACCCATTTTCTGAGGAGAAATCCAAGCCAACTGCAGAAATTTACATAAGTAATGAGAAGCCAAATGTTAATCACCAAGACAATGGGGAAAATGTCTCCAGGGCATGTCAGAGACTTTCACAGCAGCTCTTCCCATCACAGGCCCAGAGGCCTAGGAGGAAAAAATGGTGTCATATGCCAGGCCCAGGGCCTTGCTGCTTTGTGCAGTCTCAGGACTTGGTGCACTGCATTCCAGCCATGGCTCAAAGGGGCTGAGGTACACCTCAAGTCATTGCTTCAGAGGGTACAAGCTCCAAGCCTTCGCAGCCTCCATGTGGTATTGAGTCTGTGGGTACACAAAAGTCAAGAATTAAGGTTTGGGGACCTCCACCTAGATTTCAGAGGAAGTATGGAAATGCCTGGATGTCCAGGCATAAGTTTGGTGCAGGGTTGGAGCCCTAATGAAAAACCTCTGCCAGGGCAAAGTGGAAAGGAAGTGTGGGGTTGGAGCCCCACACAGAGTCCCCACTGGGGCACTGCTTAGTAGAGCTGTGAGAAGAGGGCCACTATCCTCCAGACCCACGAATGGTAGATCCACAAACAGCTTGTACCATGTGCCTGGAAAACCACAGGCACTCAATGCCAACCCGTTAAGGAGTTGCCCAAGGCCATGGGAGCCCACCTCTTGCATCAGCATGCCCCAGATGTAAGACATGGAGTCAAAGGAGATCATTTTGTAGCTTTAAGATTTAATGACTACCCCACTGGATTTCAGACTTGCATGGGGCCTGTAGCCCCTTGGTTTGGGCCAATTCCTTCCATTTGGAATGAGTGTATTTACCCAATGCCTGTACCCCCATTCTATCTAGAAAGTAACTACCTTGCTTTTGATTTTACTGGCTCAAAAGTGGAAGGAACTTGCCTTGTCTCAGATGAGACTTTGGACTGTGGACTTTTGAGTTAATGTTGAAATGAGTTAAGACTTTGGGGGACTGTTGGGAAGACGTGACTGGTTTTGAAATGTGAAAAGACATGTGATTTGGGAGGAGCCATCGGTGGAAGAATATGGTTTGGCTGTGTCCCCACCCAAAACTCACCTTGAATTATAATACTTGTTAATAATAATATTGTCAATAATATACTTGTCAATGATAACTCACTTGTCAAGGGTGGGACCAGATGGAGGTAATTGAATCATAGGGGCAGTTTCCCCCATGCTGATCTCTTGGTAATGAGTGAGTCTCACCAGATATGATGGTTTTATAAGCATCTGGCATTTCCCCTGCCTGCACTCATTCTCTCTCCTAAAGCCCTGTGAAAAGGTGCCTTCTGCCATGATTGTAAGTTTCTTGAGACCTCTCCAGCCATGCAGAACTGAGTCAATTAAACCTCTTTTCACTATAAATTACCCAGTCTCAGGTATTTCTTCATAGCAGCATGAAACTGGACTAATCCATTCATACAAGAGATGTAGCATAAATTTGTCTTCTCTGTTCACTCTCCTCCCACATCACCCACAACTCCACGCCACCCTATACCTCCCAGAGCTGGAAACAGGACATCCCTGTGGCATGAATTCAAAATTGAAGAAGGTTTTGGTTTAGAGAAATAAATGGAAATAAACAAATCAATCAGGTTATAATCATGGTATACAGGAGAGATATTTATGAGCCGTAAGACCGACACAGGTTTTAAAATAAACTCGGGAACTCAGTGAGGATGCAGTGAAGGTGAGAGTGGAAAGATTAGCAGGAGGAGGAGGAGCTGGAAAGATGAGCAGTCAGAGGGAAAGGCCTTCATGTGCTACCCTGAGCATTCCATGCTGTATGTTAAGAGAAACAGGGAGCACTGGAAGTTTTCAAGCTGTGGGGTCAAGATCAGATGTGAGCTGCTGACAGATATCCTTGGTAGGGAGGGGAGGTCGGATCTTCTGGTTCACTCTGGTAGGAACTGGACTTTGTTTTAGTAGGCACTTGTGGCTATGCTATCAATGCAAATATTGGCTTGTTTGTGTGTAGAATTTGGAAGTCTTCCAACTGTGTGTCTCATATGGTTTCATCCCGGTTCCACACACCACAGTTCACTAGTTTTAGAGATGGGACTCCTCCCACACTCGGCTCAGGGTACTCATCTCATCTCAGGCTGGATTGGCGCTGATTGATTTCACTCCCAGTATCCACTTCCCTTTTCACACAGCTCACAAGGCCTGAGGCTCCCACTCTCAGTTATTAATTGATATTTCTAAGCTTCAGTTTCACCTTCATAAAACAGAGGAGATCCTAATGATGCCTACGTGAGATGTGATGGTAAATAAATAAAACAACAGACTAGAAAACTTGCCTTAAATAAGGACACACTCTGCCTTGGGGCCTGTCTCCTCTACTGCTATTTTTCTGAAAGAACTCAGGGTAAAATTTGCTTCTACAATTTACGGAAGCACACGCAGGAATTCCTAGAGAATATAAGCATAATTCATTATAGAAAAAGCTTGGACTCATCAAATTAACAATAGATTTGAAGCCTCAGGATGATATTTCTGATAAAATTCCAAGAGAGTTGAAAGTTTAAATATTTCCAACATATTAAAAAAAATCCTGCTCCCTTTTATATTTTCCAAAGTCTTTTTCTTTCAACTCTTCCAAAATACTAGCTGAAGGGCAAAATCAAACAAAGAAAATGTGTTTCTATTCAAGAAATGTTAAAATAAATATGTAATGATTTCTTGGTCAAAGTTTTCCTTTCCCAAGATAAAAATAATTTGAAGTCACATATGATAACTATTACCATGCCCTTCCAGATTGTGAAGCACAAGATTCCTGCAACAGTTTACAAGCTGACAAGTGAGGTCGTGGAGTGCTCAGAGTCCAGAAGACCGGGAAGGCAACCAGGAGTTGCTGTGGAAGACCTGAGCTTCACTGTGGATGGGGAAGCTTGCACTCGCCTCAGAACTGCCCACCTGCCATATTTCTCAGTGTAAAATGTCAATGGCACTGCCCACCTGCCATATTTCTCAGTGTGAAACGTCAATGGCTCACCTCCACCGAGCTTTCCTTTCAACCGAGCTTCTTCCCGCTTCACCTCTGAGCCCCCGTGATGGGGCTTCCGCTGTGACTGCAGATTCCGGTGATGACTGTGGTTCCATGTTCTAATAGGCCTGGGTTTTACTATGCTGTTTATGCACTCGCTCTCCATCTGCCCTTCACAACAAAACATAGACTCCATATTTCTCCCCAAGTGAATACCCTTTGCTGTTGAAGATACCTGGACATCATAATTTGTGTTCCTGCATGAAGTCTGTGTTGTTACATGCCTACTGTGCTGCAGGAATTTTGTGCATAACATGGACAAGGTCGATGAAGTCATTGCTTTCTAACAGAGGAGACCATGCAAGAAACACAAAAGTGCGTTGTGGAGTAGCACAGAACACACCCCTAAGCACCCGCCCAGTTGAGGAGGTGGGAAGTGCTCCCCAGGGAGGGGCTGCTGGCTCCAGTCCCGCAGGGTAAAGTACCGGGAAGGGCGAAAGAGGCAGCGTTTATTCAGGTCTGGAGGTGGAAGAGGATTCTTGTCGGAAGGACACAGTGTAAACCAGTGTATATTTCATTGAGGTCTCTAGGTAGTTCCTGAGATCATACAGATAAAACATGAGTGGCTCTAAGAATGATCTATAAAAGTTATCTATGTGCATAAAGTGAATGATAAAATCTTGCCCACTTATGAGCAGCATAATGAGTTTACCCCCCCAAAAAACTATGAAGTACACGTTTCACAGTTCTTAATTCCCCACACTGCCCAAGGTCTCTCTCCCCTCTCCCCGGTCAGCAGGCTGTCCGTCCTGCTCTGCAGGCGTGAGGGTGCGTGCCCCTGCAGGCCTCTTCCCGGCCTCCATCTGGGCTATGGTGGCTCCTCCAGTCCCTGCCTGCCCTGCAATGCCCAGGCTCCTCATCTTTCCCACGCCTCCAGCCCTCTGGGTCTGCCTTGGAAGCACTTACTGGCTCTACCTGGCAGTAGCAGCCACTCCACTAGAGTTGCTGGTGACCTTTTCTGGGCCTATTCCAGTACTGTTTTTTACTTTCTTCATGGAAATTTTCACCATCTGAGATTATTCACAATAATTCCCAGAGAACACAGCACATGTCTGTCTTGCTCAGCCCTGGATCCCCACCCACTCCGGCTCTTGAGACTTGGTAAGAGAATCCGCACCTGAAGAGACTCGGAATGAATGGAAATTTTTCCTCCCAAGAGAAGGGCTTTGCATCCTCCAGGGCCAACTGGATAGCCATGGAAATTGGCTGTGCAGTGGGCTTCTTCTCGCAGCTCTGCAGTCTTCTGGGGCTGTCAGCCACGATCACCTGCGCATGCCTGATGATTGCCACTCACAGGGAGAGTTAAAGCAAACCACGTTAGGTGGCCAAATATGTGCTGTAAAATGGTGCAAATGATAGCTTTTTGGCCTTGGAATATGTACAGTGGAAACATAAAACAAAACTAAAACCTCTGCTCCACACATTTTTAAAATTTTGTTTGGAAAAAAAAATGCTTTTTCCTGTAATCTTTCTTAACCATCAGTAGAGCTGTCATCCTCAGACAACACGCTTCACAAACAGCAGCCAAGATGTGGGTTGTGAACAACCATCAAGGTGCAGGAGAGGAAGAAGAAAATCATCATTCAGAAGACTTGGTGGTTGTCTGGATGCAGCGTTCCCAGCTCCCATCCACCAGAAGTTGCTCCTGGTCAAGTTGAGTCAGCGGAAGACAAAACAGCCTCCTTCTGAGGAGCGGCGTGGTCGAGGACAGACAGCAGGCTCTGCAGGCATGGGAGGTGGCCAGATACAGATGCAGTGCCGAGCCAGACAGAGAGCTCAGCGAGGAAGCCAGGAGAAATCAAAAGACCAAGGAGAGAAGGGCACAGGCCTTGCGGTCACTGACGGCATCTTCACGTGGACAAGAGTGGAGCTCTGCTGAGGGTGGCCCTTCACTCTGCCAGGCATGAAGACCCTCAGCGCCCCCTTTAACATCCGTGTCCACTTCCACACACATAGTCACCACTCTGCATTAGTTCGTTCTTGCATTGCTGTAAAGACATGCCTGAGACTGGGTAATTTATAAAGAAAAATGTTTAATCAGTTCACGGTTCTGCAGGCTGTACAGGAAGCATGGCGGCTTCTGCTTCTGGGGAGGCCTCAGGAAGTGTCCAGTCATGGTGGAAGGCGAAGCCAGAGTGAGCATCTTGCATGGCAGGAGCAGGAGCAGAAGCAAGCAAGCGAGCAAGCAAGAGAGAGAGAGAGGAGGAACTGCACACTCTTAACCACCAGATCTCAAGAGAACTCACTGTTGTGGGACGAGCACCAAGAGGATGGCACAAAACCATTCATGAGACACCACCCCCACAATCCAACCAGCTTCCACCAGGCCCCACCTCCTGCACTGGGGATTACAGCTCAACAGGAGATTTGGGTGGGGACACAGAGCCAAACTATATAACACCCCGATAACACTCACCCTATCATGTTTGTAACAGATGTATTGAGGTACAATTTTATAGATTTTAAGCATACAATTGGATGTTTTAACAATCGCCAGCATCAAGGTAATGAACGGACTGCCTCCCCTCAACACTCATTTCTGCCCCTTGGCCCTCCACCATCCCTCCTCCCTCCTCACCCCCAGGGGAGCATGAATTTGTTTCTGTCCCGGTGGAGTAGTTCACATTTTGTGTAAACAGAATCTCACAGAAGGTACTCTTTTTAGTCTGGCTTCCTTTACTCTGAATAACTATGTTACGGTTCATCTGTGTTGTACCATGTATCAAGAGGCCATTTCTTTTAACTGCTGATCAGCGTTCCACCACAGGGTCATATAACACGTGTCCATCCATCTGATGATGGAGATGAGGGTTGCTTCTGGTTTTTGACAATCAGATGCAAATGCTCCAAAGAGTTACGTGCAAGTCTCTGCACAGCTGCCTGCCAGCACTCCTCCTGGGTGAGGATCCAGGGTGGGCTGGATGGATGCAGGACAGGTTGCATGATTTAGTATTTAAGAAACTTCCAAACTTGTTTCCAAAGTGAAGCTATTTTACGTTTCCACTGCAGAGTATGTAATCCAGTTCTTCCACGCCCTTTCCCAGCTGTGGAGGGGCCAGGCTGTTGGTTTTAGCCATTCCACAGGGGAGTGGTGGAGCCCCACAGTGGTGTTCAGTTGCATTGCCTTGGTAACTAATGATACTGGATGTCACGCAGGTGCTTATTTGACATTGATATACCTTATTTAGTGAAGTGTCTACTAAAATATTTTGCCCACTTTTTTATTGTTTTTTCTGATTAGTGAGTTTTTAGTGTTCTATATATTCCAGATACAAACCTTGTCAAGTACATGGCTTTTAAATATTTTATCTTAACATTCATTCTCTTGATAATTTATTTCAAAAACAGACGTTTTAATTTTGATAAAGTTGATTTTTTTGTGACATCTAAAATAATTTTAATCCAAAATAATAAAGTTTTTCTCCCATGTTTTCTCAAGGATATTTATTGTTGTAGTTTTAACATTTAGTTCTGACCCAAAATAACTATATTTCCTCCAATTAATAATTGTTTGAAGCATTTTTAGCTATAATGTTTGCTATTTTAAAAATTACAAGCACAAAAAATTAAAATAATTTGAGATTTGAAATTAGCTTTATGGAAATATAAAATACTGCTGTGCTCACAATAAGCCTATCTCTTATAACCTTTCTGTTTCTGGGATTTTAATTGTAGGGTAATCCACTTACATTCCCAGAACTCAATCCTGACATTCTTCTTCCTTCCTGGGGAAGCCTCTTATTTTCACCTATTCTTCCCCTTGTCTGCATCAGTATTATTAGTGCACATTTGTTCAATCTGTCTTCTCTGCCTCCAGGGCCCTGTGTTATTCTCTCTTACAGCATTCACAATCCGGAACAATGTGAGGGTACTGACTCAACTAATAGAGCACGAATAACAACCACTCAGCATGTGAGCTGACCGTAGCTGACCCCTGTGGTCACGCTGCTGACTACCAGCTCGATTCCGGGGCTTCTTATGAATCTGTATATTAAGAATCTGTATACTGAGATAAAGGGATTACGGTGCTGGATTGCTCTTGGGGATTTCTGCTGAAGAGTCACAGTCCAGAGAGAGAGGGTCCGTGTGATCCCTCTCTGCTCACCATTTAGCTTCTAGAAGCTTCCTACCTCCAAAAAATGATCTGAGGGAGGGGCCTCCAGGGACAGAAGTGAGAGTCGTGGCCCAGATTTGCTAACTCACCAAGAGTGGAAGCACACAGAAGCACCATGGGAAAGAGGAAAGGCTCAGTGAGGACGGCCAAAAATGTTCAGAGTGATGGGGAAAATCGACACCCTGTCCTCCTAACACAGAGCAGCCTGAGTCCCCGCTGACTCACAGGCATGAACTAGAACCAAGCAGGGAAGTGGAGGCAGGAGGCTTTCCAGGAGGGGAAACAGGTGTGAGTGAGGCACAAGAGGGGTGCTGGGTGTGGCCTCCCTGGACATGTGCTCACCTCTGATCACTGGGCTCTGGACCTGTTTTGGCAACTAAAATGGTATCCACCTCAGCCTGCACCATTCCATAGCCAGCCTTCCAGAGTTTGCATGCTCTTCCAAAGGAATGAATTTTCTACAAAAAAAATAACCAGCTCCCATGGAGAGGTGTTGGTTAAAAGTGTTGTTGGGGGAAGACCAAAAAAATTCACACAGGGAAATAGCTGGAAGGTTTTTATGGAAAGCTAGGTTGGACTCAGATAGTGGAACATTGGTCACCTGTGATGTTTAAGAATTAAGCTGAGCTGTCCGAGTAGACATTTCAGAAATGCAGCTGGAGCTACCCAGTAAAAATCTTAAAGAAGCTTTGGATTCCTACACTGTCTCTACAAATCTATAGCAAATTCTTTAGGTGCTTTCCATGCATGTGTTGTAAGCTTTAAGGAATTTTATGGACTTCAAACATCTTTTATTCATTTTTTAATATCTTGGTGTTAAATACTAATTATATTTTCTCTGGCAAGATCTTACACCGTGTAGAGCAATATTAATTCACACAGAGAAGCCTTGTGATGGTTAATATTAAGTGACAACTTGATTGGATTGAAGGACGCAAAGTATTGTTCCTGGGTGTGTCTGTGAGGGTGTTGCCAAAGGACATTAACATTTGAGTCAGTGGACTGGGAGAGGCAGACCCACCCTCACTCTGGGTGGGCACCATCCCCTCGGCTGCCAGTGCTGCTGAACAATGCAGGCAAAAGAAGGTAGAGGAGCAGACTTGCTGAGTGTTCCAACCCTCATCTTTCTCCCGTGCTGGATGCTTCCTGCCCTCCAATACTGGACTCCAGGTCCTTCAGGTTTTGGACTCAGACTTACACGAGTGGTTTGCCAGGGGCTCTCAGGCCTTTGGCCACAGACTGAAGGCTGCACTGTTGGCTTCCCTACTTTTGAGGTTTTGGGAATCAGACTGGCTTCCTCGCTCCTCAGCTTGCAGATGACCTATTGTGGGACTTCACCTTGTGATTGTGTGAGTCAATACTTCTTCCTAAGCCCCCCTTTATGTAAACATCTATCCTATTAGTTCTGTCTTTCTAGAGAACCCTGGTAATACAGATTTTTGTACCAGGAGTGGTTCTAGAGGGACTGAATTTTAAGAATGAATTTATTTAGTTGGTTTGGGGGTTTCTGAAGTTGGCTGCTTAATCTGATTAGACCCAAAAATGCTAAGGACTTTACTTCTAATAAAATGGAGAACACTGATAGTCCTTGGCATGAACTGTTTAGAAAGTTATACAAAATAAATGCATCTGATACTCCTGATTCACTGCTCTTGAGAGGCAAGGAGTTTGGTGATTCTATACACAATACCTTCAAACATATGTGGAGAACCAAGGAAGATAATGAAGTTGGTTAATTGCTTCTAAGTTCACTGGTCAAAGTGATGGAAAAAAAAAAAAAACCAGATGATATCAGGGATTCTAACTCCAGGCTCCAAAAGCACATACTGAGCCTCAGATCTTCTAAGATTGTCCTGAGTGGAGAGTCTTATCTCCTGTAGACAAGGGGCAGAAATTGTGGAAACTCAGACACAAGCTCTTACCATACCAATGGCTGACCTGCAATGAAAGGTACACGCTCAGCCTCGCCGGGTGTCTATTGTTAAAGTGAGGGCAGTGATTGGAAAAGAATGGGACCCTGCAACTTGAAACTGGGACGTGTGGGAGGACCCTGATGAGCTGGGGACACTGAGCTTCTAAATTCTGATGACCCTTTTTTTGACAGAGGAAACAGCCTCTCCACCCCCAGTGGTGGCAACATCCCCTCCCCCACACATGCTGCCATCAGCCTTTCCACCTTTGTTTGGGGAGATTAACCCTGTGTTGCCTGAGGCAACAGTGAGGGCTTCCCTTGAGGCAGCTGCCAGGCAAGACAACGCTTATTCTTCTCAGGACCAACACCCAACACCCCTGTTTGCTTCTATAACTATAGACTAAAGTCAACCTATGACTCAACTAAAGTCCTGTGAGGCTCTAGAGGTGAGATTCAGAGTGTCACCCACAAGGAGGTGCAGTACACTCTGAAAGAACTGCTTGAGTTTTCTGATTTATATAAGCAGGAATCTGGAAAACAGACATGGGAATGGATATTAAGGGTGTGGGATGATGGGAGAAGGAACGTAAAGTTGGATCAAACTGAATTTATTGATATGAGCCCACTAAGCAGGGATTCTGCATTTAATGTTGCAGTTCAGGGAATTCAAAAAAGGTTCTAATAGTTTATTTGCTTGGTTAGCTGAAATATGGATCAAAAAATGGCCCTCTGTGAGCAAGATGGAAATGCCTGATCTCCCTTGGTTTAATGTAGAGAAAGAGATTCAAAGGCTTAGCGAGATTGGGATGGTGGAGTGGATTAGTCACTTTAGACCTACCTTATCTCAACTGGGAGCATCCAGAAGACATACCCTTCACCAATACGTTGCAAAACAGATTTGTGAGGATCACCTGCATCCTTGAAGATCTGTGATTGCTCTTCTGTCTATGCTGGATCTTACAGTGGGAACCACAGTCACTCAATTAGAAAACTTAAACACAGTGTGAATAATTGGATCCCAAGATGGCAGGGGCCAAGTGGTGGCACTCAACCATCAAAGGCAAGGTGGGTGTAGCTACTATAATGGACAGCAGAGACAAAGCAGCAATCAGAATAGTCTAATTCATGTAGAACTCTGGCATTGACTAATTAATCACAGTATTCTTAGAAGTCAAATTGATAGGAAGCCTTAATTCTTACTTAATTTGTATAAGCAGAAAACTTCCAGGTTGAGTAAACAAAAGACTAATTTGAATTATAAAAATAGAGAATCATGGCCCCTCAATCTATTTCCAGACTTGAACCAGTTTTCAGACCCAGAACCTTTTGAATGAAGGAGAGGCCAGGTCCCCTTGAGGAAGGACCCTGCTACACTACTGACAACTTATACTGTTAATTTTTCTCCCATCGTACCTTGGTCTTTTATCAGGGTAACTATGCACTGGGGAAAGAGAAATGATCAGACCTCTCAGGGACTACTGGACCCTGGCTCTGAGCCGATGTTGATTCCAGGGGATCCAAAATGTCATTGTGGTTCACCAGTTAAAAGTACAGGCTTATGGAGGTCAGGTAATTAACGGAGTTTTAGCTCAGCTCTGACTTACAGTGGGTCCAGTGAGTTCCCAGACTCATTCTGTGGTCATTTCCCGAGTGCCAGAATGCATAATTGGCATAGATATACTTAGCAGCTGACAGAATGCCCACATTGGCTCCCTGACTGGTAGAGTGAGGGCTATTATGGTGAGAAAGGCCAAACAAAGCCATTAGAGTCATTAGAGCTGCCTCTACCTAGAAAAATAGTAAATCAAAAACAATATCATATCCCTGGAGGGATTGCAAAGATTAGCGCCACCATCAAGGACTTGAAGGACACAGAGGTGGTGATTCCCACCATGTCCCCATTGAACTCTCCCATTTGGCCTGTGCAGAAGACAGACAGATCTTGGAGAATGATAGTGGATGATTGCAAGCTTATCCAAGTGGTGACTCCAAGTGCAGCTGCTGTACCACATGTAGTTTCATTGCTTGAACAAATTAACACATCTCCTGTACCTGGTATTTAGTCATTAATTTGGCAAATGCTTATTTCTCCATTCCTGTCCATAAGGCCCACCAGAAGCCATTTGCCTTCAGCAGGTAAGGCCAGCAATATACCTTCACTGTCCTACCTCATGGGTATATCAACTCTCCAACTTTGTGTCATAATCTTGTTTGCAGGGCTCGTGATCACTTTTCTCTTCCACAGGATATCACACTGGTCCATTACATTGATGACATTATGCTGATTGGACCCAGTGAACAAGAAGTAGCAAACACACTGGACTTATATACTGATCCATGGACTATAGCCAATGGTTTGGCTGGATGGTCAGGGACTTGGAAGAAGCATGATTGAAAAATTGGTGACAAAGAAATTTAGGGAAAAGGTATTTGGATGGATCTCTCTGAGTGATCAAAAACTGGGAAGATATTTGGATCCCATGTGAGTGCTCATCAATGGGTGACCTCAGCAGAGGAGGATTTTAATAATGAAATGGATAGGATGACTAATACAAATTTCATGTAAAATTAAAATTAGCATTAAGTGCAAAGAGTGTAGCAAAACACATCCAGACTTTTCCTCTTCCATTAGCTGACACAAACTTCAGAAATACCAGCTGTGGCTGGGTGTGGTGGCTCACATCTGTAATCCCAACCTTTTGGGAGGCTGAGGCAGGCAGATCACTTAAGGTCAGGAGTTTGAGACCAGCCTGGCCAACATGATGAAATGTTGTCTCTACTAAAAATACAAAAATTAGCCAGGTGTGGTGGCGGGCACCTGTAATCCTAGCTACTCAGAAGGCTGACGCAGGAGAATCATTTGCACCCAAAGGGCAGAGGTTGCACTGAGCCGAGATCATGCCACTGCACTATAGCCTGAGTGACAGAGCAAGACTCCATCTCAAAAAAAAAAAAAAAAAAAAGAAATACCAGCTGTGAATAAACATGTATTTACATATTGGGTTTTTTGTTTGTTTATAATACTTAAAATATATAAACACCTTTCCCTTCTGAGAAGAAAAGATGAAAGCCTATATTTTTCACATTATACACATGTACATACAAATACAAATATATTTGTGTTTTTTAGAATTTTGGAGGCACATCATGGGATTTGGTGTAGTCTAGTTTGGTCAGTTGTGATAAGATAAGCATCTAGGGCTGGATAACACCAGACACCTTTCCTGTGTCCCTTTTATTATCTGAGTTGGCATAATAAGGTAAAGATATTAGGATTTTAAGGAGACTGTGAAAGACTATTTTATAAAATCATGGTAGAAGTTTCTCTCACTGGAGTAAACTTGGGAACTGTGACAATTTGACAATGAGCCCCTGGAACATGAAGGGAGATTTGTCCTTCAAATCTTATAAGAACAGTGATGGTGCATAAAGGCAATGATCCCAGACTTCTAACAAGAGGACAAGAAAAACGTGCCCCTAGTCACCATGGAGTGTGAGGAAAGTCTCAGAGAGGAGATATCTGGAGAAGGCTCCCCTTAATCTATGTGCAAGTTCTGGGCTCACTGCAAAGCTATGCATGCCTGGGTCTGACCCAAAGCAGCACAGTGAAGGCTGTTAGAACCAAATGACAGGATTGAATGCTCCAGGGCCCAGCTGGCCCAGCATGGTGCACACTTCAGGAGGACCTGAATAGAACAGCTAAGGCTTTGAAAATGTAACTCACTTTGGAAACACAAGCAACAGAAGGTGGATTGGGTGTATAATCTGAACCTAATTCATAGATTGCCTGCAAAAGTTAGGAAACAAATGTACTTAAAATTTTCCAGAGACTTTTAATAGTCACCACAGTTTCTTACCAACTATTGTAAATCCCCAAAATATAATCAGAGTTTCTTATCATAAAAATGACCAGGATAATTTCAATAACTTAACAGAAAAGACAATGCGCAGACACTAGCTCAGAGATAACCTGGATGGAATTGTCCAAAAAAGACTTGTAAAGCAGCTATTTTTACCATGTTTTATTAAGTAAGAGTGAACACTATTGAAATCAATATAATGTAGATGTGCTTGCCAGAGGTAGAAATTATTAAAAAGAACCAAAATAATTAGAATAAAAAATACAATAAGTACAGTAATTTATTAAATGGGCTTTTTTGCAGAATGAAGATAGCAAAGAAAAAAGTTTGTGAAAGTTAAGATAGGCAATAGAAAATATCCAACTTAAATAGCAAACAGAAAGAAAATACTAGACAACTGCATAAATGGCATTTCATGGACCCATGAAATAATATCAAATATCTAATGTTCATGTTATTGAAGTCTGACAAGGAAATAAAAAAAGAAATTTTTCCAGAAAAAAACTTGAAGAAGTAATGGCTGAAAAGTTTCAAATTTGACAAATAACATAAATTTAAAGATTCAAGAGATCAGTGAACTCAGATAATGGGAGAAAATCTGCCTGATAATGGGAGTATATATAGAATATATAAAGAACTCTTTAATAATAAAAAGACAAATAATAATTAAAATAGGCAAGTGATCTGAATAGACCAAGAAAGATATACATGTGAACAATAAGCATATGAAAAGGTGCTCAATGTCATTAGCCATCAAGGAAATGCAAATCAAAATCACAAAAAGATACTAATTCACCCCTATCCCCATTAAGTAAAAACAGATATTGATGAGAATTTGGAGATAATGGAACTCTCACACATCGCTGGCAGGAATGTAAAACAGTGAATCAACTTTGAAAAGAATTAAGAAGTTCCTCAAAAGATTAAGCATAAAATTGCCTATGACCCATACATTTCACACTTAAGTTTGTGCCTAAAAAAATACACAAAAAAATGTATACAAATGTTCTTAGCATCCTTATTCACAACAGCCAAATGAGGTGGAAATAACCACAAGTGACCATCACTGGAAAATCGGAATGAGATATATCCATAAATTGGAGTATTATTTGCCAAATAAAAGTAATAAAATACTGATAAATGCTATAGCACGGATGAACACATTATGCTATAAAGAACTGCCAGAAACTGGGTAATTTATGAAGGGAAGAGGTTTAATTGACTCAAAGTTCAGCATGGTTGGGGAGGCCTCAGGAAACTTATAATCATGGTGGAGGGAAAAAGGAAGCAAGGCACCTTCTTCACAGGCAGCAGGAAGGAGAATGACTGAAGGAGGAACTTGCCAAATGCTTATAAAATCATGAGATCTGGTGAGAACTCATTCACTATCATGAGAATGGCATGGGGAAAATCGCCCATGATCCAATTACCTCCACCTGGTCTCTCACCTGGTCTCTCCTTCACACATGAGGATTATGGGGATTACAGTTCAAGATGAGATTTTGGGTGAGGACACAGGCAAACTATATCACTAAGTGAAATAAATGAGTCACAAAAGGACACAGATTGTATGATTCCATTTATATACAATGTTCAGTGCAGGCACATCTATAGATACAGAAAATAGATTAGTGGTTACCTAGGGCTAGGGGTTTGGGGAAAAGAAGTGATTTTAATGGGTATGGAATTTCATTTTGAAGTTATGAAAATGGCCTACAATTGACTGGGTAATATTCTGTGAATATACTAAGAACAATTGCATTGCATACTTTTAATGAGTGAACTGTAAAGCATGTCAATTACATAATAATAAAGCTGATATACACACATACACACAATCACTGATAGAACATCAATGAGCTATATATAGGAGAGGTGTTGGGAATATGACTTTATGCATGTCAAAATGCACAGAACTGTGTGCCAAAAACTTAATTTTGCCTCATACAAAAAATAAATTCCAAAAAACTAAATAGTGCATAGAAGAATATTTTAGGTAAGTGGACAATTGATAATTCACATAAGCAGAAGGCAACATAAAGTACAAATTTACCAATGTATGAAGTTGTACCTGATAAATCACTGTCAGTACATGTTTCAGAATAGTTTTACAATTTCATTACCTACTTTACTGAGACATTTCTGAAACATTCAAATCTATTTTATTGAGTATTCTTAGAGTGATGAAGAGATTTTTCTTGGAACCATCCTTTTCAGCTCATGCATTTCTCTACTGCATCTTGAGTTACAGCGTCTGCCACCAGAAAGGGCTAACTTTTCTGTGTTTTACCCAATGAAAAACAACAAAAATAAGAAATCAGTGAGACTCAGTTACCCAAAACCCATAAGCCAAAATTCAACTGGATTATTTGGTGCATATTTTGTATCACACCACTGATATGTAAACTTCTGCCCCATCCTTGGCATTTCAAAAGAAATTAAGAGGGAAATTTCCTGACTTTTCTTTAACTAAGACTTTTAAAAGTTAGTGTCCTGTGTTTGTTTTTATTGTGTTTTGCTTTGCTTTTGTTTTCACTTTATATAAATATTGTCTTTGTTTTAGTTTTTAAATCAAGACTACCTGATTAACAGGAAGGCGTTTAAAAACTATTCTTAATGCCAGTTTCATGCTATCTTATCTCTATATTATACAAAACTATGACCAAGCTAGACTAAGAAAAAGCTAATTATGTATAGGTAATTTTTGATCCTGCCTTTTCTGATAAGTTCTGGAAACGTCTTAGTATAGATTAAGAGTATTTTTTTACTTAGACAATAAATAAGCCACCACAATTCACAGTACCAGCTTGAAGATGTGATTTGTTATTTAGTGTAAATTGAATTAAGATCAAATAAGCCTCTGCCCTGCGGATGCCTCTGATGTGACTAATTTAGGAATGCAGATAAGTGCACTCAGTCTCAGATTCTGGGAGGGCTCAGTAAGTTGATTGTTCAGTATGATTCTTTGTATTTTTGAGTCTGAATGCCAAATTACTGACAAATTCTTTACATTTAAGATTCATGTTATTCTCACCTGTCCAAACTCTCCTGAAAGTTGCTTGACTTCTCTTCAATCCAAACACTTAAACCAACAACTGAAAGATAGGCGTTGGCATGAAGACACTTTCATCTTTATGCTGGGCACTTAATGGACCCTTCCAATCTGGCAAATTATGACTCAATTCTGGAAATTCTTCTTAGGGTATCTGGCAGAAGAAATTTCTCTTAAATGATTGATTTCATGATTTTCTCTACCCTCCTCTCTTTTCTTTCTTCTGTCCTTTTGGAAGGTCTGGTATTCAGATATTAAAACACCCTCACCCTGGTTCTTGAATACGTCCTTGGTTTCATCCTATTTTTCATGTCCCTGTCTTTATACATTAATTTCCACGTGCTCTTCTGTTTTTCTGCACATACTCGTTTTCGCAGTAACCGGTTCCTGCGCTATATATATATATATATATATATATACACATACATACATACATACATACATACGCATACATATATAGTCTTTCCTTATCACTTATTTGAAGTAGGATTTTATATTGAAAATGCTTTCTTCTCCCTGGATGCTCTCTGCCTCCTCCAAGCTGTGTGTGTTTACTTTGCTGTGTGTTCCTAGCAAGAGCTGCTGCTCATAGATACCAGGCTCTCTTCTCCTCCTGTCTAAGGCAGGGGCAAAAACTGGGGTGTGAAAGCAGATCCAGGAGAGGGGAAGGGGGCTGCAGGCCTAGCTAGGTCTCAGCTCTGTGAACTTCCCATCCTTAGGGTTTGACATTCTGCCTTCAGAGTGGATTGGAACAAATTAGGAACCCAGGATCTGTTTCTGATGGATCCATTTCTCAAGTCTAGAACCAGATGGTTTAGGCACTTAATTGGGAAGAAAAAGAGAAGGAAGGAGGGAAGAAAGAAGGGGGAGAAAAAAAGGAAGGAAGGAAGGAAAGAAGGGAGGAAGGAAAGAAGGGAGGAAGGAAAGAAGGAAGGGCAAGGATTCAAAAGTCCACTGGGGTCTCTGAGCCATGGTTATAATCATTGACTTGACTTCTGGAGGGTGTTCTGCTGGGCTGTCTTATCTGTCACTTAAGCAACTTCATGCCTTTGCTTTTGGCTTGAGGGAAAGGTGATCAGATGCCCAAAGAAAACTCTTCCAACCCTTTGCCTGGGTGTTGACACTTGTTTTTTATTGATTCAGCAACAAAATGAATGATGAAAGGTGTTTTAACACTAAGTGTTTAAACTTTTATTTAATCCTTTTCTTTTTTTCAATTTGGCACCACATCCTGAACAACACCTGCTATGTCAGTGCAGAGTTGCTCTATTTTGCCTTTCAGAGAAGAATCGCCTTTCTTTATGCTGGTGGTGAGGAGGCTGATGATCGATCCTGGGCCCATCTTCTCAACAAGCCTTTGAATTTTCACATTTCCCACAGCACACTTTTCTCACACACGCCAGTGTCTCCTCCTAAAGAGCCATGGGTCCTGGGAATTAGGCTACTCCATGGAACTAGGTCCCTCTATGGAATTAGGCTTCTTCAGGGAACTAGGCTCCTTCAGGGAACTAGGCCCCTCCATGGAATTAGGTCCATGGCATTAGGCCCTTCCATGAAACTAGGTCCTCCATGGAATTAGGATCTCCATGGAATTAAGTTCCTCCATGGAATTAGGCCCCTCCACAGAACTAGGTCATCCATGGAACTAGGCCCCGATACGGTTTGGCTGTGTCCCCACCCAAATCTCATCTTGAATTCCCACATGTTGTGGGAGGGACACATTGGGATGTAATTGAATCATGGGGCTGGGTCTTTCCTGTGCTGTTCTTGTGATAGTGAATAAGTCTCAGGAGATCTGATGATTATATAAGGGGGAGTTTCCCTGCACAAGCTCTCTTCTTTTGTCTGCCGCCATGTGAGACATGCCTTTTGCCTTCTGCCATGATTGTGAGCCTCCCCAGTGACGTGGAACTGTAAGTCCATTAAAACTCTTTCTTTTGTAAATTGGCCAGTCTTTGGTGTGTCTTTATAATCAGTGTGAAAACGGACTAATACAGTAAAGTGGTACCAGTATTGTGGGGCGTTACTGAAAAGATACCCAAAAACATGGAAGTGACTGTGGAACTGGGTAACAGGCAGAGGCTGGAACAGTTAGGAGAGCTCAGAAGAAGATAGAAAAATGTGGGGAAGTTTGGAAATTTCTAGAGACTTGTTGAATGACTTTGACCAAAATGCTGATAATGATATGGACAATGAAATGCAGGCCGAGGTGGACTCAGATGCAGATGAGCAACTTGTTAGGAAATGGAGCAAAGGTGACTCTTGTTATGTTTTACCAAAGAGACTGGCAGCATTTTGCCCCCACCCTCCATGGAACGAGGCCCCTCTATGGAATTGGGCCCCTCCATGGAATTAGTTCCCTCTGGGGAACTAGGCCCCTCTATGGAACTAAGCCCCTCTATGGAACTAGGCCCCTCCGGGGAACTAGACTCCTTTATGGAATTAGTCCCCTTCATGCCTTCCCCCACTGCCAGCTCAGGATTGCATCTTCTCAGACCCGCTGAGTTGGTTATAATTCACAATTCTGCTTTTCAGCTTGCATAACACATTGTTGCTGCTGTTTCTTCTCCATTCTTGCTGTCCTTGTTGGTTTCTGTCTCTTCACATGCTCTCTGAGGGGATCAGAGAAACACACATTGTGTTCAGCATGAGGCCCATAACCAGATGTCTCCTGCCTCCCCTACTTCAGGATGAGACCCTTCTCCCATGCTCATCCAGGCAGATAGGAGTCATCCTGGTTTTCTTCTTTGTTCTCATCCCCACGGCTAACCTCACCCCAGGTCTCACCTTCTTGTTGGGACCCTCATGTCCCTCACCTCCACTCAGCTCTAGGGCCAGGCCCTGCCACTACTTATTAGATCATTGCTCTGTCTTCCTTTCTTCATTCTGTTCCTCTCGGATCCATCTTCCTAAAATACCAGTGGAATCACATCACACTCCTGTTTAACCCCCAATGACTCCATGTGGCCCTAAGGATGGAGAGCATGTGTGTGGTTTAGTCCCGAGGACATATGAGGCTTAGCAAAGACAAATCTTGTTTCAGTTAATACAAAGCCAAGTGGGAATTCAACCTTGAAACATGCTGTGTTTTGTCAACTGTTCTACAGAGTCAGTAGGGAGCAAATAAATTACAGAAAGAGCAGAGAAAGGGAAGAAAGATGCAGAAGAATCTTCCTGGCCTGCTGACAAACCTAAATCTGACCCTGACCCCTGGCAGATCATCTGGGTGAAGATACAGTATCTCCGTCTGTTTCCAACCCAAGTAGGACAGTGCAGTGGTCCTGTCATTTACATAATCTTCTCTGTCCCCAAAGCAACCCCTCTGCCTGTGGAATTCATCTACAGCCTGCTCTCTATGCAATAAAGTTTCAGGAACTTACAGACTTCAATAGCTGTATTTCAGTTTAGACAAGTAAGGCGTGTGAAAGGAAGAGGAGCTGGAAGGAAGGATAGAAAAGCAAACCTTTGTGAATCATTTATAATAAGACCTGAGAGCCCTTGTTTGCTTTCACAGTTGAGTGGTCCTTTCTGGAATACCAAGGACACTGTGATGGAGCATCTCCTTGGTGGAAGGGGAGGTATCTCCCACATCAGGGAGTGTGCTCCTCCTTCTTCCTCCCCACCTCACCTGGGCTAGGAATGGGAGAGAAGCGAGTCAGCCTCCATGCAGTTTCAAGCACAGCATTCTCCAGAAAATGCTCTCAACGATGATCCCGTCACCCATGCCTCAGTGCATGAGTCCTGGTGCAGTCCTAACTGAGCTCCCTGGTCCCTTTGTGAAGCTTTTCAAGACCTCTGTAGTCCAGAGTCACCACTTCTTAAAACCACAGCATTATTGCTGCTGTGTGTGGGTAAAAAGTTTAACATCTTCCTGGGAAAGAATGGCACAGAGGTGGTGGAGCTTTTACCAATTCCCATGATGGAAAAACTCCCAGGCTGACTTTGTGCTGCTGATGGTTTAATAACCATGTCAGAAAACTAAGGACAAATTTGTCTATCAGCCCTCTTCACTGCAGATCGAGATTGTATACGTATATATGGATGTATATATGGAGACATGTATTTTAAGGAATTTGGTTTGTTGTCAGTGGAAGGTATCCGAGTTACCAGCAGTAAGTCCATACAGGTTTGCAGCAACCTCAATTCTTGCCTCCTCAGAAGAAAGAATTCAACTGAGGGGCATAAGGCAGACAAAGAGACTGAGGCAAGTTTCAGAGCAGGAGTGGAAGTTTGTTTAAAACAGCTTTAGAACAGGAAATAAAGGAATATACAGTTGGAAGAGTCCCAAGTGGGCACTGAGGTCAAGTGCTATGTTTAACTTTGATCCTGGGACTTTCTAGGCTGGTGCCTTCCCATGATTCTTCCCTTAGGGTGGGCTGCTCACGTGCACACTGCCCCCCTTACCCTTGGGAGGTGAGCACATGCAGTGTGTTTAGTAAGTTGTACTTGTGCCCATCGTTCTTCCCTTCTCCAGTGCCCCTGGAAGGTCACACTCCATCATTTTGTCTCTTAATGTGTCTCCCTGGCATCTGCATTCAATTATCACGTTAGTGTAACAGGTGTGGACCATCAGGAGATGGCCTCTCCCTGCCAGCTGACTGCAAATTCATCACTTTAGAGAGGCAATGTGGTAATTGTCGATCCATCACCTGACATTCCTATTGGGTTGGGGAAGAGCCCTCCCCTGCCCCGCTTATGCCTGTCTCACTACCTGCAATAGCTCAGGCGATTGTTGGGTCATGGAAACTGGCAAGTCTGAAATCCAGAGTTGGCCAAGAAGCTGGACATTCTGGTACGAGTTGATGTTGCGGTCCTGAGTAAATCATCTGCAGGTTGGGCCAGCAGGCAGCCTTTCTCTGTCACAGTCTGAAGGCAGAATCTCTTCTTCCCTGGGGGGACCCTGGCCTTTTCTCTCTAGGTCCTTGCTGCATAAGGTCCACCCATGCTGTGGAGAGTCATCTGCTTTCCTTAAAGTCAACTGATTTCATTGTTAATCTCACCTAAAAAACATCTTCACAGAAATATCTAGCTAGTGTTTGACCAAACAGCTGGGCCCGAGTGACACAGAAAAACCACTCAACCATCAAAATCACTAAAATGTCAACAAATGCCTGGAGGCTTATAGCAACAAGAGGAGTAGGCATCTGTGTAAGCCAAAAATAAAATTCTAAGAACCCCCAACCAGCTGAATGGATTTCTTCTCTTGGCCAAGGGCATTTGAAAATAAACTGAAACACTAATTCAGGCCATGATGGGAATGGGTGGACAGAAATGCCAAACTGTACTCTCCTTCCTTTGGAACTTGGGCACGGCCGACCAGCATTAACATTAAAACAGAGATCTTAAGACTGACAAAACAGATTCTTTGTAGCAATAAGATACCAACATGATAGTAGGACCTGAAACACATAACATTATTTTTCCCAAAAATATATTGCTTTGACATATTTTAAAATGGCCCTGAAAAGCTGTCTCTTTAAGTCTAAGAAACATTTATGATCTACTTTCTCTGAAGCCCGCTACCTGGAGGCTTCATCTGCATAATAAGAACCTTGGTCTCCACAACTCCTTATCTTAACCAGACACTCCCTTCCATTGATTCCAGGGCTTTAGATAGACTCTTAGCCAATTGTCAATCAGAAAATCTTTGAATCTGGAAGCCCCAAGTTCTCGTTGTCCCCTAAAATGTATAAAATAAAGCTGTAGCCCAACCATGTTCTCAGGATCTCCTGAGGGCTGTGTCATGGGCCATGGTCACTCATATTTGGCTCAGAATAAATCTCTTCACATATTTTACAGTTTGACTCTTTTCATGGGCAATAATTAGTGCCCAACATGGGGCCTCAGAGAAGACTCAGGACCCTTGAAGGAGTTGCCTGAAACCAGAGCTATGGTGCATGTGGAAAGCTCCTGCCAACCTCCCCAGTTTCAGCTTCTCCCCAGCTGGAACTGTTGTTAAGTCCTCCTGAGTCCCAGACGTCTTGTTTTGGTTGATGGTCCTTTGTTTATTCTGAGCCTTTGTTTTTTCTACTAGGAAGTTGCTTAGGATCCTAATTTTGGTTTGCAAGTGCATTCTAAAGGGCTTTCTCCATTGAGTTTTCTCCCAAATTAATCTCTATTGGCTTGTCTGTGTATTTGCATGAGGAAGTGAACTGTCATTTTCATACATAAAAGAGGCTGAGCTCCTCAGCTTCAAAGAGAAAGGGCATTTTACTTCTCAAGCTGAAAGGCACCCCTGGGTGACCAGGGCTGAGTGGAAATGTCTGGGGGGATGACCCCCCCGATGACATGCAGCAACCCTACAGGAAATCCCCCAACAAAACTAGTTTTAAAAGACTCGTCTAGGAAATGCATATAAGAGCTGATCACTCAGTTTTGAGCCCTCTCTGAAGCAATAGCCCTCCAGAAAGAGAAACTGAGACACGTAAGAGGGCAGAAACGACTCAGTGGTGAAACACTGTGGCGTCCCACTGACAAGCAGCACACATCAATCCACCACATTAAACCCTGGGTCACAGCACAGTTCCTCCTTTTAAGAAAAAAAAAAGGTGGGAAACAAATCACCTAAGAATGAGGAAAGACAAGAAAAACCACCCCTTTTTAGGCACCCCGTTGGTTCTACGGAGCCTCTATTTGCAAGTGTTTGTGCCAATGAAAGAGTTCAAGGGCATGCCAGGTTTTCTAGCATTCCCGCTGGTTACACATTAGGTCTGTTCTTGTTCACATTTAAAACGAATGGGAAATCACATCAAGGAAAATTCAGAGCACAAAGGCTGACCTTCAGCTATGAAGTTCCTAAGTTCTCTATTTTCATTTCTGCATGCTGTAAGTCTACTATTACTTTTCTACTGGTGTTGAGATAAAAACCACTCTTTGGATCCAACTTTTTAAAAATTTTCTTGTGAACCAGTGAGGTTGTATTGATGCCTCTCAGCTGAAGTTTGGAAGCAAAATCTATAGAATCTTTGTATGGGTGTTTGATGTGTTGCAGACACAAGGCACCAAGTTGACCTAAGTGAAGGAGTACCCATAAATTAAGTAAACAATCCTAGTTGTTTTTCAAGTTCACATGACTTAAATAAAACCTTTAATAAATAAGCTGGCTTTAGAATTTTTAGTAGAATAATACTACAAATTTTTAAAGAATGGTTGACATAATTTTTTGTTTGGTTTTATTGATCAAGCAGTTTCATATTTATCTCAGCCAGATATTATAAGGTGTCCAAAGTTTGGCAGAAGGGTTCCAAAACTATAAACCTAGCCAAAACCAGAATAATCTCTATGTAAATTTGATAAATAAGACATGCAACATTGTTAGCGTAATGAAAACAGCTAAATCCTGAGTGTTTGATAAAATATTCTTATATTTAACCTTAAGAATCTTAGGTAAACACCTGAAATTCACAGCCTATAAAAATTATTAGCAGAGAAATTACTCTAAATGATGACCATCACAGTTTTTATAAATAATCTAGGTAAACTATTGTAAAAAATGAAAATAAATCAATTAGGTAAATGCTTAGGAATAAACGCTTATAAATAAGCTGGAAATATAATTTAGAATCTAAAGATATTAAATTTCAGATATTCATTAAATGTCTGGGTAATTTCCAATTTAAAAATTATAGAAAAAAATTTTCTAAAAAATGAAGTTTTGTCTGATTCAAAGGTTGTTTAAAGATTATTTATGAATCAAGGTAAAAGGAATCAGGAAATAAGAGCTGTAAAGAAAGTTATAGAAATAAAGAGGTATTTTTGGTTAGAAAAATTAAAATAAAAATAATTTTGTATGAGAAAGAATTTTGTATCATAAATTTTTGCCCTAAAATAAAATGACCTGTGTAAGAAAGAGGGATGTTTAGAACAAACCAGAAAATCCAAGCCTTTCAGGAATGATCTGTGTAAGTCTTACTAAGGTTCATATAAAAAAAATTATAAAAAATATTATGTGATTAAGTTGGCCATAATTAAAATGAAATTACAATACTCTTTCTAGAAATGAACTTTGATATTAAAAATACGTAAATACAGGCCAGGAGCAGTGGCTAACACCTGTAATCCCAGCACTTTGGGAGGCCGAGGTGAGCGGATCACCTGAGATCAGGAGTTCAAGATCAGCTTGGCCAACATGGTGAAACCCTGTCTCTACTAAAAATACAAAAATTAGTCAGGCGTGGTGGTGCGTGTCTGTAAACCCAGCTACTTGGGAAGCTAAGGCAGGATAATCCTCTGGGAGGCAGAGGTTGCAACGTGCCGAGATTGTGCCATTGCACTCCAGCCTGGGCAACAGGTTGAGACTGCCTCAAAAACAAACAACAACAAAAAAATCACCTGAATACAAAACTAAATAATTAGTTAGAACAAGAATTTCTTTAAATATTGATTGATGTAATGAAATTGCAAGCTTTTAATTTTTAAATTCTATAACTTTTTTTGAAATTCTTCAAGTTCAACCTCTGCCATGTCCTGCTGCTTCAGCTCTTTCTTTTGAGAAGGCCTGGGATGGCAACTCTCTCTTTCAACATTTGTTGGCTCCTGTAACATCGTTTATTAATAGTCTAAAGTAAGGGAGATAATTTTTGAAAACAGGCAAATGAAAAATCTTACAAGATCTGCCTCTGTTTGTCTGTTACTTCTGTATGTTTATATGTGTCATGTGAAAGTGACATTTCATTGCCAAACAATATGGAAGAGCTCTCATCAAATAGCTTAAAGAAAAGTCACCACTTAGATGAATAGCAGCTACTTCAGGTGCGTTTTAATTCACATGACTTTAGTAATCTTTGGTAAGATTAATTTGGTAAATTTAATCTCACAACTCTCTCCAGTAATTTAAAATCTTGAAGTCATGTTATGCTAAATTAAATAATGCCAGGTTTTTCACTGGGAGTGTGGGTTACTAAGAGTTAGAATAGTAGAACAGTAAAGTGTGTTGTTGATGAGGTTTATAAAAACATGAAGTTGTGGTTTCGCTAAAGAAAATGTAATTTTTCTAGTTTAGAGGCTGTTTAAGGGTCAGTTTAAAGTAAAGGAAATGTTATAGAGATGAAACTATATAGATAAAGAGAAAAGATACAAGGGTGGGGAATGAGGAACCTTTTACTCTTGGGTGTCCGTGTAGTGAACCGTCCTATGCAGCTGAGCTGGGCTGCACTCAGTTACGGAAGGCGAAAGTTACCAGGGGAATTGACAGATGGCTCACACTCCCAGGGAGTCGGTTCACTGAATGCATGAGAAATGCAAACTAATAAAAAAAAAAGCAAAACATTTAATTCCTTGGTCATTGTTATCTCTAATAGCTGAAATGAAAATGAAAGAGAGTGCTGGGTTGACCCTTAAGGCTGGTCCAAGCTCAGATGTGGGTCTGTTTCAGCTCAGGCCACTAAGCTCAAAGCTACCCACAAAAAGAAAAATTAAACCAGGGCAACACAAAGTACTTCTGAGTCCTGTAATTACCAAAAAGATAGTCAATGTGGGGGAAGGGGAAACTAACTATTAAGACCAGAGGGTATAATATAAAGAAATTGTTCCACCTTGTAGATTGGTGTCATCAGATTCCTGAGAAATCTTTACTAAAATGAATTGTAAAAATAACTACCTGAAGAACAGTATCTTCTGTTTTAAATGCTACTGAATGAAAGAGCATGTTTTTGTTGATGAAGAACTCACACCTCGCTATTAAACATTTGCTGATGAATATATGTGATCCAAACTCAGAGAAGGCTATTCCTGAGGGAATGCCCAGCCTGGTCTTATCGTGGACATGTGTGAGATGGACACTGGTGTGAGAGATGGTCACTCTCCACCAGAACTGTCCTCATGCGTGCTGCAGTGCAGAGAAGGTACACATGACAGTTGGCCTCAGGGTGGTGGGTGGGCCTGCCTTTTGGACCCCAGAGCAACAGCTGGTGCAACTCAGCTCCTGTGCCCCATGGGCTCAGCTGCCAGCCACCCTTCCTGGGCTATGTTTGTTTTTTTTTTTTAACTAGAAACCCCTCATTCAAGCATGCATAAAAAATTGTCTAATACTGAAATACTAGAAACTAATTCAAAAACATTTAAACTCTGCCTGCACCAACAGTAGACATTCACTTGCTATGTAAACTTGGGTCAGTTTTCTTTTCTTTCTTTTTTTTTTTTTTTTTGAGACGGAGTCTCACTCTGTCACCCAGGGTGGAGTGCAGTGGCACGATCTTGGCTCACTGCAACCTCCGCCTCCTGGGTGATTCTCTTGCCTCAGCCTCCTGAGTAGCTGGGACTACAGGTGCGTGCGACCACACCTGGCTAATTTTTTGTATTTTTAGTAGAGATGGGGGTTTCACCATGTTAGCCAGGATAGTCTCGATCTCCTGACCTTGTGATCCAACTGCCTTGGCCTCCCAAAGTGCTGGGATTACAGGTGTGAGCCACTGCGCCCAGACAATTTGAGGCAGTTTTCTAGTCTCTACTAGTCTTAGATTCCTCATTTATAAAATTAAAATAATAATGTAAAATATTGTGTGCATGCATAGTGTTACACCCAATAACTAGAAAAATACTGATAGGCACAGGATGCAGAGAAATTCTAGGCAGAAAAGGACAGGGTCTCTGGCAATGGTCCCACCTTCCAGCCTGGAACTGCTGCCCAAAGAGAGAACTTTACATCTCTGTTTTTCCCACTCAAATGATGCCTTTTTAAAAACCATCCATGGCCTGCCTCTACCCCACATCCTGTGCCCCTGACCTGACTGGCAGAGGGCAGAGAGAAGGAGAGAAGAGAAAAAGCAGCCAAACATCGAAGAGCAGCAGCTTGACTTTTGAGGGACAGCTTGACAGCGGGACTTCAGAGAAGAGTCTGCCTGGAGATGGCCAGACTCCAGGGGAAGATCACCTTCCTGTGTCATCCCCCTTTCAGCTCCCCTTCCCACTGCAAGCCACTTTCATCAGCAATAAAATCCTCTGCATTCACCACCATTCGATTTGTTCATGCAACCTCATTCCTCCTGGACATCAGACAAGGACTTGGGTGTGGGTGCAAAAGGCTGTCACACTGATCTTCTACTGAGCTGTTAACACTTAAGCCATCTGCAGACAGCAAAGATAAAACAGCACACTGTAACGTATGCCCTTTTAGGCTTCAAGGTTCGTGGGTACATACCCCCTAGATGTTACCACCAGGGTGCATGGAGTTTTGGTCCTGTCAGTGTCCAAAAGTGCTTGCTCCAGCTCTTGCACCTGCTCACCTGCACGCTCCCTCTCCCACAGGGGGTTGAGAGCTGTAGGCCAAGTAAATGAGGCACCTCTGTCTCGAGGCCCGTGAAGTGGTTGAGGAAAATTTTGCATTTCATCTGGGGGCTTTCCCAGGGTACGTTGCAAGGGTGAGTAAATGCAGATTTGCCCTATCTGTTTCTTTCTGTCTTCAGACTTTCCTCTGAACTAAGCACTTGAAGGGGACAGGAAGCAACTGTACCCTCTCTCTGTTTCTTTCAGGTGAAAGGAATGTTGGCTCTGTTTCTCCTCATGAAAGTGGAGCCATTGCATGGGACTGGAATAAAGTTCTGGGGCAACTGAAGGCATCTGGCCAATGCCACTCCTTGGTGCTGCCAGAAGGCCACATGACTGAACCTGGTCCCCAACCACCTGTTAAGGTTCAGCCAAGACCCCCAGACTTTTCTATGGTATATTTCCTTCCTTCTTTCATGGTTTGAAATGGCTCCTATCTCTTCTTTTATAGTGTTAAGGGTTTTGCTGCAAACTGCTGACATGTTACTAAGTACGGTGAGAGATTGGCCCAGCCATCAGGTAGCAATTGAGATCAATATGATTTCCGTCTGTTTTTAGAGGTTCCATCCCCCCTCCACCCCCACAGTTGCAGGTACATGCTGTGCACAGTGGCTCCTCTCCCGGCTGGAGGGCCTGGGCATGTCCACTGCATGCATGTGTCATGCCCAGTGGCCAAGCCAGGTGAGAGTGGGAGTGAGCTATGCATGACACCCGGGCCCCAGGGCAGCCTCAGGGGCCAGGGACCCTGTACAGCCAGCTGGCCAGTGCTTCCTGCTCGCCATCCCCTCCCGCCATACACCCACAGAGCCTTTCTTCCCCTGGCCAAGGAGTTCAGCTTGGTCCAAACTGGGGGAGAGATACAGTGATTAAAGGAACCCATTTGCAGAAAGCAAGAGTTCCCCCCTCTTAAGCCTCTTTTTTCTTTCCTTTTCAATGTGAGAGGGTTCTTCTCCTACCTCAACACTCTGCTTATAACAGGGAGGCAACAAAGGAGTGACACCACTGACTGTTAACTGCAAGTTTGGCAAAACCCGTGTGAGAATTAATCTAAATGGACCCATGCACACCCTGAGACACCTTTTTGGCCCAAATTTGATTCCAAGCTTCGAGTTGAAGCCCTAGAAGGAAAACCAGATCTGAGAAATCCAAGGCAAGGTAACAGGCACAGTATAAATGGGCAGGACTATTTCCTGATGATTAAGCCCCTGCTTCATGGGAGGAGGCCATGATCCATGGCATAGATGGGGCCCAGGTAACCCAAAGGTTGCTGACAGTAGGAGGGATGAAGGCATAGGTGAGTGTGGACAACTCCTACTCTCTAGGCCCTCCCTGCCTAATGGGTGCAGGCCGCAATGGCACCCATGGATGGTGTCCATCCAAGGTCACTGAGTCTTGGGGATTAAAAAAAAAAAAACAGAAGAGAAAAGGGGGATGTCCACATTCTCTCTCCCTCACACCCCAAGTTTTTGCTGAAAGAAGCAAAGGAAACGAGGGACACCTATCTCCCTATCTTTGAGAATGGGCAACCAGCTATCTTCATCACCCCCAGTCTGTACTCCCTGGAGTGGATCCTCAATCACTGAGACTGCTTTGACCCTCAGACTCTGGAGGAAAAATTCCTCATAGCCTTCTGCCCATAGATTTGGCTGAATTATGATCTGTGGGAAGGGCTAGCTTGGCCTCAGGAAGGAAGCATTCATTTCAATACCAACCTGCAGTTAGACCTTTTCTGTAAACCTGAGGATGACAAGTGGCCTGAGGCCCCATACGTGCAGGCTTTCTATACCTTGCAGGGTAATCCAGACCTTTGCTGACAGTTTAGGACTGACCCAGCCCTTCTGTTTGCCATCTCAGGAGAGGCTGCAAGGGGCAATCCCAGGGAACTAAAGAAATTAACCCTAGAGGCCCCTCCAGCAGAGGAGCCAGCTCCCTCTGGCCCTGTTCTTCTGGTCCACCCCATCCTCCCTATCCAGCTTCTCTCTCTCACTTGCCCCCACCTAGAAATCCTCACCCTAGATAAGCCCCAGTCTCACTCTTGCCCTTCCAACAGATGCCTGGCGAGTTTGGCCCCAGTAAGTTCCAGGTCCCCTCTCTCTACAGGACTGAAGGCAAATGAAGGGGGATCTGGCAAGTTTTAAGATGACCCTGACAGATATATAGAGGCTTTCCAGAATTTAACCTCAGTATTTGAACACTCCTGGAAAGACATTATGTTACTTTTGAATCAAACCCTGACTAACAGTGGAGAAGCAGACTGCTCTGCAAGTGGTAAAGGAATTTGGGGAAGAGCTTTGTATCACATGTAGTGCCAGGGAAGGAGTCAAACTTTATCCAAATGGAAGAGAAGCAGTACCAGTGGATGACCCTAAATGGCATCCCAAAGGCCTGATGGGAGAATGGAAGAGGAGATACTTTCAAGTGTGTATAATGGAGGGCTTACATAGTACTAGGACCAAGCCTCTCAATTATAGCAACCTATCTATGAAAGACAAGATATTTGATGAGAATCCCACTACCTTCCTGGAAAGGCTAAGAGAGGCCTTGGTAAAGTACCTTTCTATCTACTGATTCAGTTGAGAGGCAACTAATCCTAAAAGATAAATGTATTATTTAGGCGGCCCCTGATATTAGGAGAAAGCTGTGAAACAGGCCCTTGGACCAGATAGCACTTTAGAAAACCTCCTGAAAGTGGCCACCTCAGTCTTTTATAATAGAGATAGGGAGGTCCAGGAGAGAGAGAGAGGAAACACAGGAAAGAGGCAGAGGACTTAATGGTCACCATGCAAGCCCACAAACCCCAGAACTCCCAAGGTGCACCTGTTAACTGCTACAGATGTGGTAAGCTGGGGCATTTTAAGGATTGCCTAGGCAGCATGAGGAAGCCACTCCAACCCTGTCCAATCTGCAATGGGGACCACTGGAAGGTTGACTGTCCCCAGGGACACTGGTCACTGGATCCAGAACCAGTCTCCCAAATGGTCCAGCAGCAGAACTGATGGGTCCTGGGGCTCCTCTTCCCAGCTCCAGTGGTCCAGACCACCATTACCATCCAGGAGCCCTAGGTAATTCTGGAATTCGAAGAGAGGAAAGTGGACTTCCTTTTGGACACTGGGGCTGGTCTCTTGGTTCTCCTCTCCAATCCAGACCCCCTCTCCTCCATTAGCACAACCATGAGGGGTGTCTCAGGAAAGCCTTTAACCCATTTTTTTTCCAAGCTCTTAGTTGTAGTTGGGGAGATCTCTTGTTCACCCGTGACTTTCTAATTGTCTGAAAGCCCAACTCCTCTGTTAAGCAGGGATATTCTGGCCCACATTGGGACCCCATCCTGATGGCCCAGGACAAACTCTTTGTCTCCCCCTAGAGGAAACCAATACTAACCCAGAAGTTTGAGCAATTCAAGGGAAGATTGGCCAAGCCACAACCACCATACCTGTGTGGGCCCACCTTAAAGATCCCTCCTCCAATCATAACCAGAAACAATATCCCCTGAAATCAGAAGTTAGGAAAGGACTCAAAGCCGTCATTGATAACTTAAGGTTGCAGGGCCTCCTCAAACCCTGCAACATCCCTTGTAATATCCCAATACTGGGGGTACAAAAACCCAGCAGGGAATGGAGGCTACTTTGGGACCTCTGCCTCATTTCACCTGGTGGTTCCCAATCCATATACTCTGCTAGCTCAAATACCTGAGGGAACTAAATGGTTCAGAGTCATGGATCTAAAGGATGCCTTCTTCTGCATACCATTACACCCCAACTCTCAGTATTTATCTGCATTTGAGGATCCCTCTAACCAAATCACCCAGTTAACCTGGACAGTGTTACCTCAGGGATTCTGAGATGGCCCCCACTTGTTTGGACAGACACTGTCAAGGGACCTCTCTGAGTTCCTTTATCCTCAGGTTAAACTTTTATAATATGTAGATGACATTCTCCTCTGTGCTCTGAGGAAATCTCTCAGGAGGGCAGTAAGGCTCTTTTTAATTTTTGGCTAACAGAGGATATAAGGTTTAAAAAAATCTAAAGCTCAGTTCTGCCAGCTTCAGTGAAGTACCTAGGCCTGGTCTTGTCAGAGGGAACCAGAGCATTCAGTGAGAAAAGGATTAAGGCCATCTCTTCCTTTCCCCTCCCCACAACCCTCAAGCAACTAAGGGGATTCTTAGGCATTACAGCATTTTGCAGACTATGGATACCTGGGTATGGTGAAATAGCTCAGCCCTTATACCACCTAATAAAGGAGACTCAGACAGCTAAAACTCACTGTCTAATTTGGGAACCAGAGGCTAGAAAGGCCTTTGACCAACTAAAACAAGCCTTGCTTAAGGCACCAGCCCTTAGTCTCCCCATACGGAAGATGCTCAATCTTCATGTGTTAGAAAGAAAAGGAATGGCACTGGGAGTTCTAACACAGGCCCACAGTCCAGCCCAGCAGCCTGTAGGCTACCTAAGTAAGGAGCTTGATTTGGTAGCTAAAAGATGGCCAGCCTGCCTCTGGGTGGTTTCAGCAGTAGCCTTGCTGGTATCAGCAGCTACTAATTTAACCATGGGGTATAACTTCAATGCTTACATTCCACATAATGTGGCAGGACTGCTGTCTTCTAAGAAGAGTCTCTGGCTAATGGACAATGATCTCCTCAGATATCAAGCTCTGCTATTAGAGGAATCTGCAGTCCAATTAAGAACCTGTTCCTCCCTGAATCCAGCCGCCTTCCTCCTTCCCTTGAGGGAGAATCTCAAGGAAACTCCCTTAGAGAACCCAGACTGGATTCTCTTTATGGACAGAAGTTGTTTTGTAGAACAAGGGACATATAAAGTAGGGTATGCAATAGTTACCCTGAGTGATACTGCTGACAGCACACCTCTCTCCTCAGGCACAAGTGCTCAATTAGCCAAACTAATTGCCCTCATCAAGGTGCTTGCATTAAGCAAAGGGAAAGAAGTTAACATTTATACTGATTCTAAGTACAATTTCCTAATCCTCCATGCCCATGCCACTATCTGGAAAGAGAGAAACTTCCTCACAGCTAATGGGTCTCCCATTAAATGCCATCAGAAAATTAATAGACTATTATCCTTGGTTTTCCTCCCATGGGAAGTGACAGTAATACATTGTAAAGGCCACTGAAAAAGAATGGGTGAAGTGGCTGAGGGAAATAGGTTGACAGACCAAGCAGCTAAATCAGCAGCAAGGGGGCCCCAGGTCTCTGACCCACTTGAAGGTCCACTCATCTGAGAGGGCCCAATCAGGGAAATACAACCTCAATAGTCTGCTGCAGAAATAGAATGGGCCACCTCTCATGGATACACCATTTAGTCCTCCAGGTGGCTACAATTGAAGGACAGCAAGTCTCATCTACTAGCTGCCAACCAACAGAAAGTTCTTAAAAGCCTTCCTCAGGCCTTCCACTAGGTAAGAAAAAAACCTCAATTGGTCCAGAGATTGTTCTCAGGTAAAAACCTGATACAAATGGTTAAACGAGCTGTTAATGCTTGTGAGGCTTGCCTTAAAAATAATCCTCTCAAGTGATGGCTTCTTCCCCCAGGAACCCAAAAGATAGGAGGCTACCCAGTGGAAGACTGGCAGATGGATTTCACCCACATGTCAAAGGCAAGGGGCATCCAATATCTCTCAGTATGGATAGATACCTTCACTAACTGGGTAGAAGCATTTCCATGTTGAACAGAGAAAGCCTCTGAGGTGATAGAAGTACTAATCAATAACATAATTCCTCATTTTAGACTTTCTAAGTACCTCCAGAGTAATAATGGCCCCTTGTTCAAGGTGGCTGTCACCCAGGGGGTCTCAAAGGCACTAGGCATACAGTACCATTTTCATTGTGCTTGGAGACCACAATTCTCAGGAAAGGTGAAAAAGACAAATGGTATTATCAAAAGGCACACCAGGAAACTGTCTCAGGAGACTTATGTCCACTGGACTACCCTTCTCTACATAGCCCTACTATGTATTAGAAACACCCCTTCAAAGCTGGGTGTAAGTGTCTTTGAAATGATGTATGGACAGCCTTTTCTCACCAATGATTTCTTGCTAGACCAAGAAACTTCTGATTTTATTAAACACATTACTTTTTTAGCTCATCTCCAACAGGAACTAAAATATCTGTCAGAGGCCCAATCCCATGAACCAGAGCCACTTCTATTCAACCCAGGAGACTTGGTGCTGCTAAAGGTACTACCTTCCCTTTCTCCTTCTCTAAGCTCAGATTGGAAGGAACCTTACACTGCTTCTTTCTACTCCTACTACAGTGAAGGTCACTGGAATAGACTCTTGGATTCATTATACCCAAGTAAAGGCCTGGGAGGCCAATGGAGTTACCTCCATCGACCCAGAAGAACACCCAAAGTACCAGTGTGAAGAGATTGGTGATCTCAAGCTAAAAACCACAAAAGATTAGTGTTCACAATTCATCTTCCATGGATATCCTCTGTAGTCTTGCCAATGCTTGCTGTTTTTACCTTTGTTCTGCTCTATATCATGGGGTACACTGCTGTTTTCAGAATGATTACCACATTTCACTTGTTATTTCTGTAATCTTCGACACTAAATTCTTTCCTTTTAACTCCTTTTTGTATAATACATATATTTGATCCTGCATACTTAACCTTGTAAAACTTGTTTCTTCTTGCCTAGAGTCCATCAAACTCCAAACAGTCAGGCAACCAAAGCTTTAGATGATTTTTGCCAGGGACCCTTAGGTAGACCTCTGGGAGGAATCTGACTGCCATTCTCCCCAAAACAATGCCCACTGTCAGCAGAAAGTAGCTAAGACTGCTCATCATCTATATTCTAATTGCAGTTTGATGTGACTCTTCGGTGTGGGGGTAGGGGGATGATAGGGACAGAAAGCAGAGAAATTCTAGGCAGAAAAGGGTGGGGTCCCTGGCAATGGCCCCACCCTCAATCTTGTTACTGTGGCCCAGTGAGAACATTACATCCCTGTTTTCCTGCTCAAATTGTGCCTTTTCCAAAATCATCCATGGCCCACCCCGCTCCCCATTCTGTACCCATGAAAACTCCTGACCTGACTGGCAGAGGGCAGAGAGAAGGAGAGAAGAAAAGAAGAAGCCATACATCAGAGAGAAGCAGCTTGATTTCAGAGGGATGGCTTGATGGTGGGACTTTAGAGAAGAGTCTAGCTAGAGATGGCCGAACTCCAGGGGAACGTCAGCTTCCCACCCCATCCCCCTTCCAGCTTTCTTTCCCACTGAGAGCCAGTCTCATCGGCAATAAAATCCTCCGCATTCATCACCATTTAATTTGTTTGTGCGACCTCAATCCTCCTGGACACTGAAAAAGGACTCAGGTATGGGTTCAAAAGGCAGTCACACTGACCCTATGCTGAGCTATTAACACTTAAGCCATCCATGGATGGCAAAGCTAAAAGAGTGCATTGTAACACACACCCTCTAGGGCTTCATGGATTGTGGGTACCCCCCTAGACACTGCTGCAGGGCCACACGAAGTTTTGCTCCCACTGGCATCCCAAAGTGCTCGCTGTGGCTCCTGCACCCACTCACCTGTGTGCACACCCTCTGATATGATTTGGCTCCGTGTCCTTACCCAAATCTCGTCGTGTAACTCCCATAATTCTCTTGTGTTGTGGGAGGGACCGGGTGAGAGACGACTGAATCATAGGGGCAGGTCTTTCCTCTGCTGTTCTTGCGATAGTGAATGGGTCTCATGAGATCTGATAGCTTTAAAAACAAGAGTTTCTCTGCACAAACTCTCTTTTTTGCCCGCCACCATCCACGTAAGATGTGACTTGCTCCTCCTTGCCTTCTGCCAGGATGTGAGGCCTCCCCAAGCCATGTGGAACTGTAAGTCCAATTAAACCTCCTTCTTTTGTAAATTGCCCGGTCTTGGGTATTTCTTTATCGGCAGTGTGAAAATGGACCAAAACACCCTCCCTCGAGCAGTTGAGAACTGCAGGCTAAGTGAGGCACTTCAATCTCAAGGCTCATGCAGCCTAAGTGAGGCACTTCCACCTCAAGTCTCAGGCAGGCTAAGTGAGGCACCTCAACCTCAAGGCTCATGCAGGCTAAGTGAGGCACTTCCACCTCAAGGTTCATGTAGGCTAAGTGAGGCACCTCAATCTCAAGGCTCATGCAGCCTAAGTGAGGCACTTCCACCTCAAGGCTCATGTAGGCTAAGTGAGGCACCTCAATCTCAAGGCTCATGCAGGCTAAGTGAGGCACCTCAACCTCAAGGCTCATACAGGCTAAATGAGGCAACTCAACCTCAAGGCTCATGCAGCCTAAGTGAGGCACCTCAATGTCAAGGCTCATGCAGGCTAAGTGAAGCATCTCAACCTCAAGGCCCTTGCAGGCTAAGTGAGGCACCTCAATCTCAAGGCCCATGCAGGCTAAGTGAGGCACTTCAATCTCAAGGCTCACGCAGGCTAAATGAGGCACCTCAATCTCAAGGCTCATGCAGGCTAAGTGAGGCACCTCAATCTCAAGGCTCATGCAGGCTAAGTGAGGCACCTCAATCTCAAGGCCTATGAAGGGGTCAAGTGAAATTTCCCATTTCAATACAACACAATATTATATTGTGATTTGATTTGCATATAACTATATTTCCCCAATTAAATTATAAGCAATTTGAATATGAGTGCATAATTGATGCCCAGTAAATATTTGCTGTTTGATTTAAAATATATTTGTTAAATATATAGGTTAAGTGCAATGACATGTTCTTATAGAGGGAGAACACTTGGTTTCTCTTGTTTTTCTTTTCTGTTAACTTCAATCTAAGGAGAAGTCTAATGCATATTTATCTAATTTCTTAATACATATGCAGTCAAAAGACAAACAAGTCTCTCTCAGCACAGTTATTTTTTTCTAATTCTCAGAATATGTCAACAGCTTCTATTGCTCAAACAAAATACAAACCTTTAAAAAGAAGTTGGTTCCCAGAGTGGCAATTTCTTCTGAAATTATTAGCTAGCTCTAACAGCACATTTTCTGACTTACATTTAGAGAGTGCATTAGTCAGGGTTCTCTTGAGAAACAGACAATAGGAGATACACATGCACACATGGACAAATAGATTGATTATAAGACATTGGCTAACATGATTACTGAAGCTGAGAATTCCCACAATCTTCTGTCTGCAAGTTGGAGACCCAAGGAAGTCAGTGGTCAAGTTCAAAGGCCTAGAGCCAGAGAGCCAATAGTGTAGATTCCAGTCCAAGTCTGAAGGCCTGAGAGCCAGGAACACCCAGAGAAGATGGATGTTCCAGCTCAAGCAGCCAGGCAGAGAATACAGCACTCTTCCACTTTCAATTCTATTCAGGCCCTCAGGGAATCGAATATGCCCACCCAAATTAGGGAGGGCCATCTGCCTCACCCAGTTCTCTACTCAAACGCCAGTGTCTTCCTGACACACCCTTGTGAGAACACCCAGGATAATGTTTAACCAAATACCTGGGCATCCCATGGTTCACTCAAGTTGACACATACAATTAACCATCACAGAGTTATTTTTAGTGACATATCTTAACAGTAAGGAGAATACATTCAATATAAAGAATCCAAGATAAATGGCAGAAAATGTAATCTATATTCCCAAAATAGACCAAACATGACAAAACACTAGAAGTTCTTCTTAGTGAGAAAGCAATTTCTATGCTTTTATATACATATATTTAAAAATTCTGGCAGAGTAAGATGATGGAATGGAAACCTACACCATTCATCCCCCTGCTGGAACACCATGGAACACCGTATTTTTGTTGTTGTTGTTGTTGTTTTGTTTTTGTTTTTGTTTTGGACAAAGTCTTGTTCTGTTGCCCAGGCTGGAGTGCAGTGGTGTGATCTAAGATCACTTCAGCCTCTACCTCCTGGGTTAAGTGATTCCTGTGCCTCAGCCACCCAAGTAGCTGGGATTGCAGGCATGAGGCACCACATTGAGTTAATTTTTGTATTTTTAGTAGACATGGGTTTTTGCCACGTTGGCCAGGCTGGTCTCGAACTCCTGGCCTCAAGTGATCTGCTAATCTCAGCCTCCCAAAGTGCTGGGATTACAGGCATGAGCCACAACACCCGGCCTTGGAACACCATATTTTAACAATTATCTGCACGCAGAAAAGCTCCATCACAAGAACCAAATATCAGGTGAGGAATCACAGTATCTGGTTTTAACTTCATATCACTGAAAAAGGCATGAAGGAGGGCAGGAGAGACAATCTTGAGGACTGCTGTCACCCGTCCCCCAGCCCCTGGCAGCACCCATGTGGCACAGAGTTTAGGCACTCTGTGGAGGGAAAGCACAGCGACTGGAAAACTTTACGTTGAACTCAGTGCTGCCCAGTCACAGCAGAGAATGGTGGGCTCAGCAGCACCGACGCATGGAGGAAGCATTTGGAGCAGCCCTAGCCAGAGGAAAATTGCTCATGCCAGCAGTGAGAACTTGAATTTCTTGGCAAGCTTTTCCACTGTGGGCTGAAGTGCTCTGGGGTTCTAAATAAACTTGAAAGGTAGTCTAGGATCCAAGGACTACAATTCCTAGGACTGCAATTCTAAGGCTGGGCTGAGAGCCAGTGGACCAGGGTGACACATGACCTAGGGTGGCTAAGGGAGTGCTTGCACCACCCCTCCCCCAAACCCAGGCAGCACAGCTCATAGCAATGACAATGACTCCTTCCTTCTGCTTAAGGAGGGGAGAGTGACGACTAAAGAGGACTTTGTCTTGCACCTTGGATACCAGTTCAACCACAGTAAGATAGGGCACGGGGCAAAGTCATGAGACCTCCCTTCCAGGCCCTATCTCCTGGACATTTCTAGATGCACTTTGGGCCAAAAAAGAACCCACTGCCTTGAGGAGAAGGACCCAGTCCTGGCAAGATTTATTGTCTGCTAAAAAGCCCTGGTGCCTGAATAACCAGCAGCAATACCCAGGGAGTACACTGTGAGCCTTAGGCTCTGAGACGTGCTGGCTTAACGAGTGGCCCAGAACACTCCCAGCTGGGGAGGCTATGCTGAAAGATTCCTTCAGTTCGAGAAAAGCAGAGTGAAAATCGAAGGGGACTTCATTTTGCACCTTAGGTATCAGCTTGAACACAGTAGGTTAGAGAAACAAACAGGCTCTTGGGGTCCCTGAGTCCAGGCCTAGGCTTTCAGGCAGGATTTCTGGACCTACCATGAGTGAGAGGGAAGCCCACTGCCCTGAAGCGTGAATCCCAGGCCTGGAAGCATTCACCACAATCTGATGGAAGAGCCTTTGGGCTTTAAGTGAACATCAGTGGTGGCCTTGCAGAACCCCTGTGGACCGGTGGTGGTGGCGGCCACAGGGAAAGGTTCTTCTGCCTATGGAATGGGGAGGAAAAGCAGGAAAGACTTTGTAGTGTAGTATGAGAGCCAGCTTAGCCACAGTAGAATAGGATATATGGTAAACTGCTAAGGTTTTTTACTCTAATCCTTGGCTCCCAGGCAGCATCTCTGGACATGCCCAGGGCCTGGGAGAACTCACTACCCTGAAGGGAATGGCCTTGGGCAAGAGCCAGTGATATGCAAGCTTCAGGTTTCAGCCAGCACAGTACCAGTGGTGGTGGTCACAGGGGTGCTTATGTCACTCCACCCCCAGTGCCAGGTGGCTCGAGAGAGAGAGAGAAACTTCATTTGTTTGGGGAAAGGTAAGGGAAAAGAATAAGAATCTCTGCCAGGTAATCCAGAGAATTCTTCTGGATCTTATCCAAGACCACCAAGGGAGTACCTCTATGAGTCTACAAAAACCACAGCATTACTGGGCTTGGGGCCCAGGTCCCTTCAAATCCCTGGAAATCCTTCCCAAGAAGGACAGATACAAATAAGCCCAAACTGTGAAGACTACAATAAATACCTAACTCTTCAATGCCTAGACACTGACAAACATCTACAAGCATCAATGCCATCCAGGAAGACATGACTTCATCAAATGGACTAAATAAGGCACCAGGGACCAATCCTAGAGAAACGGATCTATATGACCTTTCAGACAGAGAATTCAAAATAGCTCTTTTGAGGAAACCCAAAGAAATTCAAGGTAACACAGAAAATAAATTCATAATTTTATCAGTTAAATTTAACAAGGAAATTGAAGTAATTAAAAAGAATCAAGCAGAAATTCTAGAGTTGAAAAGTGCAACTGAAAAGTGCTGAAGAATGGATCAGAGTCTCTTAATAGCAGAATTGATCAATTAGTGAGCTTGAAGACACGTTATTTGAGAAGACACACAGAGGAGAAAAAATAAAAAAATAAAAAACAATAAAGCGTGCCTACAAGATCTAGAAAAAAGCCTCCAAAGGGCAAATCTAAGAGTTATCAGGCTTAAAGAGGAGGCAGAGAAAGACATAGGGGCAGAAAGTTTATTCAAAGGGATAATATCAGAGAGAACCTCCCAAACCTACAGAAAGATTAACATTCAAGTATGAGAAGGTTATAGAACACCAAGCAGATTTAACTCAAAGAAGACTGTCTCAGGGCATTTAATAATCAGACTCCCAAAGGGCAAGGATAAATAAAGGATTTTAGAAGCAGCAAGAGAAAGAGAAACAAATAACATATAATGGAGCTCTAATACATCTGGCAGAAGACTTTTCAGTGGAATCTTTACAGGCCAGGAGACAGCAGCATGACATATTTAAAGTGCTGAAGGAAAAAAAAAACTTTTAGTCTAGGATAGTATACCTGGCAAAAATATCCTTCAAGCATGAGAGAGAAATAAAGACCTTTCCAAGCAAAAGCTGAGGGATTTCATCAACACCAAACCAGTCCTGCAAGAAATGCTAAAGAGAGTTATTTAATCTGAAAAAAGGATGTTAATGAGCAAGAAGAAATTATCTGAAAGTACAAAACTCACCACCAATAGTAAGCACACAAAAAACACAAAATAATATAACACTGTAATGGTGTGTAAACTACTCTTGTCTTAAGTAGAAAGACTAAATGATGAATCAATCAAAAATAAAAACTATGACAACTTTTCAAGACACAGATAATACAGTAAGACATAAAGAGAAACAACAAAAAGTTAAAAAGGAGGGGGTCAAAGTTAAAATGTAGAGTTATTAGTTTTCTTTTTGTATGTTTGTATATGCAATGAGTGGTATGTTTTCATCAGTTTAAAAGAATTGGTTATAAGATAGTATTTGCAAGTCTTCTGGTAACCTCAAATCAAAAAACATACAATGGATACACAAAATTTTTTTAAAAAACAAGAAATTAAAGCATGCCACCAGGGAAAATCACCTACACTAAAAGGAAGGCAGACAGGAAAGAAGAAAGAGAAGATTGCAAAGCAACCAGAAAACAAATAATAAAATGGCAGGAGTAAGTCCCTAATTATCAATAATAACCTTAAATGTAAATGGACTAAACTCTCTAATCAAAAGACACAGAGTGGCCGAATGGATGAAAAAAAAACAAAAAACAAAACCCAATGACCTGTTGCCTACAAGAAACACACTTCACCTGAAAAGATAAACCTTGACTGAAAATAAAGCATAGGAAAATGTTATTCCATGCAAATGGAAACCAAGAAAGAATATGAGTAGCTATACTTAAATCAGAAAAAAATAGATTTCAAGACAAAAATCATAAGAAGAGACAAAAAATGTTATTATATAATGATAAAGAGGTCAATTCAGCATGAAGATATAATGATTATAAATATATATGTACCCAACACTGGAGCACCCAGATATATACAGCAAATAGTATTAGAACTAAAGACAGAGATAGACCCCAATAATAGTTGGAGACTTCAACACCCCACTTTTAGCATTGGACACATCTCCCAGATAGAAAATCAACAAAGAAACATCAGACTTAATCTGCACTATAGGAAAAATTGACTTATATACTCACAGAGCTTTTCCTACATTGGCTTCAGAATACACATTCTTCTCCTCAGCACATGGATCATTTTCAAGGGTAGATCATATATTAGGTGACAAAACAAGTCTTAAAACATTTTTAACAACTGAAATAATATCAAACTTCTTTTCTGACCACAATGGAATAAAACTAGAAAATAATAAGAGGAGGAATTTTGGAAACTATACAAATACATGGAAATTAAGTAATATGCTCGAATGACCAGTGGGTCAATGAAGAAATTTAGAAGGAAATTGAAAAATTTCTTGAGACAAATAATAATGAAAACACAACATACCAAAACCTGTGGGATATAGTGAAAACAGCACTAAAAGGGAAATTTATAGCTGTAAGTGCCTATATCATTAAAGAAGAAAAGCTTCAAATAAATAACCTAATGATGCATCTTAAAGAACTACAAAAGCGGCCAGGCGTGCTGGCTCATGCCTGTAATCCCAGAACTTTGGGAGGCAAAGGCAGGTGGATCATGAGGTCAGGAGATCAAGACCATCCTAGCTAACATGGTGAAACCCTCCATCTCTATTAAAAATACAAAAAAAGTAGCCAGGTGTGGTGGTAGGCGCCTGTAGTCCCAGCTACTCTGGAGGCTGAGGCAGGAGAATGGCGTGAACACGGGAGGCGGAGCTTGCAGTGAGCCGAGATCGTGCCACTGCACTCCAGCCTGAGCAACAGAGTGAGACTCCGTCTCAAAAAAAAAAAAAAAAAAAAGAACTACAAAAGCAAGAGCAAACTGAACCCAAAATTAGGAGAAAAGAAATAAGGATTGAAGAAGAATAAATAATTTGAAATGAAGAAAAAAAACACAAAACATCAATGAAACAAAAAATTGGTTTTTTTAGAAGATAAAATTATTGACAAACCATTAGCCAGACCAAAAAGAGAAAGAGAAGACCCAAATAAACAAAACCAGAGATAAAAAAAAAGGAGACATTACAACTGATACCACAGAAATTCAAAGGATCATTAGTGGCCACTATGAATGATTATTTGCCAATAAATCGGAAAATCTAGAAGAAATGGATAAATTCTTAGACATATACAACCTAAGATTGAGCCATAAAGAAATCCAAAACAGACCAATAACAAGTAGGGAGATTGAAGCCATAATAAAAAGTCTCTCAATAAGGAAATGCCAAGGACTTGATGACTTCACTGTTACATTCTACCAAACATGTAAAGAACTAATACCAGTCCTACTCAAACTGTTCCAAGAAATAAATGAGGGGATACTTCCAAATTCATTCCATGAGGCCAGTATTTTACCTGATACCAAAACCAGACAAAGACACATCCTAAAAAGAAAACTACAGTCCAATATTTCTGATAAATATTGATGCCAAAATTCTCAACAAAATACTAGCAAACAAAATTCAACACTATGTTAAGAAAGATCATTGATCATGATCAAGTAGGATTTATCCCAGGGATGCAAGAATGGTTTAACATATTCCAATCAATCAATGTGATACATCATATTGATAGAATAAAAGACAAAAACCGTATGATCATTTCAATCAATGCTGCAAATATATCTGATAAAGTTCAACATCTCCTCATGATAAAAACCCTCAAAAAAGTGGATATAGAAGGAAAATATCTCAACATAATAAAAGACATATATGACAGACTCACAGCTAGTATCATACTAAATGGGGAAAAACTGAAAGCCTTTCCTCTCAGATCTGGAAAATGACAAGGATATATACCTTCACCACAGTTATTCAACATTGTTCTGGATTTCCTAGCTAGAGCAATCAAATAAGAGAAAGAAATAAAGGGCATCCAAATTGGAAAGGTAGAAGTCAAATTATCTTTGTTTGCAGATTATATGATCTTATATTTGGAAAAACCTAAAGACTCCACCTAAAAAACTATTAGAACTGATAAATTCTGTAAAGTTGAAGGATATAAAATCAATATACAAAAATCAGTAGCATACCTATATGCCAACAGTGAACAATCTGAAAAAGAATAAGAAAGTAATCTCATTTATGATAGCCACAAATAAAATTAAATGCCTAGGAATTAATCAAAAAAGTGAAAGATCTCTACAATGAAAATTATAAAACACTGATGAAATAAATTGAAGAGGACAGAAAGAAAATGGAAAAATATTTTATGTCCATGGATTGGAAGACTCAACATTGTTAAAATGTTCATACTATCCAAAGCAATCTACAGATTCAATGCCATCCCTATGAATATACCAATGACATTCTTTACAGTCCTAAAATTCATATGGAATCGCAAAAGACCCAGAATAGACAAAGCTATCCTGAGCAAAAAGAATAAAACTAGAGGAATCACATTACCTGACTTCAAATTATACTACAGAGGTATAGTAACCAAAACAGCAAAGTACTGGCATGAAAACAGACACATAGACCAATGGAACAGAATAGAGAACCCAGAAACACATCCACACACCTACAGTGAACTCATTTTTTGACAAAGGTCCCAAAATCATATATGGGGAAAAAGGCAGTCTTTTCAATAAACGGTGCAGAAAGGACTTGATATCCGTATGCAGAAGAATGAAACTAGATCCTTATCCCTCATCATATATAAAAATCAAATAAAAATGGATTAAAGACTTAAAACCAAGACCTCAGACTATGAAACTACTACAAAAAACATTGAGGAGGCTCACTGGGACATTGGCCTGGGCAAAATTTTCTTGAATGATACCCCACAAGCACAGGCAACCAAGCAAAAATGGACAAATGGGATCACATCAGGTAAAAAAGCTTCTGCACAGCAAAGGCAACAATCAACAAAGTGAAGAGACAACCCACAGAGTGGGAGAAAATATTTACAAACTACCCACCTGTCATGGGATTAATAACTGGAGTATGCAAGGAACTTAATCAACTCTATAGGGGAAAAAACTAATAAACTGATTTAAAAATGGGCAAAATATTTGAATAGACATTTTTGGAAACAAGATATACAAATGGCAAACAGGTATATGAAAAGGTACTCAATATCACTGACCATTAGATAAATGCAGATTAAAACTACAATAAGTCGTCATCTCACCCCAGATAAAATGGCTTTTATCCCAAACTCAGCAATAACAAATGCTGATGAGGATGTGGAGAAACAGGAACCCTCATACGCTGTTGGTGGGAATGTAAATTAGTACAACCACTATGGAGAACAGTTTAGAGGTTCCTCAAAAACTAAAAACAGAGGCTACCTTATGATCCAGCAATCCCACTGGTGCGTATATACTCAAAAGAAAAGAAATCAGTATATCAAAGACACAACTGCCCTCCATGTTTGTTGCAGCACTGTTTTCAATAGCTAAGATTTGGAAGCAACCTGAGTGTTTATTATCAGATGAATGGATAAAGAAAATGTGGTACATATACACAATGGAGTACTATTCAGCCATAAAGAAAAATGAGATTCTGTCATTTGCAACAACATGGATGGAAATGAAGGTCATTATATTAAGTGAAATAAGACGGGCACAGAAACATAAACATCACATGCTCTCACTTATTTGTGGAATCTAAAAATCAAAACAATTGAACTCATAGAGAGTAGAAAAAATGGTTACCACAGTCTTGGAAGGGTAGTGGTGTGCGGGGTGAGGGAAGTAGGAGGGGATGGTTAATGGGTACAAAAAACATAGAAAAAATGGATAAGACCTAGTACTTGTAGGCATAGCAGGAGGACTATAGTCAATAATCATTTAATTTAATCGCAAATTTTAAAGTAACTAAAAGAGTATAATTGGATTGTTTGTAACAATTCTTGAGGGGAGGGATATCTAATTTTCTATGATATGATTACGAAGCATTGCATGCCTGTACCAAAATATTTAATTCAGCATATATATATATATATATATATATATATATATGTTTGCAGATTATATGATCTTATATTTGGAAAAAACTAAAGACTCCACCTAAAAAACTATTAGAACTGATAAATTCTGTAAAGTTGCAGGATATAAAAGCAACATACAAAATCAGTACTTACACTATATAGTTACACTATGTATATATATATAGTGTAACAGCCAAATAATGAAATAAGCAGCCAAAATAAATAAACAAAATAAAAGAAAAAATCATTCCATTTTTGGAAGAAAATGTTTGCTGTTTCTGGAAAATCTCCTTGGAAAATGGAAAAAAAATACAACAATGCAGAGAGCATACTATTTGTTGTTATGAAAAAAATTCTTATTGGGAGATCTCGCTTGTACCCTCTCAGTACATCCTAGCGGCTCAGAGGCAGGACCGCTCGGCCTGATGTCAGTGAGGGACGCAGGGCAAAGGTTAAATCACACATTGGATCCCGGGCTGAGTCTGGAAATAATATGCCTGAAGGAGGGTGGGTTCGCTGGGGAGGAGGACAGAGGCGAGGCTGACGCGTGGAGACAAGGCCAGAGTTTTTCATACGCATTTTCTCGGAAGCTGCCAGCGGGCATCTTTGGGGCTCACCGTGGTGAATCCAGCACCCTTCGCTGGGTCAGCCTCTCTCCGTGCCCCGGCCCTCCAGATGCCCAGTGCTCCGCGTCCCCCACAAGTGAGGCCGAGGAGGTCGGGGCCAGGGGAACCAGGGCCGGTGCTGAGCAGCTCCTGCGGAGGCCTTCAGTGGACTTGAGTTTTAAAAAGGCTCCTGCGGAGTGGTCCTGGCCAGCTTCTCTGCTGCTCCGTGGAAAGGCCTCCAGGACAGTGGCCTGAGCTTGGCCTTGCAGGGCTGGGAGCTAGCAACCCGCCCTGGGCACGGACACGCCCTTCATCCCTGACCGCCAGGCTCCAGCCCTGCTGGGGACACTCAAGGCAGGACGCCGGGTCCCCCCGCATGGCCTTTCCGCGGAGCTCTCCGCCGCCGAGGACGCCCAGGCCTGCTTTTCCTGCCACCTCTCCTAGGCCGCGAGCCCGGGCCCCTGGAACTCAGCCACCGAGTCACCTCCGGCACCGGACTCAGCTCTGCGCCCCCGGCCCGCGCTCACCGCGGAGGGGGAAGGAACCACTATGGAGGCTGCACTCCAACGTCCTCCCGAATTCCGCAGCTTCTGGGCTTGTCTTGGCCTAGAATCCTCAGAAAACCATGACTCAAGGCCAAATGCAGCCTGCCGAGTGTTTCTAGATAAAGTTTCATTGGAACGGAGCTGCTTTCCCATTGCGGCGAAGCCAAACCCGTGGTGAACGCACCTGACCCTCTCTATCTTCCCAAAGCTTTGCTGATCCCGGCCCGGGCCTCCGGAGCCCCACGTTCTATTCTGATTTCCTCAGCTCCCGGCTTCTTGCATTCAGTAGCAATAATACCAGGTACACGCATGTACTCTGTAGTGGACGCCTTATTTGCCACTCACCAAAACCCAGTTTCTCAGGAATGGGAGGGTCTTATCCCCATTTTACAGGAGAGAAAGCTGAGGCACAGGAATCTTAAGTTACTTTCTCAAGTTCATCCGTGAGAGGCAGAGCCATGCTCTGAGCCCCTGGCTGTGTGTGCGCGTGCGTTTGCAGGTGTGTGCTCGTATGTGGTGTGTGTATGTGTGCTCTTACCTTGCCATTTGAGAAGATTGAAATCCCCGCCTTAGCATCTACAATCACTCCTTTAAAAAAAAAAAAGAAAGAAAAAAGAAAAAGAAAAATAGAAAAAAAAAAGAAGATTATTAGCCCAGCATAATAAGTTGTACAGAAGTCAAGGCTCCTGTGCGCCTGCTGGGGTGGCTCAGGCAGCCGTGGGGACCTCCTGTGGGCTTGCCCCCAGGACGGGACAATTCACATTCACATCTTCCTGGGCAGTCCGTGTTCTCAGCGGCTCCACAGGGCTGTGCTTAGTATCAGAAGATTAAAGTCAAACCCGAATGCTGAAAAAGCGCGATCCTTACATAGGTAAGGATGACTGCTGATCTCATATTCCTTGCTCTAAACGTTCACGCAGCGTACTGGCTGATAAGATCGCACACGATTTTGGCTTTTGTTGATGCTGGCTTCAAGGAAAGACTAAGCAACTTGTTTGCAAACTTTGAAATGACGTTTGGAAATCTACGTGCCTGATATACATGCTCCCTAAATTAAGGGTGAATCTGTGTGTCCTTTGGTTTGGGCTCACATTGTCATCACTTTCTCTAAGGGTGAATCTGATCGTGTAACCAGTCCCAAGGACTCTCTGTACATCCTTCTCCTCCATCAGTTTGTCCAGCCCTGAGGGGCCATGATTCTGTTATTCAATTAACATTAGCATCAGATTCCAGGCTGGCTGGGGAGAAAAAAGTAGGCAAAAGGGCATTATAATTATATGGGAGCTCTGGATCACTTACTACCATGGGCGAGAGGTGGGAAGAATATTTCCTGGCATAAGGATTGCACAGCGGGATGATTCACAAATGGGGAAATGGCTCCAGGAACAGATGGATGGACGGTTGGCCATTGCGGTCCTGTGTGCATGGATGGCACTAGAACGCCCATTTAGGTTAGGGATTCATTTTCTCGCCATCCCTGAAAAATCCACACCACTTCAGGTTTCGTTAAAGAGCTTTGTCACAGGACACCATCCCGTCGGACTCCTGTGCCACGGAAAGCATGCCAGCCTTCCATGGCGTCTCCTGTATGCTGAAGAGAGATGCCCTCCATGGAGTTATGATAAGAAGAGAATGCTGGAGAGGAATCAGGGCTTTCCAGGCAACCTCTATCATAGTTCTGGTGTTTTTCACTTTTGAAATACTGCTAATGTTGACCCAGTCTCGGGTTACATAAAAAAATAATAATAATAAAGTAAACTTAAATGCTTTTCAGCTGAGCTCTTCCTTCTCTATGAAGAATTAACATGACAACTCACATCTGCTCTTGGGATCGGCTGTTGATGGTCCTCTGTGTAATTCGCAAAGACACTCCAACAGGATGAGCAAAGTCACAGCCGCTAAAGTGGGGACTGGTCAGAGCCAATTAGGTCGTCCACTCACCCTGCTTCAGGACAGGATTGTTTACTTTCAGAAGTTGGTCCAAACTCAAGAGTCATGATAGATGCAAGTTGTTCCTGACAAGCAGAGCCTCCCTCCCCGGGGCACAGGGCCTCTTCCTTGTCCACAGTGTGAGCCGGCTGAGGTGGTGGTGTCACGGGGTTGGAGGGTCACCAGCAGCATTGGCATATGTGTGGGCCTGAGCACAGATCATGCTGGAACACGCGCAGGGAACCTTTGCTCAGAAACCAGTTAGCAGCGCAACTCAACACATTTGACAAAGGTCTGATTCTCTCTCTGCCTCGGCCCTGAATTGCCAACTAAGGCCTTTGCCAGGAGGGCATATCCCCAGCGCCACTGTTTCCCCAGCAATGGGGATGGCTGCATTCATGTATTCCCCCTCAAGGGATCACTGTAGTTTCCCCAGCAATGGGGATGGCTGCATTCATGTTTTTCCCCCTCAAGGGATCACTGTAGTTTCCCCAGCAATGGGGATGGCTGCATTCATGTTTTTCCCCCTCAAGGATCACTGTAGCAATTATGTGTCATGCATTTTGCAGAAGCACTGAGAATAAGCAAGTAAAAAGGAAGTTCCTGAAGTGAACTAAACTAGAGCATGCCAAGCGCTATAATTAGATCTGTTCTGGAGGCCGTGGTGCCGAGGAGGGCAGCAGCCCTAATTTGGACAGATGGTGCTCACGGAAGCCCGAGCAAGTCGGTCACGGCTCCCTAGACAGGACATCGCTTATGGCAAATCTCGCTCCTCCATTCCCTCATCTGATGGCTTAGAATGCCAGCACTTCCTCCCGTTCCTCATCCCCTCGGTACTCCTACCCCCACCAAAGCACGCACCTGCTTCTCAGAGTCCTTAAGGAGGGCCACCTGTCCCAGCAACAAAGGGTCCATGTTCCACAGGAAGCTGATGCCTAAACCAGGATGAGTGTTGATCCCAGCAGAGATGACGATGCTTCTACCCAAAGGTCAGTTATCATCACATGTATAAACCCACAACAGAAGCAGGTAAGGCAGTAAATATGGACTAAATGCAGTTAATTCACTAATTCTTTCATATAATTGTGTGGTTCTCATCCCTCTTTTCCCAGTCCAACGTGCAGTATTTTTTTCTCACTCTAAGGCTTCCAAAGATATCAACTAAGCTAATTACAAAACGATTTTTAAAAATAGGTATACATCTTTAATAAAGTACATATATTCCTGAAATGCTTCTCTTGAAATAAATGCCTATAGGTGAAATGGGAGTCTCCTGATCCCCCTCAAATAACGTGTAATGGGGGTGTGGCTCAACTGTTCCATCGCCGCCACCATCCAAACCCCTGACTGGAGTGGGAGCATGCAGACGGGCAGGTGCAAGCAGGGGCAAGTGCTTTGGGCTCCAGCCCTGCAGTAGTGTCTAGGGGTGGGTGCCTGCAGTCCCAGTGTTACCATGTTCTTTTAGCTTTGCCATCCACAGATGGCTTAAGTGTTAACCAGCTCAGTGGACCCTCTGCCTTTTGCAAGGGCCAAGGGCCAGTGTGACAGCTTTCTGTATCCTGAGCTCTTGCCCAGCATCCTGGAAGAATCGGGTCACACACAGATTTGAAGGATGAATGCGGGGTTTTGCTGAGTGGTGGACGTGGCTCTCAGTGGGATGGATGGAGAGCTGGAAGGGAGGATGGAGTGGGAAGGCGATCTTCCCCTGGAGTCTGGCTGTCCAGCAGCCGAAGTCCTCTGCAACCACACCCAGCCGAACTCCTCTCGTCATTCACACACTCCTCCTCTTCTCTCTTTCTCTGCTGCCTTGTTCTGCTGTCTATCTGCTTGTCTCCTCACCTGCTCATCTGCTTCTGGAGCCTGGGGTTCAGGGTTTATATGGGTACAGAATTGGGGGGAGGTGTGGTGGGCCAAAGGCAACTTTTTCGGCTCAAAAACAGAAAAGCCTTTTCCCACTTAGGGCCATGGGTCTCCAGGCTTGAGGGTGGGGCCTTTTCTGGGGGAACTGCCTTCTTCTATGCCGTATTTTCTTGTCTCCTGTCTATAACAGGTGAAGCAGCTTCTCTGTTGAATTACATTTTAGTTTAGGAAAATACTTTTGCAACTATTTCTGCTGTGAACTGTGGAGAGAGAAGAGAAGCTATCAAGCCTAAATAGTTTTCTTCTTCTTAGTGGAGCTCAGAAATGTATGGGGAAAGAGTTGTTTACATTTTCATAAGAATTTCCTTACTTCAAATCTTAAGAACACACAGTGAATTTATTTTTTATTATATTGATATTGTTGTATAATGAAAACTAATTTCACAACCTTTTACAATAGTTTACATTGTTTACATTTTATTTAATTCACATTTTGAAAAAGTAGAATCCAGTTAGCTGATATGAGCAAACACACTTCAGTTGGCAGATGTCTCCTTCACAATGAAATAAACCTTCAAGAGAGGACAGGAGGCACAGAAGACGCCCAGGGGTACCCTGCAGTGAGGGCTGCCAGGAGAAAATGTCCCTATTTTCCAAGATGCTGTGATTCTTTTAATACAGGTGACTTCGATTTTGTCTTAATTTCTTCTTACCTCTTTGGGATTAAAACACCTTAAGCAGAGTAAATGACAGAGCTGCACACATCTGCTGTTCCTGATTTATCTCAGTGCAGTGGGTACCTCCACATGGTTGAGATGCGGAATTCTTTACCAAGAGGTCATGCTGTCAAAGACAACATATGTTGTGCAGCTCTGCAAATAATTCTTCCAGCATTTGCTATTCACCAGGCAGAGGAGGCCAGTGATCTAGAAAGCATTTCCTACTAACTTCCTCAGCCTCGTCCCTGCTCACCCATGCACATAAGCCCAGCCTTCCCTTCTCTATGGGTCCAGGTATTCAGGAAGGAACAGAGAGTTGGCTTCCGGAATTGCTTTTTATTAAAATATCAGTTTAGAGTTATTTTCTTTGTTTTAAGTAGAAAATACGAAAGACAAATCTTGTGATTGCCTGTCAAGAGAGCTTATCCAAGGCACAAGCTGACCATAGGGCAGTATTTAAACTTCTGCATCTCACTCAGCCGCCTTCTGCCCCTTTGCAAAGCAGCTTGAATGCAGGTGTGTGCTTGCTGTCTCTGCCTGGGCTGCTCCTGTGGGGCTGGGTGCACCCGCTCCAGCAGTTCAGGTCTTCACTGGATAGGAGTCTCTATCCACAGTAACATGCCCTTCTCTGTGACTCTCTACTTTTCTGTCTTTTCACCCATAGCCTCTGATATATAATATATTACTATGCATCTTTCCGCTTGAAAGTAAACTCAATAATAACAAGGAACTTGACTGTTTTGTTCACTGCTATATCTCCATTTTCTGGAATAAACATACATTAATTTAAAACAAATTAAATGATTTATTAATAGGTTAATGAATACACTGTAATACACATGGAATACACATGGCTGAGACTCTGTAGCCATAGACTCGAGATGATGTAGTGCTGAATAAGCTCTTCTGGACACTCTTGCTAAGCCCATAACTAAATAGTAAGCAACTAAAAAACTTATCCCATTTTAAGTGATATGTAAAATCACAGAACATAAAAAAGAAATGAATCTTAAGCTACCTCCATCGGAGCCAGGGTCACAAATTCCTATTTTATGGGGATTATGGTCTCTGAAATATTTCAGAATTACAGAAACAATCAAAAAATGCCTTCCAGACATGAATCTGAATGGTAGATTCTCCATCAACACAGACATTCTGTTTTGGTATCAGTGACTCCAAGGCTGGATCAGCAACCATCTCCCACATGCCTGGAATAACTGCTGGCTGCGTCCGTCACAGGCTGGTGGTGGTTATTTGGAGAGATGTTTACATGTCTCAAAACCTCCACACAGGCAGGAGATAAATTCTCTGAAGAATTAAAACATACATTCTGAATTGGACTCAAGAGAAAAATCCTGTGAATTCTTAACCCCAGGCAAAATGCAGACCATATAATGAATACAATGTGTTTTCGGGGGACGGGGAGGGGCGGGGAGAAACATCACCACCACCAGCAATGCGCTTTTTCAAGGTCTTTGGCAGAAACTGATATATAAACAGATTTTTTAAAGCAACTAACCTCAGAATTGTTTATTTCATTCTCTTTAAAAAGAAAGGATCATCTATTTCATCAAAGCACAGTGGAACAATTTCCTTCTTTCAGAAATGAAATAACAAAGATGCATTATTCCCTGCGGTGGGAGCAAGTGTCTTTCCTCATTTCCCCATCAGCCGCCATCTGCACACGTGGCTCCAGCAACGGCCTGTGCTTCATGGCTGGGAGTCAGCACAGCACATGGTAAAATTCATCGCAAGTTTCTCTTTGGATGCAACCCAGAAAGAAAAGGATTTCAGATTTAGAGAAAAGGAATGCGTGGTCAAGGGATTCTAAAATTCAGTCTTCAAAACAAGCTGGAGCCTTGCGTGCCTTCACCGTCCACAGAAACACAACAGTTATTAAATGCAGCATCCGTGTGTTCCTTTCCACGCCAACTGCATATGGCAGCAGGTTCTGCCTTGTGTCTGTGGCTGCTCCGGAGGCTGTGTCTCAGCGGTCAGAGACGCCTATGCTTTACCCACAAACAGACCCCCTGATGTGGTTTGGCTGTGTCCCCATTCAAATCTCAACTTGAATTGTATCTCCCAGAATTCCCACATGTTTTGGGAGAGACCAAGGCGGAGGTAATTGAATCACGGGGCTGGTCTTTCCTGTGTTGTTCTCATGATATAAGTAAGTCTCACGAGATCTGATGGGTTTATCAGGGGTTTCTGCTTTTGCTTCTGCGTCATTTTCTCTTGCTGCCGCCATGTAAGAAGTGCCTTTCGCCTCCCATCATGATTCAGAGGCCTCCCCAGCTGTGTGGAGCTGTAAGTCCAATTAAACCTCTTTTTCTTCCCAGTCTCAAGTATGTCTTTATCAGCTGCGGGAAAGTGAACTAACATCCCTCCCCCTTCTTGGTGTCCACACACACTCAGGGCTCATGCTCTGGATTCTCTGCATTCTCAAGTTTGAAGCTCCGTTCCTACCCCTTGTCCTTTCCCCTCTCCATAGCCTCCAGAAAGTCCACGGCAAAGCCTGACACTTTCTATCATTTCTCTCAAAACCAGCCCAGTCTTTCCAAGCTCATTTCATCCCCCACCCAGCTCAGGTAATGAGGCCCACCAAGGTAGAGGCTGAGAGCCAGAGGGATGTGGAAAACGAAAGTAAAATTCTAAGCCTCAACCATCCGAATGGACCCCTCCTCTCGGCCAAGGCCACTCGGAAGATAACTTGAAAAACTAGTTCAGGCCATGATGGGAAGAGAGAGTCAGACGTGCCTTATCATACCCTCCTCTCTTTTGGAATTGCTGGTAGAACAAACTCTTTAAGTCTGATAAGAAACATTTACAATCTATTCTCTCTGAAGCCTGCTACCTGGAAGCTTCAACTTCTTCATAAAACCTTGGTTTCCACAACCCCTTATCTTAACCCAGACATTCTTTTATATTAATTCCAGGTTTAGACAATAACTCTTTCGACCAATTGCCAATCAGAAAACCTTTGAATCGCCTATAACCTGGAAGCCCCTGCTTCCAGTTATCCTGCCTTTCCCAACCAAACCAATGTACATTTCACATGTATTGATGCCTTATGCCTCCCTAAAAATGTATAAAACCAACTTGTGGCCTGACCACTTAGGATGCAATGGAGGATCTGAAGCTGCGATGTCGACAAATGCGCATACAGACAAGCAGTCAAAGAGGCGGATGGTCCAAGAGTCAATACATGTAAGACACCATCCTTCCCAAGCTAACCTTGCATAGTATTTGCAGTTTAGAAGGTATTAATATTAGAGCAGTTCCTAACTGAAGGCCCACAGAAGATGAAGTCAGAATGGAAGCCTGAGGCAAAGGAGGGTGGGCCATTGCAGGAAATTCGCACTAGACAACATAAAGGATTCTCCTGCTGACTCATCTAACAAACGTTCACTGAGTACATACTAAAAACTGAGTACCTGCTCACTCTGATGATAGTTTCTTTTGCTGTTACAGAATGGGAGAAAATCTTTGCAATCTACCCATCTGACAAAAGGCTAATATCCAGAATCTACAAAGAACTTAAACAAATTGGCATGAAAAAAACAACCCCATCAAAAAGTGGGCAAAGGATATGAACAGACTCTTCTCAAAAGAATACATTTATGCAACCAAAAGGCATATGAAAAAATGCTCATCATCACTGGTCATCAGAGAAATGCAAATCAAAACCACAATGAGATACCATCTCAAGCGATCATTAAATGATCATTAAAAAGTCAGGATTTTAATGGCGATCATTAAAAAGTCAGGAAACAATACATGCTGGAGAGGATATGGAGAAATAGGAACACTTTTATGCTGTTGGTGGGAGTGTAAACTAGTTCAACCATTATGGAAGACAGTGTGGTGATTCCTCAAGGATCTGGAACTAGAAAAACCATTTGACCCAGTGATCCCTTTACTGGGTATATACCCAAAGGATTATAAAACATACTACTATAAAAACACATGCACACGTATGTTTATTGCACTATTCACAATAGCAAAGACTTGGAACCAACCCAAATGTCCATCAATGATAGACTGGAATAAGAAAATGTGGCACATATACACCATGGAATACCATGCAGCCATAAAAAAGGATGAGTTCATGTCCTTTGTAGGGACATGGATGAAGCTGGAAACCATCTTTCTGAGCAGACTTCTGAGGCTGTGTCATGTGTGTGTCTGTAACCTTGGCAAAATAAATTTTCTAAATTGACTGAGATCTGTCTCAAATATTTTGTGTTCGCAAGACAATGAGAAATAAGTCTCTGTTGTTTATAAGCCACCCAATCTATTGCCCTTTAACGGCTGAATGGACTGGGACACTGGGTTTGCTTATTAGGTCAATTTTGTCAATCTAGTTTTTCATCTCTTCTGTGTTATCACTGATGTGTAGTTGGTCTGTTTTACCTTTCTGTTACTAAAGTATATTGGATTATTCCAACATGGTTGTGGGCTTATCTATTTCTCCTTCGGTTTTTTCCCATTTTTGTTTTATATATCTTGAGGTTATTTTTTAGGTGCACTAATATTTTATTAGATTAAAATCTAAATTTTATTTAGATTAAGAATTGGTATATCTTCTGTGTATGGCTCTTTGTTTTCATTACAAAAACTTCCTTAATTACTAATGCTAGAAATTTTCTGTCTTTGATGATACATTTCCCTGCTTTTTCTGTGTCCTTTTACATAAAGTATGTCTCCTGTAAAGAGCGTGTAGTTACATTTTGTTATTTTAATCCAATTCAGCAATATTATTGGTTAACTGGCACACTAAGTTCATCCATATTTTCATACCATTACAATATATTTGGATGTGAGTCTACTCTTTTATATTTCATTTTTAATGTGTGACATCTGGTCTTAATTCATTTTTCTTATTTCTTTAATTATTTTTGCATTAATCAAGTGTTTCTATTCTAATTATGTTTTCACTCTTCTCTTAATGGCATTTTAAAGATTAACACACCCATTCCTGATTTATTTCTCGCTGATGTTATTACCGCTCCCACTTCCAAATGATGAAGGACCTTAGAACACTAGCATGATCAGTCCTCTTTGCTCTTTGTGCTTTTTGGAAGTCAGCTGTGCTAACCACCTACCACAAACACCTCTTGTTTCTGCTGTTTGAAATGTGTTTCCATTGCATTTGATCTTTTTGTTTTATCTTATTATTTTTTTAAAGATGGGGATCTCAGTATGTTACCAGGGCTGGTCTTGAACTTCTGGCCTCAAGTGATCCTCCAGCCTCGGCCTCCTGAGTAGCTTGGATTATAGGTGCACAACACCACACCCAGCTCTATTTGATCTTAACATCATCAAAACTGTATTATTCCCATTTGATAGAATCCACATTTTTTTTTTAACTCTATGCTTGCTCTGTTTCCTATTTGGTATTTCTGTGGGATCATTTGCCTTCTTCCTACAGACTTTCTGGTCATCCTCGTAGTGCAGCTGTGCTGCTAAAAGTTTTCTAAGTATTTGTTTACCTAAAAATTATGACTTTTGTTTTTGAAGAATATTTTTAGTATTAGTTATTTCTTTCAGCATTTTAAATATCACATTCCAGTGTCTCCAAACACCCATTCTTCTTAAATGTCAGTTACCATTCTTATTATTGCTCACATAGTCTTTCAGTTTTCCTCTGGTAGAAAGATTTTTTTTTTGTCTTTAGCTTTCAAAAGCTTTACATTAATGTGAGTAGGTGTGACTTATTTATCTATCTGCCTACATGTCTTGGATCTTTGGAATGATGGATTTAGCAGTTTTAGAAACTACTTGGCCAATAGTTCTAGTAGTTTTTGTCACATTTTTTTCTCTCCTCTCTTTTTGGGTCTGCAGTCAATACTGTTTAGACTTTTTCTCCATTTCTCCTAGTTTATTTTTGTATACATTCCAATCTTTTTTTTTTAAACTCTGTGTTTCCTTCCAGATATTTTCTTCTTGCCTGTTTTCCAATTCATCAATACTCTTTTCAACTCCATCTCATTGCTATTAAATCCATTTATTGGTTTCAGTTCTTGATTTCAGTTAATTTTCAGTTCTATAATATTAATTAATGGGTTTCAGTTCTCTCATGTAATTCCCCATAATATCACCAGTTTTCTTATGCATATTTTGATTATTTCAATGTCATTTTCTGATAACTCTTTTATCTAGATTACCAGTGAGTTTGTTGCTCTTGTCCATTTTTTGTTTTTTTCCCCTCATTTACTATAATTTAAATTTGTTTTCTACTATGGCTGGTAACTTTTGTTTGAATATTGACACTATCTTATGAAAAATTATAGAAGCTTTGGAGAATATTATCTTGCTCCAGAGAAAAACTAATTTTCTATGCAGTTTTGAGTAGTCACAAATTACCTTTATTATATCAGAGATTAAACTGTTTTAAGGCTGTGGGGCCAATTTCCCCACAGTTCTAGATGCTTTGTTAGCATGAATAATAGAAATCCCTTCTGCTTTGCCCTTTTTGATGATTGGTACAATTTGTGTTTTCTTTTACTCCTAGGAAATAGTCATTCAGGGATCTCAGGTGAAAGTATAAAATTGACTAGATTTACTTTGGCTATTACTAGTATCCCTTTTGATGGAAATTAAACTTCAATATTTTCCATTCAACACCTTAAGAATATGGAAATCTCTCCTTAGATTTACAGAGTTTCAGATACCAGTTCTTGAATGTTTTTTTCTCTTTAATTCCCTGAAGTTTAGGAATTGTTATAAGCCTCCAAAAGAAAATTAGTGGAGAGAGTCTCTGTTCTCCAAGATATTAAAATTAGTAGACAGAGTCTCTGTTCTCCAAGATGTTAAAATTAGTAGAGAGATTCTCTGTTCTCCAGAACATTAAAATTAATAGAGACAGTCTCTGTTCTCCAGGATATTGAAATTAGTAGAGAGAGTCTCTGTTCACCAGGATAAAAATTAGTAGAGAGAGTCTCTATTCTCCAGGATATTAAAATTAGTAGAGAGAGTCTACTTTCTCCAGGATATTAAGTTAGTAGAGAGAGTCTCTGTTCTCCAGGATGTCATCCCGCAAGTCCTGCCACTGAGGCCACTCTACTCTCCAGCCTTCACCTCCTCATCTGTGGGAGATGCTGAGAGTTCTGATCTTCTTACCCTCAGCTGCTGTGCTCCAAGCACCCACAATTGGCCAAACTGGAAGAGAAAGTTGGGTCCAGCCTTGTGTAATTTCCTTCTCTCTGGCTTTTCCAGTTATGGCTACTCTGGTTGTTCTCCAGAATCTTCCAACAGCTCTTTAGAAAATGTTGTACATATATAGACACAGGGAGAGGAACAACACACACTGGGGCCTGTTGGGGGGTATGGAAGGAGGGAGAGCATCAGGAAAAACAGCTAACGCATGCTGGGCTTAATACCTAGGTGATGGGTTGATGGGTCCAGCAAATCACCATGGCACACATTTACCTATGCAACAAGCCTGCATGTCCTGTGCATGTACTCCAGACCTTAAAATAAAATAAATAAATACATAAAGTAAAATAAAATAAATAAAATGTTGTTCATGTTTAGAGTCATTCCCAGCAGGAACTACTTCATCATCATCACATAGATAAACACTATAACCACATTCTGATTCTGATCCACTCAGTATTTGAACAAAATATGTCGATATTTACACACACACAAGAATGAATAATAAGAGGGTAATTGATTTGCAGTCTTTTCTAGTTACAGCAGTAGGTAACATGAACTGATCAAGAAAGGAACTTTACCTGTATAATTAAGGATGTGTTTTCATCAAGTTTTGCTTTTATATTTAATACTCTTAAAATATGTAATTTTTATGTTGTTTTAACAAGTTAAGCATTAAAACAATAGTACTAACACAATCAGAAACTTTAAAAATATGCAGTCTTAATGACATCATTTTAAGTTATATTTCTCAATTACATATTTGTGTTGAAGAGGAGTATGATAGAGTGATCCCTCAAATGTTTCTATTCTAAAATTTATTATGTAAGGTTAAAAATAATAATTAGAAAAATAGAAGGGAGTTGCAAATTCAAGAAATGTGTAATAATTTAACATTTTGACTGTTAAAAAGCTTTTCCTGGTATTTTTTCATGTGGATGATTCTGGTGTAAAGCAGACGTGGTATTTCAATGCCCCTGTATGTATTTGAAACTGGTGTGGCAATTTTACTTGACACGTCAATGATATTGTTTGCAACTATTTAAACTTTGGAGAAAAATTTAGATACCTACTTACAAATGTGCAGTCTTTTACATTCATGAGCAAAGAGCTTGAAGACTGCTTCCTTTGATCATCCCTTCCCTAGCATCGCTTCCTTCAATCGTCCCTCTCCCTAGCAATGGTGTGATTGAAAACAGTTTCCTTCTTTTTTCTTGTGTCCATTGCCTTTGAAGAAATTCATTTTGGAAAGCACTCAATCCTGTTCTAGTTTACACAGATCATGTTCCAGGTGTGAGGCATACCCACCATCCTCATGGCTTTGTGCACAGCCATGTGGCTGTTGTTGGTTTTTGTCTTTCTTAAGTTTAAGTAATTATTTTGCTAGAACACTTCCTTAAGCAGTTTGTCCAGAGAAGATCACCTGGTTGAATATGTTTTATTGTGTTCCTTCAACATCTTGAATTATTCCTGTGCATTTTAATAATAGTGGTGGCACATCTGAAGATTGCTTATATGTGTCCCATTCTTTATGTGTCAGTATTTGAATACTGGATCTAAGAAAATGTAATTATAAAAATAGGTTTTCTGTAATTTAAAAAAATCTCCGAATACTGACACAGATACAAATCTAGCACAAGAATGAGGACTTCATTTCTGACCAGAACACAATGCATTATTTTATTCATAAAAATGTTAAATTATTTTCAGAATTAACACGTGAATAAACTCATAAATTTCAGTAAACTCAATTGTTTTCTCCCCCAAAGTGCTTTACTGAGGTGTAGTTGACATATAAAAACCGCATATTCAATGTATACAACTTAATGGGTTTGGAAATAAGTAGGCAGCTTTGAAGCCATCACTACAATCATGGCCTAAGCCTTTCTATTACTTCCAAAAGTCTCTTCCCACTCGATGATGATGATGATGATGATGATGATGATGATGATGTTGGCAATAAGCACACTTCACTGCATGCTCTGTGCTGAACTGTAGAGTTCTAGGGCTTCTTCATCTTTCATTAACACCTCCCTGTTTCCCTCTCCTCCCAGCCCCTGGCAACCACCCTTCTACTCTCTGCTTCTGTAAGTTTCATTGTTTTAAATTCATTACATACATGGTATCTATCAAGCAGTATTTGTCCTTCTGCGTCTGGCCTATTTCACTCAGTATAACATCCTCAGGGTTTATCCACGTGGTTGCAAATGGCAGGATTTCCTTCATTTTAAAGGCTGAATAATATTCCATTCTACATGCATACCACATTGTCTTTACCATACATTCATCAGTGGACATTGAAGTTGCATCAACGCCTTGGCTATCGTGAATAACGCTGTAATAAGCAAGGGAGTGCAGCTCCCCTTTGAGATCTTCACGTCAGTGCCTTTGGATATATGCTCAGAAGTGAGATTGCTGGATCCTTGGAGAGTTCTATTCTTAATGTTTTGAGGCACCTCCACTCTTTCCCAGAGCAGCTCCAGCACTTTGCATTCCCACCAACAGTGCACAGGGGTACAGTTGCTCCACATCATCAACCCACACTTGTCTTCTAGTTTTGTGTTTTTTTAGCCATCCTCACAGGTGCGGTGATATCTCATTGTGACTTTGATTTAAATTTCCCTGATTATTAATAATGTTGAGTGTCTTTTCACATGTTTGTTGTCCATTTAAATGTCATCTTTAGAGATATGTATGTTTCAAGCCCTTTGACCATTTTAATTTTTTTTTTTTGGCTGTGCTTTTATTTTCCTTTTTGCTATTGAGTTGTGGAAGTCCTAGATGCCACCACAATGTGAAAAATTGCAGCTGTGTATAGAGCCCAGTGGTATTCTAAGAATCACTTACAAGTCAAAGTCAACTTGGTAAATACCTTGTTCTTTTACCTATTGGGAAACATCATCTTCAAACACGAAGTTTAATGGAATTTGTATGGATGTATAAACAACAAAGAAAGCCATTAAAACCTATAATTGAGTGTTGTACCATGATGATCAGAGATTACACTTTCAGTAAAACTTTTTGGTTTACCATGCTTTCTATAAAAGGGAAGGCCTAAAATATGCTCCGAATGCATCCCCCGTGTCTGAAACGGTGCGAGTAGCCATGGAAAGGCTAGCATCCTCATGGGAACAGTCTGACCGTTGAAACAGTAGGCTCACAGTGGTATATTTTACCTTGCGGGAAAGTCATGAGAAAACACACCCTGCTGGTTTGGAGGTTGCTGAAGAAACAGGCCACCGCAAAGGGATTGCATTTCTGTGGCAGAAAGCTGTTCCTTCAAGACTTCCAAATTGGTAGTTGATACATTGTGGATGCTGGGGAGATTTCAGTACTCTACCAGCTTTCTCGAAAATATATTTTTAATATAAAAGGGTGTTGACATTAAAAATGCGTGCTAAGCAAGAGCAGAAGCGCTCCTCTGTACGCTCACCGCTCGCTCTCAGCACCGTCCAGCTGGTGCCTTGACTCTCACTCTCCCGGAATGATGAAGTTAAATGCCAAGAGAGTTAACTGAAACATTTTTAAAGGAGCCAACTTAGTATGAAAATATCTCTATAATAGGCAATAACTAGTACAATTAATTCATGTAGGCCCCTGTTATAGCGCCCTCAAACTATCATGCTTCCCTCATCCGTGAGGGAATTCATGCACTGGATATTTACTGAACACCTACTACGTGCCAGGCATTGTGGTAGGTTTGGGGAACATGACAGTGGAAAAGAAAAAAGGGGAAAAAACCCTGCCCTTACAGGGACCGATATTTTAATGAACCAGAAAGGGAAAGATTGCAAAAAAACAGATATAAAGGCCATAAATGACCCAGTTCATTAGAGAATGATGAGAGATGCATCAGCGAAGAGAAAAATTGAGCAAGACCAGTGGTCCAGGGTGCAGGGTGAACAGGGCAGGTGGTGCCTTTACCATGAACTAAGTTGTTGGGAGGTGGTTTTTGTATAAACCGAGGAACAGATGGGGAAATTAGGCAGGTGGTGATCCCAGCGGACAGAGTTCCAGGAAGAGGGGAAAGCGGTGCCGAGGCCTCTAGGCAGGAACACCCATGAGTGTGTTCAAGGGGGAGCGAGGAGCCAGGGTGGCACAGCCTTCATGATGGAAGGAACTCCCCATGGAGAGGAAGGAGAGGAAGACGACAGCCATGGGAGAGCCACTGCACTCACTCAGGTGGGCAGTGATGGCGGCTCCACCAGGGCGTCACCAAGGAGGGAAGGAGGTGTGTCTGGACATGCACTGGGAGGGTAATTGGACGGACTGGATGTGATGTATAAGATAAGGGAGAATTCAGGGGCTCTTCAAGGTTTTCGGCCTAAGCAACAGAAAGGACGGCATTGCCCTCACCTGAGGTGGGGTGGCTGCAGGTGAGGACGGACTGGAAAGGGAGATCAAGAGCTCAGTTTGGACATTTTGAATTATCCATGTCTACTGAGAGGAGAGGTTCGGTGGACAGACCCTATGTGAGTTTTGGGGTCGGGGAGTGGTCTGAACCTGAGGTATGAATTTTGGAGTCAGTGGCATGAGGATGGTGTTTAAAGCCATGTGGACAGAGAAGAGGAGTGAATCCGGGAATGAGTCTGTGGTTCCTTCGATATTCAGAAGCTGGGAACAGAGGGATTAGCAGAGGCAGCTGAGAACCAAACAGCGGGACCCTAGAGGCCAAGTGAAGAACAAGGAGTGAGCTGAAGACGCTGTCGGAGTTTCCCTGTGTGATGACAGGCCTGTGGAAGGGGACCGAGAGGCACCGCCGGGATCACCCAAGTGCTGCCCCCACAGACACAGAGTGGTGTGGACTAAACGGTGGGGTGACGGCTGATGGGAGTGGGTGCAGAGCAATGGGGACGTAGCTTACTGACAGCATGGGTTGGGAGAATCTGTTCTGTTTTGTTTTAAGATGGGTGAAATCACATGTCTATCTGCTGCTGGGAATGACCTGGCATCCGTGGTTCGTTTTCCTTTGTTGGTAACAGGCTCCCAGGGTGCTGTACACACACCCCTCCCTCTAGGTTTCAGAGGCTCCTCACCAGGCTTGTGATTCACATCCTTGAAGCAGGAAAGGCATGGATGGTCGTTTGATGCAATCAGCCACATAGTGCTATCTGGGAGTGACGGCCGGCGTCCAAGACAGTCTTCCCAGGTCCTGGCCTGCTGTGGCTCTCCCTGCTCCAGCCTGCCTGCCTCATGCTGGGGTCTGTGTGCTCAGAATATGGCAAAAGGGGGGTGTGGGCTTCTGAGACCAGGCCACAAGTGGCCGCAGCTTCCTGCCAGGCAAATCCTTGCCCTCCTGGATCACTCACTTGGGAAGCTGAGGTTTCTGATGACCGCAGGAGTGCGCTTGGAAGCCTCACCTCCAGTCCCATGCAGTCTTCAGATAACTGCAGACCCAAGGGACTCCCTGAGCCTCAGCCAGCTAGTCAGCCAGCTAGGCTGCTTCTCAACTTCTGAGCCCAGAAACTGTGTGAGATGAGAAAGGGTTGTTTAATCTGCTAAAGTTGGAGGTGAATGGTTATGCTGCAATAGATAACCAATTCTCAGGGACAGATAGGCTTGGTAGACTGGAGATCTTGTCAACCTGAAGCACATGTTTTCTTTGAGGCTAGTTTCTACCAAGAAAAAACAGAGATGGAAGATTCTAGACCACTCAGTGCCAACTTTTTTGTATATTTTATTTCTGTGTCCTTGCGGAGGTCACTCAGGCAAAAGCAGTGGTCTCTTGGCCATTTACACGCATATGACAGCATGTTTATCACACGCTTGGTTACTCTCTGCAATGCTCCCTGTGGCTGGCACTATTCACTGTTTACGTCCTCACCACCCCATCAGGAAGACATGTAGGTTTAATCCCTACAGCCAGAGATTTCTGCAACGCCAGGACACAAGCTTCTTATGTCGTCTTTGAAGGAGCACAGATGATTTAAAAGAAAATAACACTAATAGCCAACAACCGGGGACCCCTTCCTGCCTTATGGAAGCTTCCCCCACAGAGAATCCCATTTAATATTCATAGGAAGCCAATGAGGCCTCTGTGGCCCCCACTGGCCTGACAAGGAAGAAGAGGCCCCGGAGGGCACGGAGCCCGCCTGGAGTCAAAAAGCCAGAGACTGCAATGATCCCAGTTGCAAAGCTGGCACAACAGGCTGTACCCTTTTATGGGAGGGTCACTGCCATGCAGGAGAGGGGAGCAGTGTGGGTTGTGTGAGATTTCCTAGAGGTGCCTCTCGCCATGGCCCTGCCAGCACCTCTGTTTGGTGGTTCAATTATCACCGAGGAACGGCTCCAAGTCTGAAGGGTTTTTTGAACCTTTTCCCTGCTTTTCTTGCAATGAGAACTCTGAACGAGGGGCAGAGGAGAAGCAGATGCCAAATCGCCGAGAAGCACTCCAAGCCCTCTGGCAATGGAGTTCCGAGAAGAAAGAATGGGGCGCAGTTTCCAGGTTCTGCCTGCCCCTCCTACCCCAGCAATTCCCTCCCGCCCTGAACTCCTTCCACAGGAAAGGCTATTAAGCCCACCGTCCCTGTCTGAGGTAGACCGGGCAGAAAACACGCAGGTTTTGTTGCGAAGTGGAATGTGCTAGTGTGCTGTCTGCTCAGCCAGTGTCTTCCGCTTTGATTTCATTTTTATTTTTTTAAGAAGAAAATAAAAATCTCAAAGACCAAGTTCTCATACTGTAATTCCTGGAAATCATTCTGGAGTCAAATACTTTTGTCTGTTAAGAAAAAAAATAAAATGTAGAGATTTCCTGCCGCTCCGGGAGTGTCGCCAGCAGACAGGGGTTTCAGGCTCCCCCTGCCAGAACTTCTGAGCAACGTGGCAGCTGCCGGGACCGGGCCTCTGAGTGCAGAGAGCAGGCGTTGCCAGGAGCGGACTCAGACAGTGGAGGCCCCTCGCTGACCCTCTCCGGGGCCGCTGCAAAGGAAGAAGAAAAGCATAGGCATCAGCTTCAACAATGCAAAACAAAGTAAGCTTGAATTCAGATGAGGGGCAGTTAAAATCGCAGCCTAGAAGTCCAAGTGTGGTTTGTAACACTCCAAACCCCGTGTCAGCCTTCAGCGATTGTTCTGCTGACCATCTTGCTACAGGGCGGCTTGGGTTTTTCCTTGTGGCAACTCCCCAGGGTGACAGATTATTCGGCAATGTCACCATTTTGTAGATGTGTTTGGGATTTCCAGCCATAAGCCATGGATGATATTGGGGATCCTTTATTCCTGGTGGGTGCCCATAAGAGTTTGCAAACTATACCCAAAAGGGCACGGGAACCCCTGAACTTTCCAGGCTGTCTTGGCACACAGCTCACTAGAACTGTTAACGCCGTCAAAGTATCTCTGACACGTCCTTAGCCTGTGTTTGAAAACCTGCAGAGATGGGAGACGCCCCTTTACCAGAGACAGTGCATTCCGTCCACTGGGAGTGACACACGGCCAAGCCAGGCTTCAAAGAGAGAGGTTCACCGTATTCCAATAGTGACTACTGGGATTTGGGGTTGGATCACCTTACCAGAGCTTGGAAGCTGCTAGAAGTTAACATTAATTTTATTGTTCTTTAAAATGAAAGTCCAGCAGGAGGGCCAGGATTTGGGCATCTCAGTCCTTCACGAAAAGGATGACGTTGATTAGCCATGCTCCACATCCCCAGAGTTAAATGTAGGAATAGTTCTGACATCTGACTCAAGAATGTGTTTTCTTGCATGATATTAAGGCAGATGCACAGATCCACGTAGATTAATCCCCTTCACTAGTAGCAGGGGCCCGATGAGGTAGCTGATGAGGAAGAGCCCCCGAGACCAGGCCCAGCGTGGGGCCACGGCCTTGGGATCTGGACGACACCCCAGCAGTTCTGTGCCGCCAGCAGGCCCTGCCGCATCTCCGGGCTGGAGCCCTGACTGTCAGCAGATGAGGCCATGGGTTGGGGTGTCTCTCCCACCAGAATGGCTTCGTGGGGTGCTCACTATCCCCTGGTCACGCTTCGGCACAGCTGGCACCGGCTCCCTGAGGGGCCACTGATTGGTTTTACACAAGTCTGTGAAGCCTCCCACAATGCATGACAACACAGCAAATACAACACAGCCCGCTGGTATCGCCTCTTCCTTCACTACCTCCACAACCACTTGGGGCAGAGGAGGAGGCTCCAGTTGCACTTGGCCAAGGCGGCTTTTGTAAGAACTTGACAGGACCAAGCCACCCCCACGGCATCATTTCCACGGGAGAACACATCCCAGCGAAACTCCAAGGAAAGGGTAGTTTTGTGAAGAAAATGCTTGTGTTCTGGGACACAGCCCAGCAAGTCCCTGACTTTAAAAAATGTGTAAGAAACAGGAATGTAACATTGACTAAACATGCCTGCCAAGATGGACTTTCCTTGTGGCGAGACCCTTCCTTCTCCTCAATGCCTGAGTGCTAGCAGGGTAGCATCCCCAGCCTCAGAGCTCACGCGTCATGATTGGGGAAATGAGACTGGGCAGCCATTCGGAAGGCCGGGCAAAGAAGAGTGTAAAGAGACATTGGTCTCGTGCTGCAAAATGAGTTACAAATAGTGAATCCTCAGCAATACTGTCTCCCCGTGGACTGGAATTTGGACCTGCTGCTGTGGCGGGCAGCTTTGACCCAATGAGGACCATGCCCGGAAGGATGTCAGAGCAGCAGGGACCTGGGTGGAGTGACCTGATGGAACGGAGACGCCTGCCGGCTCAGCAGCCACAGCAGCAGCTGCCCTTCACGGGACAGCAACGTGGCAAGAATTCCCCATGGGTTCCGGGGGAGCCTGTGTTGCTGGACCCTTTGCCACACCACCGAACCTGGCCCAGAGGAGCAGGAATTGGCCGAGTTCCAGGCCCTGCACCTGACGGGGGCTTCCTCAGCCTCTCACGTGATCCTCGCAGCAGGCTAACGTGCAGGCCCTTCTGTTTTCCAGATTTTACAGTTGAGAGGGGAAAGCCATGTTTTCAAATGTCACAGTAGAAGAGGCGGGATGCAAATCCAGCCCTGGCTGGTGCTGAAGCTGGGGCAGGTGCATCTGCAGGGTGCTGCCTTCAAGGCAGAGGGGTGACTGCTGTGTTTCATGGCAGGGAAGCCCCCCTCAATGCTCACACCACCCAGGTCATACGGCTTTGAGGACATCCCTTTCTTCAAACCCAGGTCATCTGAACAGTGTGGCCTGAATCCCAGGTTGGGAGTGAGTAATTCATCATCCAAACTGATTAGAGAATCTGAGTGAGGGACCTTCAAGTCAGGGATAGAGGAGAACGGGCTTCGTCTTCTGGAGCTGCCATAACAAAATGCTGAAGACTGGGCGGCTTCAACCACACAAGGGCCTTTCGACACAGCCCTGGCAACTGGAAGCTGGGGGTCGAGGTGTGGGCAGGGCTGGTTCCTGGGGAAGGATCTCCTCCTGGCTGCAGATGGCCGCCCCTGGCTGCATGCCCGCCTGGCTTTCCTCGGTGCTCACTCACCCCGGTGCCTCTTCTGCTTCTTAGAAGGATCCCCAGCAGATGAGGGCCCCAGCCTGGTGACCTCACTTACCCTCCATCACGTGCTGAAGGTCCTTCTCCAAATGCAGTCACCGTGGGGATTAGGGCTTCAACGTAGGGCCTGGGGAGGATGCAATTGAGTTCGTAGCAGACGTTATCTTTGGGATCCCCCGTCTTCCCCCGACCCTGTGAGGCTCACTGTGAGGGGAAGGGAGTTCCATTTCTGCTAAAGCCATAAACTGGAGAGCCTAAGAACTTATGGGACCACTCAGTGCTGACTTGCGTAATCTCCTGGTGGCTTCCCTGTCTGCACCCCATCTCTCTCGAAGCCTGGCCTCAGGCCCTCAGCCTGGCACCCTGTCCTCCAGCCTCCTCGGCTCCACTGCAGGGCTGCCTCATCCTCAGCACAGCCCCCATAAGCTCAGCCTCTGCACCCATGCTTTGGCGACCTCCTCCTGTCCTCCCCACTCACCCTCTGGGAAAGGGGTTCATACAATCTGCTGTCCCTGCTGCCAGCTCTAACCCATTGATCCTATCACTGTTTTGGGGTCAGTCTCCCATCCTCCAGGTGTCCAAACTCTCCACCTTACATATTTGAATTCCATGACAAATCATTTTTAACACTGCCTTGCCTGCAATCTCACCATTTTTGGATTTCTGTTTATTGAACTTGCTTGGTTAAATCTTATTCTCTTCCATCTCTGTGTGCAATTACACAACTGGTCATCACTGGTAAAAATCTCAAAACCACCCACAGAGACAGTCCAGCAGGTCGCATCATGCCACCAGCCAGCCTCATGCGCCTCCCTCATGGTCTCCTACCCATCTCCTGGCTGACACTGGTGCCTTCTCCCTCTTCTCAACCTGCACCAGCTCGGGCCTCACCCTCCCGCTGAGCACCAGCCTTGCTCTCTCCTGGTCCCTGGCAAGGTGGGGGTGATCTAAAGGAAGTCTCGGTCTTCTCCCCCTGCCCTGTCCACGGGTGCCCCGGCCCCTGTATCCAGGGCCCTGCCCTCCACACTGGGGACCACGATGCACATCCCCGCCCTGCAGAGCCAGTCCGTGGCCTGGCCTACCCACCCCATGTGCAGCTTTCTGCCAGCACAGCTCTGCTCACCCTCAACTTCACTATTTTTCTCCTGGATTCTCCCCATCAGCAAACACACATGCTGTTATTTGTCCCATTTTAAAACACAATCAAAACAAAACAGAGTACTTTGGACTGCACTTTCTGCCAGCCACCACCCTCGAGCTCCTGGCCTGTGCAGCTGACCCCACGGCCAGGTCCTCCTTCACGCTCTCGCCACCCCAAATGCAGGCACCGCGGCGCCAAACCTGCTCTTCCCACTGTTGTCAATAACTGCAGCCTGGCCGAGTCCAGTGATTCATTTCTGTCTTAATCTCTCCTGGCCTTTTGGCAGCGTTTAACGTGTGCGACCCCTCCCTTCTCCTGTCTTCAGCCTTCCTCGGGATCCACGAGGTGCCCTCTCTCCCATCTCCCTCTCGGGAGTGTGTCTCCAGCCCCGCACCTGCCCTCTCTATTCTCAGTGCATCCCCGCCGCAGGCATCACCCTCTGACTTGTCATGCCATCCGCCCCCTCACTCACTGTATCTACGCTTTATTACCTGCCTTGGCTCGTACAATGTCAGCTTTGCAAGGGGTTCTTCCAAGGTCTTATTTTCAATTGATCAATGCCGAGGATGGGGAGCAATGCGTGTACCAGAGGGGGCTGGGCACACGCAGGCTTGTTGTTGGATGGAGGAGAGGCAGCATCCCCTGCATGCCTGGGTGGTCCCCATCTCCAGGCCTGCGACAAGCACTTCTCATCTTCCCATCCTCTGACGGAGCCAGCGCCACCCACCACGTGGACGCGGGTGTTGTCTGTGGACCAAGTTCAGTGTTTTGTTGGTTTTTCTTATTGTTTGGCACCAGCAATACATAGACCCATAGACCTTGTTGTTCTCCTCCGCCCGGAGGGGCTGGTGCTGTGGCTGGGGCACCTCCGTGGGGAGGCCACGCCCCAGGCCATGCAGTTCCCAGGCTCCTTTCTGGGAGGGGTTGGTTCTCACAAAGGGGGAAAATCATGAAATGGCAAACCTGAGTCACGGCAGCACAGAGGACAGCCCCTGACAGCATAAGCAGGAAGGGCATAATGCTTTCCAAAAGAGAAAACTACATGGACTTTACTGACTCGTCACCGAGTTCTGAGATCACTGACACTTGCACATGCGTCCATGCTGTTGTGAGTCATGGGGAAAAATGGAGGAGCAAAATGACCAAGTGGCAGGGTCTGTAAGAGTCTCTCACTGTAGGGATGGGCTGCCCTGAGGAGACACTGCCCAGGCCTGGGTGCCCCGGGCCAAAGTCCTGACCCTTGCAGGGCTGTGTCCTGTGGATGACATGTGGCACTGGACTGCTCACTGACAGGTAGGAACTATGCACTGAGAGGTGGGAACTGCTGGCCGGGGGGGTGGGAACTGCTGGCCGAGGGGTGGGAACCGCCTGCTGAGGGGTGGGAACTACTGGCTGGGGAGTGGGAACTGGGCACTGAGAGGTGGGAACTGCTGACCAGGAGGTGGGAACTGCTGGCCGGAGAGTGGGAACTGCGCACTGAGAGGTGGGAACTGCTGACCAGGGGGTGGGAACTGCTGGCCGGGGAGTGGGAACTGCGCACTGAGAGGTGGGAACTGCTGACCAGGGGGTGGGAACTACCTGCTGAGGGGTGGGAACTACTGGCCCGGGGGTGGGAACTATGCACTGAGAGGTAGGAACTATGCACTGAGAGGTGGGAACTGCTGGCCGGGGGGTGGGAACTACCTGCTGAGGGGTGGGAACTACTGGCCCGGGGGTGGGAACTATGCACTGAGAGGTGGGAACTGTGCACTGAGAGGTGGGAACTGCTGGCCAGGGGGTGGGAACTACCTGCTGAGGGGTGGGAACTACTGGCCAGGGGGTGGGAACTGTGCACTGAGAGGTGGGAACTGTGCACTGAGAGGTGGGAACTGCTGGCCAGGGGGTGGGAACTGCCCACTGAGAGGCAGGAACTGGGCTGAGTGCTCAGTTTTCCTGTTCTGCTGATATCTTCAGAGGCATCAGGATGTGGCTGCCTTTGGGGAAGCTGCGTTTACCCAGCCAAGGATGCTGCCTCCAGAAACAGAAGAGGCCTCAGGCCAGAAATAGGGGTCTGCCTTTTTAATATATTGTGTTGGTTAAATCAGCAGTCCCCAACCTTTATGGTACCAGGGACCAGTTCCATGGAAGACAATTTTTCCATCAACTGGCAGTGGGGGCAGTGGGGGCAGTGGGGATGGTTTCTTGATGATTCAAGTGCATTACATTAATTAATTAATTAGTTTGTTTTTTTTTGAGACAGTTTCACTCTTGTTGCCCAGGCTGGAGTGCAGTGTCACAATCTTGGCTCGCTGCAACCTCTGCCTCCCGGGTTCAAGCGATTCTCATGCCTCAGCCTCCCAAGCAGCTGGGACTACAGGTGCCTGCCACCATGCCCAGCTAATTTTTATACTTTTAGTAGGCACAATGTTTCACCATATATTGGCCAGGCTGGTCTCAAACTCCTGAACTCAGGCGATCCACCTGCCTCCCAAAGTGCTGGGATTACAGGCATGAGCCACCGCACCCAGCCCAAGTGCATTATATTTGTTGTGCACTTTATTTCTATTATTATTACACTGTAATATATAATGAAATAATGATACAGCTCACCATCATGTAGAATCAGTGGGAGCCCTGAGCTTGTTTTCCTGCAATGAGATGGTCTCATCTGAAGGTGATGAGAGACAGTGACAGATCATCAGGCATTAGATTCTCATGAGGAGCACGTAACCTAAATCCCTCGCATGCAAAGTTCACAATAGGATTTGAGCTCCTGTGAGAATCTGATGCTGCCGCTGATCTGACAGGAGGTGGAGCTCAAGGGGTAACTTGAACCATGGGGAGTGGCTGTCAATACAGATGAAGCTTTGCTCACCTGCTGCTCACCCCCTGCTCTGGGGCCCAGTTCCTCACAAGCTACGGACCAGTACTAGTCATGGTCCCAGGATTGGGAACCCCTGGTTTAAATCATGAGGGAAATCTCAGTTTAAATCTTTATTTTAAAAAAATAACAAAAATGAATTTTCTGCTAATGATGGCCTTATATTAACAGAAATGAGTAGTGCTCATATTTTGGAAGTAAGCATTCTAAGTTATGATGATGATGATGATTTACTTTTCTATGTTATATATACACGGGCGGTATGAGTTCAACAGTCACTTGCATATTATCAGCACATGTTAACTTAGGAGGATTCTAGAACTTTTTTCTTTCACAGAATTAGAAGTACCTTTTCCAATATTCATGCCATGAAGAGTTTGTTGGTGAGTTCTGATCCACCCCTCTCAAATCTGCCTACATATGGGGCCGTCCATGGTGATGGGGTGGACAGCTGGGCTCTGCAACCTGCCAGCGTTTTCCTGCTATGCCCTGAGGCAGTGCTCAGGCTAGCCAAAGATCTGTGGGTGCTGAAGGCAGCTGTCCTCATTGTGAGCTCCCTTTTTGTCACCAAAGCCCCTTCTCTTGGTTGATTCTGTTAGGTGTGGGGTGTATCCACAATTTCTTAGGTTAATACTTAAGAGATAGAGACGTACTCAATCCAGGTCCAGTGGAATGCCTTTGGTAGTGGGATTGTACCCAAAGTTCACAGACGATAAATTTTGTATATAATGAGCCAGGTTTGCTTTGTACATTTCCAACTGTAGAATGAAATTTAGGGGGCTGAATAGTCAGTGTCTTATTTCACTTGTGTCTTTGGATACAAATGTTTTTCTTTTAAAACTCCTGACTGCATATTCCTTGTGTGTGTGTGGCTTTTAGTCCTAGATTGTAAAGCTTGCCAAGTCTGCCTGCTGGGAACTGACTCCTCTATGCAGAAGCTCCTCTTCCTCTGACACAGTGCAGGTGGGTCAAAGGCTCCTCCTGCACTTCATCCTTGAATTACACAGGAACTTGCATTGAGGCCATTGAAAGGGTGATGGCTTAGAGTGCACGAGAGCCTGGCCACTGTGTGCTAGTGACCGACCGCACCCGCTGTGGCCCTCAAAGGGAGTCATCATCACCTGCCTTGCCAGGCACTGTCTGGTGAAGCCCCTGACATCTCTCCTGAGCCTGTGGGCAGTGGGGATGCTCTCTATGGCATGGAAAGCCTTTCACAGTCAGCGTGAGATAGCAATCAATGTAAAACTGAAATCCGTCTTCTCCTTATCCACTGAGGCGTCCCCTGCCGGCAGCAGGTGTGCTGTTTTCAGTGGCTCTGGCACCCATGGCTGTGGGTCGTGCTCTAGCAGTGTCTTCATCACAGAGGCACTTCCCTGTGTGCCGCGGCTTTGCCACCAGGACATCTTCTGCACACACTGTCCTGGGTAGGCCTTAGAGCTATGTCTGGACCAGAGAGCTTGAAACTGTGCCTACAAACCTGCTTCTGTTTCCCTGTGAATTTGAATACGGGAGGTTTGGAGATCATGAAGATGAGCACTTAGCGACATAGAGACGATGATTCCCTTTTCCTACTAGCAGTGACCCTCTTAGCCAGCAACCTGAGTAGCAGGTTTATCTAGGCGTCTTGTCTCCTGGTCTGTTTCTAGAGCTTTCTGCTTTGCCTGGCTTTAGAGAACTTGCTTTCTGTCCATGCCCTGTAAGGGATGGAGTGACTGATTTGCAGTTTCTAGGGGGACAGTGACTTTGAGAAGATCCCTGCATTGCACACACCACAGGATTTTACCATACAGCAGAAACACTTCTGCCTCTGTTCATGAGGTGGGCTGGTGCAGAGGGCGGGCATGTCCCCTAGGAAAGCTGAAAAAAGGGGAAAGTAAGAGAGTTCTTGGTGGAAGTATTTTTGTTTGTAACTTTGCCTCCTATAAGATGTTAGAGAAGAAAATCATCCCAGAATGGGGAAGTAGGGGAAGAGAACGGATAATCCCTGGATTGGAGCTCTAGTCTAGTTGATTGGTCAGGAAGACTGCAGAGGTTTCCAGGTTGGATTGTCTATTTCAGTTCATCACAACAAGGCCCAGGAATCAGAAACAGGGCTGCAATCAGCAGAAATAGCCCTGCTCTGGACATCTCAGGGGCCTGAACATGAGGGCTGGGTCCAGGGAGGACAGGGCAAATGACGGCAGGACAGCAGCCCAGCCCAGCCAGGGCTCACAGAAGCGCTCCCAGGCAGGGCAGCAGAGGGCCCAGCAATGCTTCTTGAGAGCATGCCGTGGACATGACTTCATGTGGATGTGCTTTCCCTTCTAGAAAGACACACGCCTGGGGCGCCATCATCACTCGGCATCCCTTGATGATGGAACTGCCCTGAGACAGTTCCAAGGAGTGGCGGCCCAAGGCCTCACACCGGACGGAGGCTGAGCTCCACTGCGGCCCCAGCAGGCGGGCTTCCTAAGAGCAGCGTGGAATCCCGGGGCTCTGCGCACCGTGCCCGGCCCCGGGCTCCCTGACGCGAGGCAATGCCTGGGCACAGTGTACGGCCACCGGCACCTTCACTCCTCACCTGTGCACGCGAGTGTGGGGGATGAAGCGACATCGGTGTGTGGCGTCTCAGTGCAGCGCCGGCACACACGCAGCCCTAAGCAGATGCGGAGCAGAGATGACGGTGGAGTCACCCCGCGGGTGCAACCCCATCTTAGCAGGAGGGCCAGGTTTTGGAGGGCCAGGTTTTGGGCAGCTCGGGCCTTCAGAAAAAGGATCATGTCGATTAGCCATGCTGCACATCCCGGGAGTTAAATCTAGGAATAGTTCTGACACCTGACTTAGGAGTGTGTTTCACTGCATGTATTAAGGCAGATCCGCAGACCCATGTAGATGAATCACCTTCACTTTCAGCTACTAGGAGGGGCCCCATGAGGTAGCTGATGAGGAAGAGCCCCCTAGACGAGGCCCAGCGTGGGGCCACGGCCTGGGATCCGGGCGGCACCCCAGCGGTTCTGTGCCGCCAGCAGGCCCTGCCGCATCTCCGGGCTGGAGGCTTGACTGTCAGCAGATGAGGCCACGGGGTCGGGGTGTCTCTCCCACCAGAACGGCTTCGCGGGGTGCTCACTATCCCCTGGTCACGCTTCGGCACGGCTGGCACGGGCTCCCTGAGGGGCTGTTGAAGAACCCCCAGGCCTCCTGGGTCTTGCCACGGAGACCACCCAGCCTCAGGCTGGTTCTCAGGTGGCCCCTTCTCTACGCTTAGGACGTGGCATTTCCCAAGCTCTTTCCCAGCTGCCTGTCACTTTTCTTCCCAGCTTTCCCTTCCGAAGGGAGCTCGGCTTCATTCCATGGCTTTCCAGTCACGTCATAAGCATTTCCTCGTCTGACCCACGAACTGATAAAACGCTCTGGACGGGGCGGCCTGGATGCCCCAGGGACTGCATCATCTCCGTGGGCGGCAGGGCGCCTGCAGGCACCCAGCCTTGCGCGGGGCAGGCGGTCTTCTGAGGGTGCAACCCTGTCCCCCCAGGGTCCTAAACACAGCGTCAAAATTGAGCTACCTCACAAAAAATTTGAACAAACTAGAAATCATAAGGTGGTGAATAATGATATGTTACCATAGGCAAGTAGAAAATTGAAAGTTTAAGCAAAAACTAAGTCCAAAGCAACAGCTGCGCCAGGACGGAGAGCCCACAGTGAAATTGCTGCGTGCGCCCAGGGCGGCGGCGGCGCCAGGCAGGCGCGGATCCCGCTGCGAGGGACTTGCCTGCTGACCTGGGGCCGCAGGGAGCTCTGCTTTATCAGGAGAATATTTGAAAAGCGATCTATTAAAAGGAGTGCTTAAGTGAATTATAAAAGTCTGAGAAAGGAAATGGGAGAACCAAGTTATCTAAATTTTCTCAAAACTAATTATTAGCTGGGCGAAAATGTAGATATTCGGGGCACTGAGGGTGGTGAGTGCGATTTTGCTTGCACCATTGGCAAAGTATACCTTGAACTTATCAAAATTTTGTCATCATCTAGTCTTAAATAGTTAAAGGGTAAGCAAACGACGCTAAACAAAATAAGGAGACAGAGAAAAGTGCGGACAATTCTCACAGGAGTTTCCATTGGGGCTGCATTCCCAGGGCGCTGGCCGGGAAAGCTCAGTCCACTGAGCACGATATGCTTTCTCCATAGCGTGAGGGCTGCCAGCATCTACCGAGTGGATCATTAGGCCTGTCTCCCAGAGACAGCAAAAATGTGCAGAACTACGTACACATCCCTGGGCCGGAAAGCACTTTCCCTATAGATTCTGGTGCCCTGTGGTTCTCGGATGGGGAGACGCGCGCACTCCAGACCCCCACAGGCCCCCAGAGCACGGTGGAGGGTGGGGGCAGAGTCATAAGAGACGTCTTACCAAACACCACTGAATGCAGCTTTTTCTCTCCCTTGAGAAAAATAAAACACCCAATAATTTAATTTTAAATTTAAAAGCTGCCTCTTTAAACTTTGTTGAAAAATACAGAATATGCCACCATTCTGCAGTTTCATGTCATGAATGGATAAAGTACGAGGAAAGGGAGGGGAGGAATTTGTAAAAGTTTAATGGAAAAGGCAAGAAGAAAGCTGGCCAAGAAACAGAGAGGGAGAACCAAGAGAGAACGGACGTGGGGAGGAGAGAAAAGCGTGCAAATGAGGAGAGAGCGGGGGAGGAAGGGGACACAGACAGCCCGGAGTGTCCCTTTCCGACGAGCGCTGTGGACAGGCCTGAGCAGCCTGGACGGGAGTGACTTGATGATGTGATGGGCGGATTTCCTGGCAAACTTCCCACCTCTTTCAAGTCACACCCATCTTCAGTCCCTGCTCACCATGACAGAGTCACAGCCACACCCGGGACAGAACCTGGGCTCCGGGCAGCAGGTAATAGGAGGATATTCTACCCAGGGCCGGAACAAGCCAAGTCCAGCCTCAACTGCTCTGTGGCTACTAAGTGTGAGGATGCTGTGTCACAGGTGTCACACGTCACTAAGAGAACGTCGTGGGCACACGGGGAATGTCTTTATGGCACTGTCTGGAAGCAGGCTGCATCTCAGCAGTTCCAGAGGTTACAGGGGCTGGTTTTCACGAACACAAGAAGTGTTAGAGACAGGAGACGTGGAGGAACATGTCGAACCTGGTGGGGATCGAGTTTAAACACATCTGCACACACTTGGGTGTGTGTGTCCCAGCGCATCTCAGCCCTGAGTGCCCACTCCTGGCTTCCCTGCCCCCCCACCCCTCCTACCCCACAGTCCACACTGCCCCACACCTGCTGGTGTCCAGAAAGCTCTCGCTGAGCATCCTCCCACATCAGCCACTCTTGGAGGACTGAGAAAACAGTGGTGGGGGGCCAGTTCCCAAATCCAGGCGCTCCCCGCACATCCAAATCCAGGCGCTCCCGGCACATCCAAATCCGGGACGACTGACCAAGGGCTCGCACTCAGCCTGAGGAAGCAAGTGGTACTTTGACTCGGAGTAAGAACTGCTCAGAGGCCAACGTGCTCTGGCTCGGGCCCCCCTGGCACCTCCAGGCAGGTCTTTCTAATTTGGTTCCTGAACACGCTCCAGCTCCCATCCTGAGGCCTGCCCTTGCCCTTCCCTCCCCCATTGCTCTTCCCACCCTCCTCCCTTGCCATTCCCTGTCCTCATTGCTCTTCCCACCCTCCTCCTTCCGCTCCCTCTCAAGGCCCTGCCCTGTCTGGTTCACCATCCTCCTCTCGTCCTCTCCTGGCTCCTCCCCAGAGCTTGGTGTTCATTCCGACACCTTCTCCCTGCAGCCTCCACCAGGGCCCTGGCTGCCCTCACCCTCCAGCAAGTCACTGTATTTTACTTTCTTCATGGAGTTTTTTACTTTTGAGATTTCTCAACTTTACATGCATGTTTGCCGCATCCCCCCTCACTAGATTTCATCTACATGGGAACAGAGACCCCTCTGCTTTGCTCCCTGCTGTAAACATCCCGGCTCGGGAAAGTCTCTATCTACAGACACTGCTGGGTGCTGAGTTTCCAGAGTGGTCAATGCGATGTGGGACTCCGTGGTGAGAACTGAAGATGCATGAGGATGAGGGGTGCTCCATCCCTGTCCTCTGTGATCTGGTACAACAGAATCAACCCCTGCATGGTGGGCCCCAGTGAGCAGCCCGTGGGATGCACCGAGCCGCCCAGAAACACGTGAACTCGGTGGCGGCAGCAGAGACAGAAACATCTCACAGTACACCAGGAATGAAAGTGTAAAATACTTAGCATTTGACAAGTTTTCCAGTTATATGTTCTTCTTTGAGCATCAAATGAGGGTCCCATACCTATTTCTGTGCTCATGTTACAGACAGAATGGAAACACAGCGAGTTACAGAGATGTGATCCAGGTGGGGGCTGGGAAGGGGCTTCCTGCAGAGGTTTATACCCAGGCTCGTGGAGAAAATGCCCCTACGAGTGACCAAGCCAAGGACTCAAGCAAATGCAGGGAACGAGACAGCGTTTCCAGGCCAGAATGCGGGAGCCCTTCAGCAGAATGGGGGGTTAGGAAGCTCGGTGACTTCAGGCAGGAAGGCGATGGAACGGGAACAGGGTCTTTCCGTTTCACGTAGGCGATGGAACGGGAATGGGGGTCTTTACCTTTCACACAGGTGATGGAATGGGAACGGGGTCTTTCCATGTGGGAAATGCTGAGCCTGCGCTGCCAACAGCCTCCGGGTGAGACATCTTGTGGGCAGCTGGGACAGGCGGCAGAGTAAGAGGCAGTGGTTTAGAAGTCAAATGCCCTTGGACAATTGTGGAAGCTTTTGATTTTATTATTTTATTATTAACTGAAAAAAATAGAAAATAGAAAATAGAAAAAAATAGAATTGGAGAGGAGGAATAAGTAGATGTTTAGCAACAGAGCGTGCAATGCAGCAGCACACTGAGAAAAGTAGACCAGAAAGGACGGGGAGCTTCAGGAGGCGACAACTCACAAATATGACGGCCACTCACAGGCCAGTCCTGCAAACGACAGATGACTCGAGGAGAGGCCGGGCGTGGTGGCTCACACCTGCAATCCCAGCACTTTGGGAGGCTGAGGCAGGTGGATCACCTGAGGTCAGGAGTTCGAGACCAGCCTGGCCAACATGGTGAAACGCCGTCTCTACAAAAAATACAAAAATTAGCCGGGCGTGGTGGCAGGCACCTGTAATCTCAGCTACTCGGGAGGCAGAGGCAGGAGAATTGCTTGAACCTGGGAGGCAGAGGTTGCAGTGAGTCGAGATCATGCCATTGCAATTCAGCCTGGGCAACAGGGCGAGACTCCATCTCGAAAACAAAACAAAACAAAACAAATGACTTGAGACAGCTTCAGAAAACACCGTTGTGTTTGGTGACTGAGAGGTTATTCATGTTCTTGGACAATACTTTCCAAATGTTAGTTTGCCTACAGGTCACGCAAACATCCTGCATGTGAAGGCAGACTCCGGAGGTCTGGGAAGCACTGGGTTTTGGATTTTTTTGTATAAAAGCTTCCAGATGGCACTGATGCTGCCTGTCAGTGGACTACACCTTGACAAGGCTGTAGAGACTGTGTTAGAAGGGCAGGGTGAACACCAGGTCCCGTAGCAAGGTAAGGGGTAAGCAGGTGTGAGGAGGCAGGGCAGACACATGGCCGCCTTCTAGGAGTCTGAGAGTGGAGATTAGGATAATAGAAGCTTAATGGCATTTTAAGGTTAAAGGTCTTATTTTTTGCTTTGTATTGATTTTGGACGGATGAGTACTGGAAAAATTAATTGCCAAGGGTCACTTGGAAGAGAGTGGGTGCCGTGACATCGGTGGGGTCACCCGATGTCAGACTGGCGAGCATTTTGAGTTGCCCGTAACTGTTGTGCCTCAAGCTCCTGGTGTTCCCGGAGGCTGTGCCCTGGAGGCCCGTTGCAGAGGACACGGAGGCACATTCTCCTGCTGTGAAGTCAGCCCAGGCAAGGCAGGCGTGGCAGCCTGCACCATTGGTGTGGCCACGGGGCCGAGAGGGCAGGAAACAGAGGGAGGTTGGTTTCATGTTGCAAAATGCCGGATGAGTAGGCAAACCCCCCGCAATTCTGTCTGGCCAAATTATACTTTTAGGTTCAGGCCTATACTTTATATTTTAAAAGCTCAAATTATTTTATAATCTCCTGAAAATACATCATCTTGCCATTTGCTTTCAATACTGCACTGCGACCTTTTATAATCTTTCAAAAACATGTTCTCCCGTTGGATAAATGAGAAAATAAATAGTATTCAGTGAAGACCAACTACTGAATTATTTTAAAATATCTTGTTTATAAAAGGTTTTTACTAGTGAGAGGATTTAAGAGTTGCTTGGCTCTTGAAGCCAGCAGAGACTTCTGCGTGCATTGCTTCATTTGTGGGGGAGCACTCTAGCCCCACATGGCAGATGAAAAACTGTGCCTCGGAGGAGTTAAGCAAATTGCTGAGGATGGTACCACAGAGAGTGACTGAGGCGACAGCCAGCATCCAGCCTCCAGAGTTCCACTGTGCTTCCCCAAAGACAGGCGGGCTCTCCTCAAGCACATTTTTACTTTAGGAGCTGCTGAAACTGGGGTGTAGGCCACGGGATCCTCCGTGACCAGCCCCAAGCCCGAGCCTGCGATTCTCTCATCTGCACTCACCAGCTGAGTTCGTGAAGGGTGGGCCTCCATTTTGGTTGAATTACATTATCTCTCACAGAACCATCTGGAAACCCCGTCACCTTAATAATTCAGTGTTGTTTGATGCTGTGAAAGGTGAAAAAGACTTCAATTCTTACTACCAAATTGTGCTGGGGAGTGACAGATAGTCAGTCTCTCAGCAGCACGCACACCCTGTTAGAAAGGGGTATGGTTTTTACTTTCCACTTATTCCTGGCAAATCCTGTGGCTCCCCCTAAGCAAGGATGTCCTCTGAGCACCCTGACCCTCCTGATTCCCGTCCACCGCCCCAGCCTCCGCTGTCGCCTGCCCTCCACCTGGCGCCTCCGTTATGTACTCGTTCCCCAGGTTCAGTCTCGGGTGGCCTCGGTTTTCTCCACGTCTTCTCCCTGGACAGTGGCAACGCTTCCAGAACCCCAGCTGCTCTAACACCAGGCCCAGCTCCTCCAACCCAAGCGTCTCTACCCAACTGTGGGATCTGTCCGCACCTCCAGATGGGGAGGCCCACGTCTCCGTGTCACCTGAGGGCGGGTGTGTTTAGAAGCATGCTTTTGCATCTCCACCACTGGAGACACAGGGACATGGGGTGTGTACGTCTTGTGAAAACTCAAACATGGGCCTCACCTTTTGGTTTTATGGATATGAACCACGTCCCTGCAGTCATCGGAGGAGAATGCTGGTAGCGGCTGGCCCTAGGCTGAGTGTTTGACCGGGAATACCCACACACTTCTCTCAACTAACCCGTGAGGTTGGCATGTTCAGTACCTGGGGAGAAAGTGGGGTAACAATGACAGGACTAAAGCCCACAGCCTGGGGCCTGGCACCTGGCAAGTGCCCTCTGGGTGTTGGTGGAGTTCTTACTTGGATGACTTTAATCATTACAGAGGCTCCCTAAGGCCACACAGCTGGTAGGGGCTCTGGCCCGGTCTCATCTCACTCCAGAGCCCCAGGTGAGTGCAAGGCAGAACCTCTATGTTTCTGTCTCAGATTCTTCTCATTGCTTTGTTTTTCTCAAAACATTTCATTTTATCAGTGATGAATACTAAAATTAGATTGTTTATTTTCTTTTTGTTGAAACTATATGTATTGATTTTTTGTCTTTGGAGTTGTCATAAAACACCTGTGGTCAAATCCAGGCCCTTCCAGTTACCAGCAATGTGACCCTCTGCACGCTAATCACCTCCCTGATGACTCAGTTTCCCCATCTGTAAAGGAGAAGCAATGGAAGTACTGGGCAGTTTAAATAACATAAATGTTGCAGAACACTTGGTACATGGCCAGACATGCAGTAGGTATTCCATAAAGGAAGCTATTTGTATTTCTTGTTTCAAATTCTATTCCATGGTGAACGTTTGTTTACTGTCTCAGATGTGATGTGAGATTCCATTTTGAATAGCTTTCAGGAATGTGACACGAAATTATCTTCCTTCCTCCATCAGCTAAAAACTACTGTATAAATGTTTCAAGTTCTGCTCCCCCTACTCTTACCAATGATAAACATGCCCCTAGGTTTCCCCTACAGCCGCCCCAGCCCCTCGCTCTACATCCCCCTCTCCCCACCGCCACCTTCCGCCCCTGCTCTGCTCTGCTGGTCCTTCCACCCCTGCCCTGCTGCTCCCACCGCCCCTGCTCTGCCCCGCTGCTCCTACCGCCCCTGCCCTGCTGCTCCCACCGCCCCTGCTCTGCCCCGCTGCTCCTTCCGCCCCTGCCCCGCGGCTCCTTCCGCCCCTACCGCTCTGCTCCTTCCACCCCTGCTCTGCTGCTCTGGGCTTTCCCCGAGGCTTTGCTGCCCACACTCTTCTTGCTCGTCAGACCCACCAAGGTTGCAGAGAAAGACAGACAGCAGCAGATGGCTAGGAAACGAATACTCAACAATAGGGTGATTTCAGAACTAAATTCCAAAGAATTCAGCCTACAGAGCAAAAACTCACTCAAAAAACCAAAAAGATGGAGATCTGTCTACATCAACGCCTGTTCTGATGAAGTTATTGAATTTCAAAAAAAAAAAAAAAAAAAAGGAACATTTTAGGTACCAAGCCAGGTGCTTGAAAGGAAGACGGTCACCACGCTGGCCCTGGATTCGTGAACAGTAGCTCTCACGCTCTCGAAATCGTGTCTACAATTTTGTGCCCACCGTGATTTTCTGCAAGCACAAAGACAGCAGCGGTCAGGCGTTTTCAGTGTTGGACGGCCCCAAGGAGTTGTCCTTTAAAATCCTTCTTGCTGGTGTGATCCAGCCACGAATGAGAACAACCTGAATGAAGAGGTCAGAAACAGGAAGTGCGTCAAAATAGATTGAACTACAGAAAAACAACTGAAGCCATTTAAATATAGAACTAAGATAAAAAATGTCGATCATAGGAAATGTATTGGAAACGTGTACACAACCTGAGCTTAGGGAAGAGGGGATAAAAGAACGTCCACAGATGCTGATTTTCCGATTCGGAACCAGGGGCCCTAAGTGTGACCTAAACCTGAACCACGGGTTTTAAAAAGTTCCATCTTCTTCACATTTTTGTTAATATTTTGACGAACTTTAGAGCTGTATTTTGGGAGCTCTCATTTCTTTTGTAATTGAAAATGTGTCTGAACTCTGACAGTTCTCCTTTATTTATAGTCCAGGTCCCTGTTTTATTGGTCAAATTCATTTAAAATTAAATTCTGTACTTCGTTATATTTTAGCATTTATGGTATAATCACATTTTTAAATGTGTTTTTCCTTCTTTTATTCTTTCCCATTCATGGAGAGGTTTGTGATAATGCTTATTGAACATTGGCATTAGTGTTTTCTGGGTGGTAAAATTGGGATAATTTAATTTTGCTTTGTTTATGGTTTTGAGTTTTATCCCTAATTACAAAGTTATTAGTTTAAAATTTAAATATGAAAACTTTAAAAATAAATTTTCAAAATGAAGTCATCAGGATGTGGGGCCTGGTGGAGGCTGGGGTGACTGACACCCCCCAGTTGACGGTGGTGGGTGGGAATAAGGTGTGGGAAGATGGGCTTATTCCAAGGGGAGGGGGGCTTGGCGTTGGCTTGAGAGGGATCTGCCTGTGGGCATCCTGTGCCGACAGCCACTCGCCATGCAGAGTGGAGGCTGAAGAAAGGAGCTCGCTGCAAAGAGGCCAGTGGAGTACAAAGAAGTACTAACTGCAGGGCACCGAGCCCTGCGCAGGAAAGAGCGGGTTGTCTGGGAGGCAGGAGGAACTCTGTCCCCGAAGTCATGGGAGGTGCCCAGGCCTTGAGAGGAAGCAGCAGGAATCTCTGTGGGGCGTCCCCGAGCTCCAGTGAAGCCTCAGCCCTGTGTGGGCAGAAGTTGGGGGAACATCTGGAAAGCGTGACCAAGGGGACGCCTGCAGGAGCTGCCGGAAGCAGTATGGCAGGGACAGGGTCAGAGGGAGGAGGCTGCAGGGTCCAGGAGAGGTTTCAGAAGCAGAAGAGGCTGGAGCTTGCCTATGCTCTGGGAGAGGACAAACCCCAGGAGAAAGGAACACACAGGAAAAGGGGGGTAACTGGAGGTGTCCCGTCGGAGGGAAGAGGCTTTGGGGTCCCTGCACTGAAGCAGGACAGGCCGGGCCTCTGAGGGCCAGGAGGAGGGGGCTGGTGGGTGGGGGGCTGCAGCGGGCTCTCGGAACCCACTTTGGCTGCTCCACCATTCAACACAGGGACTGCCGAGAGTGGCGGGCCGTGTTTCAACAAGAACGGAGTCGGGTGCTGAAGGGTTAGAAGAGCCCCTCAGTCAAATTGGAGAAGAAGGGAATTGAGATGACACAGCTTTGAAGGCACACAGGAAATGTGCGCTACCTGTCAGGCAAATGAGTTAATAAATACACAAATGGGTTAATGCAAATGGGAGATAGAAGTAGGACTTCTTTTTAGTGGCCACTACAATACGGATTTTTAATTTCACCTTTCTGCGTCTAGTAATTTTTGCATATTTTAGTAACTGTGGCATTCTGTTACATACAACAGGTGGTTACAGGCATTGTCTTCGTAGAGAGCAAAATAAAACTCTAAGACCAATACAACAATATATGTTTAACAAAGAGGAAAGAGCCTAAAGTCTAAATGCGAGACTTTGGGGCCCCTGTGGGCCAGTGGGAAAGAACAGGCCTCTTGTTTGTAGGTGTCCATGTGCTTCAGACACCATGTCTTGGTTTCTTGGTCAGCCCATTTTCTACCGAGCTTGAGACCTCCGTTCTGGGCCTGAGGCTGAAGGACTGTTCGTTTATTTCATTTATTTATTGGCTCTTTCTCTTCCTTGCCACGCAGGAGGATGAGTAAAAACAGAGTGAGATACTTCGGAGCAACCTCGTGAGTTAAGAGCTTGTGACCTTTCTCAGAGACGCTGGCTCCATCTTAATTTAATTAATGCAGAAATGAAGACTCGAACATTTGAGAATCTTTAAAAATCATATTTTAGCCAAAAGATTTATCTCACAGAAGATAATTTCCAACACAGCCAAAAGCAGCAAATATTTGCTAGTTCTATAATGTTTTGTGTGAATTTGATACTTGGCATATTTTCTGGTGTGTATTCGTCTCCAGGACATCTGTGCATGGCAGTTAGTCACGGAATTTAAGTTCAGTGTGGCATGCATCCTAGCGGGTGGGAAGCCAGAAAGTAAAATGTGCAACCACCCCAAGAGAAATGCTTATAGCCAGCGAGCAAAGCATGAGTTTTCATCATGTTCTAGGCAATTTTAGGTGAATTTATCTTTAGATGGAGATTTCCTTTTTCTGATGTCTGTTCTTTCTTCAAAATTCACAGATTGCTCTTGATAAAGAGTGTTGAGTTGCCCTACACAGAGATGGAAAGGGGCTTTATAAATATGATGGTAATACACAATAAATTAAATTCATCTCTAAAGGCAGAAGTAAAATGCCTTGCCTTGTATCATAAATATCATTGATACTGACAAAATACAATGTCTCTAACAGTATATATCACACTCTCATTCATTCATTTATTCAACAAACATTTATTAATCACCTACTGTATATCAGACTTCTTGATAGATGTGGAAAAATTATCCTCTTAAAGCAAACCAAGACAAAACAACTAGACCCATGTAATTTGGAAATTGGTTATTTGGGTAGATTTTTGGTTTCTAAACAAGAATTAAGTCCTTCTTTACATTGTTGGTAAAGATTTAGTCAGGATCTCAAAATAGTGATTTTTTTGTAACTGATAGAAAATATAGACATTGGGTTTCCACGTCACACATAGGAAGAAATTATAGGAAGTCTTTGTTTTTGGAGGAAGCCATCACTGCTTCCTAACACCCAGCAGTAATAAGACCTGGGTCACACCCTGAAGCTGTCGCATCCACAGAGCTGAGGGCTCCCAAGCATGAGACACAGGCCAGCAAAAGCCATGTGGTCAACTCTAAATACCCAATGACACAGGTTCCTTTTGTTTTGGTTTTGGTTTTTCATTCTTTTTTGGGGCCTCTCGTCCCAGGTAGATATTCTATGTCCTTCTGGTATACATTTTAATCTGACTTCCACTGAAGCAGGGACAGGACAAGTGACCCCTTCAACTTGAAGCACCTCCTGCTGAGAGGTCCTGGAGCACAGTGGGTGCCGAGGGCTGGTTCCCTGGGCAGAGAAGTTGGGGCTTAGCTATGTCCGTTGCTGGCACTCGGTGAGGGAGCCCTGGGAAGGTTGTGGGTAAAAGTGGATTATCCTCTCCCCGGTGCCAGTGCCAGGCCCAAACGTGGGCAACAACAAATAAACACACACTGCACAGGTTCTAATGCTTCAGTCCCCTGAAACGCCTGGGGTGTGCATTTGTCAACTGGATAAAAACAGCACATGCTCTGTTAGGGCTGTGTTAGTCCGTTTTCATGCTGCTGATAAAGACATACCTGGGACTAAGAAAAAAAAGATGTTTAATTGGACTTAACAGTTCCACATGGCCGGGGAAGTCTCATAATCATGGCGGGAGGTGAAAGGCACTTCTTACATGGTAGAAGCAAGAGAAAAACTAGGAAGGAGCAAAAGTAGAAACCCCTGATAAAACCATCAGATCTTCTGAGACTTATTAACTATAACAAGAACAGTATGGGGGAAACTGCCCCCATGATTCAAATTATCTCCTACCAGGTCCCTCCCACAACATGTGGAAATTATGGGAGTTCAATTCAAGATGAGATTTGGGTGCGGACACAGAACCAAACAATACCATTCTTTCCCTGGCCCCTCCAAATCTCATGTCCTCACATTTCAAAACCAATCATGCCTTCCCAACAGTCAGTCCCCCAAAGTCTTAACTCATTTCAGCATTAACCCAAAATCCACCATGCAAAGTCTCATGTGAGAGAAGGCAAGTCCCTTCCACTTATGAGTCTGTAAAATCCAAAGCAAGCTAGTTCCTTCCTAGATACAATTGGGGTAAATGTATTGGGTAAACACAGCAGTTCCAAAGGGGAGAAATTGGCCAAAACAAAGGGGTTCAGGGCCCATGCAAGTCTGAAATCCAGTGGGACAGTCAAATTTTAAAGTTCCAAAATGATCTCCTTTGACTCCAGGTCTCACATACAGGTCATGCTGATGCAAGAGGGAGGTTCCCATGGTCTTGGGCAGCTCTGCCCCTGTGGCTTTGCAGGATACAGCCTCCTTCCAGCTGCTTTCATGGTCTGGCATTGAGTGACTGTGGCTTTTCCAGGCTCACAGTGCAAGCTGCCAGTGGATCTACCATTCTGGGGTTGGAAGATGGTGGCCCTCTTCTCACTGCTCCACCAGGAAGTGCCCCAGTAGGGACTCTGTGTGGGGGCTCTGGCCCCACATCTCCCTTCTGCACTGCCCTGGCAGAGGTTCTCCATGAGGGCCCCGCCCCTACAGCAACGTTTTGCATGGGCATCCAGGCATTTCCATACATCTTCTGAAATCCAGGTGGAGGTTCCCAAACCTCAATTCTTGACTTCTGTGCACCTGCAGGCTCAACACCATGTGGAAGCTGCCAAGGCTTGGGGCTTCTATCCTCTGAAGCCACGGCCCAAGCTGTCCATTGGCCCCTTTCAGCCATGGCTGGAGCAGCTGGGACACAGGGCATCAAGTCCCTAGGCTGCACACAGCTCAGTGCCCACAAAACCATTTTTTCCTCTTAGATCTCTGGGTCTGTGATGGAAGTGGCTGCCGCAAAGGTCTCTGACCTGCCCTGGAGACATTTTCCCTATTGTCTTGAAGATTAACATTAGACTTCTGGTTATTTATACAAGTATCACAGCTGGCTTGAATTTCTCCTCAGAAAATGGGATTTTCTTTTCTATCACATTGTCAGGCTGCAAATTTTCTGAACTTTTATGCTCTGTTTCCCTTTTAAAACTGAACGCATTTACTACAGTAACCGAAACAGCATGGTACTGGTACCAAAACAGATATATAGACCAATGGAGCAGAATAGAGCCCTTGGAAACAATACCACACATCTACAACCATCTGATCTTTGACAAACTTGACAAAAGCAAAAAGTGGGGAAAGGATTCCCTATTTAATAAATGGTGCTGGGAAAACTGGCTAGCCATATGTAGAAAGCTGAAACTGGATCCCTTCCTTACACCTTACACAAAAATTAATTCAAGATGGATTAAAGACTTACATGTTAGACCTAAAACCATAAAAACCCTAGAAGAAAACCTAGGAAATACCATTCAGGACACAGCCATGGGCAAGGACTTCATGACTAAAACACCAAAAGAAATCACAACAAAAGCCAAAATTGACAAATGGGATCTAATTAAACTAAAGAGCTTCTGCACAGCAAAAGAAACTACTATCAGAGTGAATAGGCAACCTACAGAATAGAAGAAAACTTTTGCAATCTACCTATCTGACAAAGGACTAATGTCCAGAATCTACAAAGAACTTAAACAAATTTACAAGAAAAAAATCAAACAACCCCATCAAAAAGTGGGCAAAGGATATGAACAGACACTTCTCAAAAGAAGACATTTATGCAGCCAACAGACACATGAAAAAATGCTCATCATCACTGGCCATCAGAGAAATGCAAATCAAAACCACAATGAGATGCCATCTCACACCAGCCAGAATGGCGATCATTAAAAAGTCAGGAAACAACAGGTGCTGGAGAGGATGTGGAGAAATAGGAACGCTTTTACACTGTTGGTGGGACTGTAAACTAGTTCAACCATTGTGGAAGACAGTGTGGCAATTGCTCAAGGATCTAGAACTAGAAATGCCATTTGACCCAGTCATCCCATTACTGGGCATATACCCAAAGGATTATAAATCATGCTGCTCTAAAGACACATGCATACGTATGTTTACTGCAGCACTATTCACAACAGTAAAGACTTGGAACCAACCCAAATGTCCATCAGTGATAGACTGGATTAAGAAAATGTGGCACATATACACCATGGAATACTATGCAGCCATAAAAAGGATGAGTTCATGTCCTTTGTAGGGACATGGATGAAGCTAGAAACCATCATTCTGAGCAAACTGTCACAAGGACAGAAAACCAAACACCACATGTTCTCACTCATAGGTGAGAACTGAACAGTGAGAACACTTGGACACAGGGTGGGGAATATCACACACTGGGGCCTGTCATGGAGTGGGGGGAGGGAGGAGGGATAGCATTAAGAGAAATACCTAATGTAAATGACGAGTTAATGGGTGCAGCACACCAACATGGCACATGTATACATATGTAACGAACCTGCATGTTGTGCACATGTACCCTAGAACTTAAACTATAATAAAAAAAATTACAAATAAAATAAAATAAAATGATAGATTAAAAAAAACCTGAATGCCTTTAAAAGCACCCAAGTCACCTCTTGAATGCTTTGCTGCTTAGAAATTTCTTCTCCTAGATACCCTACATCAGCTCTCTCAAGTTCAAAGTTCCAGAAATCTCTCAGGCAGGAGCAAAATGCCACCAGTCTCTTTGCTAAAACATAACAAAGGTCACCTTTGCTCCAGTTCCCAACAAGTTCCTCATCTCCATCTGAGACCACCTCAGCCTGGATTTCACTGTCCATATCATTATCAGTATTTTTGTCAAAGCCATTCAACAAGTCTCCAGGAAGTTCCAAACTGTCCCGCATTTTTCTGTCTTCGTCTGAGCCCTCCCAACTGCTCCAACTTCTGCCTGTTACCCAGTTCCAAAGTCACTTACACATTTTCGAGTATCTTTTCAGCAACGCCCCACTCTGCTGGTTCCAATTTACTCTATTAGTCTGTTTTCATGCTGCTGATAAAAACATACCCTAGACTGGGAAGAAAAAGAGGTTTAATTGGACTTACAGTTCCACGTGGCTGGGGAGGCCACAGAATCATGATGAGAGGTGAAAGGCACTTCTTATGTGGCGGCGGCAAGAGAAAATGAGGAAGATGCAAATGTGGAAACCCTTCATAAAACCATCAGCTCTTGTGAGACTTATTCACTACCAGAAGAACGGTATGGGGGAAACCACCCCCATGATGGAATTATCTCCCACTGGGTCCCTCCTGCAACACTTGGGAATTATGGGAATACAATTTAAGATGAGATTTGGATGGGGACACAGAGCCAAACCACATCAGGGCCAAAACTATTTTAAAAGCTATTGTTTGTTGTCAGTCTTACAAAGTGGCTTTGTAAAGTCTGTGGAAACAGTGAAAAGTAATTTTGAATTTTATTGAAAAAAGGTTGGTAGTGATTTTTAACTTGTGCCTGCAAGATGGAAAGCCCTTCCCTAATAGCAGCAAATCAGGGGAGATAAAAGCAGCATCGCTGCTGTCCCGAGTTCGCTCTGCCTACACTGAGGTTTAGGTCCCTCTCCCAGATCTAAGGGCCTTGATGCTAACAGACCTGTCATCTAAAACAGGAATGGGCTCTGCAGCGTTTAGACAAATTCCAAAGAGCAACTCCTTGCAGAGGATCTTTGAATTCTGTCTCTAGTCAATGGCCACAGATGGTGTTTCTCACTAGATTAACCTCCAGCTGACGAGTCCGTAGGTTGGTGTCTTGTGTTCCGTGGCTTCAGTGAGATGTGGGGTGGATCACGCTGAGGAAGAGCCCAGATGTGAAGGCAGCCTGCCTGCCATCCTGCACCGCCTCGCAAGTCCTGTGAGTCTGGGTGAATGCTGAGCCTCACCGGGCATCCCAGGTAGATGGCTGCACCCTCTTTAATCACCTACTGTATTTGATGATAATACCTGATAAAATTAACAGAAACTACTGATGACATAAAATAATATATGTGGAAGTGATGAAAATTATTTCTATGTGGCTAACAAATATTCCTGATATTGACGTTCCTGTCCGTGACACTCACCTATAAGAACTTCCCCCTCCCAGCAACCCGATCCAAACCACAGAGGGTAAAAACATGCCATTTGGGAAATGAGTGTTTTAAGGCAAGCTTATCTTTTCCACCTTTCCAGAGGAGATGTGCCCAGATGATCACACTATTACAATGGTGTGTGATGAGAAAGAAGAGAACCCTTGTCCAAGGCTTCTAGTTATGAGGACATCTGAAAAGGCACTGTTTATCTTACCTGTTATCCCATCAAAATAAAATTAATAAAGAACGCGTATAATATGGATGAATAAACATTAACTTTCTACAAGAGAATTTTACATAATTGGCTTGAAAGGCTCCATCCTGGGACATGCTATTGATGACATTTTCTTTCATCTAAACCCAGCTCTGAATTTCTCCTGATGCTACACTTTTTATTTACTGCTACAATGAGAAAGTTTTATCGTGCTACAATCAGCAAAATTTGGCATTCATGATCTTCTATATTGTCTTATTAACTCTTCCTATTAATTAATACCAGGCAAATTTACGTTCTGGAAGATCTTTCTTCATCAAAGGCCAGTTGTTAAACGTGGAGGCGGCCTTTCAGACGGCATTCTGTCTTTCTGTTTAGTCCGCATCACATTTCTGGAGCACGTGCCTCAGGCAATAAAGTTTTCTCTATGCTTCATAAATATCTCCATATGTGTTAATTTATGCGTTAATTTTATGTGTCTATCTTGTGTATTAATTTTATTTTCTCAGGAAAGTTTCCCGGGATTCACAGGAAACTGACAAGGAAAGGATTCACAGAGAATCGGAGAAAAGCTGAAATATCCCATTGATCTCATTCGCCATCCTTATATTTTTCAAGCTATAAACTGTAATTTCTTCTTAACAAATGCTAAAAGGCAAATGCTCCCTGGAAACAGGGTGGGATCCTGTGTAACTGTGGCCCAGATTTCTCCTGTGGAGACCAGCCCTTAATATTGCTCTGAAGACATTACATAAGTGGTTTTCAAGCTTCCAGAATTAATAGTTCTGGGATATCATTCAACAGAAACAGCTTCTAACCAGGGATCAGGATACCCAGCTCATGCCAGCAGCAGGGGCTCTGTCAACACCAACCCCCTAACTTCTTCAGGGACATTTGAGACCGAAAAACCAACCCTAGCAGTCCATCCAGGCAGTCGCCTGACCAGTTAGGAGATTTTATCTTTCCTTGTTCCCTTTCCCAGATATAAGGGTTAAAATTCTACCAGGAACAGTCGACAATTCCTTTGTGAGGACCAAGCCCAGTCTACTTTTCTTCTACGGCACCCCATTTCCAGAAATTCTCCTCTCTGTTGCCAAAACTAGCAACCTCATGATGCCTTAGGGTGTCCCACAGCCGGCAGGCCCAGCTGGACGTGTCCATCACTGTGGCACCCACTGCGTCCCCACAGAGGTCAGAGACCCTCAGCCCCCCACCCCCCGGTATCACCCTTTATTCCCAAGCCTCTTACCAATGGGGCTGTACCGGACTGGCTGTCCATGCTGAACGGTGCGGAGGGGCTTCTGTACTCGCAGGGACCCTCCCCACTCGTGGGGTTAGTGCTGTTAATAGTGCCAGAGAGAGGCCACGGGGAGCACGTGGGGTGAATGGGGAGGTGGCCACCTGAGCCTGCCACAGCCACCGCTATGTCCACCCCTGTGGTCCGAGAGGGCCGGTCACTCCAGCGTGGCTTCTGCTCTCTCCAGGGTGGTGTCAGAGACTGTTTCAATGCACTGGAAACCTGAAATGAAAGAGGTGCACAGGGCCGGGCGCCGTGGCTCACGCCTGTAATCCCGGCACTTTGGGAGGCCGAGGCAGGCGGATCACGAGGTCAGGAGATCGAGACCATCCTGGCTAACATAGTGAAACCCCGTCTCTACTAAAAATACAAAAAATTAGCCGGGCGTGGTGGCAGAAGCCTGTAGTCCCAGCTACTAGGGAGGCTGAGGCAGGAGAATGGCGTGAACCCGGGAGGCGGAGCTTGCAGTGAGCCCAGATCGCACCACAGAACTCCAGCCTGGGCGACAGAACGAGACTCCATCTCAAAAAAAAGAAAAAAAAAAAGAAAAGAAAAAAAGAGCTGCACAGGGTTGGCCACAGGGGCAGGCTGGAGACACGGCCCTTGCCACCGGGATCAGAAGGTCCCTCACTGTGTGCCGTGGTGATGCCCGGCCAAGCGAGGTGGCAGGGAGGCGGCCCCAGCACGCTGAGGCCATTCCAAGGAGGCTGCTTCTGACCTGTGTCACCTGCTGTGACGTCAGAGCTGGGCCCCTACAGACCACAGCCTGCTTTGCCAGAAAAATTCACTCAAAATTAGGCTTTTTGGACTAAAACTTGTTTTGTTTCTTACTATGATTACTAAGAAAGCCCAGGATACTCACATAGAACCGAAGCGCAGCAATTTCTCCTCTGAGTACACGTTGACATCACTGAAGCCAGGCACTGACCAAGCCTGAGTTCATGCAACACCATCAGCACACAGCCTGGTCTTGGCCTCCTCATGAGTTCTTTGCGAGGCCACGCATCCAGGTACCTGTGTTCCTGCACAGAGGCCTCTAGGTTCGCAGGAGACCCAAAGCAACGGGCCTTAGGGTCACTCAGGAGCAGCTCCTAGCTCCCCACTCAGCCACAGCCCTGCGGGAAACAGCGGAGGTAGAGATGTGGTGGTAAAGCAGAAGTGTGAGAAGCTACAGTCATTTCCCTCAGGGTTGGTAAATTTCGTGCCGGCCACCGTGGCCATAGGCTTAACCCAAATTAATAAAGCCCAGTGTAAAGCGTGCTTAAGATTATACACAAATAAAGTTAAACCCCAACTAAGCCATGAAAAGCTACCGCTAAAATAAAAACAAACTGTGAAAGTGACTTTAGTGTGTTCTGAGCATGATAGCTAAGACCCAGGCTGCGGTCAGCTACCCCATACGCCTCGCCCTGAGCTCAATAAACCGCACTACGCCCTCGCCATGAGCTCAATAAAATGAGCAGTCACCGGCCCGAGTGCCGCCAGCAGCCCCTGGGACTGAGGGCAGCACTTCGCTTCCTCGGAGGAGCCCACTGCGCCATCAACAAACCCCGAAGCCCCCACCGGCTGCTGCTGACCCGGCCACACGCCACCATCTTCAGCAAACCCTACGACGGCCGCAGAGTGAGCACCAGCATTTACACAAAAACGTCAGGTCCAGGGGTAGCTCTGAGGTGGAAAGAAATGGACCACAGAACATTCCACCCACAACAACCTTTACGAAATTAAAGGCCAAAGGAGGATGTGGCAGAAGTTAAGAACAGACAGCGTAACTGAACAGGGCCATGACCACACACACGCCACCCACCAGCCGCCTCAACCACCTCCACAGACAGAAGCTCAGGTGTGGTGGGGGTGAGCCTGACGAGGTGGGCGTCCTGGAGAGCAGGTCCGGGGAAGCCCAGTGCAGCCTCTGCACGGCACCTGCTCACACCCGGGAGACTTCACATTGACTCCAGCACTCTGAACACAAACTAGTCCCAAATCAACAAAACTTAGCAATTATATGTATTTAGACCAAAACATGTATTCACAACAAAAGGTATAAGAGATAGAAATTTATTTAGGTGCTACGGGGCACGTACTGTAAGAGAAAGATGACAGAATAACTTAAAGTACAAAAAAAGCAAAGCTAATCCCTTATACCATTTGCATAATAAATTTGCTAGAATGATTTTATGAAGAGAAATTTAGCTAAAACCTCTAAAAGCAGACAAGTTACTTATGGACAGTTGCAAGAACAAACTCTCCAATGTGGCAAAACGTGAGCAGAACCAAGAGCGGAGAAAAGCCATCCCGACCTGGTGATCCTGCTTATCCAGAAGAGAATCTCAGCTCAACTTTAAATTACCCCAAGAAGTATACATCTTAATGTAAGTTTAAATGTTGATCTAAAGAGGGACAGCTCCTCAGAAACAGGAAGCAACCTTTTATCCAGAGTAATTTATTAAATTTCTGGAGTTGTTTAAAAGTAGCCACCAAATAAGAGCGTGTTCAAGTTAAACACTCAGCAGACCTTAGTTTCAGCTCTCTCTCTAACCTCTCTACATTTTACTGGATTAATCTATTTATAAGTAGAAGAAATACTGTTAACACAGTAACAAAGAGCAAATTCTTCTTGTATAAGCTTGTGTTAGATCACATATCCACTGACAGGTAACAACTGGATAAAACTAAACTAATTGAACGATTGTTTATTCAAATAATTGTGAACCCAACACAGCCATGCACTTAAAAAAGATTTAAAAAGTAAAAAGAGTCGAGCAAATGTGAACCCTGCAAATGACTGCAAAGCTGCGGGCAGGCTGTCACTCTGTCCCCCCGCTCCCCGTCCCCCTGTCACTGTCCTTCGTCCCCCTGTCCCCCATCTCTGTCCCCAGTAGAAGGCCACCAGCCATGGACAGCACATGGCTGGTGCTTCCCACAGCTGCCCAACATCCACACAGAGGAGAGCTCTGGGGAGGGAAGAGCCTCCACCATCCAGAGCAGACAGCATGGGGCAAGGGGGAGTCTCTGGACACTCAGGGAGATGAAAGAGGCCTGCTGGTGAGGCTGCCTCCAGCAACAGCGAGTGAGGAGGTGCTGCCGGGGTGTTGGGGCCGCTATGGGTGCTCTCTGAGTCACATGAGGTTTTGAAGGAAGGGTTTTGAAGGGTTTTGAGGAGGTGAGAAGACACTCAGAGCTTTGTTTTCAGAAGATCCCTCCAGCTGCTGGTAGAGAATGGAGGGAAGTAGGCCTGGGAGTGGGAAGCCCACTGCCTCTGGCCCAAGCTGCAGAGTGGCCATGGGGTTGGAGGGAAGGAAACTGAGCCCCGGTGTCCCAGGAGTCCTTGGAGACTGGCTGGATGGGAGGGGAGGGTGGGAGAATGCTGGAGGAAGACTGACAGCTCAGTCTGGAGACAGGTGAGCAGTGGGTTTGCAGCTGTTCCCTGCAGTGCTACCCACAAGGGTCCCCAGCGGCAGCAAAGCATGACACCAAGGAAGCTCACATTTTGAGAATTTTACTTATAAATATCAAAACCACATGGACTCTGATGATGTCATAATTCACGGTAAACCTCAGCTTTTAAACCAGAGGCTCAGACAATGGTGTGAGTCTCTGACTCACTCAGCAGCTGCAAAGTAAGGGGTGAGCTTGTTTTCCTTGAGCACCTGCTTAGGAGTCCTTTCACAGACTTTTTTTTTTTTGGAGATGGAGTCTCATTGTGTCACCCAGGCTGGAGTGCAGTGGTGCCATCTCAGCTCACTGCAACCTCCACCTCCCAGGTTCAAATAATTCTCCTGTCTCAGCCTCCTAAGTAGCTGGGATAACAGGTATGCACCACCACACCTGGCTGATTTTTGTATTTTTAGTAGAGACTGAGTTTCACCATATTGGTCAGGCTGGTCTTGAACTCCTAACCTCAGGTGATCCACCCGCCTCAGCCTCCCAAAGTGCTGGGATTATAGACATGAGCCACCACGCCCAGCCAGGAGTCCTTTCACAGAAGTTCTGTTTCACAGTAGCACGTGGTATACATTGTGAGGCTAGAAGGAAGAAAGTGCAACGTTTCCCGTATTTTTTGTCCGTTGGAAATGTTACACTAGACACACATCAATTAAGGTGACAGAAAAACTTGTGCAACAGAAAAACAGTGAGCCTTTTTCATTCTCGATCACTGGGAATAGACATCAGTGGGGTTTTGCATATTTCCCTCTCACAGAAATCCTACTGGGCACTTCAGCGTAGCTTACACAGAAAGGCAGGCGCTGCACTCATCACCGAGGACAAAGAGACACTCACAATGGCAGCTGAGCCGCGGGTGGGGTGTGCTGGGCAGAGCATCAGCTCCTGGGCTAGGGAGCGCAGGGGTGCAGGAGTTGATCTGGGATCCCATAGCTTCACTGGAACACTTTGTAAACTGCAAAATTGTATTTTTTGCGAGGTGGAATTTATTTACTCCTTTCCTTTTCTGGGCTTCACTATTCAAATAATTAGTTAAGAGGATCAAAATATGTGTGTGATACTCAGCACATCAGACAATATTCTGCTTCTCATGGGCAAACACGGGGGTGTCAAATTCCTTATTGTTAATAAAAGCAGCTCTGTGGGACCCATTACGCCCCCAAGCCTGAGCACCACGCTCCTGTGTGGCCTTCCCTTGTGGTTGTCGAATGTTGTCGTTGTTTGCCAAATGTTGGAATGCTTCTCTGTAAAAGAGTTTCTGGAGAAAGTACCAAATCCTGAGCCCTGAATTCATCCCTACTCTATTCACATCCTCCTCGCTCCTCAGGACCTGTGAGCCTCAGAGCCACCAGGCAGGGCCTTAGCCTGCATTGTCAACACCACAGCCCCCTACCTAGAGAGTCTCTGGGATGCCACAGGCATGAACAAAATATGGCCGAACGGTTGAGTGAGTGAATTAATACATTTTCATGATTATTTGACTTCAAAATATTTTCTAAGGCTACATGCAGTTACTCCCTCACTGTGGGATTCATCCACCTTCGTAATACTCAACCCCACCCTCCCACACACACAGCAAGGCTTCCTAGGACAGGCTGAGCATCAAGCCTGGGGCTGCCCCATCTCCAGCTTCCCAAGCCCTGAAGCTCAGACATGAATGCTCTGGTCCTGCCCAATGTCTCCCGGGCCCTGATTTGCACCAGTCCCAAACAAAGCCCTGCACCTCCCGGCCCTTCCCCCGGGCAGTTCCCTCTCCCCCATCAGTGGACCTCAGCGCCGCGCCAGACATGCCTGTGGGAGCCCTGTTTGCAGCCAAAAGCAGCCCAACCGTAGGAATCTGAGTTCTTCCTGCCTTGGGTCATCGTTATCGAGCTTTTCTGGGAAATTTGGGATCTTAGTGTCTGGCAAAATTTATATTACTTATTTAAGGTAAGTGTTGCAATTTTCCATTTCATAATCAAGTAAAAGCTAGACATATTCTTACTAGCCATTAAGAGAACCACAAATGATTTGCTAATTTTTTTCAAAGAAATATTTTTATTTCATGTGTTGGCACAAAATGTAATAGTTATTTCTGGGTTTGGAGCTTTTCCTGAATAAGAATTCTGGATTTAAAATGTTGAAGACTATTTCAATTTTAAAACTAAAAGAAAATATGCAGAACACTATGAAAAGTTTAATACTGCATAACTTAATGTTATTAAAATGTGTAAAACTTGCAGCATATTAAACTATAAGAGAAACCCAAACTCAAAAAAAGCTACACAAAAGTGGCTACAACTAAAATGGACCTAACATAACTCAAAAATTTCTACTTCTGGCCATAAAACAGTAGATATGGTCTCTGAAACCCCAATGTGGCCCTGATAACAGTCAGTGTGGAGTTGTTCGCATACCAAGAGGAATTCAGCAAAGGGAGGACAGAAAAGCCATCACACTGGTCACCCACTGTGGGCCTCCTGAAATTCTCACCCTGTCTCTGCAGACCTGAAGCACAGATGAGAAAACTGAGTTTCCAGAGAGCTGAATGATTTGGAGTCACACAGACCTACAGCGCGTGTCCCAACCCTGTGCCTCTCATTACATAATAGTGCCTGCCTTGTACAAACATTCACTTTCATTCGTGCACGAATGATTTTTTAAGGAAAAGGTTGTAACAGCTGCCTAAGAGTCAGGGACCAAAGTTAAGGATCCTGACCCCTCACCGACTTGCTTTAAGACCTTATACCATTCACTCGGCCTCTACGCCTCCTCTTAGGGCCTTTGCTTGCAGAAGACAGTAATTCCACTGACCTGCACCAGCTCATTTGTTGTTAGAGTTAAGTAAGAACATAAAGTAGCGAGATAGGTTGTTTTTCTTTTTATATATGACTGATGCTTCAAATATAATTTCATTTCATCTGGAATATATTTTGATAGCAATTTTTCTTTACATCATTTTACTGTTAAACACAATAAACAAATAGGATATTGAGACAGAAAAGTTACAAAGATTCTAAACCAATGACTGATGATCTCTGGTATCAAATTTCCTATTAGTTTTGAAGGCCTGGCTGGAAACCCCCTTTTGCTCCATTTTTATTTCTGACATTGACCCTGCCCCAACCCTGCATAAACCTAGGAGGAGATAATCATGGCCCCGTGTGATCCTGGGGGAGATAATCACGGCCCCATGTGAACCCGGGGGGAGACAATCGTGACACCGTGTGATCCTGGGGGAGATAATCATGGCCCCGTGTGATCCCAGGGGAGATAATCATGGCCCCGTGTGATCCTGGGGGGAGATAATCATGGCCCCGTGTGATCCCGGGGGGAGACAATCATGACACCGTGTGATCCGGGGGGAGATAATCATGACACCATGTGATCCTGGGGGAGATAATCATGACACCGTGTGATCCTGGGGGAGATAATCATGACACCGCGTGATCCTGGGGGAGATAATCATGGCCCCGTGTGATCCTGGGGGGAGATAATCACGACACCGTGTGATCCTGGGGGAGATAATCATGGCCCCGTGTGATCCTGGGGAAGATAATCATGACACCGCGTGATCCTGGGGGAGGCAATCATGACACCGTGTGATCCTGGGGGGAGATAATCATGACACCGCACGATCCTGGGGGAGGCAATCGTGACACCGTGTGATCCTGGGGGGAGATAATCATGACACCGCACGATCCTGGGGGAGGCAATCGTGACACCGTGTGATCCTGGGGGGAGATAATCATGGCCCCGTGTGATCCTGGGGGGAGATAATCATGGCCCCGTGTGATCCTGGGGGAGATAATCATGGCCCCGTGTGATCCTGGGGGAGATAATCATGGCCCCGTGTGATCCTGGGGGGAGATAATCATGGCCCCGTGTGATCCTGGGGGGAGATAATCATGGCCCCGTGTGATCCTGGGGGAGATAATCATGGCCCCGTGTGATCCTGGGGGAGATAATCATGGCCCCGTGTGATCCCGGGGGGAGATAATCATGACACCGTGTGATCCCGGGGGGAGATAATCGTAACACCGTGTGATCCTGGGGGGAGACAATCGTGACACCGTGTGATCCTGGGGGGAGATAATCGTGACACCGTGTGATCCTGGGGGGAGACAATCGTGACACCGTGTGATCCTGGGGGAGATAATCACGACACCGTGTGATCCCGGGGGGAGACAATCGTGACACCGTGTGATCCTGGGGGAGATAATCATGACACCGTGTGATCCTAGGGGGAGATAATCACGACACCGTGTGATCCTGGGGGAGACAATCATGGCCCCGTGTGATCCTGGGGGGAGATAATCACGACAACGTGTGATCCTGGGGGGAGATAATCATGACACCGCGTGATCCTGGGGGAGGCAATCGTGACACCGTGTGATCCTGGGGGGAGATAATCATGACACCGTGTGATCCTGGGGGAGATAATCATGGCCCCGTGTGATCCTGGGGGAGACAATCGTGACACCGTGTGATCCTGGGGGGAGATAATCATGACACCGTGTGATCCTGGGGGGAGATAATCACGACACCGTGTGATCCCGGGGGGAGACAATCGTGACACCGTGTGATCCTGGGGGAGATAATCGTGACACCGTGTGATCCCGGGGGAAGATAATCATGACACCGTGTGATCCTGGGGGAGATAATCATGGCCCCGTGTGATCCTGGGGGAGATAATCATGGCCCCGTGTGATCCTGGGGGAGACAATCGTGACACCGTGTGATCCTGGGGGAGATAATCATGACACCGTGTGATCCTGGGGGGAGATAATCACGACACCGTGTGATCCTGGGGGAGACAATCATGGCCCTGTGTGATCCTGGGGGGAGATAATCACGACACCGTGTGATCCTGGGGGGAGATAATCATGACACCGTGTGATCCTGGGGGAGGCAATCGTGACACCATGTGATCCTGGGGGGAGATAATCATGACACCGTGTGATCCTGGGGGAGGCAATTGTGACACCGTGTGATCCCGGGAAGAGATAATCCTGACACCGTGTGATCCTGGGGGGAGATAATCATGGCCCCGTGTGATCCTGGGGGGAGATAATCACGACACCGTGTGATCCTGGGGGGAGATAATCATGACACCGCGTGATCCTGGGGGAGACAATCGTGGCACCGTGTGATCCTGGGGGGAGATAATAATGACACCGCATGATCCTGGGGGAGATAATCATGGCCCCATGTGATCCTGGGGGAGACAATCGTGACACCGTGTGATCATGGGGGGAGTTAATCATGGCCCCGTGTGATCCCGGGGGAGATAATCATGGCCCCGTGTGATCCTGGGGGGAGATAATCATGACACCGCGTGATCCTGGGGGAGGCAATTGTGATACCATGTGATCCCGGGGGGAGATAATCATGACACTGCGTGATCCTGGGGGAGGCAATCGTGACACCATGTGATCCCGGGAAGAGATAATCATGGCCCCGTGTGATCCTGGGGGAGGCAATCGTGACACCGTGTGATCCCGGGAAGAGATAATCATGGCCTCGTGTGATCCTGGGGGAGATAATCATGGCCCTGTGTGATCCTGGGGGAGATAATCATGGCCCTGTGTGATCCTGGGGCAGATAATCATGGCCCCGTGTGATCCTGGGGGGAGATAATCACGACACTGTGTGATCCTGGGGGAGACAATCATGGCCCCGTGTGATCCTGGGGGGAGACAATCATGGCTCTGTGTGATCCTGGGGGAGATAATCATGGCCCCGTGTGATCCTGGGGGAGATAATCGTGACCCCGTGTGATCCTGGGGGAGATAATCATGGCCCCGTGTGATCCTGGGGGGAGATAATCATGACACCGTGTGATCCTGGGGGAGATAATCATGGCCCCGTGTGATCCTGGGGGGAGATAATCACGACACCGTGTGATCCTGGGGGAGACAATCATGGCCCCGTGTGATCCTGGGGGGAGACAATCATGGCCCCATGTGATTCTGGGGGAGATAATCATGGCCCCGTGTGATCCTTGGGGTAGATATTGATGACCCTGTGTAATCGTTGGGGTAGATAATCATGGCCCTGCGTAATCCTAGGGTATATAATCATGGCTCCACCTAACCCTGGGAGGAGATAATCATGATCTGTGTCGTCCTAGGAGGAGATAATCATGGCTGCGCATTGGGACGCCACCTTTTCTCGGCTGGAAGATGTGTCCAGAGCGGACTGAAGTCACTGCTCTTGGTGCATCTGGAATGTCCTTCCAGTGCCTGCTTCTTCCTTTCAATGAGCTCCCTCTGCCATTGGACCCCAATTCTCTCCTCAGCAGCAGCAGCTCAGAAGATGACATGTCTGTTTTTCCTAAAACCGAACCCTGGTGACCAAACCCTTGATCATGGCCTCAGAATCAGAGAAGTGTTTTTCTCCCTCTCTTTCCACCTTCCGCTCTTTGAATTCTCCTCTGTCCACTCCTTTTCCCAGCTTCCCTTGTTTCTCTCCCTCTCTTTCCACCTTCCGCTCCTTTGAATTCTCCTCTGCCCACTCCTCTTCCCATCTCCCCATCTTCCTGTATAATGAATGGGCTTTATGCCTTTGCTTCCCCAAGCCCACTCTGTATTGCCTCCATCTTTCATGATGAACTTTTTCAGGGCAGGTGGTGCATACGGACCTCCCTAACCTCTCCTCTACCCCTTTTTCTACAACTCCAGTTCTCAGCATCTGTGCTCAGCAGTCCCTGGGAAACACGCTCTCCTGAGGTGCCATTAACATTCTTATCTCCAGACAGAACAGTCTCTCCTCAAATCCCAATTTTGTTGGCTTCTATGCAAAGAGAAGCAGGAGGTAAAGAGATCTCTTCCCTGGCTCATCCCAGTGGGGAACCTGCGGACTCTGCCAATGAAGAAATGCTGAAGAATTGCAAGAAGGACACTGCTCCAAAGGAGAGGAGAGGAGTACAGATGCAAAAGGAGCTGTGCACAGCGGGAAAGATGGCAGGAGCTGCACAGACACCCATTCCAGCGTCATTCTTGCTGCCTGTAATCAATTCCTGTTCCCTTATTCTGGTGGTCAGTGTTCCTCAACAAATCACGCAGAGCCCCTTCCAACAACTGGGTAATCTTTTTGGCAAAACAGATTCTGTGCTCTCCAGGGAATCTCAATCCGTGATATGAGATGCCATCTTGAATTCAAAATGGTGACCCTCTCGGAAGACTCTTCTAAGTTAGGTACATTCGATTCTAGCTCTTTTGGATGAAAGTGGGAGAAACACAGCTTAGAGACCAGAGAACATTCTCAGCACCTGATCACATCATTGTAGTCCTAGATGTCCACTCAGAGGTCTTTGCTGAGCACCAACCACTCTTGGAGGAGAACTGGTTGGAAACCAGGATGTAGATGCACAAATGTGCTCTGCCCTGACTCAGGTTGGAGCCCCCATCAGAGCTGTCTCCCTTTCCAGGAGAGTCTGCCTATCGCAGACACTCTTAGTTCCCTGGACTGTGTCTTTTTTGACGAGCTCTGGTGTGAGCTACAGTGACAATGGACATTCCTATCACTCTTGACGGCATCCTACCTCAAGTAAACACTGTGTTTCTCACATTTTCTAAACCTACAGGTGGAGGCAGCCCAGAATTATGGGCAATTAAAGGCATGGAGGGTGAGGGAGTGGGAGGTGGGCTGATGAATAAATGCCTCAGACTCCTTCAGATGAACATTTCTTCCTGGTTCCTCAACAGGATCCTGGGAAAATTGAGCTTCAGTTGCCCACAGCAGTAACCAACTCAATAATGTACACTTTAAATCTCTCTTGTAGGTTCCCTGCTCCCGGGTTCAGCTTCCTGGGGTCACCTCCAAAAAAAAAATGACTTGACCTCAAGCTCAGATCCAATGCTCTGCTTTAAGACAAAGCCCAATGAAAGTTTTCTTCATAGTTAGAGAATAAACACAACGAAACTAATTGTATTATTATCAAGGCTATAATTATCATACTTTCATCAACATGAAACCATGATCATCCAGGCCCGAGAGAGCACTCCCACACAGATGCTCATGGGCCTTATGGGAAGCCCTCTCCCCTGCAGCTGGGCTCGGACCCTCACTCTCCACCTCCCCCTAGCCCTCAGCCCTAGGGCAGGCCATCCTTTTTCCAGTAACACAGTTTTGTTTTGTTTTGTTTTTTTCCCGAGTCAGCTACAATGGAGCATATTTAAGTTTTGAAAGTGCATTCCATTGGAAAGTTACACCCAGGACATTTTAAGATTTGGGTGTTTCTTAAACTCTTTAGTGTCCCATTCAGAGGTTATTGCATGGGAGTTGCCTTTGTGATGGTTGAGCTCATCCACCCTACACTGGTTTATCCTAAGCAAATTCTCCAAGGGTCCCACATTTTGTTCCTTCTTAGAGGCTCCTGTCTGTGCTCCTCCCACCTCTCCCTGGGTCTGGCAAGAGACAGGGGCCTCAAGATGCCTGACTGCCTAAGGTAAGGGGAAAGTGCCGTGCACGCTACCGAGGCCTGGAATGTATCCTTTCCAAACACCCGTGGCCTAGCTTTATTCCTGCTGAAAGTGTAATGAAAGTTTTTATTATAAAGAGGTTATGGTATCTCACTGTGGTTTTGATTTGCATTTCTCTAATGATCAGTGATGTTGAACTTTTTTTCATGTTTGTTGACCATATGTATGTCTTCTTTTGAAAAGTGTCTGTTCATGGCCTTTGCCCACTTTTTAATGTGGTTACTTTTAGCTTATAAGTTTTTTATAGATTCTGAATATTAGACCTTTATCAGACATGGTCTGCAAAAATTTTCTCCCATTCTGTAGGTTGTCTGTCTACTTTGTTGATAGTTTGTTTTGTCATGCAGAAGCTCTTTAGTTTAACTAGGTCCCATTTGTCAATTTTTGTTTTTGTTGGAGTTGCTTTTGGCATGTTTGTCATGAAATCTTTGCCAGGGACTTTGTGCAGAATGGTATTTCCTAGGTTATATTCCAGGGTTTTTATAGCTATAGGTTTTATATTTAAGCCTTTAATCTATCTTGAGTTGACTCGCATGAGGCAGGGTGGCTATTTTTATTTTTATTTTTATTTTTTATTATTATTATACTTTAAGTTTTAGGGTACATGTGCACAATGTGCAGGTTAGTTACATATGTATACGTGTGACATGCTGATGCGCTGCACCCACTAACTCGTCATCTAGCATTAGGTATATCTCCCAATGCTATCCCTCCCCCCTCCCCCCACCCCACAACAGTCCCCAGAGTGTGATGTTCCCCTTCCTGTGTCCATGTGTTCTCATTGTTCATTTCCCACCTATGAGTGAGAATATGCAGTGTTTGGCTTTTTGTTCTTGTGATAGTTTACTGAGAATGATGACTTCCAGTTTCATCCATGTCCCTACAAAGGACATGAACTCATCATTTTTTATGGCTGCATAGTATTCCATGGTGTATATGTGCCACATTTTCTTAATCCAGTCTATCACTGTTGGACATTTGGGTTGGTTCCAAGTCTTTGCTATTGTGAATAGTGCCACAATAAACATACGTGTGCATGTGTCTTTATAGCAGCATGATTTATAGTCCTTTGGGTATATACCCAGTAGTGGGATGGCTGGGTCAAATGGTATTTCTAGTTCTAGATCCCTGAGGAATCGCCACACTGACTTCCACAATGGTTGAACTAGTTTACAGTACCACCAACAGTGTAAAAGCATTCCTATTTCTCCACATCCTCTCCAGCACCTGTTGTTTCCTGACTTTTTAATGATTGAGGATGGCTATTTTTAAAAAGCCAAAAAATAACAGGTGCCGGTACAGTTGCAGAGAGAAGAGGACATGTACATACCGCAGGTGGGAATGTAACTTAGTTCAGATGTTATGGAAAGCAATTTAGTGGTTTCTCAAAGAACTTAACCATTCAACCCAGCAATCTCATTACTGGGTATATACCCAAAGGAATATAAATTATTCTACCAGAAAGACACATGTACCCATGTGTTCATTGCAGCACTGTTCACAATAGCAAACATGGCGTCAACCTAAATGCCCATCACCGGTGGACTGGATAAAGAAAATGTGGTGCACACACACCATGGAATACAATGCTAAAGAAAATGTGGTACACACACACCATGGAATACGACGCTAAAGAAAATGTGCACACACACCATGGAATACCACGCTAAAGAAAATGTGCACACACACCATGGAATACCACGCTAAAGAAAATGTGCACACACACCATGGAATACCACGCTAAAGAAAATGTGCACACACACCATGGAATACCACGCTAAAGAAAATGTGCACACACACACCATGGAATACGACGCTAAAGAAAATGTGCACACACACCATGGAATACCACGCTAAAGAAAATGTGCACACACACCATGGAATACCACGCTAAAGAAAATGTGCACACACACACCATGGAATAGGATGCTAAAGAAAATGTGCACACACACCATGGAATACGACGCTAAAGAAAATGTGCACACACACCATGGAATACGATGCTAAAGAAAATGTGCACACACACACCATGGAATATGATGCTAAAGAAAATGTGCACACACACCATGGAATACGACGCTAAAGAAAATGTGCACACACACCATGGAATACCACGCTAAAGAAAATGTGCACACACACCATGGAATACGATGCTAAAGAAAATGTGCACACACACACCATGGAATACGACGCTAAAGAAAATGTGCACACACACACCATGGAATAGGATGCTAAAGAAAATGTGCACACACACCATGGAATACGACGCTAAAGAAAATGTGCACACACACCATGGAATACGATGCTAAAGAAAATGTGCACACACACACCATGGAATATGATGCTAAAGAAAATGTGCACACACACCATGGAATACGACGCTAAAGAAAATGTGCACACACACCATGGAATACGATGCTAAAGAAAATGTGCACACACACACCATGGAATACGACGCTAAAGAAAATGTGCACACACACCATGGAATATGACGCTAAAGAAAATGTGTTGCACACACACCATGGAATACAACGCTAAAGAAAATGTGCACACACACCATGGAATACGATGCTAAAGAAAATGTGCACACACACCATGGAATATGACGCTAAAGAAAATGTGGTGCACACACACCATGGAATATGATGCTAAAGAAAATGTGCACACACACCATGGAATATGACGCTAAAGAAAACGTGGTGCACACACACCATGGAATATGACGCTAAAGAAAATGTGGTGCACACACACCATGGAATATGATGCTAAAGAAAATGTGCACACACACCATGGAATACGACGCTAAAGAAAATGTGGTGCACACACACCATGGAATACCACGCAGCCATAGTGAAGTACAAGGGCATGTCTTCTGCAGCAGCGTGATGGAGCTGGAGGCCACTGTCCTTAGCAAACTAACACATGAACAGAAAACCAAATACCACAGGTTCTCACTTATAAGTGGGAGCTAAATAATGAGAACACATGGACACATAGAGGTGAACAACACACACTGAGGCCTACTTGAAGGGGAGCGTGAGAGGAGGGTGAGAATCAAAAAACTACGTATCAGGTGCTGTGCCCATTACCTGGGTGACTAAGTAATCAGTACATCAAACCCATGTGACATACAATTAACCTATATGAATCTGCACTTGAATCCCTGAACCTAAAATAAAAGTTAAAAAACAAACAATAAAGAGGCTACAGTATGAAAGGCTATTTGTGAGTTTCACTTGTGAATAAGCAGCCTACAACTGATATACGTCGTCTATGCAAAGTTGTTTCACAAGAAAACTGAGCGTCTGGTGATCTTTGCTCCTGACTCTTCTTGCTTACTTTTAATTATTTTAGAAATTCTATACAAATTTTTTTTTAATTTTGTTTTTATGAAATAGAGTCTCTCTCTGTCACAGAGGCTGGAAAGCATTGGTGCAATCATGGCTCACTGAAGCTTTGACCTCTCAGGCACAAGCAATCCTCCTGCTTCAGCCTCTCAAGTAGCTGGGACTACAGGTGCTCACCACCATGCCTGGCTAATTATTTTTTAAATTTTGTGTAGAGACAGGGTCTCACTATGTTGCCCAGCCTTGTCTGTAACTGCTGGACTCAAGCAGTCCTCCTGCCTTGGCCTCCCAAAGTGCCACCATGTGAACCGCTATGCCTGGCTTAAATTTTTTTTATTGGTGATCAATGATTGTACGTATTTCTGGAGTACATGTGATGTGCAAAGATGCTTGTAATCTGAGTCTACAATTTTCCTCATAAGCAGGTTTACATGAACCTTCACAAGTACTTGTGTACACACACACAGAAACACGAAATGTGATGGTCAAGATGAAAATGACCATGTATTCTGCTTTTGACATCTTTTGATTTGGGGCAGAATCAATGTGCCTTTTCTCTGCTTGTAGCTTTGTTGATGCTAAGGTAAATCACATGTTGAAAGCATGTAAGGACAGAAAGTTCTGTCGATGAACGGTCAATCACCTTTGAACGTCTGCTCCCTCTCTTTGAGGGAAATGCTTTAGGGCAGGTGAATATTCCTGAGTATTCCTTGGAGACGCTTGTGTTCCAGAATTACAACCAAGACCTTTGCTTTCATGCCACGTCAGGAACATGTGTCCTCTGCTCTTTTCCTCTCAGCCTCAGGGGTGCAGATGTTGGGCTGGGACATGTCTCAAGGAGACAGTTTTCCCCTTCAAGATCCCACGGATCCTTTCTGCATTCCCCGTGAGTGTGCTGACCCTATGCAATTGCAAAGCCACGAGGCCAAGCTTGTGGCCTCTGCTCCCCTTGGGGCCGTCTGGGGGGTCTGGTAAATACTGCTCATCTCCACCCTTAGAATCACCCTGGTGCAGGCTGCACCAGACCTGCCTCCCGATGCTGGTGAGGGGACACCAGGGGTAGAAGTCCCCATAGACAGCCCGGTCAGTGCAGCCATCTCTTCCTCCTGCGCCATCATGTATTTTGAGGGAAGCGTCTTCACCTGCTCATTACCTGCAGGCTGAGATCCCAGGCTCTATACACGGTTGATGGACTGGGTTAGGGGCAAGCGTGAGTAGGGCCCAAGCTCCGGGCACACGTGACTCTGTGTCAGTTCCCATTCCTCTGGGAAGCATTTTTCCAACTCCCCATAGCTGGACCCTGCCTTGCGTCTTCAATGCAACTCTCCCTGGGTGGGCGCTTTCCTGCCCCCACTCTCCATCGCCCTCTCCAAGGGGGGTTCTATGCACAGCTCCCTCCCCCAAACCCCTCTGCCCACCCTCTAGCTCCCGCTAGCCATTTTATTATTCATCTAATAGCTACTCCAAAACACCTCAAATTAGCCATTTTGTTTCTTCTATTGAATTAATTTAATTCTTACAATAGCCCCATGAGGAATATATTATTCCTGCTGTATCACAGATGAGGAAATTGAAGCTCAGGGGAAGCTAGTGACTTTCCCAGGGACACACAAGCAGTCAGTGGCTGGGCCAGACTGAGGAACGTGGCCCCCTATGCTCACCAGCCTCAACACGATACACGCTCCCAAAAAGCTTCACATTTCCTCAAAGGTGAGGTCAATAACATACTTCTCTGCAAATAAAAAATAATAATTAAATTTCACTGACTGCATATTATGTGTGAGGGAATCTGCAAAGAGCTTCACCCATGTCCCGTCATTCTGGCATCAAAACACTCAGTCAGGTGCTGAAATGGGCATCCTCACTCCACACGTGAGAACCTGGAGGCACCCAAAAGCCAGGCAGCGGACACCCTGGAATTTACACATCCCTACCTCGGGCAGGAGTCCTACCCTCATGCCATCAGCCTCCCCAGGTACACAGAGGATGTGTAATCATCACCTACCCAGGCGACAATTGAACTGAGCTAAGCTTTGGGTGGTATAAGATGCACTAACGTTTAGACATGCCAGGATTCCAGCTGGGGCAAGCACATTCTCCTCCAGTGAAGCCACGAAGCCCCACTCCGCTCCCGAGAGGCCAGGAAGGAGACGGGCAGATGGTGAAGCCATCAAACAGCCCTCTGGACACACAGCCCGGGAGCCCTGGCCAACAACACCATCCATCCCAAAAGCCAGCTTGGTAGTTCCCACCCTCATTCCTCATCAAAAGAAAGCATGATTACTCTGGCAGGAAAGAGCCGCTTCCCAAAATCCAAACTGGCAAGATGGTGGAATTCCTCATAAGAAAACTCCAGATGCTCCTGAGCTTGCTCTCCGGCAGAACGTCCTCAGCACATCTGGTCTGCGCTGTTGGATGAGACACACAACACAGCACCCACGGCAAGGTCCAGAATCCCTGTGGGCTGTGAGGTCCAGAATCCCTGTGCTGCCACAGCTGGGCACGGGCTGAGGGACCTCAGACAGGGCCTCCACGATTCTGAGCCCCAGCTTCCTCATGTGAGACCCACAAATAGGTAGTGAACACAGGAATGATTTAAAAATGTAATGGGCATGTAGCATCTACTCAGGGCTGGACACACAGCCTTCAGTCACTGAATATACGGACACACACATACACACACGAAGCGCTATGGTATGTCAAGAAACATTCTGTCCAATACAACAGTTTTTAGAAATTTTAAGATCATGACCCCTTCAAGAAACAATGAAAGCAATGGAATCACCAGCCAGAAAAACAAAAGGCACTGTATATAGAATAATCCAGTATGGAGCATCCCGGGAGCCTGGCAGCGGGTGGAGAATCTCCGTGAGAATGTGACGAGTCCATACCTTTAGTCGCACGGCGCAGACCCCCGATGGGAACTGCAGAGGGCCTAGCAGAGGGGGCCCTGGGAAAATTTAGGGGAGGCCACAGGAGGCCCAACATCGCTCAGAATGAAGATCCTCAGCCTACAATTTTCTCCTTAGCTACTTTTCTAGCGCTTCCTTCGCAAACAGAGGCAGCAGACTCAGGCAGCCACCTGTACTGCTCCGCCTCCAGCGCAGGCCTCCCGCCGCTGCTTCTCCTCTGCCTCTTGAAACTTGTCTGTGCACAAAAGCAGAGGGGAGGGAAAAGAACACACACGTGTGGGAAACTCTGTGCTGTGCACACGCGTGCATTAAATACACAGCCTCATTTGGCCTCGTGGAAACTCAGGGAGGCAGACAGTGCGTTCCCATCTTAGAGACGGGAGCAGTGAGGCTCAGTGAACATAAGTTAGAGTGTGGGTGGCGTGGTGAAGCTGACATCACACATGGCTGCCCCACTCCAGAGTGTAGTCTTCCCTCCACGTCTGTGTCACCACCGGAGAGCAGCAGGTGTTAGAACAGGTGGACCTGGGGGAGACTCGGGACTTCTCACGGCCTGGTCTGCCGTGGTCCACATGCTTACCCTGGTTTCTCAGCTGTATTGAGGGATACTTGGTGTTTGAGGCTGATCTCACACTGCTATAAAGAAATGCTTGAGACTGGGTAGCTTATAAAGAAGAGGTTGCATTGGCTCATGGTTCTGCAGGCTATGCAGGAAGCATGATGCTGCTCAACTTCTGGGGAGGCCTCAGGAGACTTACAATTATGACAGAAGGCGAAGGGGAAGTCAGCCCATCATACATGGCTGGAGCAGGAGGAAGGAGGGAAAGGGAGGTATCACACACTTTTAAACAACCAGATCTCACGAGAACTCACTATCACAAAAACAGCACCCAGGGGATGGCACTAACCCATTCATGAGGGCTCCACCCCCCATGAACCATTCACCTCTCACCAGGCCCCACCTCCAACACTGAGGATTACAATTCGACATGAGATTTGGGCGGGGACACAGATCCAAACCATATCCATTGGTAAATGAAAATTGTTTGCATTCAAGGTGTACAATGTGATGGTTCTATACGTATACACTGTGAGATGTTGACCCCAGTCCAGCTGCTTAATGTGTTCATCACCTTACATAGTTACTGTGTGCGTGTGCATGCATGTGGTGAGAATACAAGATCTACTCTCCGCAAATTTTAAATATTCAATGCATTATACATTAGTATGAGATGTAGTCACTGCTCTGTACACTAGGTTCTCAGAAACTGTTAATTTTATATGTATAAGATGATATGTTTAGGCCTAAAGGCTTAGGCCTTTGCTGAAAGAAAAAGAAATGTCTTAAGGTCAGTTTATTAGTCTGACAATTTCATTTACTGAGTGTTTACTATAGTTACGATTGCTTCCCATTTTTTTCTTTCTTTCTTTTTTTTTTTTTTTTTTTGAGATGGAGTCTCACTCCGTCGCCCAGTCTGGAGTGCAGTGGTGCGATCTCGGCTCACTGCAACCTCCACCTCCTGGGTTCAAGCAATTATCCTGCCTCAGCCTCCTAAGTAGCTGGGATTACAGGTGTCTGCCACCAGACCCGGCTAATTTTTTTTGTATTTTTAGTAGACATGGTGTTTCACCATGTTGGACAGGCTGGTCTCAAACTCCTGACCTCAGGTGATCCACCCAACTTGGCTCCCCAAAGTGCTGGGATTACAGGCGTGAGCCACCACACCAGCCTCTTTTTTTTCTTATTAAAGTGAAATTCACATAATACAAAATTAACAATTTTAAAGTATGCAATTCAATGGCACTTAGTACATTCACAATGTTGTTAAACTATCACCAAGCATATTCATCACCCCAGAAAAAAATCTTGTACCCAATTAGCAGTCACCCTCATTTTCCCCTGCCCCCAGCCCCAGCAAATGCCAATCAGCATTCTGTCTCTATGGATATACATTTTCTGTATATTTCATATAAACAGAATTATATCTATTGTGACCTTTGTGTTTGGCTTCTTTCACTTTGCACAATGTTTTAGGAGATTATCCATGTTGTAGCTGTATCAGTATTAAATTACTTTTTACAGATGAGCAAAATGTTGCTGTATGTACATGCCACATTGTGCTTAGCCATTTATCCATGGATGAACATTTGGGTTGTTTACATGTTTGGGCTACTGTGAATAATGCTGCTATGGACATTCAGGTATGAAACTATGTTTGTAGATCTGTTTTCAGTTATTTTGGTTATATATCCCTAAGAGTGAAACTTTGGGATCATGTGGTAATTCCACACTTAACTTTTTGAGGAAATGTGAAGCTGTTTTCCAGGGCAGCTGCACCATTTTACATTCCCACCAACAGTGATGTATGGAGGTTCCAATTTCTCACTAATACTTCCCTTTTTAATTATTATTATCACCATTCCAGTGAATGGCAGGTGGCACCCCAATGTGGTTTTCATTTTCATTTCCCTAATGACTGATGAGGTCGAGGGTTTTTTCATGTTATCTTTGGCCATTTGTATAACTTCTTTGGGGAAATGTCTATTCAAATCCACTGACTATTTTTGAGTTGAGTTCTTTGTCTTTTAGTTGTTGAGACACTAGACACTTATAAAATATATAATTTGCAAATATTCATCCCATTGAGTCATACATCTTTTTACTTTCATAAGTAAATAGTTTACTTATGAGATTACACAAAAGGTTTTAATTTTATTTTAATAGAGACCAATTTATCTAGTTTTGTTTGTCATTGCTCATGCTTTCAGTGGCATATCTAAGAATCCACTGCTGAATCTAAGGCCTCGAAAATTTACCCCTATGTTTTATCGAAGAGTTTCATAGTATTAGCCCTTACAGTAGGTCACCAATACATTTCTAAGTTGATTTGTGTATAGAATGTGAGGTAGGAACCATTTCTTTCTTTTGTATGTAGAGATCCAGTTGTCCCAGGGCCACCTGTGGAAGAGCCTGCTCCTTCCTCATTCAATGGTCTTAAGACTCCGTTGAAATCAATTCACTATACATATATGTGTTTCTTTCTGGACTCTCAGTTATGCTTCATTGGTCTATGTGTTTATCTGTATGTCCATGCTACACTATTTGATTATGGTAGCTTTGTAGTAAGTTTTGAAATCAAGAAGTGTAAATCCTCCAACTTTGTTCTTCTTTTTCAATCTTGTTTTGAATTTTTAGAAGACATTGTAATTACATATGAATCTGAGTATAATTTTTTCTAATACTGCCAAAAACCACCCAACCATCGGAATTTTGAGAGCCATTGTACTGAATCTGTGGATTACTGTGGGGCAGTATTACCATCTTTACAATATTAAGTAGGTGATGTCACCAATAAAGCAAAATAGAAGGTAACTAGCTCATATCCTCCCACAATAAGAATTCTGCATGCATCCACAGTCAAGTCTCTGCTGGAGCCTCAGGATTCAGGTAGGAGTTTGGAGCCCAACACTGTGGAGGGTCATTTTAAGAGTTCAGACCCACTCTCGGGTGGCTGGTCTGCTGAACTTGCTCCCAGGCTCAAACCCAGAAATGACTCAGTCTTCCAAGGGGTTTGGCTACGGCCCCATTTTGGCCTTGAGGCTGTAATCCAAACCACCTGCCAAGGGGTCTGGAAGGAATCACACACACTAGGGTCTTGGCAGAAGGGCTCATCTGCCTGCTAACATCAGTCTCAGTGGTGAACCTGACAGCTTCCCTGTGCTTCAGTCCCAGTGCGCCCAAGCTGAGGCGCCAGCTCAGAGCTGCTTGCACAAGGACCCAGAGAGAGATTCACCCATCTGTGGCAGCCCGGGTGTCTGAGACTGCCTGATAGGATTGCCAACCTCTCTCCCACAGCAGATCCTTAGGTGACCCGGTCTCAGCTCTGGCCCCCTCTGCTACAATTAGAGAACGATCCCATCTATACTGAGACCTGCAGGGAGATTTGCACCCTTCTGAGGCAATGAGACCAGACTCTCCAGCCCGCATGCCACAGCAGATCCTCAGGGGACCCAGTCTCAGCTTGGCCCCTTCTGATACAATCAGAGAACTAGCCCATCTATACTGAGACCTGCAGGGAAATGTGCACCCCTCTGAGCCACTGACACCAGGCTCTCCAGCCTGCATTCCACGGCAGATCCTCAGGGGGCCCAGGCTCAGCTCTGGCCCCTCCTGCTATAGTTGGTGAGCCATCTCATTGATGCGGGAACTTGCTAGGCAACATGCATCACTCTAAACCAAGATCAGGCTCTCCAACCTCTGTGCCACAACAGATTCCAAAGGGGCCCATTCCCAGCTCCAGCCCCTTCTGCTGCAGTTATGGAATGATTTTTATCTGTGCAAGAACTGCCTGGGAGATACATACCCACCTGAGCCAATGTGAAAGACCCATAAGCCTTCTTCCAACAGCAGATTTCTAGGGGACCCAGTCTCAATTTCAGCCACTCTTGCTGCACTTGGGAACCCAGCCCAACTGTGCAGAGACCTGTTGGGTGGCACATCCATCTGGGCCATTGACACAGCCTTCTGGACTCAGCTTCCTGGCCAGCATTCCCACACAGCCCAAGTACATTCCCTGGGTTTTCCCCAAGTTAATCTCAGGTGGAAAGCCATGTCAACCTCAGAGTCTTTACAAGACTTGTAGCAAGCCTAGACTTAGAGTGTCTTCTAGTGCAAATATGGCTGCAGTGGTCACAGGCTCAGGGAACTCAACAGTCAATCTACTTAGAATATACTTTTTCTATTTAGAAGAAGGACAGGCACAAACAAAGCCAGACTGTGAAGACTAAAATAAATACCTAATCTTTCAATGTGCTGACATTACCACATATCCATAAGCATCAAGGACATTCAAAAAAATGTGACTTCACCAAACTGACAGATTAAGGTGCCAGAGATCAACCCTAAAATGATGGAGATATGTAATCTCTCAGACAATTAAGTCAAAATAGTAGTTTTAAGAAAGTTTGATGAACTTCAAGAAAATACAAAGTATCAATTCAGAAATTTATCAGAGAAATTTAACAGAGAGATTGAAATAAATTTTGGGAAAAATCAAACAGAAATCCTGTGCAGAAAATAACAATGAATAATATGAGAAATGAAATAAACAGTATCAATAACAGAAATTGACCAAAGAGAAGAAAGAATCAGTGAGCTTGAAGAATAACAGTTTGAGGGAAAAAAAGGAAAGAAAAGAGAAGGAAAAGGTGAAATGGAATGAAGAAAGCTTTATAGGTTCTATGGGATGACATGCAAAAATCAAATATTCAGGTTATTGAAGATAAAGAGAAAACTGAAAAATAAAAAAGGGTAGAAACCTTACGCAAAAACATAAGGCTGGGTGCAGTCACTCATGCCTATAATCCCAAGAGTTTGCAAGGCCGAGGCAGGAAAATCACTTAAGCCCGGGAGTTTGAGGCCACCTTAGACAACACAAGTGAGTTCTTGTGTCTCCAGTAATTTTTTTAAAAATTAGCCAGGCATGACGGTTTATGCCTGTACTTCCAGCTATTCAGGAAGCTGAGGTAGAAAGATCCCTTGAACCTGGGATAGTAAGGCTGCAGTAAGCCAGGATCTCTCCACTGTACTCCAGCCTAGGCAACAGTGAGATCCTGTCTTACAATAATAATTATCATTATTAATTATTAATAATAATAGAAAACTTTCAAAATCTGGAGAAAGATATGAATATCCAGGTATAGGAAGGTCAAAGTCACCAGTCAGGTTCCACCAAATTAAAAATACTCCAAAACATGCTACAAGTACACTCCAAGGTCAAAAACAAAGATAAGCTCTTGAAAGTGACAGAAGTGTAGGAAATGGCATGTAAGGAAGATCCAATATGCCTAGCAGCAAACTTTTCAGCAGAAACTTTACAGGTAGGAAGGGAATGGGACAATATATTCAGAGTGCTGAAGAAAAAATACTGTCAACCAGGAATACTACACCCAGCAAATATGCTCTTTAAAAATGAAGGGGAGATAAAAATTTGACCAGAAAAACAAAAGCTGAGAAAATTTATTGCTACCAAACATGTTCTACAGGAAATGCTAGAAAGGGTTTTTAAAACTGAAAGAAAATAATGCTAATGTGATTGCTACACTAATATGGTAATCATGGTGTGTAAACTATTTGTGTATTTACTAAGAAGACTAAAAGGAAAAGCAATTGAAGTAAAAATGAATACAACAATATTTGAGAAATTGACAATATTAAAAATATGAATTGTGACATCAAGATTTAAAATGTAGTGGGAGAAGGGAGTTAATGCATACAGGTTTTCCTGGTTATTTCTTTCTTTTCATTTGTCATCAAAGTTAAGTTGGTATCAATTTTAAATAACTACTTATAATTATAGAATGCTTTTTGTAAGAATCATGGTAACCACAAAGCCAAAGTCTATAATAGGTACACTAAAAATAAAATTCAATGAGTTAAAACATACAACCAGAAGAAACCACTTAACCACAAAGGAAGGCAGAAAAAAAAAAGAAGAAAGGAAAAGAAGAGTTACAAAACAACTAGAAAACAAGTAAGAAAATGGTAGTTGAAAGTCCTTACCTATGAATAATAACATTGAATGTAAATGGAATAATTATTCAATTCAAAGACATAGAGTGGCTGAATGACTTTTCTTCAAAAGAAAAATCAGCTATGTGCTGCCTTCAAGAAACTCATTATGTCTATAAAGTCACACATAGACTGAGAGTGAAAGAATAAAAAAGATATTTCATGCAAATGCAAGCCAAAAAAGGGCAGGAGTAACTGTACTCATATCAGATAAAATAGATCTTAAGTCAAAAACTGTAGAAAGAGACAAAGAAAATTATGATAAAGGAAATTTATCAATTCAGCAAGAGGAAATAAATAAGCACTCAACACCACAGCGTGCAAATATATAAAGCAAATACCAATAGAACTAAAGGGAGACATAGATTGCAATACAATAATAGTAGGATAGTTCAACACCCACTTTCAACAGGGGACAAATCATCCAGGCAGAAAACCAGCGAAGAAACATTGGAGTTAAATTACACTCTAGATCAAATGGACCTAACAGACTATTACAGAATATCTTATCCAACTGCTGCAGAACTTATATTCTTCTCCTCAGCATATGGAACATTCTTCAGGATAGACCACATGTTAGGCAATAAAACAAGTCTCAGGAAATTTAAAACAATTGAAATCATATCAAGTATCTTTTCTGACCACAAGGAATAAAGCTAGAAATCAATAATAAGAGGAACTTTCAAAACTGTACAAATATGTGGAAATTAAACAACATGCTCATGAATGACTAATGGATCAATAAAGAAATTAAGAAAGAAATTACAAAATTTATTAAAACAAACAAAAATGGAAATACACCACATCAAAAGCTATGGGATACTTTTAAGAGGGAACTTCATAGCAATAAATATCTATATCAGAAAAGTAGAAAGACTTAAAATAAACAACTTAACAATGCACTGCAGGAACTAGAGAAGTAAGAATAAACCAAAAGCAAAATTAATAGAAAGAAAGATATAATGAAGTACAGAAAAGAAATAAATAAAATTGAAACTAAAAAATACAATATATCAACAAAACAAAATGTTAGTTTTTTGAAAAGATATACAAAATCAACACCCTTAGCCAGACCCAGTGAAAAAGAGAGAAAATCCAAATAAATAAAAGCAGAGATAAAAAAGGAAACATCACAACTTATTCCACAGAAATTCTAAAGATAATTAGAAACTAAACAACTACATGCCAACAAATTGGAAAACAATGATAAGAAGTGAATAAATTTCTGCACACATACAACCCACAAATATTGAACCATGAAGAAATCACCAATAATAAGTAACAACATTAAAGCACTAATGAAAAATCTCCCATCAAAAAAAAAAACCTCAAGACTTGATGGATTCACTGCTCAATTCATCAAACACTTAAGTAGGAAGTAATACCAATTCTACTAAAACTATTTCAAAAAATTGAAGAGGAGGAAATGCTTTCAAACTCATTCTATAAGGCCAGCATTACCCTGATGCCAGAATCAGACAAGGACACACACACACACACACACACACACACAAACTATAGGCCAATAACCCTAATACACATGGATGCAAAAATTCTCAACAAAATACTAGCAAACTGAATTTAACAACACATTAAAAAGATCATTCACTGTAATAAAGTGGGATTCATTCCAGGGATGTAAGGATGGTTCAACGTGTGCAAATCAATATGCATGACATAACAATCAACAGAATTAAGGACAAAAACCATATGATCATTTCAATAGATGTTGAAAGGTATTTAATCAAATTCAACATCCATTCTGATTTTTAAAAAACTCTCAATAAATAAGGTATAGAAGGAATGTACTTCAACACAAGGAAGTCCATATATGATACACCCACATTTAATATCATACTAAACAAGGAAAAATGGAAAGGCTTTTCACTAAGATCAGAACAAGGCAAGGATGTCTGTTTTCACCACTTTTATTCAATATAGTACTCAAAGTCCTGGCCAGAGCAATTAGACAAGAGAAAGAAAGTAAGGGTATCCACACTGGAAAAGGAAAACATCACATTATCCTTGTTTGCAGATGACACAATCTTATAGTTAGAAAAACCTAAAGACTACACACACACACACACACACACACACACACACAAATCAGAACCAATAAATTAACTCAATAAAGTTTCAGAATAAAAAATGATCATATAAAAATCAATAGCATTTATATACATTAACAGAGATCAATCTAAAAAGGAAATCAAGAAAGTAATCTCATTTACAGTAGGTACAAAAAACATACCTAGGAATATGTTTAACCAAGGAAGTAAAAGATCTCTGCAAGGAAAACTATAAAACACTGATGAAAGAGAAGAAGGGGGTACACAGACACAAATGGAAAGATATCCCATGCTCATGGATTAGAAGAATGAATAATGTAAATCACCCAAAGTGATCAATAGATTCAATGTAATCTCTAGAAAAATACCAATGATGTTATTCACAGAAACAGAAAAAAGCATTCCTAAAAGTGTAGGAAACCACAAAAGACTCCAAATAGCTAAAGCCATCCTGAGAAAAAAGAACAAAGCTGAAGACATCACACTGCCTGATTTCAAATTTTGCTACAAATGTATAGTAACCAGAACAGCACAGTACCAACACTAAAACAGACATGTGGACCAATGGAATAAAACAATGAATTCAGAAATAAATCCACGTACTTACAGCCAACTCATTTTTGGCAAAGACATCAAGAACATACACTGGGGAATGGACAGTCTCTTTGATAAATACTGCCAGGAAAGTTAGACATACAGAAAAAAATGAATCAAGACCCCCCTCTTTTACCATATACATACATCAAATCAAAATGGATTAAAGACTTCAATGCAAGACCCAAAACGATAGAACTACTACTAAAAAATAATACGGAGAAACATTCCAGGACACTGATCTGGGTAAAGATTTTTTGGTAAGACCTCAACATTACAGACAACTATAACAAAAATAGAAAAATAGTATTATATCAAGCCAGAAAGCTTCTACACAGCAAAGGAAACAATCAACGAAGTGAAGAGACAACCCACAGAATGGGAGAAAATATTTGCAAACTACCCATCCAACAAGGGATTAGTAACCAGAATATATGAGAAACTCAAACAACCCAATTAAAAACTGGGCAAAAGACCTAATAGACATTTCTCAAAAGAAATGGCCAACACGTACATGAAAAAAGGCTCAACATCACTAGTCATTATAGAAATGCAATTCAAAACCACAAGAAGATATTATCTGACCCCATTTAGAATTATCACAAAGACAAAAAATAGCAAATGCTGATGAGAAGGTGGAAAAAAAGGAACACTCATACACTGTTGGTAGGGATGTAAAGTAGTACACCCACTAGGGAAAACAGTATGGGGGTTCCTCAAAAAACTAAACTAGAACTACGTTTGGTATGGTCCAGCAATCTTACTGCTGGGTATGCATCTGACAGAAAGGAAATCAGTATATCAAAGAGACATCGGCCCTCTCATGTTTATTACAACACTACTCACAATAGCCAAGACATCGAATCAATCTAAGTGTTCATCAATAGGCGAAAGGACAAAGAAAATATTGTATATGCACACAATGGAATACTAGTCAGCCATAAAAAGGAATTAAATCCTGTCATTTGCAGCAGGATGGATAGATCTGAAGATCATTCTGTTATGTAAAATAAGCATAATACAGAAAGACAAATATTGCATGTTTTCATTCATATGTGGGAGCTAAAACAGTGGGTCTTGTGGATGTTGAGAGCACGATGGCGGATGCCAGATACTGGGGTGGAATGGTGGAGAGGAAGATGAAGGGAAGCTGGTTAAGGAGTACAAAAATACAGTCAGAAGGAATGAGCTATCACATGCAGTATAGTAGGAAAATTATGCTTAATAGTTTATTGTACATATCAAAATAGCTAGAAGAATTGTAATGTTCTCAATACAGAGAATAAAAAATGTATGAGGTCATGGGTATCCCAATTACCCTAACTTTATCATTACACATTTTAAACAGATATCAAAATATCATATATAACCCAAGAATACTACAGATATTATAATCAATTAGAATTAAATCTTCCAAACTATACACGAGGGTGTCTTTCCATTTATACAGGTTTTAATTTATTTTGGCATTGTTTTTCTGTTTTCATAGTACAAGTCTTCTGCCTCCCAAGTTACATTTATTACGAGGTATTTTATTGTTTTGTATGTTATTGCAAATGGTATTGTACTTTTAACTTCCGTTTTAAATTGTTTCTGTCTGGTATACAGACGCACAACTGATTTCCATGTGTTGATCTTGTTCTCTGACACTTTGCCAACTTTTCCACTTCTTTAATCCAGAGTAAGTATGGCCTGAGACAAGGGAGGTTTGTGTATTCATGATGCGTAGGTATAGTCACGTGTATGTTGCTTGCGTATATACCATTCAATAATCAATACATAAATATAAATAATATGTATCTCCATTTTAACAACTGTAATTTATTCCTAAAGCCATATTTAAAAATAATTACATTTTTAAATGGGAAAAGTCATATGAAGAATTATGTTCCACCTCAAGATAACTAAACAATTTTTCAGTAGAAAAATAAATCTAAAAACAGAAAAAATAAATATTTTAAAAGTAAATAAATCGTACATAAAACGAAGCGCAATTGAGTTTTGTTGCACTAATGCTTTCTTCCTCTTTCTACACCATTTTGTTTGCAGAATCGGCCTTCTGAAGGTTCCGGGTTACCCTGGAGTGAAGCTGTCATTCAAGCACATTCAGGGCCCAGGAGAGGGCGCAGGGAGGGCGCAGGCGCGCAGGGAGGGCTGGGCATGCGCGCGGCGGGGCCTCCGGCTCTCGGGGACGCGCACGGGCGGGGCTCGCCGGGGCTGAACCTGCTGAGCTTCCCAGGGACGCCCCGACCCAGGCCCTGCAGTCCGCGCGCGTCAGGGGTGTGCGCTGGAAGCCGGAAAGTCGAATATCACTTCCCATCCTGCATCTGATGTGCTTTGGGGTTGAAAAAGCCCTTATGTGGTAAAAAAAAAAAAAAGTCAGAAAAGTGGCAAAAGTCTTCAAGGGCCTGAAAATGGCCGAGACAGGAACTGAGAAGCTGGCAGTAGGTCCTGCTACTGCTGCAGAGGCGGCGGCGCCCTGGGTGGGCCACGAGGCAGGGACAGCCGAGGCTCCTCGCCCACCCCACCCGCAAGGGGCCAAGCGCAGACTCAGGGGAGCCAGAGGGGCCGGACCGCTGAGCAAGGGCTGGGGAAGGGTGAGTCAGGGGCCCCTGTGGGACTGCACGGGGCGGGGGGGCACGGGCCCGGACCTCTCTCACAAATGCCCACGTGGTCCCCAAGGCTAACGCCGGCTGCGTGGGTCGCAAGCTGCTCTGGGCCCGCAGCTCACTCCCCTGGGCACAGGGCTGACACCCGGGCGAAGCAGGAGTGTCCCAGCTTGCTTCAGCCCCTCCCCTGGGCCCCCAGGCTGGTGGCTCCAGAAGGACTTTACTAAGAGGGTGGGAAGCATCAGTGCAGGTACCTGCCCTGGGCTAAGGGCCTCGTGTGGGTGATCTCAGCCCTCAGCAGGTCCCTCCCATTTGGGCATTGGCAGCCCACAGGGCTGTGGCCATGGAGCTGTTGAGTGGCAGCTCCTGGATCACCCCACACCTGCGTTCCTCAAGGCCTAGGCACTACTTGCTCCATGGTCAAAAGCATCACTTTGTGAAACGCAGACTGAGCAAAGCTGGCCTAAGATTTTGGTCCTCCAGGAATGACGGAAGGAGCCCTCTGCCCCCATGTAGCCTATAGCTGGGACACGCAGCAGCCAGTGAGTTGGTCATGGTATGAAGGCTTCTCTCCTCCCGGCAATCACAGATCCCAAGCTTGGATACTTGGGAATGAAGATGTGTTATTTCACCCACCGACTCGTTCCACACGACCAAGGCCTGTGCCTGCCCTGAGGGCGAGTTGGTTGAGCCTTGTACAGACAACTCTCAGAGCGTGGGCCTGGGCCGAACCTTTCCCTGTGAGCAGCAGCATCAGCGTCTAGAACGACGGCCCTCCCGGTCCACGGTGGAAGGTGCGGAGCTCCCGTGGTGTGCTGGCAGCCATTCGCAGAAGGGAGATGGAGGGGCACAGGGCAGGTGCTCGCACGGAGTCATCGAGGTCCAGGGACACCTTCCTCCCAGGTGAGCTCACAAAGGCACCACACATTAATCCTTGGAGACAACCATTCTGATGTGGCTAAGGCCATCGACAGGGAACATAGTTGTCAGGAAACCTCAACTTTTCGATAAATGACAGCAAAACCTGAATGCACGAGAAATGTATCTCATTTTAATGCCTGACTTCTAAGCATCTTTATTCAACATATTATATGCATTTTTTGTTTCATGAGTAAAATGTACATTGAGCTTCCTCCAGTAGCTGTCCATAGACCAGCCACTATCACTGCCATCATTATTTTGTTTCTAAACTTTTCTTTTTACACATGTAGGTCTAGCTTTTTCCTCCATATTGATGAAATAAAACTCACTCATTTCACAACTCAAAGCCAGGGCCTTCAGTTCACAGCCCGTTGCCTCAGACGGCCTTTCCTATATCTTATTGCTTCACTGTCTGACTCACTCCAGCGTGTTTCAGCCAAGTACACTTGTTTTTATTCATCTTGCTCTCTTTTCCTCCCTCCCCCAACTCCCCCTCTTTCCCTCTGTCTCTTTGTCTCTTTCTCTCTCCCCCATCCCTCCCTCTCTTCCCCTTTCTCTCTGGATGCCCTCTCTCCCTCTCTCCCTCTCTGCCTCTCTCCCTCCCTCTCTGCCTCTCTCCCTCCCTCTCTGCCTCTCTCCCTCCCTCTCTCCCTCTCTCCCTCCCTCTCTTCCCCTTTCTCTCTGGATGCCCTCTCTCCCCCATCCCTCCCTCTCTTCCCCTTTCTCTCTGGATGCCCTCTCGCCCTCTCTCCCTCTCTCCCTCTCTCCCTGTCTCCCTCTCTCCCTCCCTCTCGCCCTCTCTCCCTCCCTCTCTTCCCCTTTCTCTCTGGATGCCCTCTCGCCCTCTCTCCCTCTCTCCCTGTCTCCCTCTCTCCCTCCCTCTCGCCCTCTCTCCCTCCCTCTCTTCCCCTTTCTCTCTGGATGCCCTCTCTCCCTCTCTCCCTCTCTCCCTCTCTCCCTGTCTCCCTCTCTCCCTCCCTCTCGCCCTCTCTCCCTCCCTCTCTTCCCCTTTCTCTCTGGATGCCCTGTCTCCCTCTCTCCCTCCCTGTCTTCCCCTTTCTCTCTGGATGCCCTCTCTCCCCCATCCCTCCCTCTCTTCCCCTTTCTCTCTGGATGCCCTCTCTCCCTCCCTCTCTCCCTCTCTCCCTGTTTTTCTTCTCTGTGTCTGGCTGCATAATATTCAGAAATCCCAACAAGAGCAGCTGGAGCTGCTAAAGAAACCCCAACGTCCTGTGCTGCTGCCATTGCCTCCTCCAACTGGTGAGCCCGATCGGCCCATTTTTAGGCAGTGCTGTGGTTGGAAATGGGCCCTTCCTCTGGGGTCCGCTACTTCCCTCCACCTGACTCAGAAGAATGAGTCAAGAGGGAAGAACAGCTCGTATTAGGGAGAGGGTCCCGTGTGCTGTTGCCTTTTTCGGAATCATTTCCATCATGTTTGCCAAATTCCCTACGAAGTTCTGTTCCCTTGTTTGACAATGAGCAGAGGCAGGAGAGATGAATTGCTAAATGGTTGTATCCCACACCGTGCTGGGAGGCTCAGCAGAACAGAGACCTGTGTCAAGCAGGGCTTCCTTCTCCACCAGGCCCTTCAGCCTGCATTTTAACCTGTGACTTGCGAGGAGATAGCCCGTGATCACACCACAGGCCTACTTACATGACAGGAAGCAAAATGCCAATTCCTTCTACCCCTTTCCCCCCGGTAGAAACCCTGCTAGTTCTTTTTAAAAAAGGGAGAGAGATCATGTATAGAAAACCTTTTTTACAATTTATTTCCTGTTGTTAATCTTTAAAAATGAGGTTCTAGCTAAGTGCGGGGTTTCAGTGGTGAAATTTTGACCACGTGAACACATAAATAAATATTTACAGTCTTTGGCAAAACACATGACGTTTCTCAACCTATATGATAAATTTGTTTAGAAAAACATAAATAATTTACAAAAAATATGGTACATTCTAAATATTCACATCATCGTCATTCCCACACCATTGTACGGTTGACCCCACAACACGGAAACAGAAAACCTGCACGCTGTTGACAGTCGCTACATTTAATGAAGTCTCCCAACGCTTCGTTGGTCTCGGGAATACAGCTCCACACAAAAAAGTAAAAAGTGCAGCAAAACAACAACACAACAATCAACCTCAAAGGAAACAACAAAAATAATTTTATCAAAATGCAATGTGTACATTAAGACTAAAGTTATGGTTCGTTCCTGTTTGGCATAGAAATGTGATGACTCTTAACAGAAAGGGGAAAAAGATTTGCCCCCTATCAATCAGACAGACAGACTTCTCTTACTAAACCCCTTATGTGGAGTGGGATGAGTGACTATTTCCTGCAGAAAGATCATTCAACTTAAAGCAAAAAAATAAACCAACCAACAAAAAAACAAAAACAAAAACAAACGTGTGCATATTACACATGACTGATTATTGGGTGTGCCTGGCAAGACTAAATACTGATTCGTTTTCAGCGTTTGAATTAAAAGAATTCCATATACAGCAGATAGATAACAGTAACAAATATTGAACTAAAATCGCTGGCAACATTATATATTAAGGTTCCATCATAAACTCCTCATTATTCTCTATGTATTCTGTTACAGCTTCTAGCATGCTTCATCATGACAACCTAATATTATCAAGCCTCATATTTTCACAGGATTATATACTTATTAGATGTTTGTGTCTAGAATTATACTACATATGTGTTACTAGGCATATTTAAAATAAGTTACTGGTAAATGGAGCTGCATTCTATATTCACTTAATAAATATTAACAAAATATTTATAACTGGAACCTTAACGAAATGTATCATCAAATCAGGTAAAAGCAACTTGTCCGCAATTACCAAAGCCTAGATACGCCTTAGATGCGCCTTTTCCGGCCTGTGCGTCTGCTCTGGTTCCTCTCAGGCAGCAAAGCTGGGGAAGGAAGCTCAGGCAGGAGCCTCCCCGACGCCACAGCGGCACAAGCAGCAGCTGAAGCACAGCACTTTGCTCTGCTAACCTTTTACTTAAATGAGGTTTTGCCAAATCCACATCTGGAACCGCGTCACACCCATTTTGCAAGGATGTTTGTTCTTTGATGAAACTGCATCTCTACTGCACATGAGGGCTTTCATTGTAGGACAAGAGGAGAGTTCGTTTATTTTTGTAACTGTTTTACATGTTCCAATTATTAGTTACTCGGTAGCTTATGTCATTTGCTATGCCTGTTGTCTTCTACTCTCTCCTTACTAAAACATTACTTCAAATTTGAATTGACCCTTCTTTATAATTTATTTAATGGGATTTGTGTGTCATTGTAGAGCAACTCTAATTCAAGAATAGTGACAACTTTAAGCACCAAAAGTAGTTCAGCAATATTTTCATGCTTAATTTATCATAATGGCTTATGCACAGTATTCCCTTCAACTCCATATACACATAAATACAGTAAGTAATTACATTTTATATGTAAACGTCATTCTTTTTAAACAAACAAGAAAAAGCAATGTAATGGCATGCCCAATTTTCACTCCACATAAAGTCTCATATATCACCAAACTGGTTTCCTCTAGTGGGTTAGATGTTCATCTCTGAGTTCCATTGATATTTATCCTCTGAAGGCACTTGGGTTTGGGGTTGCTGGCAGGAGGTGAAGAACCATCAGAGTTAAGGTCAAGGGACAGGAGGTGCTGCTGGAGAGAGAAGCCGCAAGGACCACAATGAACTGAGGTGTCTAGGGACCATGGCATGCACAGGGCATTGCCGGAAATGCAGCAAATCTTGTTTAAATATCTACAAAAAGAAAAAAAAAGCAATAAACAATTAGCATAACTGGGCCATGGGTAGTGATTTATTTTGTTTTACCTAGAACCAGAAATATAGTTACTTTAATTAAAGATGAGATCTACCATATGGATGGATGGATGGATGGATGGATGGATGGATGGATGGAAGGAATGGAATGGATGGGTGGATGGATGGATGGATGGATGGGTGGATGGGTGGATGGATGAGATGGGTGGGTGGGTGGGTGGATGAGATGGATGGATGGATGGATGAGATGGGTGGGTGGATGGATGGATGGGTGGATGGGTGGGTGGATGAGATGGATGGATGATGAGATGGGTGGGTGGATGGATGGATGGGTGGATGGGTGGGTGGATGAGATGGATGGATGATGAGATGGGTGGGTGGATGGATGGATGGGTGGATGGGTGGGTGGATGAGATGGATGGATGGATGGATGGATGAAATGGATGGGTGGGTGGATGAAATGGGTGGGTGGGTGGATGAGATGGATGGATGGATGGATGGGTGGATGGATGATGAGATGGGTGGGTGGGTGGATGAGATGGATGGATGGGTGGATGGATGGGTGAGTGGGTTGGTGGATGAGATGAATGGGTGGATGAGATGAATTGATGGATGGATGAGATTGGGTTGGTGGTGGAGATGGATGGGTGGGTGGATGGGTGAGATGGGTGGGTGGGTGAGATGGATGGATGGGTGGATGGATGGGTGGGTGGATGGATGAGATGGGTGGGTGGATGAGATGGATGGATGGGTGGATGGATGGGTGGGTGGGTGGGTGAGATGGGTGGGTGGGTGGGTGGCTGAGATGGATGGATGGATGGGATAGATGAGTGGGTGGGGGTGGATGAAATGGATGGGTGGATGGATGGATGGATGAGATGGATGGGTGGGTGGGTGGATGGATGGATGGATGAGATGGATGGGTGGATGGATGGATGGATGAGATGGATGGGTGGGTGGGTGGATGGACTAGATGGATAGGTGGATAGGGTGGGTGGATGGATGGATGAGATGGGTGGGTGTGTGGGTGGGTGGATGGATGAATGAATGGATGGATGGATGAGATGGATGGTTGGGTGAATGGATGAGATGGATGGGCGGATGAGTAGATGGATGGATAGATGAGATGCATGGATGGATGAGACAGGTGGATGGATGGATGAGATAGGTGGGTGGATGAGATGGATGGATGGGTGGGTGGGTGGGTGGATGGAGGGATGAGTGGGTTGGTGGATGAGATGGATGAGTGCATGGGTGGGTGGCTGAGATGGATGGATGGATGGATAAGATGGATGGATAAGTGCTGGGTGGATGGATGATGAGTGGGTGGGTAAGTGGATGAGATGAGTGGATGGATGGATGGATGAGTAGGTGGGTGGATGAGATGGATGGATGGATGAGATGGATGTATTGATAGGTGGGTGGATGGATGGATGAGTAGGTGGGTGAGTGGATGAGATGAATGGATGGATGGGATAGATGAATGGGGTGAATGAAATGGTTGGGTGGATGTGTGGGTGGGTGGGTGGATGGATGGATGGATGAAATGGGTGAGTGGGTGGGTGGGTGAGTGGATGGATTAGATGGATAGGTGGATGGGTGGGTGGATGGATGGATGGATGAGATAGTTGGGTGGATGGATGGATGAGATGGGTGGGTGTGTGGGTGGGTGGATGGATGGATGGATGAGATGGGTGGGTGTGTGGGTGGGTGGGTGGATGGATGGATGGATGAGATGGGTGGCTGGGTGAATGGATGAGATGGGTGGATGAATGGATGGATGAGATATATGGGTGGATGGATGAATGATATGGATGGATGGGAGGAAATGAGATGCCTTGAAAGACATCCTAACATAAGGAGAAGAAAACCTCCACAGAAGCAAGCAGATAAATCAACCCCAACAGGGTTTTGCCCTGTTGGCCAGGCTGGTCTCGAACTCCTGACCTCAGGGGATCCACCCGCCTTGGCCTCCCAAAGGGCTAGGATTACAGGCATGAGCCACTGCCCCCAGCCAAACACATGATTTCCAATATGTGATTCTTGAGAAGCATCCCGAGCCTTATTTACTGCATCTGTGGAAGGGTAATGCACATTTGAAGGCATGGAATTAGAGCAGATGGGATTCAAGTTATCTTCCAGGTCTATAATATTTTGATTCAAATATACCTGTAGCGAGATAACTATAGAGAAACTCCTTCCTTCCTTCCTTCTTTCCTGCTTGCCTGCCATTGCTAATGCAAGGGTACCAATCTAAAATGGCGCCAGGAGCCTGGAAGTGGAGGAGATCTAGGAAACTCTAGGATATGGCACAATGAGGATGGGTGGGACCTGTAAATAATTGGAAAGTGTTCTACCAGAGGCATCCAAATGCAATTAAAAACAAAACAATCCAAGCTGACCAAATGAAATGGCTGCTTGGAATGTGCAGGGGGCTCATGTGTGGTATTGTGCATTAGGTTTATTGCCCTGATGTACAGCTTTTGTAAGTGGAAGAGCGCACTGTGTACCCCTTTCCCTTTCCGGGTGCCACATGCCTTCCCCACTAACCTGAAGTGCTCACACTCACCTCTGCATTCGTACTTGAGGTCTGAGAAATAGACCATTTCTTGAGAGAAGACAAATAGACCCAGCCGCCCGCCAGCGTAGGTTTGGTCATAGATAGGTCCTGAGTCTGCCATGACCTGTTTTCCTTCATGCACTAAGACCCTAAAAATTGTGTTTAAAAAGAAGAAGAGGAAAGAAAGACAACATGAACTCTGTGAAGCATTCACCAGTGGTGGAAGGTCGGCTCCAGACACAAGCTGTGGATACTCTGCCCAGGGCTTCAGTGCCCCAGGGGGCATTGCTGGCTTTCTCCTTTGGAGCTCCAGCCACCCCTGGTGCAGCACTGATCCAGGGCACGCCTTCCTTCTTGCAACCACACTATTGTCACAATCTGTGAGTTCACTTACAGTCACCCAGGCAAGGGCTTTAGAGGAGACTCTACCTTTGGTGGGGTGAGGAGGAAGCTTCCCACTTCCTGGGAAGACGCACCAGACTCTCCCTACTTCACCTTGTGCTAAAACCATGAGCTCATCGGCTCTCCTCCCCACTGTGGAAGCTGCGTGGGAGCAGGACTGGATACACCAAGCCCCCGACAGGAGGATGGGGCATCAATGTGAATAAACAGGAGGCCCCCTAGGGAAACGTTCCAGCGAGGCCACGAGCCTGCACTTCACCCACACAGATCTGCCCTCTATTGCCAGGGACTCACACACTCCTGGCATCTGTCTAGAGTCCAGCCTGATCTTGGTGCTTATTAACTTTGAAAAAACAAAAACACCTTGATTTTAAATTGACCACATTTTGTTTGAATAAAAATCAATTATAAATGCTGTTAAGCCAAGGGAAAAGATTCTGTTGGGCTAACCGTGTCAAAACTTCATACAACCGTGTTTTAAATTCAGCCATTTACATCAGGTACAAATCTAGTCTCCAATAAAGCACATGCTAATTCTGCAAAGATGCAGTTATTTTAATTGCAGGTGTTCTCCCCTGCCTGGGGTATTCATTAGGAGAAAATATGGTTATCATCCCAAAACAAAGCAGATTGTATATTCTCCTTTTCAACCATTTTTTAAAAATACTTAATATTTAGTAGAGATGCAGGATAGAAAAGAGAAAGCAGTTAATGACGAAGAATCCAGATTAAAACAAAAAGTTAGAATTCACTTGAGCCTATTTGTCTATTAATGTTCAAACGTGCCGTCCGATGGGAAGCCCCTTGGAAGAAATGCAGCTGTGCTGACCTGCCCTCACCTGATGTAGCCGGTCTTGGGCCTGTGAGTCAGGTGCCACCTATAGGCCGTGTAGTCCTTCCAGCCAATGTTCCTGGGGTCGTGCCATAAGGTTCGCACCTGAGAGAGAACATAGCACTCTTGAGTGCCATGGGCACCCGGAGCCTTAACCACAGCTCCGTAACACCAAGCAGGAAGCAAAAACATGACTTTGCAAGTTCATGCTTAAGGCTCATGGTGCTCCATATGTCTCTGATGTGTTTATCATCCAAATCTCTACTGTGGATTGAAGCCCATGGACAGAGAGTGTAGCTCAGGGCTGAGAGCCTAGGCACCTGACCCTCAGATTCCTGGATTGAAGAGCCCAGGCACCTGATCGTCAGATTCCTGGGTTCATGTCTGGATCTTCTCTTTCCTTGATATGGGATGTTGGGCAAAATTCTTGAAGTTTTGATATTCAATTCTCCCTAGCTTCAATTTTTAAAATATTTTTTTCATATTACATCTTTGATCATTATGTCCTATGCTCACTCCCTATCTCCAGAAGAGGGTAAAAGAGGTTTAATTTGTAAAAGGATTAGCAACTGTATTTAACTGGTAATTATCAACTGTGTTGAGTTGTAACCCCAGGCACAGTGTCTATAATAAAGTAAGATTATTAAAATAACTGTGCCTGGAGTTAAAATTAATAAAGACAAAAGTGGGGTCTCTAGATTGGGCTAGTCCTGCTGAAACACTCTGCAGCCACAGTGGCACAGAGGAGATGTGTGGGCCTGGCCAGCCAACCTCACCTGCCCCGGCGTGTTCCCCGTGTGCCACAGCGCGTTCCTCAGGTGCTCGCCCGTCCCTGTGGTGGAGTTCACCACCTTGAGGGACACGCCGGAGTAGCCATAGGCCCGCGTGGGCTGGTCCTCCCAGTAGGTCTGCGTCACCTGCTTCCACATCACCACATAGAAGCGGCTGCTTGACTGGTAACCAAAGACGAAGCCGGCATAGTCGTCGTCTCGGTCAGTGTTTACGTAGAATGTGCCACTGAAGTCCACGGACCCAAACTCGTCAAAACCTGGATGCAACGCCATAAGGTTTCGTTAGAAACACCTTTCAGGTGGCCGGGAGTAGTGACTCATATCCTGTAATCCCAGCACTTTGAGAGGCCGAGGTGGGCAGATCACCTGAGGTCGAGTTCGAGACTGGTCTGACCAACATGGTGAAACCTTGTCTCTACTAAAAATACAAAAATTAGCCGGGCATGGTGGTGGGCACCTGTAATCCCAGCTACTCAGGAGGCTGAGGCAGGAGAATCACTTGAACCCGGGAAAAAAGGTTGCAGTGAACTGAGATTGTACCACTTATACTCCAGCCTGGGGGACAAGAGCAAGACTCCATCTCAAAAAAAAAAAAGAAAAAAAAAAAAAAAGAAACAGGTTTCAGGCAATCCCCAGCTTGGCCCTGTGACCATCTGACAGTGGATGCCCAGCAGGCAGGGCGGGCTCCCCTCATCATCCCACTGGGCTCTTTTACCATGAGATTAGTGGAATTGAAGGTATTTCTTTTAGATCCAACTTACAAGAGTTCTGAGAGGATTATGAGGTCCCATTTCATAGACCAAGTCTATAAAATAAAATGGTTTACTGAAATTTCAGAGACTTCAGAGCAGCAGGTGCATGTACCTGTCAAGGTTATTTAGGCAGACAGTTTCACAGACCATGGAAGGATGGGGGCTTCCAGAAAGACCACATGGCATCCCACCTGCATGATCTTAAAGTGCAGTCTGCATCCTCTGTGGGCACCTCCCCCGGAAAAATGCTGGCACCACCGCCGTGTCTCAGAGACTCACCTACAGCGATGCCAGGGTCCGAGTTGGCTGTCTGAACCAGCTCCTTGCCTTGATGGCGAATGACCCAGTTGGGATCAATTTGGGTGGTCCCTTTGGGATCCAAGGGGACCATCTGGAAGTTCCTGAAGTCTGTCTCACTGATGGCATTGTTTTCAGGACACACATCATCAATATCTGGGATGTTGTCATTGTCAAAATCATCTTTACAAATATCACCCCGTCCATCACCTATGCACAAAGAACAAGCAAAAAAAAAAAAAAAAAAAAAAAACACAAACAAAAACAAAGAAGCAAAGTCGGTGGTCGGTGGTTTGCCATTTGCTTTTCCATGTCTGAGAAACATGAGTGCATCTTTCCCAGAACATCTAAGACTGAATGCTTTGCAGTGTTTTGTGGATTCTTCTCAACAATCTCCAAAACATTTGACTTCACAGGAACCTCAACTCTTTTCACAAAATTTTTGTGATAAATACACAGCAAAGGCCAGCACAGCAAATTCACATAAAGCCATTTCTCACCGTGTTCCAAACTCAGTGCTGCAGGTATAAGACCTGAATGGCTGTCAAGCAATATCAACCTGCATTTCCAGCTTTGTGTTTGGATAGTTTTCTGAATGTCTGTTATTACTTTTCTTAGTCATCCTTGCCTTTTATAGTCTATTTGGCATTAAAGCAGAACTCACACTAAAAGGGTTTTTCCTAGGGAGACATGGACTTCCGCTGTTTAGTGGGTCCTTGTCAAGTTTTCAGCGGGGTTGTGGCATGGTGGGGAGTGGGGATGAGGTGGGCCTGGTGCAAACGGGGATGATGAATTTGCCATATGTGTCCTGTCTATCAGTCTACGGCAATGACGATAACCTGACAGGCAGATTGCAATGTACTGAATTAGCTATCACATGGCCTGCTGTTTTAGAAGGAGGAAAGGCAAGTTGGATTGAATATCTCATCATATTCTTCAACTAGTTTCCGTTCTTTCAAGAACATACTCCACCTACCACGTGGCAGGCACGTAGTTGGTATCAGGGCATTCTGAAATGCTGAAATGCTGCTCTGCCTATCAGCTTCTCTCTGTCCCAGTCTCTCCCTGGGGAAAGGCTGCATGGGGAGCAAGCCCCTGCATGCCCGAACACGGAGTCCAGATGAGGCTTGCTGTGCTACTCCATCCCTTCATGCTGCTCGGGAAGAACACAGGAGCTGCCCTTCTGATCCCAGCATCTCCCACGTACTTCTGAGTCATGCTGTCTCAGATGCCCCTCAAGTCCTTATCTCCCTCTGTCAAGGACGTGGCTTCCAAAGAGAGCCTGTGTCAGCCAGGCCCCACTCCAAGTGAGGGCCACTTTCTCACAGCCTCCCCGGAAGCCCCAGAGCACAGCTGTGCCCTTGTTTATTACTCAGGGACGCTGACTTAGAGGACTGCAGCCCATCCAGCTCCTTCCTTGGGCCCCCGTGGCTATGGGCCACCTATTCATGCTCACTGCTGAGCAAAGCAGCTCTTCCTCTCGTGCTTCATACTCGTGCCACTTTTGTTGGCTTTGCTTTCAAAAAAAACCCTGCCTGTCCCCTGCCTGGCCCCATACACCAAATTCCCAATTCATCCTACGTTTGTAACCCGCATTCTTTCTAGGAGATCGTCAACAATCTGGAAGTTATATGGAGGCAGGGATTTCTCCTCCTCCCGACGTGCACACACACTTGAGGCAGCACACCTGTTGAAGGGCACACACACAGCCAAGAATGTGTTGAGTGTCAGGGGAGAAGAAACTCATATTGCATGGACCCACAGCTTTAAGAGGCCCAAAGTCATTGCCCTTTTTCCAGCAGCAGATTTAAGATGATCTCCGTGCATACATATCTCTGCCCTGGCGGGTTGCTCAGAAGCCGTTTTCCTCCACGCCCATGAGCTGAGAGAGCACCCACCGTCCAAGTCCTCCTGGTCTGGGTTGAACACAAGCCGGCAGTTGTCCCTGTCATCGGGGACGCCATCGTTGTCATCATCGGGGTCACAGGCGTCGCCCTGGCCGTCTCTGTCATGGTCAGCCTGGTTGGCGTTGGAGATGTAGGGGCAGTTGTCCTGGTTGTTCTGGTGGCCGTCGTCATCTATGTCCTCGTTGTTGTCACACTGGTCCCCAACAAGGTCATTGTCCACGTCGGTCTAGGGGATGGGGCGTGAGAGAAACAGCAGAGGACTGCCAGTTTGAGGAGGTGGAGAGGAACCAGCAGGACGCAAGCCTGAGAGCCGGCCTCCTCGTCCTGCAGCACAAGCCCCAGGGCCACGCAGGGGCGGCTGGCCCGAGGTCACACTGACCCTGATGTCAGGACAAGCACTGGGGCCAGGCCTCTCGGTCCAGGAATCTCTCCACCCTCTGCCACCTCTTCACAGTAATTCACTTCACTAAAGGAAGATGTGCTTCTTCACTGGAAAAGCATGAACTACCAGGTAATTATGTCTCTTTTTTACACCATTTGCTATAATATATCCGACGAGCTGCATCAAGATAACTGTCCTCCCTTGTCTCTTTCAAACGCAAACCTGGAAATGAAGCCAATTCCTATGTTGGCATCAGGAAAATGGGGAGAGAATTCTGTGAAGACACAACCTCGCTCCAGCTGATGAGGTGAAGGCGTCTATACATTTGGCCTGTGGCCACTGAGATACAAGAATAGTGCTGAGATTTGAGTTGAGTAAATGTTTTCAATTGAAATCACTGAAAACTCCATGTTATTCTGTCTTTGTGGAGCTCATGGAAAACTCCCAAGGCCCCATGGAGGGGACCGATGAGGACCTGAGACCCACCTGCCCACGGCTGCCCTCACCTGGTCAGGGTTGTGCACCAGGGGCAGTTGTCATAGTGATCCCCCACACTGCCACCATCCCTGCGTCCCTCTGATGAGGACCCCCAACCCCGCCTGCCTGCGGCTGCCCTCACCTGGTCAGGGTTGTGCACCAGGGGGCAGTTGTCACAGTGATCCCCCACACCATCACCATCCGTGTCCCTCTGGTCAGTGTTGTAGACGTAGGGACAATTGTCTCGTTCATTGAAGACATCTGTAGGTGTTTAAAGGGGGAAGAAAACAAAAACAAACCAGAAGGACAGGTGAGTTTAGAAAAAGCACATTGTTTTTCCTATCACACGAAATTGCTTACAGTCACATTCTATTTAATTATAATAAAAAGACACCTAAGAATGTAGTAAAATATAAAGACTATTAGATTTTAGAAGAACATATGACATATTTCATTACAATTCAAATACCTTTCATTTGAAATAGAACCAACTTTTGGAGATTTCTGGGTAATGTTGCAGGAGGGGTAGCTGAATGTGCTGTCGCTGTGTAAATCTGAGCTTGCTAAATTGCTTATTTCTCCCTAATACCCACTTGGAAAGTATGCGTTGAGTTCCCAGGAGCTTATCATCCATGCACGAGTAGGAAAAAAACAATGGCAGAGAGTGGCAGGGTTTTTAGATGTCATATCTTATTTTAAGAAATCTGAAAGTGATGAGTTGCATTGATACTGAAGTTACAAAAATATAAACTAGCACTGAACTAAACAATACCATCAGTGACAGTGTCACAAATGACAGAGCAAAATGTTACACGGCAGCGAGTCCACAGGAAGAGCCAGAACTGAGCTGAGACGCTCGCCTTGCTTTGGTCAGGTGAGGTCTGGAGAAAGGAAGTAAGTAGCCCCTAAAAAATAAAAATGGAAGGGACTGGAGCTTAAGATCTGCATCCAGCACATCACAGACGCCATCCTGGATGGGGAGCCGAGGAGCCCCCTGGCCACCACGAGCCCTCAGACAGCAACCCACCACATTCCCGGAGAACGAGACGAGGGTGGAGGCAGAAATCAGTGGAAAAGATCAGACTGAGAAACCCGCTGTGAGACAGAACAGCAGGTTGGGGCGGCTCAGAAGGGGGGTGGCTGGCGCTGGGCTGGGAAGAAGACCCCACGAGGCGCAGTGTGGAGGAGCTGGGGCCGAGCTCCAGCGTGGACGCGAGCCTGCCCCCAGCTCTTGCTGGTTCTACAGAAGCACTCGCCTGGTCTCCAGGCACCCCGAGAGAAGGCACGGCCATGCGGTGACGGTGGCACTGGGTTGCAGAGCTCGCTTACCAAGGCCAGCGAACTCTCCGGGTAAAGCAGCAACCGGGTTCAGTGGCAGAGGTAACCACAATACACCCATGTTATTCTAACTCCTAGAAGCTCAGTTTGATGAAAACATGTAATGGCTTCTTGGAATTTTTGAATGAAGGGTGAACATTAGAAAAGATGCCATGAAGAAGCACGAGGCCCAGGACTGCAAGGCTGGGGTCAGAGAGAGGAGGATACCAAATGCATAGCTTTCTCTAGGGCGATCCTGTGGCTGGTGCCCCCTGACCTTCAGGAAAAGGCAAGGCAGAATAAGCATGGGCCCCTACGGGAATAACTGAATGAATCATTTAATCTTATAGTAGTGTAAAAATGAAAGGAGCTTATCAAAATTCAGAATAAAACATGAAACTTGCAAATGCCTCCAATTGTGACCCTTAAAATGCATGCATTGGGCCAGGCGCGGTGGCTCACACCTGTAATCCCAGCACTTTGGGAGGCCAAGGCAGGCGGATCACTTGAGGTCAGGAGTTTGACACCAGCCTGGCCAACATGGCGAAACCTCGTCTCTACTTAAAATACAAAATTAGCTAGGCATGGTGGTGTGCACCTGTTATCCCAGCTACTCAGGAGGCTGAAGCAGGAGATTCACTTGAACCCAGAAGGTGGAGATTGCAGTGAGCCAAGATGGTGCTACTGCCCTGGGCAACAATAGTGAAACTCCATCTCAAAAAAAAAAAGTGCACACGTGGGAAGGAGCAGAAGCACCCACCGTCTCCATCAATGTCCACGGAGCAGGCATCACCCTCTCCATTGTTGTCTGTGTCGATCTGGGCAGGGTTGTGCACGTAAGGGCAGTTGTCACAGCGGTCCCCAACCTCATCCTTGTCATAGTCAGCCTGGCGGGGATTGAAGAGGAGCTGGCAGTTGTCCTGGAAAACCAAGAAAGGCAAGACTTTAACGAAGATCATAGGAATGTGTGTCGGGCTGTTTAGCACTTATAAGTTATGTACTCAAGGTTGATGAAAATCAGTATAGAAATCAAACAAACACAAAAGCCAGTTAGGGCTGGACGGTGACTCACACCTTTAATCACAGCTGGGCGCTGTGGCTCACACCTGTAATCCCAGCACTTCAAAAAGCCAGTTAGGGTGGGGCACGGAGGCTCACACCTTTAATCCCAGCACTATGGGAGGCTGAGGTGGGCGGATCACCTGAGGTCAGGAGTTCAAGACCAGGGCCGGGCGAAGTGGCTCACACCTTTAATCCCAGTGCTTTAAAAAGCCAATTAGGGCCGGGCACAGTGGCTCACACCTTTAATCCCAGCCATGCGTGGGGGCTCACACCTTTAATCCCAGTGCTTTAAAAAGCCAGTTAGGCCCGGGCACAGTGGCTCACACCATTAATCCCAGCACTTTGGGAGGCCAAGGCAGGCGGGTCACCTGAGGTCAGGAGTTCGAGACCAGCCTGGCCAACATGGTGAAACCCCATCTCTCCTAAAAATACAAAAAATGAGCCGGGCGTGGTGGTGTGCGCCTGTAATGCCAGTTACTCAGGAGACTGAGGCAGGAGAATCGCTTGAACCCAGGAGGTGGAGATTGCAGTGAGCCAAGATCATGCCATTGCACTCCAGCCTGGGTGACCAAAAAAAAAAAAAAAAAAGAGCCCTTGCCAAACACTTTTTCAATATCAAATCATTTTATCATTATTTATGCATCTGTCTTTTGTTGAAAATTTGTAGATTGCTAAGGCAAAAGTGGTATATCATACACTTCATGGTGAGGAGAGATATGTAAATATCAAATAAATGAATGGATTAGTGAGTCAATGTCTCCCATCAAAGTCAGATGTAAGAAAGCAGTGAGTAAAATCTTGATCTATTCTTGCTAGAGCTGTTTTATGTACAAATACATTAAACCATTTGTGTTTGCAGCAATTTTCTCAGAAAAATGGTAATATTTTAAATGTTGCCATAAAGGCAAGTCTATCACTCATGGTGGTGTCAGCCTTGCCCATCACTGGCTCCTCAGCAGAAGGAGAGGAGGTCTTCTATTTTTGTGCAGTTAAAATAGAAAAAATTATTCAAAACATTTCCGGCAGCACACCCTGGGCAGCCCCATGCACTGAGGTAAAATCCGCTTTTGCAAAGGACTGTCTTTACAGTGGCCTTTGGGAACTGCCTATGCACAAACGCTTGCAGGACAACAGCAGTTACGTTGACAAGGGCTGTTTGGTATAAAGCGGCCTCCTGTGGACCTCGCTGCTCCTGGAACCCAGGGCAGGTGGTGGCACAAGCTGCTCCTACCTTCTCATCGGTCACACCGTCATTGTCGTCGTCATCATCACAGGCATCGCCAATCCCGTCCTTGTCAAAGTCTTCCTGCCCAGAATTTGGCAGATGGGGGCAGTTATCCTGCAATTAGAGAAGGTAGAATACTTGGAAAAACATTTAGGAAAGCGCCTCTTTCAGGAATGCAGGTGAAATGAAACCAGCATGGCGCCAAGGAAGGAAGCATGCCCTGTCTGTCCTCGATCTCAAGCGGGAGCTCAGAGAGGAGCCAGGAGGTCAGAGGCGCATGAATTTCTTCTCAGCTCCTGCCCTGGAAATTATGTCACCACTACTCACGAGGGAGACAAAAGAAACTTGTGTTCGGAGCCCAGAATCCCAGTGAGGTTGCCAAACAACTGCAGAAACAAGAAGAGAATGACAAGGTATTGCTCTGAGAGAACACGGGAGAGAAAAGAGGCTTTAGTGGTGCTTTCCTTCCCACAGACTTCAGCTCATAAATCAAAATGCCAAAGCTTATAAACGTTTAACCCTCACCAGTCAAAAGATCTCAAAGAAAAGAGTCTTTCGAATATGTATGTGATATGTTCAGAAACCAGGGCTGAGAACTTGAAATTATCTGCTAACTCAGCTTTTCACGGTGAGTGGGTAATGCATGTAATTGGGCAAAAAACTCCTTTCATTTCAGTCCAATTATACCACAATTTAAAGCTGAGCTGTGCAGACACTAACAACCTGAGGGAACTGGAAATCCAGGAAAAGGTAGAGAGTAGAGCGTCCGTTTCAGTTTCAGCTGTGCAGACACTAACAACCTGAGGGAACTGGAAATCCAGGAAAAGGTAGAGAGTAGAGCGTCCGTTTCAGTTTCAGCTGTGCAGACACTAACAACCTGAGGGAACTGGAAATCCAGGAAAAGGTAGAGAGTAGAGCGTCCGTTTCAGTTTCATGAACACGTGTACAAGAGCCCCAAGGGTGTGTCATCCCCGTGGCTCAAAGCACATCACTCGTTGAATCAGAAGACAGAACCTGGGGTCTTGTGCTGGAGCCCAGAGTTTCAGCACTTACAGATTAAGAAAGGAGAGCATGTTGCTTGTCATGGAGGACACGGATCCCAGACGTGGGCTCCTGGCAATGGGGAGGATCCAGCACCTGTGTGTCGGGTTAATATGGGAACGGGCACAGGGGTCCCTTGTCAAGTCTCACTTTTAAATCCTTTTGTGTATGTCTATATATACATATAACTTTGCAAATTATATACCATTTTCGAAGTTATTAAATTTCCATCTAAAATTCCACAATGATGGAAAGAATAATCAGGATATCTTCTAGCAGCACGGACTCAGCTGCAGCTGACCTTCTGAAATCAGGGGCTTCAAGAAGGGTAGGCTGGGTAGCCAAGGGGTGTAACATAGGTTGGGATCAGTGCCTCATTGATTTTAAAACATACTCATATTTTGTTTCAGTCAGTATTTGCCATCTTTAATCAAGAGGGACCGAAAGAGAAAATTAACACAAAATTCGCAAGAATGATTAAATATTAAATAAATGAATATATTTATATTTTCAAATGATATTTTGTGTCAGTTTGTGGCATTTCCATGTCTGACCTTCTTAAGGCATAAAACTGCACTAAAACATTTTGGGGCACCCTGTGCGGTGGACTGAGTGGCAGTCCCCACGATGGATGTCCGCGTCCTAGTGTCTGGCACCCGGGGATGTCACCTGATATGGCTGAAGTGAATTTCATCTTATGTGGTAACAAGTGTAATTAGGTTAAGGACCTTGAACAGAGAGGCTTATCCTGGATTATCTGGGTGGGCCCTAATACAACCACAGGTGTTCTTATCAAAGAGCGGCAGAGGAAGTTTCGGGAGAGAAAGGCACTGGAGAAAGTGGTGTGAAGCAGACCAGAGGTCAGGACGATGCAGCCACCAGCACCAGAAGCCCAGCGACGCCTGAGCCAGAGAAGCTGGGAGAAGCAGAGGGAGCACGGCCCCGCTAGCACCTTGACGTTGTGTTTCTGGCCTCCAGAGCTGTGAGATAACAGATTCCTGTTGTTGTGAGCCTCCCGGGCCGTGGTGTTCGTTCCAGCGGCCACAGGAAAGCGGTCCAGCCTCGGATGGGCCCCGAAGGAGCTCCTTCTTCCAGCTGAGCAGCTCCTTATACTGCAGCACGCTTGGGCTTTGGGAAGAAAACCATGTCCTAACTCTTTCCAAGTGACATAGCCTGGCCAGACCTGCCTGAGACACAGTGGCCTCTGCACAGCCTGGAGCCGAGCGTGGAGCAGGCGTTAACGATGCGCGCAATTGCAAATATGGGCCGACCTGCCTGAGGTTCTCTGTGCCCAGCAGTGGGCGGCGCCAGAGTGTGGCTGTGTCTACTAAGGACCTCCGGAAAGGGGACCAGGGGGGATGCATTCAACCTGGTGATCAGGCAAGAGGCCTGAGAGACCCTCCTTCCAAATTTGCCGTTGCTTCCAAATTCCCTGTGCTCCCCCCGTCCCCCGTCCGCGTAGCGTCCCCGGCGCCAGGAGGAGGGCTGACCGCCGTGGCCCCGTGTGCCCTGCGAGCCCCGCGCCTCACCTTGATGCAGTGGTAGGTGGCGTTGGTGGCGCAGACCAGATTGAGGTTGGGCCAGCCGTCCAGGTCCGAGTCCTCCCCGCAGATGAGCCCGTCGCCCGCGTAGCCTGTCTGGCACTCGCACTTGTACATGGGGTCGCTGAAGTGGCCCAGGTAGATGCACTCCGCGTGCTTGTGGCAGTTGTGTGTCTTGTCCTTGCATGGGTTTTCGGGCTCACACACCTACGGGGAGAAGGGCTGCGTGGTTAGCGACAGGCAGGACGATGGCTCCGGAGGCGTCGAGGCGGGGCGTCGGGCACCGCAGGTGCCAGCAGGTCCGGTCCCAAGCGGACCGAAGTCCTGAAGTGGGAAGGGCTTTCTGGACACGCACTTGAGGTGCTGTTCGTTCCTGAGGCTCCGTGAGTGACTCAGCCATCGTTTCTGAGCCTCGGCTGCAGCTCACCAAGGGTTGCCGCTAACAGCTGAGAGGTGGCGGCCTGACCCTCACAGGCCCGGCTGAGCACTCAGCCCCGCACCCCGCGCTGAGAGCAGCGGCCGAGCCGTGCAGGTGCTCAGCTTCCCCGGGCCAGCCCCTCCCATGCCTCTCCTGGGCCACGCCACCCCTTCCTCTCCTTCCTCCTGCTGCTTTTCTGAGCTCATCTGATTTTTCCAAAGCCTCTCGCAACACACAAGGAAGGCCGGCCTTGCGTACTTGCTTTTCCGTCTTGGCTGCTTCCAGGCCGACCCCGACGGGCTCGCTCCCTCTGTATCGGGGCGGGCAGGGCAGGCAGTGGAAGCCGGGCTGAGTGTTGACACAGCGAGGCACCTTGCTGGTGGAGAAGCAGATGTCGGGGACCAGGGCACACTGCGGGGACAAGCAGACATGAGAGGCCGCTCCCGACCTCAGGGCGCCCACAGCCCGGGGCGGGGTCACCCACCTCGTCCAGGTCCTCACAGTGGGTGCCATTGCCCAAGAAGCCCACAGGGCAGGAGCCGCATGACCAGGACCCATCGGGGAAGCTGCTGCACTGGGCTCCCGGGAAGCAGGGGTTGGATAAACAGCCATCTGGGTGGGAGAAGGCGGAGCAGAGTTCACCACGCGCCCTGCGCAGCACAGAAGCAAGCCCGCCCTGTGGGCTGTCAAACACTCTGGGATGTCTTTGTCATCAAATTGTGTAGTCAGGAATACTCTGGTGTGATTCTGGATGATCATCAAGAGGCATCATCTCCAAGACCGCATTGCTCAGGTGGACACAGTGCAGCGGTTGCAGAAGCACGTGCACATTATGACTACACGCCACGGGCCACACCACACAACTACCCACACGCCACCTTCCACAACACACAACTGCCTACGCGCCATGTTCCACAACACACAACTACATGCCAGGTGCCACACCACAAACCTACCTACGCGCCACGTTCCGGATCACACAACTACCCACCTGCCACCTTCCACACTACACAACTACCTACACACAATGTTCCAGACCATACAACTACCACGTGCCACCTTCCAGACCACACAACTGCCCATGCACCACCTTCCACAACACACAACTACACCCCGGGTGCCACACTGCACAACTACCTATGCACCATGTTCCAGACCACACAACTACCCATGCGTCACTTTCCACACCATACAAATACCTACGTGCCATGTTCCAGACCACACAGCTGCCCACGCACCACCTTCCACAACACACAACTACACCCCAGGTGCCACACCACACAACTACCTATGTGTCACGTTCCAGACCACACAACTACCCACGCGCCACCTTCCACACTACACAACTACCTACACACCATGTTCCAGACCATACAACTACCACATGCCACCTTCCAGACCACACAACTGCCCATGCACCACCTTCCACAACCCACAGCTACACCCCAGGTGCCACACTGCACAACTACCTATGCACCACATTCCAGACCACACAACTGCCCATGCACCACCTTCCACAACACACAACTACACCCCAGGTGCCACACCACACAACTACCTATGTGTCACGTTCCAGACCACACAACTACCCACGCGCCACCTTCCACACTACACAACTACCTACACACCATGTTCCAGACCATACAACTACCACGTGCCACCTTCCAGACCACACAACTGCCCATGCACCACCTTCCACAACACACAACTACACCCCAGGTGCCACACCACACAACTATGTGCCACGTTCCAGACCACACAACTACCCACACGCCACCTTCCACACTACACAACTACCTACACACCATGTTCCAGACCACACAACTACCATGTGCCACATTCCAGACCACACAACTGCCCACGCACCACCTTCCACAACCCACAACTGCCCACACGTCAGGTGCTATACCACACAACTACCTACATGCCACATTCTAGACCACACAACTACCCATGTACCATGTTCCAGACCATACAACTGCCCACGCACCACCTTCTACAACACATAACTACATGCAAGGTGACACACCACACTACTACCTACACACCACATTCCAGACCACACAACTACCATGTGTCACATTTCACACCACACCGCTGCTCATGCACCATGTTCCACACCGCACAACTACCTACACACCATGTTTCACAACACACAGCTACTCACATGCCACGTTTCACACTACACAACTAACTACATATTCCAGACCACACAACCACCCAGATGCCACAGTCCACACCACACAACCACCCAGATGCCACAGTCCACACCATGCAACTACCCACACACCATGTTCCATACCACACAACTATCTACATGCTAAGTTCCCAGCCACACAACTACCCACATGCCACAGTCCACACCACACAACTATCCACACACCACATTCCACACCACACAACTACCCACATTCCACAGGCCACAGCACACAACTACCCATACACCATATTCCACACCACACAACTACCTACATTCCACAGGCCACACCACACAACTACCCACACTCCACATTCCACGCCACACAACTACCCACACACCACATACCACACCACACAACTGCCCACATTCCACAGGCCACGCCACACAACTGCCCACATTCCACAGGCCACGCCACACAACTACCCACATTCCACAGGCCACGCCACCTGGCATCTTTTTTGTTTTTACATTAGAAATACAGGAGGACTGAAACACAGATGTTAAAAGTAGTTATCTTTGCGTGTGCAACTAAAATTGATTTTTCTTTTCTGTGTTTTTCATCTAGTTTCCCAAAGCGTTTGTGCTTTTCATCAGAATGGAAGCCTGGGTTTCAGTGCCCCCGCTTCCACCCCTCACTCACCCATGGGGCAGCTCCTCTTGTTGCACATCTGACGCTCCTGCACATCCCCCACGCAGGCCTTCCCTCCGTACTGAGGCTCAGGGCTGTTGCAGACCCGGGTGCGCTCCCGGATCCCACCGGCACAGGTGACAGTGCAGGCCGACCATGGGGACCAGGGGCTCCAGCGGCCATCGACTGCGGGGAAAGCCAACCGGGGGGAGCTCAGAGCAAGGCCCGGGGTGGAGAACGTGAGTTGGCTGAGCGAGAGGGAAGAGCAGGTGGGACGTGGTGTTCCCTATGCAGCCCCACAAACTGGTTTCTCCCCAGGTTGGCTGACTACAGGTCAGAGCGTGATCACACCACTACGCCTGCTGCAACGGTGGATTATGGGAGTGATGCAGATGACAGTGTTTCCAATGGCTTTGCTGCGATCTCTTGACCTCCAGAAGACAAATCATACTACCTCTTCTTTTTAATAAAAGAATTTTTTTAATAGAGAGGGTCTCGCTATGTTGCCCAGGCTGCTCTCAAACTCCTGGCCTCAAGCAATCCTCCTGCCCCAGCCTCCCACAGTGCTGGGATTACAGGCGTGAGCCACCGTGCCCGGCCCCACACCACCATTTACACCGAGAAGCTCAGAGCTCCTCACCAAACTGTCCCTCTGCCATGGAGGGTGGCCTCAACTCAGAAGCCTGGCATGACACCGAATGTCCTCATAGGCAGTTCCCATGAGGCGTGAGCACAGCTGAAGGCAATCCCTGCACACCCTCTTTTTCTCAGCGCATCCATGCACTTCCTGAGCCAGGCCTCCCTGGGGAAGCCCTCGATGCTTTGGGCCAAGTGCTCTGTAACTCACACCCTAGTCTGCACAGACGCAGGGAAAGGCTATTTCAGAGAGACACAGTTCTGTGCATCTGCGGCATCCTCTGTCCACACTCACTACTCAGTCCAAACTCACTCCCCGTCCACACTCACTGCCCATCCACACTCACTCAGTCCACACTCACTCACTTCCATCCACACTCACTGCCCATCCACACTCACTGCACATACAACTCACTCCCCCATTCACACACCCTCCCCATCCACACTCACTCCATCCACACTCACTCACTTCCATCCACACTCCCCATCCACACTCACTCCCCCATCCACACTCACTCCCCCATCCACACTCACTCCCCCATCCACACTCTCCCTCCCCCATCCACACTCTCCCTCTGTCCACACTCACTACTCGGACCAAACTCACTCCCCATCCACACTCACTCCCCCATCCACACTCTCCCTCCCCCATCCACACTCTCCCTCCCCCATCCACACTCTCTCCCCATCCACACTCACCATCCACACTCCCATCCACACTCACTCCCCATCCACACTCATTCCCCCATAAACCCCATCCACACTCACTCCCCATCCACACTCACTCCCGATCCACACTCACTCCCCATCCACACTCATTCCCCATCCACACTCATTGCCCTATAAACACCATCCACACTCACTCCCCATCCACACTCACTCCCCATCCACATTCACTCTATCCACACTCACTCCCCATCCACACTCACTCCCCATCCACACTCACTCCCCATCCACACTCATTCCCCCATAAACACCATCCACACTCACTCCCCGTCCACACTCACTCCCATCCACACTCACCATCCACACTCACTCCCATCCACACTCACACCCCATCCACACTCATTCCCCCATAAACACCATCCACACTCACTCCCCATCCACACTCATTCCCCATCCACACTCACTCCATCCACACTCACTCCCGTCCACACTCACTCCCCATCCACACTCACTCCCCATCCACACTCACCATCCACACTCACTCCCATCCACACTCACCATCCACACTCACTCCCATCCACACTCACTCCCCATCCACACTCATTCCCCCATAGACACCATCCACACTCACTCCCCATCCACACTCACTCCCCATCCACACTCATTCCCCCATAGACACCATCCACACTCACTCCCCATCCACATTCACTCTATCCACACTCACTCCCCATCCACACTCACTCCCCATCCACACTCACTCCCCATCCACACTCATTCCCCCATAAACACCATCCACACTCACTCCCCGTCCACACTCACTCCCATCCACACTCACCATCCACACTCACTCCCATCCACACTCACACCCCATCCACACTCATTCCCCCATAAACACCATCCACACTCACTCCCCATCCACACTCATTCCCCATCCACACTCACTCCATCCACACTCACTCCCGTCCACACTCACTCCCCATCCACACTCACTCCCCATCCACACTCACCATCCACACTCACTCCCATCCACACTCACCATCCACACTCACTCCCATCCACACTCACTCCCCATCCACACTCATTCCCCCATAGACACCATCCACACTCACTCCCCATCCACACTCACTCCCCCATCCACACTCAATCCCATGACAGAGCTGCGGTGCTGGCTCATTCTTCCTTTAATTACGGTCTGTCCTGAACCGGAATGAAACGGGGCTATCTCAGAGGAGGTTTGCACTGAGCACAGGTGAGCAGAATTAATCACAAAGGATGGGTTCATTACCAAGCCAGGCCCGGGATGGCAGCCCCCTTTGCTGCTCAGCTGGGGCTGGGCTGGGCTGGAACAGGCCCTGACACCCCGGATCCCAGCTCCAGCTATGGCTGCTCACTGTGAGCCGCCTGCGAGCCCGCCCACCCAGGGCCCTGCCTTCACTGTACTTACTTGGGCATGGGGCGCCCTGGCAGGCTTTGGTCTCCCGGCCACTCCCTTTGCAATTCTTGCCCCCCATCTGGGGCACTGGGGAGTTGCAGAGACGGATGCGTGTGATATTGCCAACTCCACAGGTCACAGAGCATGAAGACCAAGGTGACCAGTGGCTCCAGCCGCCGTCCTGCCGGACTAACACAAGAAGCAGAGAAAGATCAGCCTGTGCCGCCTAGAGGGGTATTTGCCTGTAAGCGGTGTGCCTTATTAACTGAGGAGCATCTCACAGCTGCTGAGGAGAGGGAAGGAGAACCCCTCCCATCAGCTGGCAGAAAGAGCCTCACCTGGCTAGAATCCTTGCAAAGGCCCAGCACCTCGTGAGGGCAGCTCTGTCCCTTGCAAAGGTCCCGATGACTGAGAGAAACGCACCCCACCCCCACAGGCACGCGGGTGTCACCTGCCCGACACTCACTGCGGGTGTCACACTTGCTCAGACTGCAAGCCCGTGTCTGGATGGAGGGCCCCAAGCAGGTGTTGCTGGTGACGTCACAGGACCGGCCTCTCTGCTGGGTCCCAGAGCCACACGTCACGGAGCACTGGGTCCACTCTGCCCACGGAGACCAGCCCTCCTCACCGTCCACCGCTGCCAGAGGAAGCAAACACAGTGGCATCAGGCCCTGCCTCACAGACGTGCCACAGAACAGAACGGGCACGGGGCAGCTGGCGTGGGGCCACAGTTCATGCATCCAGGAATCTGAGGGGCCACTGCCTGGCTGAGGCAGGTGGACATCCCAGTGGCTGGGCCGTGGCTCCGTGGGACCCAAGTTTGTGACCTGCACAGGAGTTCAGGGACTGCCTTTCAAGAGAAGAGCAAAAACGCATTTCTGGGTCTACTGTTAGGGTGCTGAGGGGAGCTAAATCCATGTGTGTCCAGGAAAGTCTTTTAATCGATTTTATAAAATAGCTTGCCAAAGACAGTGTTGAATCTTTTCTACATGAGGTTTCATTAAAGTTACAAAAATGTAACGTATTTCCATTTAACCTCTGTTCGCTGATTTACATAATGTAGTGAAACATTTCAATTATTGGTGAAAATTACAGGTCACTTATTTCCAACTAAACTGAAACAAGCTAATAAAAAGGAGATTCCCTGTAAAGAAATTCTTCATAGGTAATCACAGCTGCTAAATGGGGGGAAAGAGCAACCTGACGCAAGAAATCATTCCCGTGAGGAGAGAAGCCCAGTGAATGCACCATGACTCAGTGTTCTAGAAAGCAGGGAAATGAAAGAAAAGAAAAATGGTCAAGGAGGTCTTTTCCTGGTCATGATGCTCCTGATAACATAAAATGTCTCCTTCTAGCCTAATGTGGGCCCTTTGATTATCAAGATTATATTTTTATGCTTTGCCAGGAGCAATCTGACTTTGTGAATACCTAACAGGCACTTTTACGCATATTGAATTGTTGGTTTTAATTATAAGACTAACTGTATAGGGGATACATTTTCTGCATGTTACAGGCAATAAATTTGAAACTCAGAAAAATCCCATTTTATTCAAAATCACAGAGTGGCAGAGCGTGAGCTCTGAGTCCTTTCATTCTCTGTCCACATCAGAGGTAAGGTGCCCTGAGGATGACACAGCTCTGGGGCCACAGGGACATTCTGGGAATGTTTGGGGGATGGTGACTAGTTTAATTTGGGAGAAGCGTTGCCTGATCTTAGTGCAGCAGCAACTTGGGGTGTGGACCTGAAGCACCTTGCCAATGGCATGGCACTGGGGAGCCACGGATGGCTCAGGAGCTCTGGGTGGGGTCAGCAGAGCTAACTTGGGAAGGGAACTCGGGGCAGGGGTGGGAGGCCGCACAGAGACCTGAGGGCAGCGTTGGGGCCAACTCAGTCTCTTAACGTGCACTGAGTTTCCAGGGTGGCCCAGGAACCCCCAGGGTGTCCACACGTGGTTCCTCTCCATCTCAGGTTCTGTTCCTTGGAATGTATTTCTATCCCTTAGAACATATTCTTCGGATAACAGTCTTTGGTTTTTGTTTGATTTTCTATTGTTTTTCCAGGAGTGTGCGTACAGTGATCACTTGCTGCCATAACACAGTCACAGATCTACGTGTGTTCTCTGACTCTCAGCTGGGGCTCCATCGGGGCCTGCTCTGGGCTCACCTGCGTGACCACTGGGCTTAGCTTCCTCGTCTGAGAAGCATCAGGACTGGCCTTCCCACCCCCGCGTTCCTAGGGCTTCCACACTCCTTTCTGGCCATGAGTCAGTCCTCAGTGGATGACCAGTGGCCTGGGGTGGCCCTCTGATTCTCTCACCTGTACTCAGGGGGCTGAACCTCACTCTTCTCTGCCAAAACCAACCAATGAATAAATAAACAAACAAGCACGGAATTCCTAAAAATGCAGGATGCGCTTGCCGGCTGGCGATACTCACAGTGGAGGCAGGAAGGGCAGCATTCGCCTTCCACGAAGGACGGACTGGCGCAGGTTGCAGGCGGGCAGGTGATTTGGTGGCAAATGGTTTTAAATTTCTACAAGTGAAGAAAGGCATGCATGGAACACTCATTTAAAAGGAGGGGACGTTGGTAAAAGCGCTGAGACTAGAAGGGGTCAACAGAATGGCTGAATGTTTTCCATCCTACGGACCATACATTACAGAGATGTGAAAATAAGGGCATCTTTTTCTCCCATTAGTGCTGACAGCCTAACAAGAACAGGGCCCCCAGATGTCTCTTTGCATCCATTCCATTCCTTTCTCCCTTCACTGAGCAGCAAGGATGCAACAGAGAGCTCCACGCTTCCTGGAAGGAGGGAAGAAAACACGGGCAGCAGGAACTCCTGTTATCTAAGGTAATGCTGAGGCCATTGTCAGCAGAAATAGAGAAACATTAAAAGCTAAATTGTCTGTCTGTAAGACTTCAGGCAGTGGCTTGTATTTCCCCCAAACGTTTCTGCTGAGCCTCAGGCTCTGTTGGAACCGGATGGAATTAAATGCAGAGTCTAGGGCCATGTCTGGCTTCTCTGTTCCTCCTGTTTCTAACCAACTGGTGACGCTGGCCAGGTTGCTCCCCCTCTCTGGGCTCTGGTTGTTTACGTGCAAACAAAGAGGTTGATTCAAGTCATAAATACGGTTCCTGGCCCTTCTGTGGTTGTTACACTGAGATTTCCTCCCATAGCTGAACCAGTTTCACACATCAGCCCCGAACGCTGGCATTTCCAGGCAGTCAAGCTCTGCCAAGTGTCCGATGGTGGCCTCTTCCCCCAAGAGCCGTGTTCTGGGGCCTCACCTTGCAGGTACATGTGGTGCAGCTGTCCACCACCCACGTTTCATTTTCCGCAAAGAACCGGCCATCCTGCCAGCAAGCTGACATGTTCCTTGTCTTAGGAGGGCCACCAATGAGCTCCCAGAGAAACTGGTTATCATTCGACTGGAAAATCAAGTGAAACATTTAAGTACAGACAATAATACTACATATTTAGTCATCATGATTGTGGATGAAAAACAAAGTTCCTCCTTCATTAAAAAGCTCTAAAGTCAAGTAAGACTTGACTCATCCCTGGGTGGAAGTTCCGGAAGTTGTCCTCCATCCTCACGGGGCTTTCTGAGCCACGGCTTCGTCACTGCCTGGGCTTCTGGGACTCCCCATCCACCTGCCTTCCTGGAGAGCGGAAATCGCGTGGCTCACACCACACCTGGACCAGTGCAGAGCAACGCTGGGTCTCCTTCGACTGGGACGCCAGGTGGGACTGGGGTGGGAACGAGGTCCCCAGGCAGCAGCCATAACGACAGGCAGGGATACAGCCAAGCTCCTGCCCTCGCCACCCTCCCTGCCCCGGGCTCCTGCCCTCGACCCCCTCCCTGCCCCGGGCTCCTGCCCTCGCCGCCCTCCCTGCCCTGGGCTCCATCTCCTGGCATCATTTACTTCATGTCCTCTGGGTACGAGTGACAGTCAGCGTCACTGCACCCTGGTTAGCCATGTGGACGTCGTGGGGCACCGTGGCCCGGAGCACCTCATTATGTTCAGTCCCTTTCTCTAAACTGCGAGCTGCCCGTCCTGAGCCCCGCAGGCATCCCTCTCTCTTCCTGGCCGTGCTGTGCTGCTCAAACCCATTTCACTCCTGCCAGCCTCACAGGAACTTCCCGTCCTGCCTCTTCAGCTACGCCAACATGCAGTCCTTTAAATAAAATTATTTTCCTCTGCAGGGGTGGGTGTGTATGTGTGTGTACACTCATACCTACAGATTTACCAAGGAGGTAAATTTCCCAGAATTAAGAATTTATTTTGGAGACTGTGCCCAGGACTGTTTTCCTTGGGAATACTTCCCAAGATCTACCCAACTTCCCTCTAACAATGCTGAATATTGAGCAAGGATCCTGAGGAGCCCGGCAGACACCTCCCCTGTGAACTGTGGGTTTTTACATTAAGCACGAGGCACTGCCAGGGAATGTTGATACCTGCTGAGATGGGCCAGCGGCGGAGCTGCCCGTGCCCTATGACCCCCACAGCCCCCGCGTGAGTACCCACCACTCTCTTGAGGTTCTCGCTGAGCTGGTTCACGAGGACGTGGAGCCCCGAGAGCTCCTGGACCATGTTTCCCAGCTCCTCGCACGAGCGTTCGCACACCTCGGGCCTCCTCTCCGAGCTGGGGCCCACGTACTCGGTGGTGACATGCGGACCCAGGCGCAGCGTCTCTGTGTTTTCACTGATGGCGTTGATCTCAGCTGAGGGCAAGCATAGAAGGGCCGTGAGCATCACGGAGGACGGGGCCAGCGGCAGGGGCTGGGAACACAGGGAGGATGACCCGCCCTGGCTCCCGGAGGGGCCTAGTGCTGGGAGACACCAGGCGGAGGACTGGGCCAGCAGCAGAGGCCAGGACCACAGGGAGGACCATCTGCCCTGGCTCCCAGAGCGGCCTGGTGCTGGGTGACACCAGGAACAGCAGGGACAGGGGAAGGCGGCTATTTCCCATGCTGCCACATGTCACAGAAGGAGCAGAGCAGAAATTAGCTCAGGAGTGGGGAGACGCATCAGCATAGGAGAGGCCTGCACAGTCCAAACGCAGGAGCACCAGTGGCCACGCATGTCACTCAGACCCAGGTCCCCTCTTTGCAAAGCTTCCGACCACAAATCTGCTTCTTGAACACATCCCCCGTATGTTCTGACGGCTCCTCTCGACTCTTCATCCTTTTTTTTCATCCCCAAACACCCTTTCTTATGGCTCCTTGCTCTGCTTTAAAGAAAATTCACTATCCTCTTGCTCAAACAGCCAGTCCCCTCGAGACTGTGCCTTGCTCCTCCTGGCCTTCCCACCTTCCCACTGCTCCTAACTTCCCACCTTCCCACCGCTCCCACATTCCCACCTTCCCACCTTTCCACCTTCCCACCGCCCCCACATTCCCACCTTCCCACCACTCCCACCTTCCCACCTTCCCACCTTCCCACCACTCCTACCTTCCCACCTTCCCACCACTCCCACCTTCCCACATTCCCACCTTCCCACCTTCCCACCGCTCCCACCTTCCCACCTTCCCATCTTCCCACCTTCCCACCACTCCCACCTTCCCACCTTCCCACCGCTCTCACCTTCCCACCTTCCCACCTTCCCACCACTCCCACCTTCCCACCGCTCCCACCTTCCCACCTTCCCATCTTCCCACCTTCCCACCACTTCCACCTTCCCACCGCTCCCATCTTCCCACCTTCCCACCACTCCCACCTTCCCACCTTCCCACCTTCCCACCTTCCCACCACTCCCACCTTCCCACCTTCCCACCGCTCCCACCTTCCCACCTTCCTACTGCTCCCACCTTCCCACTTTCCCACATTCCCACCTTCCCACCTTCCCACCTTGCCACTGCTCCCACCTTCCCACATTCCCACCTCCCCACATTCCCACCTTCCCACCACTCCCACCTTCCCACCTTCCCACTGCTCCCACCTTCCCACCTTCCCACCTTCCCACCAGTCCTACCTTCCCACCTTCCCACCGCTCCCACCTTCCCACTTTCCCACGGCTCCCACCTTCCCACGGCTCCCACCTTCCCACCACTCCCACCTTCCCACCTTCCCACCTTCCCACCACTCCCACCTTTCCACATTCCCACCACTCCCTCTGAAGCCCTAGATTGTGGGACCTGGGTGGGTATGGCAAGTAATTTACAAATTGACCTGAGGCGAGTCAGGGACGGAGGCGGGGTCCAGTCCTCAGGTCAGCAGGGCCTGCGCGGCTGCAGTCGGGGCCCAGGCTCTAGGCCGGAGCTCACCTCACCCCCATCTAGGACCCTGCTCCCTCTCAGGGGTGAAGATCCCATCTTTGAAATGCCTGACTTCTCTCGGACAGTCCATTATTGAGGAAAGACTTAGACATTTTACAGCGCTGTCAGGCATTCCGTGATTGAGTTTTTAATCACTTGGTTATAAACTGTGCTACAATTCATACTAAGCTTAGAAGCTTCCGCTCGGATTCATGTTGCCCATAACCATGTACAATCAGGTCAATATCAACATATTAATAGAGACAAAGAAACCACCCTGAGTGGATTTTACCCAGCACACTAATCTTTAACTAACCTAGGGTATTTGTTTTTCATTCCTCTAAAAGTTAAAGAAAAGACCACATATATCTTTGCTTCTGCTCTGGCTCTGACAGGAATGTAGTTTTACCTGGTAGTAAAACCTTCCAGCTAACTTGCATTTCTCCAGGCTTCTGCCAATATTCTCAGTTGTAAAATAATAATGGCTCAGCCTCTTCACAAGGTTACTCTCACTTTTAACAAATAGTGAAAAAGGGGATGTCATTACCAAGAACCAATCCATGAACTAGCTGTTTGTATAAGACCAATTTTCCTTAAGTCTGACATAACCAGTGAAGAAGAAGTCTTTGTTGTGTTGTCAAAGATCTCCAAATGGGACATTGGCATCCACCTGGCTTTGAGTAGACTAACTCATGGGTGATTGCCACATATGGTCAGGTAGATATATGTATATAGATCCATACTTATTCTACACATCTGGAGATAACAGATCTAGATTTCTCTGTAAGTGTTTTGTTTTTGTTTTTTTGGAAGATCTAAGAGTTTCCCGTAAGTTTTAAAGGTTTGCTTTTGATAGTTCCAGGGATTATTGACTTGTACCTGTGAGCCTAGGAAATACCTGCTGAAGGAGGCTGCACCTACTAGGGTGTATGCTGGTAACACACACACACACACACACACACACACACACACACAAGGTGTTTGCTCACATAGAGGTGTAAGTCATGTTTGTCATAGTAGGTTAGTTTTACTCACTGACCATTATGACAACTGACTCAACATGCCATGGTCAACCTTAGCTCTAGTTTAACTGAACCCACGTGAAATTATAGTACAAACATGTGATTAGGAACACCGCGAAGGGTATATTTTCTTTCACACAAAGAATATTTGCATATATGTTTTGTTTATAAAAACAATATTTTTCTATATTAGTGAAAATACACACGCACACACACACACGTATACATAGAAATATATCAGACTGAAAAAACATTATTGCAACAAAAAGTACCCAAAAGCCCCACAGCCAACTGCACCCCAGGAGCCCCAAGAAGAGCACTGCTTCATGAAGCTGAGGCCCTGGCATGCAGAGTGCTGGAGCCAAGATAACTCCGCTGTGCTGCAAATCACCCCTCAGGTAACAGGCACAGTGAGGGTCGTGGTGGGGGTGACAGTTGGAGCTGGAATGAGGGTTGATGTTAGAACACCCTTCTCCCTGCATTGATGATCAAATGTCTCCTTGTTCTCCTTCCTCACAGGACGTGCACAATGACCAGGACCTGCAAAGTGTAACTGAAGAGTGGGCTACGCACCCCGGTTCTGAAGTAGGCGGTGGGATCACAGAGTCATTGTGCATCAAAGATACCAAATCCCATATATTCCTGATGTATAGATTCATGACATAACAGTTTACACTTGTCATAATTTGGAATTGAGATGGCCTGGCCTTCATGTGCGCACAGCCACACCGTGTGGCAGACGTGAGCTCCGCTTTGAGGCTGTCAGACCCAGGCAGCGGCCCTGCTCCCTGCTGACTGGGGAGCTCAACATGGCAGCCACACAGCACTGCCTTGGGTGCCAGCCTTCATCTTTGTAAAATGAAGAAAGTGAAAGTGCCCATCTCACGTAGTCATTCTGAAGATTAAATGATGTACGGCATTCAATGAACCTGTCATAGTGACCTTCAGAATTAAATGCTCAAGAAAATATTGGAAAGTGTGCTTGGAAATATGATTCACAATTGTAACTAACAGAAAAGATGAGATCATCTGTCAATGATTTAAGTAGCATAGATTTCCATCATATGATGGAGTCAACAACTATGAACAGTATAAGAAAACTTCTAGGCCGGGCGCGGTGGCTCACACCTGTAATCCCAGCACTTTGGGAGGCCAAGGCTGGCGGATCATGAGGTCAGGAGATCGAGACCATCCTGGCTAACACGCTGAAACCCCGTCTCTACTAAAAATACAAAAAATTAGCCGGGTGTGGTGGTGGGTGCCTGTAGTCCCAGCTACTCGGGAGGCTGAGGCAGAAGAATGGCGTGAAGCCAGGAGGCAGAGCTTGCAGTGAGCCCAGATCGCACCACTGCACTCCAGCCTGAGTGACAGAGCGAGACTCTGGCTCAAAAAAAAAAAAAAGAAAACTTCTATGAGTCAAGTTCGACAAATATCTATGACTTTCCTTAGGCAGAAAAGCATCACACATTAATATACTGGAAAAGTTGTCTATATTTCAACTCATATTAAATTACCAGCTATTTATATTTTGTCTTCTATAATAAAATTATTTGGATTATTAAAATCTACTTAAAATTAACTGTTTAATCAATTTATCATTTTCAGATATCAACATGTCTAAGTTGACCAGCTAAGTCACTCAAAGACAATAGTGGTAGTTACCCAAATATTTTTACTTAAATTTTTACAAGCATGCATGCACACACATACACACACACACACACCATGTCACAATAGAAATCCATCCAAGCCAGTATATAAAATGTATTTTTCACAACACACCTACCTCCCTGGCCTTGCTGGCAACCCTTCTTGCTTAGAATATCTTCCACAGAGTTTTCAAACACTAGGTGGACGTTCTGAAGCAAACCCTGTGAGTACACACAAGCAGAAAAATAGAGCAACAGATAAACATCCAATGTTTGATGCCAAGCTAACTGACATTCTAAAAATACAAGTTGGAATCTTCAAGTAGTGAGAGTATTTCCTTCTACGTAGCAGGTTTGCAATCTCTTTATAATCAGTTTTTCTGCATATAGTACTTTTGAAATTTTGTTTTTAAGCATGACACAAGAAATGGAAGTGTAATGTAAGAAATCTACCTAGAAGAAGGAAATGTTTCATAAATAAGAGTGAGATGGCCCTTGGAGAGGTGTGGCCTGCTGTGTGTTCTGGGCATGTTCCCATGGACGTTCAAGGCCATCCGTTCCTTGCAAGTCACTCATGATTAGCGAGTTTCTGCATTGGGCAAAGGGGCTCACGGAGTCCCACTGGTCCTCCCAGAGACACAGACCCTGGGCCTGCAGGAGCACCTTCCGCAGCTGAGTTACGACGGGGCTGGGCCAGTCCTATATGGTATGGAACTCCTGGACACCCATGAGAAATTGACTCAACAACAAGCTATGCATCTCTAGGCCTTTTACTCAAATTACTGAGTTTAACCATGTACTTATTTCCAAGGCCCTACACGTCCGGGAGGGAGCAATGTACCATACACCATTGTGATTCTAAAGACCTGCAGTTTAAGATTCATTTCCAAACATATTTTAACCAAAATGGACATGAAACCATTCCCTCATAAATCACCAGCCCTTTCCCTTGGAAAAGGGCACCTGCTGCTTTGCTCTCCCATCATTTCGCTACTAAAGCAAACATTTAGGAGTGGTTTTGGTTGTGATCAAAAGAGTCTGGGATTGCTAGAAACATTTGAATAGGGTTGATTCCTTGATCATCAAACCAGCCTCAATCTCAACTGATGATAATTAGTGCAGTTAGGGAAGCACACCTGGGGCAGCCCTCTCTGATTAATCGTGGCTTAGAAAGGCATGCGTTGTTGTGTGTGTATGCGCTTGTATGTGGTGTTTGCATGTGAAAGGGTGAGTGCCTGTGTGAAAGTATGTATGTGCTGACAACTGCCTGTGGCTCTGCATGCACTGTGCGTGCACGTGTGCCTGTTTGTATACACATGTGTGATGGATGTATGTGCATGCATGAGTTTGCATGAGGTGTTTGTGTGTATGTATATGTGTGTATGAGTGTGTGTGCATTTGTGCATGTGTATGTGTGTGTACATGTGTGGTTCTGTGTGTGCATCTATATGATGTTCGTGTGTTTATGTGTGGGGGGATGTGAGAGTGTATGTATGGTGTTTATGTGTGTAGGTATGTAAATGTGATGTGTGTGACTGTGTATGGTACTTTTGTGCACGTGTGTATGTGTGTGTTCACATGTGTGTGGTGTGTGTGCATTGCATGGCTGTGTGTGGTGTGTGCACACCTGTTTTGTGCACACATGTATAAGTGCTTACATATGGTTGTGTGCACATGTGCATGCATGAGAGTGTGTTCACATGTATGTGTGTGGTGTGTGTGTGCATGTGTGGTATGTGCACACGTCTGTGAATGTGAGTGTATGCATGGTGTTTATTTGTGTATGTGCATGGGTGCCCACGTACGGTGTGTGCACGTGTGTGCATGTGTGTGTTCACATGTATGTCTGTGTGGTGTGCATGTGTGCACATGAGTGTATGAATGGTGTTTATGTGCGTCTGCATGTGCGTGCCCATGTATGGTTTGTGTGCACATGGGCATGCATATGTGAGGGTGTGTTCACATGCATGTGTATGTGGTGAGGTGTGTGTGCGCCTGTCTGTGTGTGTGTTGTGTGGTGTGTGCACATGTGTGATGTATATACATATGCGAGTGTGAGTGCATATGCAGTGTTTGTGTATATGTCTTTGGATGTGTGTTCATGTGTTTGTGTGCATGTGTGTTTGTGTGTGTGTGTGGTGTGTGTGTGCATGTGTGCACATGCCTGTGGCTGCATGTGGTGTGCAGTGTGTGCATGTGCATGTGGTGTGTGCATGCATGTGTGTGAGCACGTGCGGGGATGTGCAGTGTGCTTCTCTAAGGCCAGGCTCTGCCTGCTCAAGCATCGCATCACCAGACGCACTAGCAGATCAGTTCCCAGCTAAGCTCTTTCCTCCCTCACGGCGGCCACCTCCCTGCAGAGCGTACCCTGAAGTGACTCTCTCTGGCAGAGCCTTTGGCCACGTACATCCGGCTCTTTTCCGCCTGCAGGTGCTCGTAGAAGGGCTCGTCCAGAGCGAAGCTGTCTATGAGGTCGCAGCCCACGTGCAAGCTGTAGGTCTCGCCAGCCACCTGCACGGTGACGTTCTTCCACTGCGAGTCAGCCAGGCCGACGTCCTCCAGAGAGACCACGTGCCGGGTGCCGTCAATCCAGTAGGTGAGATCCAGCGTGTCCGCGGGGCCATTGGAGACGATCTCGAACTGCCTCTGGGAGAGACCGGGGCCCTCCAGAGCCAACAGCGTGCCCCTGGACTTGCCGTCCTGCTTGAGCTGGGCCGTGAGGAAGAAGCCCTCCTTCTGCTGCATGATCTTGGTGATCTTGCTGAGGTCATCTGCGTTCACCGGTGGGATGTAGTCAAAGCGCACGAAGCGGTAAGCCGGCACGCCGGGGTCGGGCCCGCGGAACTGCTTGGCGCCAATGGTCTTGCGGTTGATGTTGCTGATACTGAAAAGGTCGAAGGTCGTGTCTTTGTCCTGGTGACCAGCTGCAAAGGGAACCGCAGTGGAGAAGGGTGACGTAGGGGAAGAGGGCGAGGTTGGCCTGACCCAGGGTGACAAACCAGAACCTCGCGTGTAAGGAAATTAACGAGGCCTCCCAATATCCCGCAGCTTCTCTCCCTGTTTTATAGGAATGCTGGAGCCACCTCTGATGAAAAGCCACTATCCTCCGTGCCAGTGCCGCTACTCAGAGTGTGGGCCCAAAGCAGCTGCGGGTCTGTGGGGTCAGTTTCTGCCCCTGGCTGGTCGAGGAGCGTGTGCCAGAAGGTAAATCGGTGGAGACAGGCGGCGCCCTGTCCGTTCAGCTGGCCCTTTGCATAGCCCGACCTTCTTGGTGAGGGAATCCCGGCCTCGCTTGACATCCTGGCACATGTCCCAGGTCACTCTGTCTGGCTCTTCCATCTCAGATCTGAGGCTGAAAAGCAGCCATCCTGTCTACCAGTTGATTGCTCAGGAAAAAACCAAATAAATGAATAAACTGGGAAAGACATGGATCTTTAGCCTTGCTATTGATAGAGTGTCAGAAAGCAGCTAAATCTTATGTTGCTTTCTTGTTGAGATCAACCGCCTAAAACCAGTTATGTCAGCAGGTTGTTATTTTGTAAAAATGTATTCTCCAACTCTTAATGCACCCTGTGGGTAAGGATCTGAAAGAGTGGTCAGTATCAAGTATAGAAACAAATGGTTTTAAGTCACCACCTAAGCTATTGGCAAGAAAAGTGATCAGATCTCACGAAAATCATAACAGTTTAAATAATTCAAAGCCAGGCGTGGTGGCTCACACCTGTAATCCCAGCACTTTGGGAGGCCGAGGCAGGCGGATCATGAGGTCAGGAGACGGAGACCATCATGGCTAACACGGTGAAACCCCGTCTCTATTAAAAATACAAAAAATTAGCCAGGCATGGTTGTGGGCGCTCGTAGTCCCAGCTACTGGGGAGGCTGAGGCAGGAGAATGGCGTGAACCCGGGAGGCAGAGCTTGCAGTGACCCCAGATCACGCCACTGCACTCCAGCCTGGGTGACAGAGCAGGACTCCGTCCCAGAAAAAAAGAAAAGTAATACACTGAATGGAAAGTTTAAACAAAGCCTTCCTTTTCATCTAATATTTAGCAAATTAGAACAGGATAATACACAGGGTTGCTGATAGAAGTGGGCATTGGACCACTTTCCATAGAGTTACTTGGCAAGAATTAAAAGCTTTGATTCAGCAATTCTAATTTTGTAACCTATCCAAACGATATAACCACAAATGCTACTTAAGATTTATCCACGTCAATATTTTTTGTGTCATCATTTATGCTAATGAAAATAAACCAATCTAAGTGGGAATTGATTGAAAAAGATCAGGCTTTATCTGTGATGAAATATTATGTGGTCATTAAAAATCATACTGTAGAAAAGTAAACACATGGGAAAATATTTAAAGGAGGAAGAAAGTGGAGCAAAAAGAATTCAACAAACACCAAATACTTGCAGTGTTGTGAACATTCTCTATAGAAAAAAGGATAAACTGTACAACTCTAGGTGGAATCGCATTTTTCTCTAACACCTGAATTTTCCAGAGATAAATTATCTCATGTCATATTGGCTCAGAAGTAAGTTACTATTTGATTTATAAAGGAGCTAGAAGGTCCTCACGGGTAAGACTGTCCAACCACACACTTTATTTTGTCATCTCTCCCCTTGCAGCTAAGCCACATCTCACAAGCCAGAGAGAGACCACAGGCTCTGAGGACACTCACCTTGCGTGCTGGGCCACACCCACAGAGCCAGCAGGACCAGCCTCCAGACCATCCTGCCTCCTGCAGCTGAGCTCCTGGGAATACAGGAAACCCTTGTTAGTGATGAGTCCACAGCTGCAACCCTGCCTGTGAGCGAGACTGGCCCAGTGACTCACATGACCATTGAGAAACAGTTTGCATATAAAACTCAGCACCAACTGGATTTGTGGCAAACTGAGAGCGAAGGAGGAAATTTACTCTTCAAGCAGGATTCTTCTAACTATAACTAAGATTTGTTGGGCTAGCATTTGCCGGCACTGTGCTCTTCACGTTCTAAATATTCCTATTATTTCATCTTCATAACAGCCTGGGAGGTAAGTGGTGCTCTAATTGTCCTCATTTTACAGATGAGCAAATGGAAGATGGGCAAGTTCAGCGCTTGCCTGGAGTAATTCTGTTCATACGACTCGTAGACAGCACTTAGATGTAGAAAGTTTGAATTTAGAAAAATCTCCAGCCTGACAAAAATAATCTGTGAACGCATTTTGTGTAAATATCCAGCAAAAAACAGTTATGCATAACCTAATTAAATAGAATGAATATCAACTGTAAAAAAAAGTTACAAATAAACTTAATTTGGTGAATTATACTTACAAAAAAACAGAACACTTGACTTAGCCATCATTTTGACCCTGCCTCTTTATTTCCCTGCAGGCCTGTTTTTCCATTCTTGGGGATTTTAAGTTGGCACAGCTCAGTGGAGGCTGGCCCCGAAGTCAGGAGATGTGGTCCAAAGCCCGGCTGGGCGATTAACCCTGTGGATCTCAGCTTCTCCTCTCCTGGGCGAGCATGAGCCTGAGGGTCCCAGGGCTCCCCAGGTCCCTTCCAGCAATTGGTCACACCCTGCTCTAGGTTGAAGGGAAGACTGAGACCCCAGTTCTTCCCATATTTAGAATATCAAAGGCCGTTAACTTCTCATTGTTAATCCAAGGACTCTCCCTCTCCAGAAACAACATTTGGTAACCTGGAAATCCTCACCTTCCAGGAATAGAGAAACATTCCTCAGAAGAAGAGAAATGCTTGGCAGCACCTGCAGACCCCCCACCCATCTGCTCCTGGGACCCCCCCCCCAAAACCATCTGCTCCCCACAGTGCCACCCCAGGGGTCCTTGGTGATTGTTTCATCTGTCCTGGCTCCGGAAGCAGCACGGCCTGCGGCCGGAGTCAGCACCAGGCTGAGCAATGCTGAGCACCAGCTGTGCAACCTAGGGAAACTTACTTAACTTCTCTGCCTCAGTTTCCTCATCCGTAGAATGAAACGTAGCGTCATGTAAAATGCCCACCTCATCGGGTTGTCATGAGAGATGAATTCGGCAAATGAAACTTCACCAGGGGCTGACTTAGCCCAGCGAGCCACAGGCATGGGTTACCGGAGCAGAATGTGCCTCTGGGTCTGGGGTGCTTTCTACTCTAACTGCCCGAGGCAGCTGCAGTAATAATGGTGGTGCTGATAGGGCCTTTCTGTGGAGCTCTTAAGAGGGTTTAATGACAGGAGCGAACACTTGGCCACGAGCTTAGAACAGTACCTGCACGCAGTAAGCACCACAGAACGGTGTTAGAATACGCAGCTCGGGTACAGCCTTGGCAGGCTCTTCCCACCTCCCCACCTCATCAGCCCACACTGCCGGGTACGTCGCAGTCCCCTAAGGACAGCTGTGTGGGGCAGGGCCAGCCAAAAACAGGATGGTAAATGCGAAAGTTCTGGATGCCCAGCTTCATAAGGACAGGTTAGAAAAACGAAATCAAACTCCTTTGAGGAAACCAGATCCTACTGTCTCTGCCTTGAGGTAGATTCTTACAAGAGCAGGAGGCTAACAAAGCATCCCCTGCTGCGGATTGTCAAAGGACAGTGAGGCTCCATCCCACAGGAAGGATGAGCAGCCAGGCTACCTGGCCTCAGCCCATCCAGGGACACCGGGCAGGGATGGAGCCACGGATGAGCCAGTGCCGCTCACCCCTGCCCCAGCCTCTGCATGCCACACATCCACGTTTATGCTTGTGTTTTTCCAAAAAAAAAGATTTCAGTGCCTGTCTGCAGCAGAATGTAGTTTGAATTTGCAAAGGTCTTTTAAAACTCTTTTCGTATGAACAATCAAAGTAAAAGATAGCTTTGCAGAGAGCTAATTGTTTACCGGCCGCCCACCACCAACAGCAGTCCGATTAAACACCAGACTCCTGGGTGCTCAGCTCCCAGTCCTGGGCAGCCAAACCCACCTTCCTTAAGTGGTAGCCAGGCAACCTGCCAGCTCACTTTTCATATGCAAACTGCCCCAAGACTGTTAAAAGTCGCTGTGTGTCCCGGCAGTCACAGGATTTTCCATAGACTTACCACAAATACTCTCTAGTTATGTTCAAAACCACTTTTCAGCTGCTAACAATGTTAACAATCAGAGTCTCTCTCTAATCTACTAATAATGTTAACGATCAGAGTCTCTCTCTAATCTACTAATAATGATGTTAACAATCAGAGTCTCTCTCTAATCTCCAGTTACTTTTCAGATATTCCGGGAGTTGTTTCTAATTCTCTCCTCAATAACAAACTCTCATGTGGAATCTTCTTCTTCGGAAGCTGAAAACATAAAGCGTTTACCCGGGTTCCCAGGCAGGTATACGCATTAAAACAGCAGCAGCCACAACCCTCAGAGAGGAAGGGGTGCCCGGCTGGTGAAAGCACAGCCACGGAGGAAAAGCTGAGGAGCGGCCACGTGCCTTGCTCTTCAAGTGGGCAGTAGAAACACCACGTGAAGAAACACTTACCGTTTAGTGTTAATAGATACACCACCCACCTTAAGTTAATAATCGAAATTGCTCCTTTTTCTTCTCCCCTTCTTAGAGTTCGAGAACTCTAGTTTCTTAAAATTAGAGCAAGATGAAATAATTGATTGAGTTTAAGAAATAATCGTACCTGGTTTGCCAAAAAGATGCAGTGATGACTGGTTTCAGTGTTCCGGACCGAGTCAGAAAGGCTCAGGCTCTGCTGGAGCGAGAGACCGGCCCTGCAGTGCAGGACGCTCCGGTGGACGTGGCCGAGCGGCTCCCGGGCAGCGCGGCTTTATATGCCGCTTCTCCTGTGCAGGGCTGTCAATCAGACACATGAGGAAGCACGTTTAATTCATTCCTTCGAAGGAATGACATCATCCCCCTTCTGATCTCACCATTTGCTCCGAGTACCTGCTGCAGGGGTCCAAGTCCAGCCCCTCCGTACTGGATGCCGTCTCCTCCTCCTGCACCCCGGCCCCTGCTAGACAGGCCTGGGAGGAGCCAGACGGAGAGAGGGAAGGCAGGGACTCACTTTTCCTGTCTTCTCTCAGGAAATAAGATGCTATAAATAACACCAGCAAGATTGGCTAGAACTCCTCATTTTGCTTAAGAGAAAAAAATGCAAGTTCTATGCCTTAAATATGTTTCGAATTACTCAATGTGATATTGGTCTTTCTAAACCAAATGAGTGACTCTCAATAACACATGACATACATCGGTGAGTATCAATAATCAGTCTGTATATTAATAAAGTTATTATGGTCAATAATCAAGTTTATTATGTGACAAAAATGAAATTTAATATAAAAGGAAGTTGCCAACATTTATCTCAGGCAGTTACAGGACTGAAAAACTGTACTGCAGCTTTGGGAAAATTCATTTTTACCCAAATTCTGCTTCATTTGCTCAGTGAGGATCCCCTAGAAGGACGTCTCCCAGTGGACGTGCAATACCCGTAGAAGGGTGTGTCCCAGTGGACGTGCAGTACCCGGCCAAGTCCCCTTGGTGCACACTTGCACGTGGCCCCATCACAGGAACAGCCTGACGTGCAGGCACAGAGCAAGGACGAGAAGCAGTGGCAGCAGCTAACCCCCACCCCTCCCACACCCCAGGCATCACCCGCAATCAGGGTGCACTCTGCATGGGGGTGGGGGGGCACCGCTTCTCAGAGGTCAGGGTGGACGATGGATGCGGAGGGGCTGCTTCTCCCAGGTCAGGGTATACAGTGGAAAGGAGAAGCTGCTGCTCTAAGGTGGGGGTTGATGGTACATGGGGGAGGGGCTGCTTCTCCCAAGTTGGGCTGGACAGTGGATGGGGGAGGTGCCACTTCTCCCAGGCCAGTGTGAAAGGTGGATGGTGGAGAGGCTGTTTCTCCCAGGTCAGTGTGAAAGGTGGCTGGGGATGTGTTGTTTCTCCCAGGTCAGGGTTAATGGCAGACAGGGGAGCTGCTGCTTCTCCTGGGTTGGGGTGGACCTTGGATGGGGGAAGTGCTACTTCCCCAGGTGGGGTGGATGGTGACTGGGGAGCTGCTGCTTTGCCCGGAGCCACCTGCACCTACTTCATGTCGGCACCTGCCTGTCGGGTTCCTTCACGTTTGTGTGGAGTTGTCAGCCTGGCTATGGACCTGTCAAGTCTTAGTTAGAGAACATTAAAGCGAATTTCTGTGGACACAACCCTTACTGTGTCTGTGGCAGGGGAGTGTCTCTTAAGCCTCCTGGCATTCCCCCACAGGGGTCCAGCGCTGCAGAGGTCGGCAGGCACCATGAAGAGCAAGCCTCACTTTCTGGCCTCTGTCTTCAGGGAGGATATGCGAGCGGGTGTGGGAGAGGGAAGGAGCTTTCATTTGTGAAAACCTGTGTTTTTCCTAATGGCACCTGTTTATTTATCACTTGGCAAACATCAGTTTCCGACACTTACACAGACAAAAGCCTCCAAGAGTGTATATGTCATGTTTAAGGTACGTTATTTTGCTTTTTAAGCTATTGGGGACAAAGTCATCATTTGAATTAAAAAGTAGTTTAAATAGATTGATGTTATCTCAAATTCAAAAAAAGTATAAACCAGTTCCCTTTAAAGAATTTTCAGTGGATAATTATCCATTCATCAGTTTGAGTTTTTCTGCCTCCAGGTTAGTTTTTCCTGGGGCCAGAACGTGGAGGGCGGCATCCCCTACTCTGCGTGCCACGGCCTCTCCTATTCCTCAGTCCACTGAATGCGTGTTTCCTGATTAAAGCTGAAGACAGGCAGCTCTGCTGCTCAGCACTTCAGGAGCATGCGGTGAAGACCGTGACACTCACTGGGGAGCAGGAAGGTATGTAGTTATGACTCCACGTGCTGATGGGCAGGTGCAGAGAAGATGGGCCTCCTTCTGTAAAATCTGGCAGCCCAGAATCAGGGAAGTCTGTTTAGAGGAGACAGAAGGTAAGCCGATTGGAACCTTCTGCATGGGGTGTCCCCGGTTGAGAAAGTATTTCAGGCAGAGAGAGTGGGTAGGTGTTCATGGTGCAAAGAACAGCAGGCTCCTGGTGCGGCACCCAGGCCAGGTGCATGGAATGGGCTTCATAGATGGTGGAAGTCACAGAGAGGTTCCTGGCAGGGTTAGGCGGGACTTCGTGGGCCCACTGTGCAGGGGACCAGAGGGGGAGTAGAGGGGACAGCCCCTGGTCAGCATCTTCCCTGGGCCCCCGGGGGGTGAGGAGGAAGGGAGATGTGAGGATGAAACAAAAAGCAGTCAGAGGCTTCGGCAGGAAAGCCAGCGATGCTGAGGGAAGCATCATCACGTGTGTGCGCGGGAGGACGAGGGACAGACACGCAGCAGGTGGAATCATGTCCCCCCAAGTTCCCATCCACCCCAAACCTGTGAATGAGCTTACTGGAAATACCACAGTGTTTGTGGATGAAATCAAGTGTAGATGTCGTCGAACTGATGAAGGGCAGGCTCCAAATCTAATGGCTAGTGTTCTAATAAGAATAGAGAATATGAGGAGGGAGACACAGGGCGAGCTCCGCGTGATGAAAGAGGCAGAGACCACAGTGATGCAACCACTAGCCAAGGTCACCAAGGGCTGCCAGAAACACCAGAACTGTGGGAGACAGGGAAGGGGCCTCTGCCAGAACATTCCGAGGACGTGCAGCCCTGCCACACACTGCGTTTAAAACTGCTGGACTCCAGAACCACGGGACAATACATGTGTGTTGTTTGTGATACTTCATCATAGCGGGCCCAGGGAACTAATACAGGCACACCTTGGAGATACCGCAGGCTCGGTTCCACACCTCTGCAATAAAGTGAGTTGCATGGATTTGTGCTTTCCCAGTGCATATAAAAGGGATGTTTACACTCCACTATTGTCTATTAAGGGTGCAATAGCATTATGTCTAAGAGAACAATGTGCATATCTTAATTCTAAAACATTTCATTGCTCAAAACTACTAACCGTCATTTGAGCCTTCAATGAGCCGTCATCTTTTTGCTGGTGGAGAGTCTTGCCTCAATGCTGGTGGCTGCTGACTGATCAGGGTGGTGGTTGCTGAAGGTTGGAGTGTCTGTAGCAGGTTCTTAGAGTAAGACCACAATGAAGTTTGCTGCATCTACGGACTCTTTTATAAAACGTTTCTCTGTAGCATATCATGGTTTTTGATAGCAGTTTACTCTCACACAATAACTTGTTTCAAAATTGATGTCCATTCTCTGAAACACTGCTGCTGTTTTTTCAACTTAGCTTATGTAATAGTCTAAATTATTTGTTGTCATCTCAACATCTTCCCCAGGAGTGAAGCATTTCACAACATCTTCACTGGGAGTACATTTCATCTGAAAAAATCATTTTCTTTGCTCATCCATAAGAAATAACTCCTGATCCATTCAAGTTTTATCATGAGAGTACAGCAATTCAGTTCCATCCTCAGGCCCAGCTTCTAACTCTACCTCTCTCACCCATTCCATCACATCTTCAGTGACTTCCTCTACTGAAGCCTTGAACCCTCAGGGTCATCCCTCATGGTGGGATTTGGAAGAATCAGCTTCTTCCAAACTCCTGTCAGTGTTTATATTTTTCCTTCTCCCATGAATCATGAATGTCCTAGTGGCATCTAGAATGGTGAATCCTTTCCAGAAGGTTTTCAGTTGACTTTGCCCATATTCATCAGAGGAATCACTCTCTATGGCAGCTATAGCCTCATGAAATGTATTTCTTAAATAGTAAGACTTGAAAGTCCAAATGACTCCTTGACCGATGGGCTGCAGAGTGGATGTTGTGTTAGTAAGCATGAAAGCAACATTCATCGCATTGAGCATCTCCATCAGAGTTCTTGGGTGACTAGGTGCATTGACCAAGAGCAGTAATATTCTAAAATAGATCATTTTTTGAGCAGTAGGTCTCAACAGTGGGTTTGAGATATTTAGTCAGCCATGCTGAGAACAGATTTGCTGTCATCTAGACTTTGTTGTTCCATTTAAAGAGCATAAGAATAATACCTTTAGCATAGCTCTTAAGGGCTGAAGATTTTCAGATTGGTAAATAAGCACAGGCTTCAACTTGAAGTCATGGGCTGCATTAGCCTCTAATAAAAGAGACAGCCTGGCCTTTGAATTTCTGAAGCCAGGCATTGACTTCTCCTCTGTAGCTATGACAGTTGGAGATGGCCTCTTCTAATGCAAGGCTGTTTCGTCTTCATTGAAAATCAGCTGTTGAGTGTAGCCACCTCCGCAATGATTTTAGTTAGATCTTTTGGGTCACTTGCTGCAGCTTCTCCATCAGCACTTGCTGCTTCACCTTGCACTTTTGTCTTACAGAGATGGCTTCTTCCCTAAACTTCATGAACCAATCTCTGCCAGCTTCGAACTTTTCTTCTGCAGCTTCCTCATCTCTCTCAGCCTTCACAGAATTGAAGAGAGTTAGAGCTTTGCTTAGATTAGGCTTTGGCTTCAGAGAATGTTGTGGCTGGTTTGATTTTCTCTCCAGGACACTCAAACTTTCTCCCTATCAATCAGCAATAAGGCTGTTCTGCTTTCTTATCAATGGTGTGTATTATATCCGATGGGCATATTTCAGTGGAAGCCAGATGGATGAGTCTAAAGCCTGGGTGATCCTTCATTAGAGAGGATGTTTAAATCCATGGGCAGGAGACAGGTGAGGCCACTGGAAAGAGGAAGGCAGGGAGGGGCAGACAGAGCCCCCAGGGCATGGACCTCCGGCTGGAGCTGAACCATAGGTGTGGTGAGAGAGAGGGCTCCCTTCTGCCCCGGAAACTCCTGTCCCTGAACCGTGGTTTCCGTTGTCAGGTTGTGCATGGACTGCGTCAGAAACAGCAAATCCTGGTGTGGCTCTGTTCCTTTCACAGTGATGCAGGGGGGTTGAAAAGCAAGTGGACACATTGAATGTGCAGAGGCCTGAGCTGAAGAAAAGAGCACGGGCTGGGGACCAGGGCCAGGCACACTCGTCACAGCCCTTCTGACTCAGAGGTTTTTATATCACCTCCCCTTGCTCTTCTCTCTGGCCTGAACCTGCTTTCTAAGCACCCCAAGGTGATCTGGGGATACTTGCCGGATGGGCGCTGCTTGGAGCTTGTTAAAATTATCAAAAGAACAAGCAGACAGACTTCCCCTGCACGGCTTCTCCAGCTGGAATGCGCACACAGGACACTGGGCCTGGCCCAAAGGCAGATTCCGACTCAGTAGGTGTGGGGTTGGGGAATCTGATGGTGGGTTTTGAACAAGCTCCCCTGCTCCAAGATCACACTTGGAGTAGTAAGACTTTAGTGACTGTAACTCAGCAGGGCACTGTTATCCTGGCCACCACCCTGGGGTGGGTTTGTTGTCACACCCATTCTACAGAGGAGAAATCAAAGGTCCTGGCTCTGGCCTCGCCTTGTCGACCCTTGGGTCCTCGGGACCAGGATCCTTCCCTGGAGAGGGGCCCAGAATTCCCAGGGCCAGGGCTGAGGCCAGTCCCTCTGGCTTTGATTCCACCCAAGCTGCACTGACTTGGAGCATACACAGGAAAAGGAATGGGGGCTACTTTGTCGATTTGTTTAAGGCTCCATTTGCTCATCCATTTATTCAAAAAATACTCATTGAGCATCTGTGGCACCTAACACATCCCAGACACTGCAAACACCACAGTATACATGAGGCATAAACAGGTCCCTGCCCTTCGGGGCTCCTATGTAGCCTGGCCTGCTGCCTAATTGAATTCCCACTAAGCCTCATGGAACTGTGGTCATCAGCTGATGCTCTGTGTCTTGTGTGACTGGAGCCTCCTGCCTCACAGGTAGCCGTAAGGGGTGAGCAGGAATCTTCTGCTCATTTCTGTTGTGCATAAATTCTAATTATGTCCCGGACACCACAGATTCCCTTTCCCAGGTGTTGTGCAAACATTCCAAGGCAAGTGGCAGGCCCTTCTCGGACATTTGTGTGGCCTCCTTCTTCACCTGCCCAGCCATCACTCCCCTTGTAAACCCAGCGTGGACCTGAGCCCATGCGCTCCACATCAGGAGGCCCAGGGGCTGCGTTCATGGCCCAGGCTTCCTGTGGGCATAGCCCAAGCCCCCTCCCCCTATCCCCTGCCCTGGAGTGGAGGTCATCCCTGGAGTGGAGGGAGGTCATGCCTGGAGTGGAGGTCATCCCTGGAGCAGAGGTCATCCCTGGAGTGGAGGGAGATCATCCCTGGAGTGGAAGTCATCCCTGGAGTGGAGTGGAAGTCATCCCTGGAGTGGAGTGGAGGTCATCCCTAGAGTGGAGGCAGGTCATCCCTGGAGTGGAGGTCATGCCTGGAGTGGAGGGAGGTCACCCCTGCAGTGGAGGTCATCCCTGGAGTGGAGGGAGGTCATCCCTGGAGTGGAGGTCATGCCTGGAGTGGAGGGAGGTCATCCCTGGAGTGGAGGTCATGCCTGGAGTGAAGGTCATGCTTGAGCAGGTGGATGTGTGTCACTTCTTCCTCTTGCACTGAGCTGCCTGGACACCCAATTCATCCTCCCTATCCCAAGAGCCCCTTATTTCCTGGGTCATGCCTGTTTCCCTGCTGGACTGGAAGTGCCAGTGTTTCAGACACTGAATGTCTCCCTCACTTCCCCTCTTTGCCTCTCAGCCCCTACATTCACCTGCCCTCCATTTGGGGAGTTTGGTTTCCAGATTGTGGAGACTTTGATCTGGCCCAGTCTGGTGCCCCTGGAAGGCAAGCTTCCTCCTGTTCTGCATGGGCCATTTGGATGACTAGCTTGGGCTGCCTTTTCCACCTGCTGAGACCTTTTGCCCCTTCATCACACACATTGACCTTGCCTCCAAGGCTGCCACAGATGCGAGTTTGCTGGCTGTCCCCTCTGTGGCACTGGTCACTGACGGGAACGCTCACGGCCAGGACTGTGCACAGAGCTCACGGTCCTTCTCATGCCGTTCTCAAATCGCTGTCCTCTGTCTGCCTTCCCTCCTCCCTACGTTATCAGCACCACAGGCATCTGCTCCCTGGACTCAGAGCCTGTCTCTAATCACAGGGCTCAGAGTGTTCTATCTCTTTTAGGGACTCCCACTGTAACGGGGGATCTTTGGGACTGCATGACCACTTTAGAAACTTCTGGAATAATGGAAGTTTCAGGCAATGCATCTGCACAGATACTGCATCTTTACAAACTGAAGGTCTGTGGCAAGTCTGCAGGTGCCATTTCTCCAACAACAAGTGCTCACTTCATGGCTCTGTGTCATGCTTTGTAATTCTTATGCTATTTCACATTTTTTATTATTATTCTGTCTGTGCTGGTGATCTGTGATCAGTGGCCTTCAGTGTTAACTACCTTAATTGTTTGGGGCCATCAACAATTGCACCCATGTAAGATGGCGAACAAAATCGATGAGGATTGTGTGTGCTCTCACTTCCCCACCGAAGGCCGTTCCATCTCTCTCCCTCTCTTCTGGCCTCCCTATTCTCTGAGATGCAACAATATTGAAATTAAGCCAATTAATAACCTACAATGGCCTCTAAGAGTTCAAGTGAAAGGGAGAGTTTTGATTTCTCACTGCAAATCAAAAGCTAGAACTAATTAAGCTTAGTGAGGAAGGCATATCAAAAGCTGAGACAGGCTGAAAGCTAGGCCTCTTGCACCAAGCAGCGCCCATCCAGCAAGTATCCCCAGATCACCTTGGGGTGCTTAGGAAGCAGATTCAGGCCAGAGAGAAGAGCAAGGGGAGGTGATATAAAAACCTCTGAGTCAGAAGGGCTGTGACGAGTGTGCCTGGCCCTGATCCCCAGCCCGTGCTCTTTTCTTCAGCTCAGGCCTCTGCACATTCAATGTGTCCACTTGCTTTTCAACCCCCCTGCATCACTGTGAAAGGAACAGAGCCACACCAGGATTTGCTGTTTCTGACGCAGTCCATGCACAACCTGACAATGGAAACCATGGTTCAGGGACAGGAGTTTCCGGGGCAGAAGGGAGCCCTCTCCCTCACCACACCTATGGTTCAGCTCCAGCCGGAGGTCCATGCCCTGGGGGCTCTGTCTGCCCCTCCCTGCCTCCCTCTTTCCAGTGGCCTCACCTGTCTCCTGCCCATGGATTTAAACATCATGTCTAATGAAGGATCACCCAGGCTTTAGACTCATCCATCTGGCTTCCACTGAAATACGCCCATCGGATGTAAAACTCCTCCCCGCTCCCCAGGAACAGAGGCCGCCCCATCCCAACCTCCCCCAAACCAGCAAGTGTCCTGATCACTAGGCTCCACAAGGCAAGACCTCTGCATCACCTCTGATTCTTATCCCTCCCTGGAACTGGGGTCCAATCCACCTGCAAGTCCCAAGAGCGCAGCCCTGGCCCAGGCCCCCTCCGTACCTCCTGCACCCGCGGCCACTACTGCAAATCCAGGGCTCCACCAGGCCCCTCTGAGCCTCCTGCACCCGCGGCCAGTACTGAAAACCCAGGGTTCCACCAGGCCCCTCTGAGCCTCCTGCCCCCGCGGCCACTACTGCAAACCCAGGGTTCCACCAGGCCCCCTCCGAGCCTCCTGCACCCGCGGCCACTACTGCAAACCCAGGGTTCCACCAGGCCCCTCCGAGCCTCCTGCACCCGTGGCCACTACTGCAAACCCAGGGTTCCACTAGGCCCCTCCGAGCCTCCTGCACCCGCGGCCACTACTGCAAACCCAGGGTTCCACCAGGCCCCTCCGAGCTTCCTGCACCCGCGGCCACTACTGCAAACCCAGGGTTCCACCAGGCCCCTCCGAGCTTCCTGCACCCGCGGCCACTACTGCAAACCCAGGGTTCCACCAGGCCCCTCCGAGCTTCCTGCCCCTGCAGCCGCTACTGCAAACCCAGGGTTCCACCAGGCCCCCTCCAAGCTTCCTGCACCCGCGGCCACTACTGCAAACCCAGGGTTCCACCAGGCCCCTCCGAACCTCCTGCCCCTGCAGCCGCTACTGCAAACCCAGGGTTCCACCAGGCCCCTCCGAGCCTCCTGCCCCCGCGGCCACTACTGCAAACCCAGGGTTCCACCAGGCCCCCTCCAAGCTTCCTGCACCCGCGGCCACTACTGCAAACCCAGGGTTCCACCAGGCCCCCTCCAAGCTTCCTGCACCCACGGCCACTACTGCAAACCCAGGGTTCCACCAGGCCCCTCCGAACCTCCTGCCCCTGCAGCCACTACTGCAAAGCCAGGGTTCCACCATCTTCTCCCTCTGGATCCTGGCCATGGGAGTGGTCAGTGGACATCCTCACTCAGGGTCCCCAGGAAGCCACCTAGCCACCTTCTGACCAGCACAATCATAATAAAATGGGGATGAGCCTGGGGCCCTCTCCTAGGGAGCTGAGGCCACGTCCCACAGAGTGCTCAGAACAGATCCCAGCCTAACAGCAGAGAGAGGTCAGTGACTCACTAGTGCCAGGCATCCCAATCCTCCGTCCCTGCACCCACCCTCCGGCCAGCCCCTCCCCACATAGCAACCACAGGGACATCTGTGACAGAGACCCTGCTGGAAAAAGCCCCCAGGGACCTCCCAGTGCACTTAGTAAGAGCCGACTCTCACAGCTTCCTCCCATAGTCTGGCCCTGCCCCTTCCAAGCTTCCCCTCCCTCCCAGCTGCCTTTCTGTGCCTCAGATGCCGTCCTTGAGCTCTCTGTCCTTCTCCCATCACATCCTCAGAGGCTGGGTCTTTAGTCACCCAGACCCCAGGCCCAAACCCTCCTCCAAGGGTCTTCTCTGACCACCGGCCCCAAAACCCCCACTCTGCATCCCAGTCCCTTTCTGGGTCATTTCACTTTTTCCTTAGCATCTGTCAGCTGGCCATCTCTGAGGTCAGCTTGCTGGCCATTCACCACACACATCCGGCTTCTTGCCCACCAGCATGAGCTCCTCTAGAAGAGAATCTCGGGACCAGCACCCAACCTTCCTCTCTCGGTTGCTCTGCATCCCCCACCCAGAGCAGAGTGCAGCACAGAGCCAGTGATGGACACTGGCTGAGGGCATGAGTCTCTTGGCGGATGGGCCCGCTCTTGGCCGTGAGCCGCCGTGAGCCCGGGTGTTGGTGTTTAGCCGAGAGAGATGGAAAGTAGCCAAGCTGGTCTGACCAGAATCTGACTGGTGCTCACCACATGCCATCAGAGGAGAAGAAACTCTGGTTTTCACACAGAAATGAATGAACTAATATCTTTGTTCATTTGTTAAGTCAATCATAAACTTACTAAATACCATAAACCCGGGACTCTGCTAGTCAATGAGCATGAACTAGCTGTGAACATAGCACTCAGCACCCTGAGCAGGTGCCGGCTGCAAACGTAGCACACAGCACCCTGAGCAGGCACCGGCTGCAAACGTAGCACACAGAACCCAGAGCCGGCACCGGCTGCGAACGTAGCACACAGCACCCAGAGCGGGCACCAGCTGCGAACGTAGCACACAGCACCCAGAGCGGGCGCCGGCTGCGAACGTAGCACACAGCACCCAGAGCGGGCGCCGGCTGCGAACGTAGCACACAGCACCCAGAGCGGGCGCCGGCTGCAAACGTAGCACACAGCACCCAGAGCAGGTGCTGGCTGTGAACGTAGCACACAGCACCCTGCTTTTGTGGAGGGAGAATCCAGTGCAATGATGAGTTTTGAGGCTGCTTCTTACAGAGTTCTTTATCTGAGACATCAATCTCAAATCTAAGGAACAGAGCTGAGCTCCTACTTTCCGGAATTGAGAAGGACGGCTTCTGCCACCAGAAATCTGTGAGTGTCGCTGGCTCTGCAGAGCTTTCCCTGTCACAGGTTCAGAATCCCCACTCCTGGTGGGCCCCAGAAAGCAGCTGCTCAGCATGGTGGGAGAGAGCGGGGCAGGGGCTCTGAGGATGGCGGAGGAAGCAGAGGGCCTGGTCGTGTGCTGTGGACACTGAGTTGTTTCACAGGGATGGGCACAGGAGCACAGGTCCAGGCCTCTCTGCATGCCGGAAGCAGTCGGTGCTCAGAGGAAAGAGAAACGTCAGAGGCGGATCCAAGGTACCCAAATGGAGGCTGAGAGGTGGATGCAGGTGGTAACCCCAGACTACTGGTGAGTGAGTCCCTGACAGCAAAAAGAGAAGGGGTAGGTCTGGACCTACTTTTTGTATCCACAGGGATTGATGCCATCCAAGGGATAGACGCCATCCACAGGGATAAATGCCCGCCAAGTCTGGGCCTTCCGTTCAATGCATCTCCTCTGATCCTCACAAGCAGTGAGCATCATTGGCTGCATTTTACAGAGACTGAGAATCAAAGAAGCTAAGTAATGTGCTCAGGCCAAGGGCAGCAGAGCCCGCTGGCATCTGCTGGGCCTGCACCAGCTCTGTGCCTGTCCCCAAACATCACTGGGATACTCGGAGTTCTTGGAAATACTAGTGAAGGTGCCAGGTTGAGGGCCCAGCATGCACCGCGGAGAAACAGGAGGGATAGAAGCCCTTTTTCAAATGCATCCCTGAGATTCCCCCAGTGCATTCCCTGAGGGTGTGGGGGTCCCTTGATGTGCCCTCCTCCTCCTGAAGCTGGCACAAAGGCAGGGTGGGAGGGGAACGGCTTTGCAATTAGGATGGACTGAGCTTTGCAGTTAGGATGGGCTGACTGATAGCAACATCCACAGAAGCAGACATCAGTGCCACGAGGGTGGATCAGGCTCCGGGAAAGGATCCAGCTAGAGGTGGAGAAAGCACTTGAGGAAGGAAGTGCAGGGAAACCCCCGTCTATGAAGTGGCAGGAATCAGAGCTTTAGGTGCAGCGCCCACACACATAGCATTAGCCCCCGTCTGAGGGGAGGCGCTAATCCTGGCTTGGGATGGCATTTAGGGCAGAGTGTGAAGGCACCCAAAGGAAGAGTCTTGGAACCCAAACAGGTGCCTGTGGCCCCGCGAGTGCAGATAGTGGGTTGAAAAGCAGCAGGAACAGGGGAGCGATTCTCAAGATGAGCTCGTCTTTGGGAAGCAGGGGAGCAGCCAGCACCCTCGGGAAGGACTGAGTTCTCATAAGGCATCGGGCAGTGTCTCTCCACCACCTGGGCCTCTCCCGGCTCCCCACCTCCTGTCTCTGAGCCGTGGTCACTCTGTGATGTTGCCTCATAACAGTGTGGGCTCAGGGGCCACACACGAGGCCTCAGCTAAACAGGCCACAGAACAAGTAGGAGACCAGGAGGACAGGGAGGGGAGGAGCAGCTGAAACTGAACAGGTGAAGCTGGAGACACTGGCCTGGCCATAGAGACAGAAAGGCAGGTGCCCACGCCCCATGACAACCCGGCTCCAATGCACACAGGTTTCCCGGAGGCAAACCCTGGTGTCAGGTTCTTTAATTCTGCAAGGCTACTGTGCAGTGGAGGACATTGGGGCCACAGTAAGACCTTGAGGTCACCTGGGCCCTGGCAGCAACATCTGTGGAGAGACCAGGAATCCAATCCTGCTCCTCTGACGAAGGGAGTGAGAAACAGGCCTGGCTGGGGGCACAGGTTCCAAAAGGGTCCAGGCTTAGTGAGGATGCCAAGTTCAAGAGAGAAAACCCAAGGTGGGCTCATGCATGGAGTTGTGGGTGTGCAGAAGCGTTGCCCCAGGACCAGGAGATGTTGGGGCTGGGCTGAAAACCTACGTCCGGCCTTGTCAGGAGGGACCCATGCAGAAGGGGAGGGCTGGGCTTAGGGTGTCCCCATTTCTAGAAGGTTCTTGAATTGGGAGAATACAGGGAACACAGGGATGGAAGAATAAGCCAGAGTGAAGAGAGATTAAGGGCATTTCCCGTGACTGGATCCGGTGCCTGTTGTTAGTAAGGGAGCAACCTCTTCCTCTTATGAACAAGCCAATACGCTTCTCTCCGGTGTGGGAGCTTGTGTGTCCCAGGGCCCCCAGGGGTGGGGCAGGGGGTGTGCTGTCACTCCCATGCACAGGGGTCAGTTGAGAGATCCTCTGGGGGTGGCTGCAGCCACCTCTTTTCCATGCAGAACCCGGGCTGGACGGTCTCTGCTAACACTCATAAGGTCTCATCGGCTATTGAACCTGCAGAGCAGCAGCCTCGTTCAGTGAGAAGAAAGGGTTTTCGTCACGTCTTCAACAAGGATCCACTTGCATGCATTCATGTTGTCTAACTTGGTGGAGATTCCTGGTGCTTTTATTGTTTACAAATCCTAAAGGCTGTCATCCTATTAGTCATAATATAGAAAAAACCAGGTTCTGCCACACCAACCAGATCTAGGAATGGGGATGGCTGTTTTAGAAACAGTTGGACCTATTTCCTATCATCATATGTGATTAAGAAGCATGAACATTCATGTCGCATTTCAGCAGGATTCTGTCCTCATTTGCTTAACTTCAGGGGTGTTTTCTCTATATTCATCTTCTGCAGGGAAACATGTTGGTCCTGAGTCACCCTCTGTGTGGTGTCCTGGGAGGATGCACACATGGCCGTGGCGTTTTCACAAACAGATTCATGTGACTGACATTTGCACAATATTTTTGTAATTAGGCAGGAATTTGAGCATGGAGACCAAGTTGAGGATGCTCAGCCATCGCCTGTGTGCTCACCACTCACTTGCTGTGTGCATGTGCGCGCCTTATTATTGTGGAATTTATTATTTAGTCAAAAAGGGCAGAAGAATTTCAGTGATTATAAAATACCCTAGCTAGCATGAGAGATGTAAATATGACTCCCAATATTGAGCAAGCTTAACCTTTTGCAAAAGGCCATCATGGAAAGAGTTTAGAGTATCTTTCTTTTCAGTGTCATTGTAAGTTAGTGATAAGGCCAAATTTTGCAAGATTCCCTAAAGTGTATGACCTCATAAAGAGGCCTCAGGTCCTTCATTTTCTACTCAGATTTGGACGGTTTTGAAAAGTGCTTGGCAAACCTTGTGTATTACCCAGGGCTCTCCAGAGAAACAGAAACAATAGAGTGTGTGTGTGTGTGTGTGTGTGTGTGTGTGTGTGTGTGTGTGTGTGTGTAGAGAGAGAGAGAAAGAGATCTAGTATGAAGAATCAGATCATGTAATTAGGGAGGCTGACAAGACCCTAAGATCTGCAGTCAGCAAACTGTTGACCCAGGTTAGCTGGTGGTGTCGTTCTTGTCTGGAGGCTGACAGGCTCAGTACCCAGGAGGAACCAATACTTTGATTCCAGCCCCAAAGAAGGAAAAAGCCTGATGTCTCAGCTCAAAGGCAATCAGGCAGGAGTTCTCTTATTTGGAGGAGGGTCAGCATTTTTGTTCTGTTCAGGCCTTCAGCTGATGGGACAAGGCCCACCCACACTGGGGAGGACCATCTGCTCTACTCAGTGTTCCAATTCGAAGGTTCATCTCATTCAGAGCACCCTCACAGATACCCCAGAAGTAGCATTCAACCAAATATCTGGGCACCCCATGGCCCAGTCAAGTTGACACATAAAATTAACCTTCACATCTTACATGAGCAAAAATTAAAAGCCCCAAAAGAAGAGAAAGCAAATGGATGGCCTCTGTTGAGTGGAGTTTCCCAGTGAGCACAGGTCAGCCATGAGCCATGCAATGACACTTATTAAGAACACACTCACTCCTCCAGCAACTGCCTTAAAGCTTCAGGGAAGGGAGGAGGGATAAAAAATAAGCCATAGCAGGAGGGGTTTAAAAGGAACCCATTTAGTTTAAATCTTTGATCCTGAAAGTGCTTCCTATCACACGCATTTTGGTGTGCTTCTAATTTTTGAAGATAAGAAAAATGGAAAAGATGGAAATTTCTCTGATCGTCAAGTATTTTATTTCACTCATTTAGAAGAGCAGTTAGATGCGGAGAGGCTTTTAGGGTAGAATCAATGTTTGAACAACTAAAACTGCTCAGATTAAATGAAAATATAGGTGTGGATATGTGGATGTTTTTCTGGGGAGAAGGTCTATGGATTTCAGTTATACTACAGAGAGGCCCATGGCTCTAACTGGATTAAATGTTACTGCCTATAGTTACCTGGAACTTTGGAGTTTATAAAGAACTGCTGCGCTAGAAGAAAAGCTCCATGAGAACATAAATTTTTAGACTCTTTTCTTCCAGGGCCTAGAACAGTGCCTGGCATTAAGTACCAGCAATGAGTTTTCCCATGACATTCTTATTCTGGTCTTTGCATCTGCCCTGTACAGTAGATCATTAACAGCAGATAAATCACAGAAGCCCAGGGATTTTGAATACCCTCCGCAAAATGAGCCTGGAAGGCCAGAATCTTGCTGCCTTTCTCACTGCAAGTCCGGGCTCCACTCCTCAAACCAGGGGCTAAGAACTGCTGGTGCAGGAACCAAGGGTGGAAGAGACGGGCTGTGGGATACTGACCCCGCATGGAGCCATGCACCCTTGTTGCTGTCCTCACCGAGACCCTGCATGGAGCCCATGCACCCTTGTTGCTGTCATTGCCAAGACCCTGTATGGAGCCATGCGCCCTTGTTGCTGTCATGGCCAAGAGTAAAGTTCATTTCATTGCCTGCTATAAAAGTAGAGATAAAATTTAACAAAATAAGTGAATTCCAAGATTTGCTCATGCATGTTCCAGCTCAGTTGTTTTGCAATGACGGAGGCAGGTGGGGCTCTGGACCCTGTTTACTATAATAAGTGGGAAGTAAGCTAGACGAGAGAATGTCAGCTGGAGCAGAAGTTGGAAACAGCCTTCTGCTCGTGATGTGGGAGTTGACAGCAACAGAGGAATACCAGAATAAGTAGCTGAACTTAGAAAAGAAGTTAAAATTTGGAAACTGCTGTGGTTGTAAGAGAGATGAAATTGGAAGCAAAATCTATGAGTCAGTTCCTCATTCAAACATTGCAGGCCATGGGCCCTGAGACAAGAGATTTAGCATGTCTAAACCCTGTTTTATCTGTGCTGTCCCAGAAGCAGTCTAGAGTCTCTTCCTCAGAATGATGTGCCAAGGTCTTATAGGAAATTATAGAACAACGCAGGTTAATGTGTAAATCAAATAATAAAATGTTATCTGCCTTTACCAGCCCACATCTCACTTTCATTAGACTTGTCTGTACAAGACACTGAGGACTAAACTCTGATGTTTTATCTTGCCCGAATTCCTAAGGGGACTGGGGAGTCATGCCCTCTGATGAGTTTTACTTTCCAACCTGACTCTGGCATAACATTATGAGACAAAGAAGAAAATCAAAACATTTTACCCCAAATCATGTTTCTTTGTCATATTCTGAAATGGCCCTGCAAAGCTGTTCTTTGTGGGGGAAAATTTGCATCTGTAAAGAATCTCTATTAACATAGTTGCATATTTTTCTTCCAGACCCTCCCAATTCTAAAGAGATTAACTAAGATCTGAATAGGAAACATTTGTCACCTATTGTCTCTAAGGGCAGTCACTATAAGACTTCAAAAGAATTTTGGTCTCCACAATCTTTCTCTTAACCTGAACATTCCCTTTCTATACCAGGTCTTTAGACAAACTCAACCAATTGTCAACCAGAAAGTGTTTAAATTCACCTGTAGTCTGGAAGCCCTGGCTTTGAGTTGTCCTGCCTTTCTGGACCTATCCAATGTATTTCTTAAATGTATCTGATTGATGTCTCATGCCTCTCTAAGATGCACACCGACCACCTTGGGCACATGTTCTCAGGACCTCCTGAGGGCTGTGTCACAGGCCGTGCTCACTCATATTTGGCCCAGGATAAATCTCCAAATATTTTACAGAGTTCAACTCAACGACTTTCAAAGTGCTTTATAATCATTAGCTCATTCAACTTTATAACACTGTATAAGGCAGAAAAAATAATTTTCTTAATAGATTTGTTCTTCTTAAATCGTGCAAAATTCCATCCCAAATTTCCAGGCTGGGATAAAAATAGTCACCGCTGGGCAATTCCTAAGAGGTAAAACTTATAGTGAAGCCACTTGGGTATATATTCCAACTCCTTTGAGTCCAGAGTGGACTAGAAAAACATGTACCAAAAACATTTTGTCCTTTTATTCTTGCTTTTTAGAACTATTTCTTCTTTACCCACAAGATAGTGCCCGAAAAATTATCATTCTTCCACAAAGGCCAATCACTAATAGAAAAACCAACAAATAGGAGGGTCTCTTTTACATCCAGAGAAGGTTAAGTAGCAGCAATGAGATTTGCCCTTCCACCTGAAACGCCCCCCCCCCACCCAAAAAAAAGACTGTATAAAATATATTAAACAAAATATGTAAAGAAACAAATTTCAAGATACTAGATATCAACAATTAATGGGAGTGAAGCCATAACCTGAGCAATAAGTGAGCTGGGCTCTGTGATCACCCAACTGACTGCTGGAGATTGTCTCTAGGCCCCAGAGCAGGAAGGCGGCAGGGAAATCCCAGCGGGCTCCCTGCACTCAGCTGACAAAAGTGAGAGCCTGGGGAGACGGAGAAGTGAGGACTCACAGGAGAGAGGTCTTTAGAAGACAGAGCTGAGCAGAGAGAATTGCAGAGATCTGAAGCATCGGGGCATTCCTGTGCGGAAACCACACCCTGCGGGAGAGGGTGCCCCATGCTCATACAGCACCTGCAGTTGTGCCTGCCCCACTGGCTTGAGTGAAAAGCTTTATGTTTCAAAGGATTGAGGAAAGTACTTGGAAAGCTCTTGCCTATCGTGAGGAATAATTGGCCCTAAACTACATGCTGCACTCATTCCACCTCATGAATCTTAAAAGCAAGACCTGAAAGGATTAAACTGTTTTTAAGTAGTTTAGATGAACCCTAAAATAAAATACAAGAATATGTATAGAGAGGTTAAAAAATCCAGCATTCCACAACACAAAACTCACAATATCTTGTTTTCTAATCACAGATTACCAAGTATGCAATGATGTTGGGATGTAGAATGTAAAATGAGAAGAAAATTCAGTCCAGTGAAACTGCCCCAGAATTAACACAGATTTTAGAATTAGCATAAAATGACATTAAAACAGTTTTTATAACTGTATTTCATGTGTTTAAAAGGTTAAGTACATACATTGAAGATATAACATACACCCAAATAGAACTTCTAATGTGTGAGATGAAAAATACATGTGTGTAGATTAGACTTTGCAGAAAGTTTAGTGAACTTAGAAACCTAGCAACAGCCACTATCCATAAGAAAACACAGGGAGAACAAAGCATTTAAGAAAAATAAACAGAGCATTAACAAGCTATAGGATGATTTCAAGCAGACATATATATATAATTGAAGTTTCAAAGGAAAGGGGACAAGAAAACAATAATGCAAAAAATGTCCACAATTTGAGCATTATGATGCAACATATTGATGAAGCCAAATCGACCCTAATCATAAGTAAAATTAAGAAAACTACATTAATGTACATAATAATTGAATTGTCTAAAATGAGTGGTAAAGAGAAAATCTTAAAAGGAATCAGAGGAAAAAGAACAAAGAAGAAAAGAACAAAGTTCTTTGTACAAAAGAACAAAGTTAAGACAAGACTTTTCTCTAAGAAACAATCAAAGTAAATAAGAAGACAATAGAGTCCCATCTTTAAAGTACTGAGTTTTTTTTTAAACATTTCAGCCTAGAATTCTACACCCAGCAAAAATATTTTTCAAAAACAAAAGTAAATCATAGACTTTTTCAGACATGCAAAAGTGGAAAGGATTCAACACCAGCAGATTTGCACTCAAAGAAAGTCTATCAGGTAGAAAGAAACGAATGCAAGAGAGAAACCAAAAATATAGGGAACTTTCTCAACATGAAAAGGGGAACCTATAAAAATCTTATATCTAATATAATACTTAGTAATAAAAGTCTGAATTCTAAGTGCAGAACAATACATAAATGTCTGCTCCTATCAGTTCTATTCAATATCATGCTGGAAGTTTTAGCCAGTGAAACAGGCAAGAAATAAAGAATATCCAGGCTGGAAAGGTAGAAGTAAAACTGTCCCTTTATTTGAAGACAACATGATCATCCATGTAGAAAATCTAATAACCTATCCAAAAAAGCCTACTGAAAATAATGAGTTTAGCAAGGTTTTAGGACACCAGATCAATACACACAAAAAATTATATTTTTTATGGACATGTTTTTAATATGTGTTCCAAAATTATAGGAGATTCCTAAAATTCTGATATGTTGTATAGATATTATTAGTCACAATTATGGTTATTATGTTAAATTATTACAGGCCACAGAAATAACCAGATTTTCCTTTCAACTGCATTTTTGACCATGACCATATTAAGTCTTGTTCACAGTTGATTGCTTAATTCCGAGGCATTTTCTGAAAGCTCTTTAGAAGCAAGTAAGATTCAAAGGGATTCATGGAAAGGATGGAAAGGATGTTAACAAGCACTCTTGAATACGAGTTTCTGATCACTTACTTTAGAATCATATTGCTTAGACTGGGTAAGAATTTCTAATTCCCAGAACTCTAGTGAAGAGAGTCACTGGGTTATAAAACTGTTAACCCAAACAGGACAAAAAGTAATTAAATACCAAGGAAATAGTTTGCTAGATTTTTATGCTAAATCAGCCAGTACTGAAATTGTTAAGATATGCAATTTGAATGAGTTCCATGGTCCAAGTCTAATTACCTAAGACAACTCATTTAATAAACAGTGCTATGCACCTGATACAGTTTGGCTATTTGTCCCTGCCCAAATCTCATGTTGAAATGTAATCACCAGTGTTGGAGGTGGGGCCTTGTGGGAGGTGTTTGGGTCATGGGGGCAGATCCTTCATGGCTTGGTGCTGTCCTCACCATAGTGAGTCTCACGAGATCTGGTCATTTAAGTGTGTAGCGCCTCCCCCACCCCTTGCTCCTGCTCCCACCATGTGAAACCCCTGCTCCCCCAAAGCCTTCTACCATGATGGTAAACTTTCTGAGGCCACCCCAGAAGCAGATGCTGGTGTTATACTTCCTATGCAGCCTGAAGAACCATGAGCCAATTAAACTTCTTTTCTTATAAATCACCCAGTCTCACATATTTCTTTAGCAATGCAAGAAGTGCCTAACACAGAAAATTGGTGCTGAGGAGTGGGGCGTTGCTTATAAAGATACCTGAAAATGTGGAAGGAGCTTTGGAACTGGAAGAAATTGGAAGAGTTTGGAGTGCTCAGAAGGAGACAGGAAGATGAGAGACAGAAATTTCTTAGAGACTGGCTAAATTGTTGTGATCAAAATGCTGATAGTGATATGGACAATGAAGGCCAGTCTGACAAGGCCTCAGATGGAAATGAGGAACGTATTGTGAACTAGAGCAGGGATCACCCTTGTTATTCTCTAGCAAAGAACCTGGCTACATTCTGTTCATGCCCAGGGATCTGTGGAAGTTTGAACTTGAGAGTGATGACCTAGGGTATCTGGTGGAGGAAATTTCTAAGTAGCAAAGCATTCAAGATATGGCCTGGCTGCTTCTAATAGCCTACGCTCAGAACAGGCTATGCCTTCTACAGCCTACACCTATGCAGGAACAAAGAAATTACCTGAAGCTGAAACTTACATTTAAAATGGAAGCAGAGCAGCCAGGTGCAGTGGCTCATGCCTGTAATCCCAGCACTTTGGGAGGCCAAGGCAGGTGGATCATGAGGTCAGGAGATCAAGACTATCCTGGCTAGCATGGTGAAACCCTGTCTCTACTAAAAATACAAAAAAATTAGCTGGGCTTGGTGGCAGGCACCTGTAGTCCCAGATGCTCAGGAAGCTGAGGCAGGAGAATGGCATGAACCTGAGAGGAGGAGCTTGCAGTGAGCTGAGATCATGCCACTGCCTCCAGCCTGGGCGACAGAGCAAGACTCTGTCTCAAAAAAAAATAATAAATAAATAAAAATAAAAATAAAATGGAAGCAGAGTATAAATATTTGGAAAATTTGTAGCCTGATCATGTGTCAGAGAAAAAAAAAAAAAGCTTCATTAAGAGAGGAATTCAAGCAAGCTATGGGGCAACCACTTGCTAGATATATTTGCACAACTAAAAAGGAGCCAAGACAATGGAGTAAAGGCCTCTGTGACATTTTAGAGATCTCTCAGGCAGCCCCTCGTATCACAGGCCCTGAGGCCTAGGATGACTGATTGGTTTCAAGGTCTAGGCCCAGGAAACCACTGCCATGCATCACCACAGGAAGCTTCTCCTCATATCCCTGCCACTCCAGCTCCAGCCTCAGCTTAAAGGGGCCCAGATACAGCTCAGTTCTCATCTTCAGATGGAACAAGCTCTAAGCCTTGGAAGCTTCCACGTGGTGTTCAGCATGTGAGTGCACAGAGTGCAAGAGTAAATCAGGCTTGGCATTCTCAGCCTAGATTTCAAAGGATGTATATAAAAGCATGGGTGTCCAGGAAGAAGACTGCTGCAGGGGCAGAGCTTCACAGAGAACCCCCACTAGGGGAGTCCAGAGGGGATATGTGGGGTTGGAGCCCCCACACAGAATCCTCACTGGGGCACTGACTAGTAGAGCTGTGGAAGAGGGGCCACTGCCCTCTAGACCCCAGAAAGGTAGATCCACCAGCAACTTGCACCCTGTGCATGGAAAAGCCACAGACACTCAACAAGCTGTGAGAGAAGCTGCAGGGGCTGAACCTTACAAAGCCAAAGGGACAGAGCTTTCCACGGCCTTGGGAGCCCATTCCTTGCACCAATATGCCCTGGATGTGAGACGTGGAGTCAAAGGAGATTAATTTGGAGCTTTAAGATTTAATGACTGCCCTGCTGGGTTTCAGAACGTGCATGGGGCCTGTAGCCCCTCTTTTTTGGCTGATTTATCCATTTTGGAATGGGAATGTTTATTAATGCCTATACCCCCTGTGTACCTTGAGAGTAAATAACTTGTTTAATTTTACACATTCATAGGTGGAAGGGATTCATCTCTGGATGAGACTTTGGACTAGAACTTGGGACTTAAGACTTTTGAATTAATGCTGTAATATGTTAAGACTTTAATGGACTATTAGCAAGGCATGATTTTATTTTGCAATGTGAGAAGGACATAAGATTTAGGGGCCCCAGACGCAGAATAATATAGTTTGAATATTTGTCCCCACCAAAGTCACATGTTGAAATGTAATCCCCAGTGTTGGAGGTGGGACCCTGTGGGACGTGTTTGGGTCATGGGAGTGGACCCTCATGTCCTGGTGCTGTTCACATCATAACAAGTGAGTTCTCATGAGATCTGGTCATATAAGGTGTGTAGCACACCCCCTCCTCCTGGTCTTCTCCCACCACCTGTCGCCCACTTGCCTTCAGCCATGACTGTAAGCTTCCTGGGGCCTCCCCAGAATAAGATGCTGGCACTATGCTTCCTGTACTGCCTGCAGAACTGTGAGCCATTGAACCTCTTTTATAAAAAAATTACCCAGTCCCAGGCATTTCTTTATAGCAATGCAACAAGGCCTAATACAGCACCTAAATTGCAGAAACAAAATTTGTCTTTAAGAGGACATAAATTCAATGTTAAGCATAGACTAATGGAGAGCCTGGGCCGCTACCCAGTCCTTGCTGAGTTTTTAAACTTTCCATTATTAAAAGCTCTGCACTCCATGACTCATCGTGGAAAAGATGAACTAATCCAAATTACATATATCTACATCGATGTAGCTGTAGATATATTGGTGGGTGGTGACTGTTCTTAGTTGCTGAAGTAGTTGTGACCAATGTCTGGTTTGTCAAACCCATAATCCTGGAAATCCAGTGAAAACCTCAGGGACATTTCTGCAACCTGTTAGGCCATTTAAACATTTATAGAGGGATTTTATTCAAAATTCATTTTAAATATATGTTTTCTGGTTGTTTAGAAGCTTCCCCATGTCAGAAGGCTGCTGCTATCACAGTAGCTAAAAGGTTATTAGGAAATGTGTTTCCTTTGTGGGGCATTCCAGGAGAAATCTCCAGTGATGGAGGTACTAATTTCACTGGACAAGTTGTAAAACAATTAAGATATCACTGATAAACTAGATTAGGCAAAGCTAAATGAATAGGTTGGATTGCCTTGATCAAAGGGAGTGCAGGTTGATGACAATCAAATCTCTTCCAGTGGAAGACATACATTGACCCCTTATGAAACAGTCAGTGAAAGGATTCTGCCCCATTAATGGAATCTCATGTATCTTCTGCTTAAAAACTCTCATATGGCTAAAGGATATGAGGCTTTGATGCATTATGCTAAAGTGTATTTCCACCAGGTATAGGAAGTCGTTCATGGTTCCCTGACTGAGGACAAACAATTCAAAATCTAGAACCTGCAGACTGGATCTTCTGGAAATGACATCAAAGAAAGACTGCCCTTGCCACTTACACTGCCACAAAACCTTGGGAACCTCATATTTTGGGTTCATTATCTCACAGCTGAGAAGGGCCACTCCAGACTCTTGGAATTATATACTTATTGGATTCCTTAAACTAAAACTAACCAGGGAAGTTTCTCCCCAGAAGTAAACAGCATCCTAGATATGGACAGCCTTCCCAGGATCTTTTCTCAAGATTCCTCTGCCATGATGAGATGCTACCTCTTTTAATTTTTTCTTTGCTTATGTCTCTCTGAATAATAAAATTGAAAAATGGGTCTTATGTACACTCATGCTTATGCTTTTATTTGTGGAGGATTTCGCAGCCAACCACATACATTGGAAACTTTATGCCTTGACTGATGAAATATGAAGGGCCAATGTGGGTAAGGAATTTTAATGGTAGCTTTGTTGCTCCATAATGTCAGAAGAAGAGCATCTATCCACTCCTGTTAACCTGCATCATAGGTCACAGAAATGTGTGACCTTGAGGGCACCATAACCTATGAATGACAGTGCTGGATGGAAACCCAAAATGATGGTAACTGAGAGTGGTGCTAAGGCCCTAAGTTTTGGTCACACTCTCATTTCAGTGAAAACCTGACCAAAAGGGGAGGATTTTTAAGCAAAATTATGGGAGGCCATTGTTTTGGACTGAGCTCATGCACTAGGTCTCAGTAGATCAGACCAAACCAAAATGAAGTCATGCATGTGAAATGCAACATAATTAAGCTGAAACTTTAAAGAAGTAGACAGATCCCAAAACAGACCAGTTTAATTTTTCTCCAGAAAACAGGAGATTCCAGCACACCAAGGAGGTCCCTCTGCTCTAACCTTTACAGAGAAGCCACCTGAGGTAACTAGTTTTTTCCTCCTTTATTGTTTCCTTGTTCCCTCCTTACAAAACCCACTGTTCTGCTATTTCCCAGAGGGATTCGAGACCACTACGTCTATTTACCGTGGTGACAGGGTGATGTCAATGACTAAAGTTTTGATCTGCCTCTCAAAATTGAGAGGTAGACTAAAAGTGGAGAAATTATTAAGTTTAGCCTAAAGCTGCCTCTTTACATGTTTTAATTTCAGCCTAAAGGTTTCTCTGTGCATAGTGAACTGCATCCTAACTGGATGTGTAAACAGACTTTAACCTACTCTTGTGCCAATCACCAGAGACGAACTGTTCAAACCATGTTCAAATAAGGCAAAACCAAGCTGTATTGAACCCAGTGTTTCTGCACCTCACTTCTGTTTTGTGTACATTACTTTCCTTTTTCTGTCCACACATGGCCAATCATGTGGCAGCCGCAGAGTCACTCTCAGCTGATTCTGGTTCCAAGGGCTGCCGGATTCATGAATTGTCCTTTGCTCAATTAAACTGTTAGACTTAGTTTGTCTTAAGATTTCCTGTTGACACAGTACAGGTTCTGTTATTGTTTTGTTTTGTTTTGTTTTGTTTTGTTTTGTTTTGTTTTTGAGACTGAGTCTCACTCTGTCACCCAGGCTGGAGTGCAGTGGCACAATCTCAGCTCAAAACCACCTCTGCCTCCTGGGTTCAAGCGAGTCTCCTGCCTCAGCCTCCCGAGTAGCTGGGATTACAGGTGTGCACCACCACACCCAGCTAAGTTTTTGTATTTTTAGTATAGACAGGGTTTCACCATGTTGACCAGGCTGGTCTGGAACTCCTGACCTCAGGTGATCTGCCCACCTCGGCCTCCCAAAGTGCTGGAATTACAGGCGTGAGCCACCACACCTGTTATTGTTTCGTATGAGCAAAATAAATAAGTAGGAAGCCAGTAAATAAATTACTATGTACAAAATTTGAGATGAGTGTGGAAGAGTATTTTTAATTTTTGATGTTTAAATTTCTTTTTTTTTTACATTGGTGTTAATAAGTGAAAGAAAAGTGATTCGTTCTCTGCTTCCTAGAGTTGATGGCAGAATGATTATTGAATGTACCAAGCAGCATTTGTAAAAGCAAGCACACTTTCTATGCTCTTAAACAAGTCCTTTTCTATGTAACTGCAGGATAAAGTAGATATAAATCTGTAACATGAGGATTTTATAGGATGCACAATTTCCCTAGAGTTTCCGTTCATTTTCTGTAGATATTTTTTTTAATATTATGGCTTATACTGGTTTCCTTTTATTATTCTCAATTCTCATTTGAAAATCATTAATATTTCCGGCTTAAAATTATTATATAGTACACTAAAAGATTTAGTTCAACATAATTGTCAGAAGACTTGTGATCAATGGCAAACCTGTCCAAGACACTTAGCTTCCAACAGGAAAACAAAATTGGTCTATTGAGGAAGAGTGAAGCTGTCAGTCTCAGTTGTAAGAGAATTTTAGATGTCCACACATATTTTCTTAGCTTTAAACAGAGCACAAGTATCCCTCAAATTATAGCAACCCAATCCGCATAAAGTTAAGCATGCATAAAGTTAAGCATTCAATAAACGGAGGAGAAAATAAAATTGCGGGGTTTTGAGGACATTTACCGTCTTGAATATGCACTGTCTTTTCTCCATGGCCAGCTGTTAAATTTTGCCTGGTGATGGCACAAAGGTGGGAGACCTGGATTCAGGCTCACGTTGACGATCTTGGGTAAAATTTTAACCTCTCAATGTTTTTCCTTCCCCTTCTGCAAAATAGAGATAATTATAGCACTTATCTTGTTAGATCTTTCTGAAGATCAAGGACACAGTGTAAGTTCTTTTCTTTTTTGAGACGGAGTCTTGCTTTGTCACCCAGGCTGGAGTGCAGTGGCGCGATCTCGGCTCACTGCAAGCTCCGCCTCCCGGGTTCACGCCATTCTCCTGCCTCAGCCTCCCCAGTAGCTGGGACTACAGGCGCCCATCACCACGCCCCGCTAATTTTTTGTATTTTTAGTAGAGACGGGGTTTCATTGTGTTAGCCAGGATGGTCTCGATCTCCTGACCTCATGATCCGCCCGCCTTGGCCTCCCAAAGTGCTGGGACGAAGGAGTGAGCCACTGCGCCCGGCAGACAGTGTAAGTTCTAAATGTTGCATTCAGTAATCCCTGATAAACATTCGTGACCATTACCACCATCATTACCTGATGCACAGGGCCAGACATACACATTCCTTTCAAAGCCTTCTCTAATTTTTAAAGGCTTTACCCAATGTTGTTCTTCAAATCTTGCAAGGAAAAAGGAACCCAGTGTTGTGTGGGTAACTGAATGAATAGCAAGGACTGGATTTGTATACGTTTGTATCCTCACTCGCTAATCATGATTCATCACCCAGATGAGAACTTAGTTTCAATTCTCTGGGGAAAACATTAGTTTTATATTGGTTGCATGAATTTTATTTATTGGCTGAACGAAGCTTTCTAATAGTAGTTTAATATTTCCTTGTAACCTTAGCAAAGCACACCTAGCCCACTCCTCCAGACATAAAACATATCTCATTCCCTTGGAGATATATTTACTAAGGGTCCACTTGGCTTAGGCCACAATGCCACCAAACGTCAAACATTTAGGCCTGTAGATGCAGGTCCAGAGATGGGGAGAAGTCCATTAGATCAGGAGTCCCAGGCACATCACTGCCTAATTACATAAACCTCAAACTCGGGTGCCACAATTTTCTCAGCGTTAAGACAAAACCAATGGCAGATGATCCATTTTCCTGCTCGTGCTAGACTTCTCTGAGGTATAGAGTTGCACTATTACATGTCACAGCTTTCATGCTGAAGTCCATGTCTTTATTCAGCATCTTACAATAACATCTACCAGGGAGGAGTGAAAAGAACGAACCCCAGTACTTCCTTCCGCCCTACGCAGCACCATCAATAGCTTCTTCCTTGGTGTCTTCGGAAGGTTAGAAGCAGCTGTTGATCCGTGTTCAGTGGCTTTTCTCCGAGTAGTAGCATGTATGCACTGCATTTTTGTGTTGACCAATAGATAATCTAGATGATATTGACTATATACCACTTAAACAAAAATGTAAGAAGTAAGTAACATCAGAAAAATTTGTGGAACTAATATAGACTGTAATCTTTATTTCTTCATTAAAAGAGTACTCAATGTAATTATGTTAGTGATGACTTGTGAGGTTTGCACCAACATTGCCACTCAGTTGGCACTGTCTGCCTGGCTCCTCCTACTTCATGCATCAGCTTGCTGTCTAAAGAAATGGGACGCTAACACAGCTATGATTTATGATTTCCTTGGAAAACATGAATTTTATAAATCCTGTCAAATAAATTGCATTGTCTCCTACAATTCCTATTCAAGTTTACTAAAAAAGTATTACAACAGGGTAGGATTGTTACCCATAGTCCTGTGATAAATGGGATGTAGGTGTCACGAAACTATGTTTTTGAGATATTAATAGACATTCTTTGGGAAAAGTGGTGCTAGTGATTTCTTTCCAAGATGTTCCATGAGACATGGCAGATGCATTTGTAGCTGTTCTTGTCATTGCATGATGTTCTCTCTGCAGGATGACTCCTGTGCGTGAATGTATGACCTGAGCAGTATCTACAAACCATCCGTTCTCCAGAGATGAGTGCAGGGGAGCTGGCCAGATGCTTGCCTGGAGATTTCGTTCATGGGAAGTGTCAAAATATTCCCAGAAATGCAGAGTAACATAGAAAGTAGAATACTGGATGTGCGAAAGGATTTCTTTGATAACTTCTTGGAGTTTGCCATAAAACCCAGGGGACCTCTTCAAATGACAAGGTTGGTACCAAAATGGTCTTTTGAAAAGAACAAGATTGGTTAAATAGTCACTGTTTTTGGCAGAGTGACGTACTTAGGATTGGATTACTGCTCAACTTCAAAATCATATGGCCTATGACCATGGACACCCACCCTCTCTTGGGGTCTGCAGGCCAGCTCAGCGGGGACTGTCAGGATGGGCTCCAGGAAGCAGGGTGTGTTCAGGTCTGTCTCTTACTTCCTCATTCCCCTTAGACCTGCACCCACCAGGCTTGTCACCAAGGCACAAGGGAATGAGCGAGAACCAGCCATACCCCCGAGACCTCGCCCCAAACCAACCACTGTCATTTCTGCTCACATTCTGAGACCAAGCAAGTCTCCGGGCCAAGCCCAGCATCCCCGGTGCAGGAAAGCACAACCCTCCATCTTCACGGACGGGTCCAAAGCCGCGCGGCAATCGGTGTGGTGGGAAGAACAGGGCACTTGACCACCTGACGCACGAACTGGGAGGGCTCCCACTCTGTCTCCACGCCACACGTAGCTTCTCTATACAGATGCTGGGCAAAAATAGGAAGCATGTTGATCTGAATCCTGTATCAAATGATGGAGACCAGCAGACGTGTTGATCATTAAAGCTTCAGCAGCGTTCCTAGCATAACTGACTAAATGGCGAAAGACACCTTGATGTTCAAAACCTCCTGAGCTACCCAGCCATTCTTCTGAAGAAGATTAGGGCTACTGCACGCGAACCCTTGAACAGTGTCTCAATTATTTACATTATGGTTGTGATAGAAAACTTGGAAAATAGAAGAAAGAATTAAAACATTAATAAATAATTGGCAGCCCCTCCATCCAGAGATCACCTCTGTTCGCATTTTCAAATATTCCTTCCGTTTGCTCTGCTGTGCATATTGCTATACATAATTCTCACCATATTTCAAAAATAATTTTAATAGTCAACATTGACCAAAAACTGTTTACATTAAGTTTATTATGAACTAATTTTCCCCAAATAAAAGTTAACTTACTGACATAGTTCCTTGGGAAGAGAATGTGGTTTTTTTACTAAAAATAATACAATTGCTAAGAAAATACAGAAAATAGTTCAGTGTAATTTAGTACAACTATGCTATCTTAGTCATTGACATCTTTGTGTGATGTTCCCAGCTTCCTCTGTAAAGGTAAGTCCTGTGGCAGCCGCCTTCATCAGGAATGGGCAGGAGACAGGGCCCCTGCCTGCAGCATTCGACACACCAGGGACAGAACATCCTGACCGCCAGCTTCATGGAAGACAATTTCCATATCTACCACTTAAGTCTAGAGGTTCTCTATCTCTTGTTTACATGTGCAACTCCCTGAAGATAAAAACCTATTAGATTCATTAACCAATTACTGTCTACTATGTGCATAATATGCTGTTACAAGTTAAAAATATGAATATTTTAATTTATATTTTAAATATAATATTAAAAACATCTTGTACTACAGGAGTGTAGGAATATTACTAAGAATTAGAAAAAGTAGAGAAACAAAGTCTTTGTGGCAGGAGGCCAGCCTGGCTTCAAAGACTTCACAACTGGAAATAACCCTTAAAGGTGGTGACGTCCTCCACAGGTGACACGATGGGAGGAGAAAAACGCATGAGCCAGGGGCAGACAGACAGGTGTGCATGGCACATCCAGGCAACAGGATGTGCAGGTGTCCCCAGGACACAGGTGAGTGGGAGGGCATGAGGACATGAGGCTGTGGCAGCAAGACAGGCATCGAAGGACGTTGTACGCAGAGGAGCTGAGCCTTAACCATGTCACCCATGGGTTCTGGTTCTGGGGTTTGCTTCTCTGTGTTAATATCTTTGGGTTTTTTCAGATGTGTAATACGTACACATGGTAAAAAATTAAAAGCAAATCCAAAAGCTATGTCTGTGAAATGTAAGAAGGTAAGAAGGGAAGCCTCTCTCCCAATAAGCACTCCTGAATGTAAGTTTCTCATTGTCACACTTTCTTTCTCCAGGAAGCAACCGCTACTGCCAGTGTCTGGTATGCATCCTCTCAGAGGTGATGCACATACACACACACAAACACATACACAAAAAAAAACCACACACACACATACACAAACATACACACATACAAACAAACACACACATACATATACAAACACAAACATACACAAGCACACACATGCACACATACACAACACAAGCATATACACAAACACACACACAACACATGAACACACAAATGCACACACATATACAACACATACATAAATGCACATACACAAACATACTCATATATACACACATACACAAACACACATAACCACACAAAAACACACATACACACACATACACAAACACAGACACACACATACATACAATCACACACATCTACACATACACAAACATACTCATATATACACACATACACAAACACACATAACCACACAAAAACACACATACACACACATACACAAACACAGACACACACATACATACAATCACACACACCTACACAAGCACACACATAGCCAAATAACACACAAACATACACGTGGATGCACATATAAACATGCACATACACACACACATAAATGCACAAACACACTTAACACAAACACACATGCAAACACATGGACACACAAATACATATACACATACACACCTAAGCACACAAATGCATGCACACACACATTCCCATAAATAGTAGCACACTGTAGACAATTTTTTGCAATGGACCTTTTCACTTAATAATCATGTCAGGTTAGGTTTCCGTGACCTAAACTCAAAAAGTGCTAATGCGTAATTGATGTATTATGATGGCACTTGGACCAGGCCTGGTGGGTCGCACCCGTAATCCCAGCACTTGGTGAGGCTGAGGAAGGAGGATTGCATGAGCCCAGGAGTTCAAGACCAGCCTGGGAACATAGCGAGACCCTGTCTACACACACACACACACACACACACACACACACAAAATTAGCAGGGCATGGTGGTGTGCGCCTGTGTTCCTAGCTACTTGGGAGGCTGAGGTGGAAGAATTGCTTGAACCTGGGAGGTCAAGGCTGCAGTGAGCTGGAGCCCTCCAGCCTGGGTGACACAGCAAGACTCTGTCTCAAAAAAAAAAGAAAAATTGTGCTCCCTCCAAAATACAGAGAGGAATGGGAGAGACAGGACAGGAAAGCAGGAACGCCATGCAAGGCTGTAATTCCAGGTGAAGTCCTACAGCGGCAAGATGGGCTATATAATTTGCAAAGCTCGATTCAAAATGGAATTTCCCCTGCTGAAGAATCATTGAGGCAGTGAAGGCAGGGCCTGAAACTGAAAAGGGCTTTTGTGGTGCTGACTGTGACCACACACGCTGCAGCCCCTGAGCTGACCGTGCCTGGCTCTGATTCTGCAGAGGAATCCTGGACACAAGTGGCACCTCTGAGTGTGTCCCTCACTTGAGGCAAGGGGCAGGGTTTTCACAGCTCACACTGATTGATCAGTGCCAGCTCAGGGCCTCTGCCAGTGCTCTCCTGCACTGCCAGCTCCAGAGTCTCAACAGGAGCCTCTTCCAGAGCAGCAGGTGCTGGCTGTGAGGGCAGAAGCAGAGTGAGCTGACCAGCAGTGCACCAGACATGGGGGAGGAGTCTGAGGAGCTCAGGGTCTGAGCAGGACAAGGGCAGTGTCTGTCACTGCTGTGTATCCTGGAGACCCCCCCATATCTGTACAGAAAACATCGTGCATTATTTGCAGTGATTGCAAACTTCTGTTCAACCAGTGACCCCACTGATGGGCCTTTGGATGTTTCCAGGCTTTTGGTGGCATACACCATACTGTGATGATTATCCCTATTTTTGTGTCATTTCACACTTATGACAGTTTTGTCATAGGATACTGGACCAAAGAGTATGATAATTTTTTTTAAATTTCAATAGCTTTAGGAGTACAAGTGGTTTCTGGTTCCATGGATGAATTGCGTGGTGGTGAAGTCTGGGCTTGTAGTGTACCCATCACCCAAATAGTGTACAAAGTATCCACTAGATAATTGGAAGAAATCTAGAAGCAACACATTACCCAACTTCAAATTATACTACAAGGCTATAATAACTAAAGCAGCATGGTATTGTTATAAAAGTAAATACATAGCCTATGGAGCAGAATAAAGAGCCCAGAAACAAAGCCAAATACAACCAACTGATCTTTGATAAAGAATAGAAAAACATAAATTGGAAAAAGGACACCCTATTCAATAAATGGTGCTTGGAAAACTGGGTAGCCCCATTTCGAAAACTAAAACTGGATCCCTATCTCAGACCATATACAAAAATTAACTCCAGATGAATTAAAGACTTAAATCTAAGATCTGAAGCCATAAAAATTGTATAAGGAAACTTAGAAAAAAACTCTTTTAAACATTGGTCTGCCAAAGGATTTATGACTAAGATCTCAAAAGCAAATGCAACAAAACCAAAAATAAATAAATAAAGTTGCCTCTATCAGCCTCAGAGAAAATGTATTTGGAAACCAACTTACAAAAGCTATTGAAAGCTATTGTTTCATAAACAGAGGGAACACAGGAGTCAATGATGCTTACACTTTATGAACCTCACTGCTATTATATTTTAAGATGCTCGCCTGGAGTTCCATTAAGAGAAAAATCAGCTCTGAAGATCACATTGGAAGATTCCATCTGACAGGTGAGGGCAGTCCCTTTCAGGATGTTCCCATAAAATGAGGCACAGAGAAGATGAGGAGGCCCAGACACATTTCTCATGGAAAACTGTCTTTATGAGTTAAAGACACACAGAATAAGAGTAAACATGAGCATTAAAGAGCAATTACAAGCACCTAAAACTATAAAAGAGAAATATCGATCTGCAACTCCAAACAGTTCAGCCACTGGTCAAACATTGAAGATGAGAGTGTTAACAGTGGATGTGTCTTCATTGATTTCCCTTTTAATTTTATTCTAAGGCCTGGAATGCACCACCTAGGGGAGACATTTGATTAAAAATGTATTTATTCTTAGTACGTAAATCGTGAAAATGTTATCAGTCAACTATACCTTATTGTAAATTAATCTAATTATATTGTTTTATTCCTATTTATCAATTTATGATCAATATTATGCTAAAGCGACCAGGAAATAGAAGCATACATTAATCTACGTGATTGTGTGGATAAATCAGATAAGTTGATGTATTATTAGGAGTATGATTACTTTCTGTGAGCCATGATTAGGTCAGACAGAGAGAAAGGTCCAAATAACATTTGCTTACATGGAATACACTTTCTTTTTTCTCTGCCTACAATGTTGGGTACGTGGCCTAGGCTCCTGTACTCCCCGGTATGTGTTCTGGGGCTGCTCTGTCTCAGTGATACGCCATGTGTTGACTCAGTTCCCAAGTATGCCTCGTACTCCAAGAACATGCCGGCATTCCACCCTGCAGGAGGGAGAACAGAGGGGAGAGGGGCAGACCGCTTTCTTTAAGAATGCATTCTAGAAGTTGATATTGTATTTCCACGTATATCTCTTTGATCAGATCTAGTACAGGGTGAGTATCCCTAATCAGAAAATTTCACATTCAAAATGCTCCAAAATCTAAAACCTGAGCACCAACATGACTCTCAAAGGCAATGCTCATTGGAGTATTTCAGATTTTGGACTTTCTGATTTGGGATGCTCAACTGGTAGTATAATGACAGGAAAGACCCCTGGCCCTGACCCTGGCCTCAGCCACCCTCCCTCCTGTGCAGGGAGAGCTTGCGTCCCTCTGGAGCAGGAGGCTGTGTGGAGAAGCCTCTGATGAGTGAGGAACAGGATGTGCCAAGAGAAACCTCCCCTGAGTCACTGCTCTCCTCGGCACAGGGCCGGTCCTACCCACTTGCCACGTCTTTTCCAGAAAGTCAAGTGATAAAGATTAATATTTCACGATGCCTTTGAAGCAGCCGGAATTCCACACAGCGCCCCTGCCTGCCTAGGCCTTCTTCTGACTCTTCAAAGTGGAGCGGACACGAGTCCCAGGCCCCCTGGAGGCAGTGGCCTGGAGGTCTTGCTCTCCCCTTCATCTCCATCCAGGATGGGGACAGCAGCCGCCCCTTGACCCCCTCGGCCCTCCTGTTCCCGGCCACTGCTGGGTGAGCCTCTGCTTCCAAGCAATTGGGGACCTGGAGCTTGTCACCAGTTTGAGTACAGGGATGTGAGTACCGTGGAATCTATCCACAAGCCAGAGCCAAGCTCAGTGGGAACAAATGGCTGGAGTGCTTCAAAGACAGAATGTTTTCTATCATTTTCCTCTCGTGGGGCATCACCCAGCCACACTGTGCTATCGCATTTGGGGCAGATGCAAAGGTGGCCCTCAGCTGCAATGTTTAACCTCACGCGAGGCAAAGAGGTAAATCTCCTCTCTTCCTTCATAAAAGAACACAGAAAGCAAGTCAGCGCACTCTCCAATTGAACAGACTTTGAGGACGAGACTCATCTACAGTGTCTTATTTTCTCATTGCTCTGTGTGGTCTACGTTCTGAGGAAAGGAGAGTGAGGTCATGTTATAACCATTTGCAGTTCCATCTTTCCAGAAAAAAGGAAAAGTTGTTACCTGCTGAGTGTCTGGAGTCCTCAGCCCCAGGAGGGGAATCTGATGGAAAATTTGACACAATAAGTGATTAATCTTATGATGTAAAACAAAAATTCTAATTCCAGATTATCCCTGAAACCCAATGTTATTGAAAGTGTCCCTGGCGTCATCAGCATGTACGTGATCCAGGACTCTAGGCATTGGTTTGCCCGCGATTTCTCCACCTTACACATAGGGCACAGCCCAAGCATGTGCCTCCCACGGTTCTAGGGGCTGAGCAGACCCTGGACTGAGATGGACAAAGCCATTCTCTTCCGCTGTTTAGGGCTGAGTCATTGAGCAAGTGATTACACGTGGAGTAAACGCTGGGGGTAAGCAGGTGCGAAGGGACACGAATCCAGAATGCATAAAACCAGTTACAACAGCACATGTCATTTCATTCTGATCCACAGGTGTTCTGATATACCCATGACTCAAGGCTCTGCAGAGATAAAGCGAGAACAGAGCTGTTATTCATTACATATTTGATTTAAAAGACTCTTTAACACAGTTCCAACATGTTTATCTTTCAAAGGAAGAGAAATCTTGGACGGCATAAGTAACCCGTGGTTGAATTCCCTCCGGCATCCCAGGCTCTGCTGTACAAAGTATCATATTCCTGGCTAGCCCACCTCCTGTCCAAACCACCTCCACCAACCAGCTCTCATTCCTTCTGGTCAGGCCCTTGTGCTTGCGTTTTCCAAGCCACAGATTTCTGTATGAGTTATTCCCTTCCCTAAACCAAGCAGAGCTTGCACCATTACTGGGTTCTGCCACATCATCCTGATAGAAAACAACCCCCAGCCTTCTCTGATGCCCAGGAGACTAATGGGTACTCGGCTTAACACTTGGATGACAAAATAACCTGCACAACAAACCCCCATGGCGCAAGTGTACCGACAGAACAAACCCGCACGTGTGCCCCTCAACTTAAACAAAAGTTAAATTTAAAAAAAGTCTTGTGAGGGCTGGGAGTTGTTTCACAGCGTTATTGTCTATCAGCATGTCACAGGGAAGACCAGGAAGGATGGGAACTGGAGGAACTTGCCGAAGGCCACACAGCTCGTCATGGGCTTTTCATCCCAGCCCTCCATGATCTGGGTTGCTTTCAAGTTTGTTTCGGTGAATTTATGTAAATCATCTGTTTCTCTTCCCTACCACACAACTACCAGAATATACATATCATTCAAAAACAGGTTTCATTCAGCATAGATCTGGTCTATTCGGTTCTTTAAACCTCGAGTGGCTATTCATTGGCCAACAGATGAACAAGAGCTTTCTTAGAAGAACGCTTAAGAATCTTTACAACCTGCCACCACTAACTTGCGTGCCTGTGTCCTCGGCGCATGAATTGACTTGCTGAGCTGCAACCTCTCTGGTCTTTCTTCTGTGCTGTGCGGCTGCCTCCCCCTTGAGCCTCTTCCCCACTCCCAGGCCCACTCATCTGGTTTCCACTGTCTTGGCCTTCAAGACTCAGCTTACTGCAAATTCCTCTAGGAAGCGCCTCCCTGTTCCTAAAGATGGGTACAAGTGCCTGTCTTCATCCCTCTGGCTGCTATCACAAAATACCATAGATTGGGTGGCTCCTAAACAACAAAAATGTGTTCCTCACAGTTCTGGAGGCTGGCTGGGAATTTCAAGATCAAGGTGCCAGTAGACTCGGCGTCTGAGCAGCTTCCTTGTTCATAGACAGTAACCTCTGTGTGCATCCTCACATGGCAGAAAGGGCAGAAGAGCTCTCTGGGACTCTTATAAATGCACTGATCCCGTTCATTGGGTTCCATCATCATGACGTCATCACCTCCTGAACGTCCCACCTCCTAATGCCATCCCCCTGGAAAGAGGGGCTTCCAACACCTGGATTTCATGGGAATACAGACATTCAAGCCACTGATTGCCCCTTCTCTGCACTTCACAATACCCTACGTTCTCCAAACCTCGGCACCTGCTATGATACATCAAGCTGCTTCCTTCCTTGTCTGATGTAGGGACTGGGCCATCAGTCTGTTCATTTCCTAATTGCTGCCCTGCTTACCCGTTCATCTTCAATGTCTTGTTTATGTTTAATTTTCTAAACTTACCTCCTCATTATCTAACAAACGTCCACCCCTCTTTCCAACCCCGCATGCTGCCCTTCTATTACGAAGATGATCACATCACGATACCCTCTTGCTCCCACTTTGGGAAGAACTTCTGGTTCTTTGCTAACATGCATGTCACTCCTGGCCAGGCTCTGCACTGGGCCTTCAGCGTCATGGCTCAGCTATGGGCCCACATTCCTCTCAGACTGTGGCCACCTTGCATTTTCATAAAACCAGGGCTGGTAACTTCTGACGCTGGCAGGAATTGTGTCCCAGGAATTATTAACCCTGCCCTGTGCTAGGGCACTCCCTGAAGGTGGGCCCACTGAGAATCATGCGGAATAGTTTATTCAGACTGTGGGGCGGCAAAGGTTTAGTTGAGGGCATCTAAGAATATGATTTAAAAAGTGCTGAAAATGTTTAATCAACATGAGAACATGACCACTGTCCCTTCAGTACTGACTCGCCCTCATCCTCTCGTCTTCTGAGCCCACACTTTGTCTTCCGGATTTACCACTGACCTTGTGTGAGGCCGGGACAGCAGAAGCCATGGCTCCCAGGGCCTCTGACACCCCTGTCACTGGCAGGGGCACCTCCCCCGTGTTTAGGTTTTATTGTGGAAGTGCAAAGCCCGCTCTGACTGCTTACCTTTGTGTCATTTTATCCTATGACACTCATTTTATCCCATGTGGTCGGTCTCATTGCTGTGCTTGGAGTGGGGACAAGGCATTTAAAGCAGGAATTCATTGCATGATGGTGATGAAAAGTCTTCTTTCCTTTTCATAGCCTTTCACTTCTTCATTTAAACTGTTTATCCCCTGCAAAGCTAAAAATCAGTAACACGCTTCTCAGTACACTCCAGCTTCAGTGATCGCCCTGTGCTGTGAAAACATTGTGTATCAGAGGGATTGCACCCCATGAGCTCATTCATATTTACACAACATTTTTAGATTTAGATGCCGTCCTCAGGAGCAAGGTATTTGCCCCAGAGATTGCGTCTGGGAGCGCGGGCCCTGCAGAGGCATGGAGAGCGGAGGCCTTTGTACCAGGACATCTCACAGGCCCACTCTGCCTCAGTGGTGTTGACCCAGAGCTCACCCCCAGCCCCCAGCACCCTGCAGCAAGAGGCCATCCTGGTTGTGCAATCAGCCTTGTGGAAGCGATCTCCTCACTCAGGAAATATGATCCAATCTCCCTCTGCTAGGTGACTCATCTCCAGGCTTTCATCTTCTTGACAGGCAGGGTTTTGTCTGTAGCTGCCTCAAAATATTCTTTCCATTTCATCATAGTTTAATATTTTATAGACTTGTGTTCTTCAACAAGTAATTAAAACCATCCTTAGCCTCTCAGGATACAAGTCCATTGAGAAAAGTCTGATAAGATGCTTCCGGATATTACACACGGCCATTGTATGTGCTCAAACATTTTACGTTACTCATCTGACATCTAAGTTTGACATTTAAACTTTAAAAGGGGGGCTTTATTACCAAACAACTACTAAAAATGATTAAAACCTTCAAAGGAGTTACCAATAAGAACATTTTATAAATATGACTAAATCAGATGATTTTATTCCTTTATTGCAGGATAATAATTAGAATTAGGGGGATTGAAGTCAAAATCCCAGAACAAAACATATTCTTTGCTCTCATGAATTTCTTACAGTTTAAATAATTTCTGCACTGATGTCAACACCATTTCTAAGGTGGAGTTTCCTTACATGAAAACAAAACAGAAGAGTTCCACGATTTCAAACATTTTACAAAAATTTCCTCAGTACAGATATATTTCATAATCACCCAGATATACTCCAATGTGTGAATGATTCTTAAGTCAAAGAAATAGCATCAGCTCAAGCTCTAATTCCCTTTTCTCATCTTTTGAACTCTCAATGCTACTCTCCATGGTGGCTGTTTAAATCTGTATCTTTCCTAAAAATAACTCAAAGAATCCACGTGTAACAAATGGACTTTGTGTATATATATGTATATTTGTATATATATATGTGTGTGTGTATGTATATATTTGAGATGGACTCTCACTCTTGTCACTCAGGCTGGAGTGCAATGGCATGATCTCGGCTCGCTGCAACTTCTGCCTCCTGGGTTCAAGTGATTCTCCTGCCTCAGCCTCCCAAATAGCTGGGATTACAGGTGACACCACCATGCCCGGCTAATTTTTTTGTGTTTTTCATAGAGACGGGGTTTCACCATGTTGGCCAGGCTGGTTTTGAACTCCTGACTTCAAGTGATCGCCCGCCTCAGCCTCCCAAAGTGCTGGGATTACAGGCGTAAGCCACTGCACCCTGCTCTGGACTTGATAGTTTTAATGGAATATGTCGAGGTATAATTGACCTACTGTGTAATGCATATATTTTATGTGTATAGTTAATGAGTTTTGACAAATGATATGCAGAATTATATCATTTGACAAATGATATGCAGTTTTGACAAATGATATGCAGAATTACCACCACCATCAAGATACAGAGCATTTCATCACCCAGACATGCTCACGTGCTCCACTGCCAAACTCCCTGACAGACTTGGCCCCAAGAAAATACTGATTTGCCATTGATCGCTATACATTCATTTTTCCTTTGCTAGATTTTCTTATAAATTGAATTATACAATATTTGACCTTTTGTTTGGTTTTAACTTTAAAACCTTTATTGGTGTATGATGAAAATAAAATAATCTGCATATATTTAAATTGTACAATTTGATAAATGTGGGCATATGTGTATCTATGAAACTATCAACACAACCAAAATAATGAATGTAGCCATCATCCCCAGAAAGATTCCTCCTGCCTTTGTGTCTGTGGCCCTTCCCCCTGGCACCTCCCTGCCTCCCTTAAGCCTCTGGAAGTCACTAGTCCACTTTCTGTCACTGTGGCTTGCTTGAATTCTCTGCAGTTTTATGTGAGTGGAATCATACCATGTGCGCTCTTTCCTGTCTGCCTTCTTTCCTCCAGCATGCAACTATTTTGAGATTCATTCATGCTGTTGAAGGTTTCAGTTGTCTGTATTATTTTATTGCCAAACAGTATTTCATTCTACGGATATTCCAAAATCTGTTTACCCATTCACCTTTTGATAAAATTTTCAGCTATTTCCAGTTTTTGACTCTCACAAATATAGCTGCTATGAATGTTTACGCCCAAATCTTTATTAAGGCAAACCTTACATTTCTCCTGGGTAAGCGCTAAGGGTCAGAAAAGCCAGACAATCTGGGGAGTGGCTGTTTAGCTTTTGACAGAACTGCTAAACTGTTTTCCAAACTGATGGTATCATTTCATGTTTCCGATAGCAGTGTGTGGGAGTTCTAGTGACTGACTACACGTTCTCAGCAACACTTCGGCCAGTCTCTCCAGTTATAACCATTCTCACAGGTGTGTGGTGCTCTTTCCGCATGGTTTTAATTTGCATATCTCTGATCTTTAATAATGTAGAGTACTTCTTAATGCACTTTTAAATGCAGTGAGCTTGAATATACGACAACAAAAACTTTCAAACTAAAATGAAAATAGGAAAACAAATGAAAACTGGAACAGAATATCAAAGGACTTGGGAATAAATTTAAAAGATTTTATACGCATTAGACTACTAGAAGGAAAAGGAGAAACTGGAGAAGAAATATTTGAAATAATAATTACCAAGGATTTTTCAAATTTAATGACAGACATTAAACCACAGATCCAGAAAGCTCAGAGGACACCAAGGATAAATATTATAATAATAACAATTAATTATAATAAGGTGAATACACAAGCATATCATACCTAAGCTACAGGAAATCAAAGACAAAAAAATGTCTTGAAAGGCATCAGAATCAAGAGACAGCTGATCTGCATGGGAACAAGAATAAGACTTACAGCAGAATTCTCTTTGAAACTATGCAAGCAAGACAGTGGAATGAAATATTTAAACCATTGACATAAAAAATATATAGTAAAAAGTATACTACAAAAGTAAAGGGGAAATAATTAATTTCCTAGACAAACAAAATCTAAAGGATCCATCACCAGCAGATCTGTGCAAGAAATGTAAGAAGTTTTTAAAGAAGAAGAAAATTGATACAGATCAGAAATTGAATCTACCTAAAGAAAGGAAAAGCAATAGATAAGGAATAAATGAAGGTAAAATAAAATCCTTTATTTTTCTTTGTTTTAACTAATCAAAAATATAACAATATCTTTTAAAAAATAATAGTAGCAATATATCAGGTATCATAGCATACGGATAAATGAAGTGAATAAGAATGTTATAAAGGGCAGAAGGAAGGTATTAGGAATATTTTATTGTAAGTTAACTACACTATCTGTTAAGTCATACAGTGGTATTTGAAGGTGGACTTATATTAGTCAGAAATACACATTGCAAACCCCGAGACAACAACTAATATTTTTAAGAGAAGCATAATTAATACACTAAAGAAAGGTAATACGATGAAAAAGTTTAGTCCTATATCTGGAAATCTTTACTAAATTTAAATTTTTATATTAAAGTAATAATGACCTGTTTACCCAAACATTATAGATGTTTAAATATTTCCTTAATGCATGTAAATTGAGATACGAAGCTTTTTCACGATATACATGTATAGCAGTTTGCTTTAATTTTTTGAAGTGGGGTTTAATGAGTATTTTTAGAATCATGCTTACATCAGTCCCATATAAACAGAAATTGTTGGGTCTACTAAATCCACAGTAAAACTGATTGAGGCTGCCCATGCATGCTTCGACAGGAATCCAGTACACAAACAGATTTCATCAGCATGTTCAGTGGAACTAAGGTCTTCCTAGAACTGTGCTTCTGAAAGGCTAAATGGACTGTCAGTTGTTTAGGCCAAAGTTGCACAGGTCTGTTCAAAGATTTCCTTCTTTGCCTGTAGTCCATACTTAGGGGCCTCCTGTAGGTTCTCCACATAGTGCTTACCTTTTCATTTTGCAAACCACTTTTAGCATATTTGAACTATTTCTCTCTACTAACAAAGTCCTCTGGTGCTAGGCAGTTGCTGTCCTGGGAAGCTCCTGAAAAGTATGAGGTCAATGGCCAGAACAGTTTGGGGGGCAGTTCGGATGGTGTTTCTTGCAACCCCTGTGCCTTGAGGCATTCTTGTTGGTGTATTTGCTGGAGTATGTTCACTGGGAGGAATCCGTATTCTGGTCTAGTGGCTTGATGTTGTGTTGCATGGATCATAAATTAACGATGATGGCCACAGTGGCTGGCCGGGGGGCGGGTAGGGGTTTCTCCAGCATCTTCCTTTTCTTCCACTTTATTCTCTTCTTCAATTTCAACAGGTTTTGCCTCAGAGATGTCCTCATTCTTTAAACAGTCGTGTCTGCTGCCTTCCACCTTGAAGGCTCTCTGTGTTTCACATTTTCATTAGCAAGTTTGCTAAATACTATTGTGACTTGCAATATAGAAGACATTGATCATGTTTTTGAGAAAGTGTCCAGCACTATCTTTATTGTTGTCATACAAAAACACTTTCAAAACTTAATTATTGGGCCGGGCACAGTGGCTCACGCCTGTAATCCTGGCACTGTGGGAGGTGGATCACGAGATCAGGAGATCGAGACCATCCTTGTTAACACGGTGAAACCACATCACCACTAAAAAAATACAAAAAAATTAGCCAGACGTGGTGGTGGGCGCCTGTAGTCCCAGCTACTCGGGAGGCTGAGGCAGAAGAATGGCGTGAACCCGGGAGGTGGAGCTTGCAGTGAGCCAAAATTGCGCCACTGCACTCCAGCCTGGGTGACAGGATGAAACTCCATCTAAAAAAAAAAAAAAAAAAACCTCAATTATCCAAATGGGCAAAATTGATCAGGTGCAGTGGCTCACACCTGTAATCCCAGCACTTTGGGAGGCCAAGGCAGGTGGATCGCCTGAGGTCAGGAGTTCAAGACCAGCCTGGCCAACATGGTGAAACCCCATCTCTACTAAAAATACAAAAATTAGTTGAGAATGGTGGTGCACGCCTGTAATCCTAGCTACTCAGGGAGCTGAGACAGGAGAATCACTTGAACCCGGGAGGCAGAGGTTGCAGATTGCACCATTGCACTCCAGCCTGGGTGACAGAGCGAGACTCTAACTCAAAAAAAAAAAAAAAGTGGACAAAACCAACTATTTCATGGATAATAGCTTTATTATCACCCAAAGCTACTGATTCATTAGCTTTGATGAAACTTAATAACATTTGAGAGTTTTACTCTTAGTCTGAATTCCAGTTGTATCATGTATAAAGAACAGTAAGAGTCCACAACACGGTCCTGCTTGTCATGCTTCTGGGCTATTCTCAGATGATGTTACGTGTTCCTAGATTATGGAAGGAGTGGGGGCAATAATGGGATAAACATGGCCAACTCTACTCTGGGAATCAACACTCCTATTTCACAACTGAACAAGTGTAAAAGAATAGAAACCATACAGAGTATGCTGTGAGACCACAGTGGAATTAAACAAGAAATTAATAACAAAAATAGCTTAAAAATACACAAATATTTAAAGAACATACTGGGTTGAACAGTGCACCCCCAAAATTCATGTCCACCTGAAACCTGTGAAGGTGACTGCATTTGGAAATAGGGTCTTGCAGATTTAGTCAAGTTAAAATTAAGTCATAGTAAAACCTAATCCAATTATTGTTGTCCTTGTCAAAAGGGAGAAATTTGGACACAGACACACAGAGGGAAGACAGTCACGTGAGGATGGAGTTGGAAATTGAAGTTATGCTGACATACATAGAGCATTTCTTTCAGTAGCTGCAGAATAAACTTTTCAAAAGCACAAGGACACTTATAAAATTTTATTATACACAGGACAAAATTTGATGTCTTAATACATTTTAAAATATCAAAGTGGTGCACAGCATAATTTTTAACCAAAGTGAAATGAATTACAAAATCAATAACAAAAAGGTAACTTGGAACTCCTAAGTGCTTCCATATTAAGCATCAGAGTTTCCAAACAACCCTCATGTATTAATCAGAGTTTTCTAGATAAATAGAACCAACATAACTGTATAAGTTCATTCTCACTCTGCTATAAAGAACTACCCAAGACTGGGTAATTTATAAAGAAAAGAGGTTTAAATGACTCAGAGTTCCATAGGCCTGGGAGGCCTCAGGAAACTTACAATCCTGGCAGAAGGGGAAGCAAACATGTCCTTCTTCACATGGCAGCAGGAAGAAGAAGTGCTGAGCAAAGAGGGAAAAGCCCCTTATAAAACCATCAGATCTCGTGAGAACTCACTCACTATCATGAGAACAGCATGGGGGAAACCACCCCCATTATTCAATTAACTCCCACTGGGTTCCTCCCACAACACATAGGGATTATGGGATTGCAATTCAAAATGAGATTTGGGTGGGGACACAAAGTCAAACCACATCAATGATGTATATATTAATTACAAGGTATTGCCCGTGTGATTATTAAGGCTGACATGTTCCACAATCTGCTTTGTGCAAGCTGAGACCCAAGAAAGCCAGTGGTGCAGTGTGAAACCTGAGAGCCAGTGAGCTGATGGCATAGATTAGAGTCTGTGTTTAAAGGCCTTAGAACCAGGAGTGCTGAGGGCAGAAAATTGATGTCCCAGTTCAACAGAGCAGAAGGAGTGAATCTTCCCTTCCTCTGTCTTTTTGTTCTATCAGGCCCTCAGAGATAGAAAGATGCCCACCCCAGGTTGGGGCAGAAAATGTGCTTTATTTAGTCTACAGATTTGAAGTCTAATCTCTTCCTGAAACACCCTACTAGGCACATCCAGAAATAATGTTTAACCAAATATCTAGGCATTCAGCGATTGAATCATTGATACATAAAATTATGACACTGCAGCTTATAAGAAAAACACAATGAAAATTTCAAAATAGCATTTGAACTAAGTGATAATATAAAATGGTATACCAAAACTCATGGGATACAGTTAATGTTGTGTTTAAAAGCAAATTCATAGTCTATTAGTCTAAATTTGTAGTCTAAAAATATTCTTTTAATGAAAAAAATCAAACCCAACTCAAGATTTATTAAAAAATTAAACTGCAAAAGTCATAAACAGAAGTAAGGAGAATTGAAAGATTAAAATAAACTACACAAAATGCGAAAGAAAACATTCTCATCACAGGAGCTACAAAATCAGAAGCTGTTTTTCCAGAGAAAACTAAACGATAACAAAAAGGTAGACCTCTGGCAACATAGATCAAAAGAAAAGAAAAAGAAAGGCCAAAATAACCAGTAACAGCAAGGAAAAACAGCAATTTTAAAAGATTATAAATATTAGGCCACTTATGACAATGAATTTGCATATTTAGATAAAATTAATTTGAATTTTAGATGAAAATTTAGATAAATATTTAAGTGAAATGAATAAATTCTTAGAATAGCAAATCATTGTTCAAAAACTGTATTAGATTATATTTTCATTCTATTTATCTGTTTATTAAGTGGTGGTTTTAAATTGCATGCATTTCAAACAGTTTTTAATGATGTAGATAAAAAACTCTGAACTTACGTTAAAACAATAAAGTTTTGGCTTGTCAACTCAAGGATGATTAAGTTCATAATTTGGAAAGAAGAGCTTTATTTCTCATGAAGGGATGCAGCCTGCAGGTTGCCATTCTGACAGACTGGGAAATGTGGCCTCTAGCCCGATGCCAAAAACAGGCACTATGAATTGGGGAGGGAGGGCAAGAAGGGAAATGTAAGAGGTAGCCAAATGTACATATATAATAAGCTATAGGGAGAGTCATAAATATTTATGGAAGGGAAAACATACACATCTGCAACTGAGCTTCATGTCCCTTGCAATGAGCCCATGTTCAAAAAGTGGTGGTGGTAGCATGATCCAAAGGTGTTTTCAGCTCTCTGATATCAAAAGGTGAAGCAGAAGACACAAAAACCCTTATTGCACGTTGTTTACAGACTGGCCAGAAGCAATTCATGGTCAGACGTCTCTTATCAGACAAGAAGGGAGGGGCAGTGTAGGACAGTTAGTAAATTTCCATTTAGCCCTTAGAGAAGAAAGCCCAATTATGGTTAGCACGTGAAGGGGTGTAATGAGGTGTATCTGACCCCCATTCTGTCATGGCCAAGAACTCAATGTTCAAGGTTTCTCTGGGGTCTCCTTGGCCAAGAGATGGTCCACTCAATCAGTTGGGGGGCTTAGAATTTTATTTTTAGTTCAGCTATTTTTGAGCAGCTTTAGGTTTTCTGTAAAATGGAAAGGTAGTGCAGGGAGGTCCCATATTTCCTGCATCTAGTTTTCTCTATTATTAATATCTATGTCAGTATTGCATATTTCTTAAAATTAATGGACCAATATTGATATGTTATTATTGACTGAGGGTTACACTTTATTCATATTTTCTTAGTTCTTATTCAATCACATTTTTCTCTTGTTGGATGCCATCCGGGATACCACATTAAATTCAGTTTTCACATCTCCAAGGTTTCACTAGACAAAGAGTTTCTCAACGTTTCTTATTTTGACGCAGAACTTACTTACATAAAATTAAACCAAGTGTAATTCCTAAAGTATATTGCCAGGAAATATGACAAGAAATACTTCTGGTTGGCAGATGAAGAAACTCTATTACATTAACAGATCTTAAATCTGACATAGTTATACCACAACATATATTTTATTGACATCCTTAATAAAAATGATGGGGACATTTCAGTATGCAGGCTTGTGGGTAGTTACTACTGGAAAAACACTGTCAATAATAAAACTAAAAGAAATTAGTACTTGAAGTGGAAATAAAAATAAATTTGGGTACTTTATAACTTTGAGTTATTAACAGCATATTCTGAGATAATTTTATAAGATATTGTAAGATATTTTTCTTATTTATAATTACATAGGAAACATTCAACAGCATTGTTTTTCGGTCAAATGCTCTGGAGATCTACAAGGGTTTTCTCTGAGATTTTAGCTGAGGATTAAGCTACTTATGCATAAGAGAATACTCACCATATTGATGATTATGTTATGTATCAATGGTTATCACTGTTTAATAATACATATTAAATTATAAAAATTTTTTTTTCCTGCAGTGTCCAATACAGAAGCTACTAGTCACATGTGGTTATTGAGCACTTGAAAAGGCTAATATGAGTGAAGAACTAAACTTTTTATGATATTTAAGTTTAAGTAATTTAAACTTAAATTTAAATAGTCACATATAGCTTATGGTGATTTATTTAATAGCACCAGATTTCATACTCCAGTTTAAAAGAAGACATTTCTCTATTTGATAAAAAAGCAAGATTCAACTACAATGTTTCAGTAATTGATATAACAGTTAGATAGAAAATTATTAAGGATATAGAAGTTTTGGAGGCAGTGGAGCAAGAGAGCCAAATATTGAACCCTCCAACAACTGTTCCCCGGCAGGAACACCAAACTGAAAAACTATCCATGCAAAAAAGCACCTTTATAAGAACCAAAAAATCAGATGAGCCATTATGGTACCTGGTTTTAACATAATATCAAGGAAAGAAGCATTGAAGAGGGTAGAAAGGGCAGTATTGCATTGCCTACACCACCCCTTCCCCATGCCCCATCAAAGCTGCATGGAGAGAGAATCTGTGTGCTTGGGGAAGAGAGAGTCAAATGAATGTGGGACATTCCACTGAAACTCAGTGCTGCCCTGTCACAGCCAAACACAACACAGGGCAGAATTCTCTTGGTGACCATTGAGGGAGCATTTAGAGCAGCACCAAACAGAGAATTCTTATTCCCAGTGGGAGGAATCTGAGTCCTGGCTGGACCCACCAGCAGCTGACTAAAGTGGTCTGGGGCCCAAAATAAATTTGAGAGGCCATAATGCCACAGAGACTGCAATCCTTGGGCAACCCCTGGTGCTGTGCTGAGCTCAGAGGCAGTGGACTTGGGATGTGACCCATTGAGACATCAGCTTTGGCAGCTGAGGGAGCACTGGCATCACCCCTCCCCCAATTCCAGGCAGTGCAACTCAGGAAGGAGACTCATCTTGCCTACAGAAAGGAGAGGGAAGAGTAAGGAGGACTTTGTCTTGTTGCTTGGGTACCAGCTTAGCTACAGTAAAATAAAGCACCAAGCAGATTCCTGGAATCCCCAGTTCCAGGCCTTAGCTCCTAGCTGGCATTTCACACCCACCTTGTGCCATAAGGGGACTCACTGTTCTGAAGGGAAGGACCCGGTCCTGGCAAGATTCATCACCTGCTGACTGAAGAGCCCTTGGTCCTTGAGTAAACATCAGTGGTATACAGGCAGTAGTCCTCACAGGCCTTAGGTGAGACCCAGTACCACATTGGGTTCAGGTAGGACCCAGTGCAGGGCCAGTGTGGTGGTCACAGCGGTACATGCATCACTCCTGCCATAACTCCAGGCAGCACGGTGTGGAGCAAGATGCATTCTGATTGGAGAAAGAGAGAGAGGGGACCTAAAGACACTGTCTAGTAACCCAAGAAATTTTTCTTTATTTTACCCAAGCCCACCAAGGTGGTGCCTCTAGAAGTCAGTAACAGCTACAATGTTACTGGGCTTAGGGTGCCCCTTAGTACTGATACGGTGGCAGTGACCACAGGCTTAGATCACAACACTCAATTTCTGTTGAATACATGGAAAACCTCATTAAGAAGGATGGTACAACAAACCCAGACTGCTAAAACTGAAATTAATACAAAACTCTTCAATGCCCAGACATCAACAAACATACAATACACAAGCATTAAGAAAATCCAGGAAAACATGACCTCACCAAATGAACTAAAGAATCAGTGACCAAGCTCAGAGTGACAGAGATATGTGACCTTTCAGACACAGAATTCAATAATTGTCTTGAGGAATCTCAATGAACTTTAACACAGTACAAATTCAGAATTCTATCAGAGAAATTTAACAAAGAGATTGAAAGTTTTAAAAATCCAACAGATATTCTAGAGCTTAAAAAATCAATTGTCAAACTGAAAAATGTGTTCAAGTCTCTCAACAGCACAGTTGATCAAGTAGAAGAAAGAATTAGTGAGGTTGAAGACAGGCTATATGAAAACACATGGAGAAGAAAAAAGAAACAAGAATAAAAAGAATGAAGCAGATCTACAAGACCTAGAAAATAGACTCAAAAGGCCAAATATAGTAAGTTATTTACCTAAAAGAAGATATAGAGAAATCAGAATAGAAATTTTGTTCAAGAAATAATAATAGAACTTTTCAAACCTAGAGAAAGACATGAATATCCAGATACAAGAAGGCTATAAAACACAAAGCAGAGTCAACCCAAATATAACTACCCCAAGGCATTTAATTATCAAACTGTTGAAAGTCAAACATAAAGAAAGAATTCTAAAAGCAGCAAGAAAAAATAAACAAATAACATATAAAGGAGCTTCAATATATCCGGCAACATACTTTGCAGCAAAAACCTACATGACAGAACAGAGTGAGATGACATATTTAAAGTCCTAAAGAAAATAAACTTCCATTCTAGAGTATTATATCCAGAAAAATTATTCCTCAACATGAAGTAGAAATAAAACTTTCTGAGGCAAACAAAACCTGAGGGATTTCATCAATACCAGGCCTGTCCCACAAAAAAAAAAAAAACGCTAAATGAAATTCTTCAATCTGAAAAAAAGACATTAACAAGCAACAAGAAGTTGTCTGAAGGTGTAAAACTCACTAATAATAGTAAATACACAGATAAATACAGAATACCCTAACATTGTCATTATAGTGTATAAACCAGTTATATCTTGAGTAAGAAGATTAAAAGATAAACCTGTCAAAAATAATAACTACAACAACTTCCTAAGAGATAAACAGTATAAAAAGATATAAATAGAGGCAACAAAAACTCAAAAACCAGGAGAAGAGGGTGAAGTTCGACTGTAGACTTTTCTGGGTTTCTTTGTGCTTGTTTGTCTGGTTTTTTTTAATAATCAGAATAACTTGGCATCAGTTTAAAATAATTGGCTATAAGATGTTATTTGCAAGACTCATGGCAACCACAGAACAAAAACCTTTAACAGATACACACAAAAAAATAAAAAGTAATACATTTAAACATGCTACCAGAGAAAGTTACTTTTACACAGAGGAAGACAGAAAGGAAGGAAAAAAGAAAAAGAAGATCAATAAAACAACCATAAAACAAATAACAAAATGACAGCGCTTAGTTCTTACCTGCCAATAATAGCACTGAAAGTGAATGGACTAAATTCTCTAATCAAGAGACAGAATAGTTGAATGGATTTTCAAAAATCAAGACCCAGGGCTCAGTGTGTTGGCTTATGCCTGTAATCTCAGCACTTTGGGAGGCCAAGGCAGGTGGATCAGTTGAGGCCAGGGGCTTGAGACCAGCCTGGACAACATGGCAAAACCCCATTTCTACAAAAAAAAAAAAAAAAAAAAATATATATATATATATATATATATATATATATATATATATATACAAAGATTAGATATACATGGTGTAGTTCCAGCTAGCTACTAGGGAGGCTGAGGTGGGAAGATCACTTGAGCCCAGGTGGTCAAGACTGCAGTGAGCTGTGAGCAAGCCACTATACTCCAGCCTGGGTAATAGAGCAAGACTATGTCTCAAAAAAATTTTAAAAAGCAAGACCCAACTATATGGTGCCTACGAGAAACTTACTTCACCAAAAAAGACACACATAGACTGAAATAAAGGAATGAAAAATTCAATGCCAATGGAAACCAAAGAATAGAAGGACTTGTTATAGTTGTATCAGATAAAATAGATTTCAAGAGAAAATCATTAAAAAGAGAGAAAGAAGGTCATTTTATAATTTTATAATGATAAAGGGGCCAATTCAAAAGATCATATAACAAATGTAAATATATACCCAACACAAGAGCACCCAGATATAAAAGCAGATATTGATAGATCTAAAGAGGAAGATAGACCACAATACAGTAATAGTTGGAGATGTCAACACCCAGAAATTAAACAATATGTTTCTAAATGACCATTAGGTCAATGAAGAAATTAAGAAGGAATTTTTTTAAAAATTGAAACAAATGCTGGAAACACACCATACCAAAACATACAGGATATAGCAAAAGCAGTACAAAAGGGGAAGTTTATAGCAATAAATGCTTATGTCAGAAAAGTAAAATATTTTCAAATAAACAACCCAGTGATGCATCTTAAAGAACTAGAAAAGCAAGAGTGAACCAAACAAAATTCTACTAACCAAAATTAGTACAAGACAAGAAAAATAAAGATCAGAGCAGAAATAAATAAAATTGAGACAAAAATACAAAAGGCCAACAAAACTAAAAGTTGGTTCATTGAAAAAAGATAAACAAAATCTATAAATTTTTAGCCAGGATAACTAAGAAAAAAGAGACCCAAATAAATAAAATCAGAGATAAAAAGGAAACATTACAACTGATACCGCAGAAATACAAAGGACCATTAGAGACTATTGTAAGCATTATATGCCAATAAATTGGAAAATGTAGAACAATAGATAAATTCCTGGACACATACAACCTACCAAGATTGAATCATGAAGAAATAAAAAACTTAAACAGACCAATAACAAGTAACAAGATAGAAGCAGTAATAAAATGTTTCCTATTAATAAAAAAAGTCCATGACCTGATGGCTTCATTGATGAGCTCTACCACACATTTAAGGAATGAATACCAATCCTATCCAAACTGTTCTAAAAAAAATGAGGAGGAGGGAATACTTCCAAAGTCATTTTATGAGGCCAGTATTACCTTGATACTAAAACCAGACAAAAACACATCAAAAAAAAAGAAAAAGAATAACTATAGACCAATACATATACTCAAAATCCTCAACAAAATACTAGTAAACCAAATTTGACAACACATCAAAAAGATCATTCATCATGATCAAGTGGGATTTAAGGATGGGATTCCAAGTATACAAGGATGGTTCAACATATGTAAATCCATAAATGCAATACATCGTATCAAATGAAGGTAAAAAAACTGTATGATCATTTCAGCAAGTGCTGAAAAATAATTCAATAAAATCATCATTTCTTCAAAATATAAACTCAAAAAACTCAATAAAAGCCACATACGGCAAACCCAGAACTAGCGTCATACTGAATGAGGTAAAACTAAAAGCCTTTCCTCTAAGATCTGGAACAAGAAAAGGATGTCAAAATGATTTCCAAATTGGAAAGAATGAAGTCAAATTATCCTTTTTTGCAGATAATACATTATATCATAATATATATATTAGGAAAACCTAAAGACTACATCAAAAAACTCATAGAGCTGATAAATTCAACAAAGTTTCAGGATACAAAGTCAACATATGAAAATCAGTAGCCTTTCTATATGCCAATTGTGAGCAACCTAAAAAAGATACCAAGAATGTTATCTCATTTACAGTAGATACAAATAAAACAAAATACCCAGGAATAAACTTAACCAAGGAAGTGAAAGATCTCTACAATAAAAACCATAATACATTGGTGAAAGAAATTGAAGAGGACACATAAAAGTGGAAAGATATTCCATGTTCATGGATCAGAAAGATTAATATTGATAAACTGTTTATACTACCCAAAGCAATCTATAGATTAAATGTAATACTTATTAAAATATCAATAACATGCTTCACAGAAACAGGAAAAATAATCTTAAAATTTATATGGAACCACAAGAAAACCCAGAATAGCCAAAGCCATCCTGAGCAAAAAGAACAAAACTGAACTTCAAATTATACTACAAAGCTATATTAACCAAAACAGCATGGTACTGGCATAAAAACAGAAACACAGACCAATGGAACAGAATAGAAAACACAAAAATATCCATCCATTTATAATAAACTCATTTTCAACAAAAATGCCAAGAACATACATTGGAGAAAAAATCTTTAATTAATGGTGATGGAAAAACTGAATGTTAATATGCAAGAGAATGAAACTAGATGCCTATCTTTCACCCTATACAAAATCCAAAATAAGATGGATTAAATATTTAAATCTCAGGCCTAAATCTATGACATTAGAAGAAAACATTGGGAAACACTCCAGGACATTGCTCTAAGCAAATTTTTTTTGAGTAATACCTCAAAAGCACAGGCAATCAAAGCAAAAATGGACAAATCGGATCATATCATGCTAAAAAGTTTCTGCACAACAATGGAAACAACCAGAAAGTGGTGAGACAACCCACAGAATGAGAGAAAATATTTGCAAACTACCCATCTGCCAATAAATTAATAACCAGAATATGCAAGGAGCTGAAACAACATCATAGGAAAAAATTAATCTAGTCAAGAATGGTTTTAACTAAGGAGGTGAAATACTGCTACAAAGAAAACCACAAACACTAAGGAGAGAAAGTATAGATGACACAAACAAATAGAAAAACATTCCATGCTCATGGACCAGAGGAATTTTATTAATTAATAAAATGACCATACCATCCAAAGCAATCTACAGATTCAATGCAATTCCTATCAAAATACCAATGTCATTTTTTTCACAGAATTAGAAAAACAGATCCTAAAATTTATATGGGGCCAAAGAAGAGCCCAAAAACCAAAGCAATCTCAAGTAAAAAGAACAAAGCTGGAGGCATCACATTACCTGACTTCAAATTCTGTTACAAGGATATAGGAACCAAAGCAGCATGATATATTCATGTCCTTTGTCCACTCTTTAAAAGTATAAAAATAGACACATAGATCAATGGAACATAATAGAGAACCCAGAAATAAAGACACATATTTCTAGCCAGTTGATCTTTGGCAAAGTGGAAAGGAACATGCACAGGGGAAAGACATCCTTTTCAATAAATAGTGCTGGAAAAATTGGATTGGCATATGTAGAAGAATTTATCTCTCACCATATACAAAAATCAACTGAAGATGGATTAAACTTAAATATATGACCTGAAACTATAAAAATGCTAGAAGAACACCTAGATAAAACTCTTCTGGGCATTGTTCTACATAAAGAGTGCATAACAAAGACCTCAAAAACACAAGCCCCAGAAACAAAAATAGAAAAATGGGTCTTAATTAAGCTAAAAGGACTTTCTTCACAGCAGAAGAAACAATCAATAAACAGAATGCCTGGATAATGGGAGAAAATATTTAGAAACTATGCAACTGGCAGAATTTACAAGGAACTCAAACAACTCAACAACAACAACCTGTTAAAAAGTGAGCAAAGAATATGAGTAGACATTTTTTTCAAAAGAAGACATAAAAATGTCCAACAAGCATATGAAAAAATAGTCAACATCACTAATTATCAGAGAAATGAAAATTAGAAGGACAATGAAATATCATCTTACACCAGTCAGAATGACTATTATTAAAAAGACAAAAACAACAACAGACTTTGGCTAGGATGCAAATAAAAGAGAATGTTTATACACGGTTGGTGTGAATGTAAATTAAGTACAATCTCTATGGAAAATAGTATGGAGATTCCTCATAGAACTACCATTGGATCCAGCAATCCCACCACTGGGCATCTACTCAAAGGAAAAGAAATCATTATATCAAAAAATACCTGCACTTACATGTTTATTGCAACATTATTAATAATAGCAAAGATATGCAATCAACCAAAGTATGCATCGACAGATGATTGGATAAAGAAAATGTGGTACATATACACAATGGAATTCTATTCAGCCATAAAAAGAATGAAATCATGTCTTTTGCAGCAACATGGAACTAGGGGCCATCATATAAAGTGAAACAACTCACACACAGAAAGTCAAATACCACTTATTCTCATTTATAAGTGTGAACTAAATCATGTGTACACATGGGCATAGAATGTGGAATGATAGACACTGGGAGGAGGGGGGACATGGGGGAATGAGAAATGACTTAATATGCACATACATATTATTTGGGTGATCGATAAAGTAAAAGCCCAGACATCATCACTACACAACATATCTATGTAATAAAACTGCACTTGTACCCCTTAAATTTATATAAATAAGAAAATAATGGCCAGGCATGGTGGCTTATGCAGGTAATCCCAGTACTTTGGGAAGCAAAGGAGGGCAGATTGCTTGAGCTCAGGTGTTCAAGACCAGCCTGGGCAACATGAGGAAACCCTGTCTCTACAAAAAAAATACAAAAATTAGCTGGATGTAGGGGGCACATGCCTGTGGTCCCAGCTATTCAGGAGACTGAGATGGGAAGATTTCTTGAGCCCAGGAGATGGAGGCTGCAGTCAACCGAGATTGCACCACTGCACTCCAGCTTGGGCCACAGAGTGAGACCCTGTATCCAATTAAAAAAAAAAAAAAAAGATTGGGCAAAAGATCTGAATAGACATTTCTCAAAAGAGACATACAAATGACCAATAGGTACATGAAAAAATGCACGCCTGTAGTCCCAGCATTTTAGGAGGCCGAGGCGGATGGATCACGAGGTCAGGAGATCGAGACCATCTTGGGTAACATGGTGAAACCCCATATCTACTAAAAAAAAATACAAAAAATTAGTTGGGCGTGGTGGCGGGTGCCTGTAGTCCCAGCTACTCAGCAGGCTGAGGCAGGAGAATGGCATGAACCCAGGAGGCAGAGCTTGCAGTGAGCCGAGATCGTGCCACTGCACTCCCGCTTGGGCGACAGAGCAAGACTCTGTCTCAAAAAAAAAAAAAAAAAAAAAAAGCTCAACATCACCAATCATTCAGAAAAAATGTAACTCAAAACCGCAAGGAGATATCATCTCACCCTGGTTAAAATGGCTTTTATCCTCAAGACAGGCAATAATGAATGCTGGTGAGAATGTGAAGAAAGGGGAATCCCTCATACACTGTTGGTGAGAGTGCAGATTAGTACAGCCACTATGGAGAACAATATGAGGGTTCCTAATAAATCTACAAATAAAACTACCATATGATCCAGCAATACCACTGCCTGGGTGTATACCCGAGCAAAGGAAATCAGTATATCCAAGACATATCTGCACTCCCATGCTTATTGAAGCACTATTCACAATAGCCAAGGTATGAGATCAACCTAAGTGTCCATCAATGGATGAACAGATTTTTAAAATGTGGTACATGTACACAATGGATTATTAGCCATAAAAAATGAAATCTCATTGTTTGCAACAACATGTAATGCAAGTGGAGTAGTTTATGTTAAGTAAAATAAGCCAGGCATGAAAAGACACAAATCACACATTCTCAGTAGCACATGGGAGCTAAAAAAAACAAAAACTGAACTCTTGGAGATTGAAAGTAGAAGGTTTTTACTAGAGGCTGGTTGGGGTGATTGGAAGGGAGGCAGATAAAGAGGATGATTAATGTATACAAAAGTACAGTCAGGAGGGGCACCCAATAAAAGTGGACAAAATATTTAAACAAATATTGCCCCAAAATGATAAACATGAACAGCCAATAAGATCCTCGTAGCAGAAATGGCAAGAACCAGGCCATGGCCTTCCATGGATCAGGGGCCAGGCCATGGCCTTCCATGGGGCAGGGGCCAGGCCGTGGTCTTCTGTAGGTCAGGGGCCAGGCCGTGGCCTTCCATGGGGCAGAGGCCAGGCTGTGGTCTTCCGTGGGGCAGGGGCCAGTCAGTGGTCTTCTGTGGGGCAGGGGCCAGGCCATGATCTTCCGTGGGTCAGGGGCCAGGCCATGGTCCTCCATGGGATGGGGGCCAGGCCATGGCCTTCCATGAGGCAGGCACCAGGCTATGGTCTTCCATGGGGCAGGGAGCAGGCAATGGTCTTCCGTGGGGCAGGGGCCAGGCTATGGTCTTGTGTGGGGCAGGTGCCAGGCCATGATCTTCTGTGGGGCAGGGCACTCACATACTTGTCTGAGTTTTGCTTACACAGCTGTGTTCATTTTACTGAGCATCTCTCGAGCTGTGCAGTAGAGATATTGCACACTTCTCTGTATGCTCCGCATATGTTATGCTTTGAAAAACACATTTACTTGAACAGGCAACAACATACAGTGAAAATTTTTTAAGGTAATAATGTGAGGAATCTTTTTGTAAAGATGCATCTGGTTTTATAAGTTGAGTTTTTGTTTTCGTCTTTTTCTCCAACAGAAAAGAAGACAGGTTGAAAATAACAAAAGTTATAGCTGTGAGGAACAGTAATTGTCATACCCAAATATTATTCTTAGATGGGTGAATTGCCCTAACTGTGGACCTCCACCTGCTTGTCTGGTGGGTATGAAGTGCTGTCTCTACACACGTGATGGATCCAAAAGTGGATCTGATGTGCACAAAATCTCAACTGCCATTCCTTAAGTATATTTTGTGCAAGAATGTGCCAGTATGTATTAGTCCATCTCATGCTGCTAATAAAGAAATACCCAAGACTAGGAAGAAAGAGGTTTAATTGGACTTACAGTTCCACATGGCTGCAGAGGCCTCAGCATCATGGCGGAAGGGCGAAAGGCACTTTTTACATGGCTGTAGCAAGAGAAAATGAGGAAGAAGCAAAAGCAGAAACCCCTGATAAACCCATCAGATCTGATGAGACTTATTTGCTATCACGAGAATAGTGCGGGAAAGACCGGCCCCCATGATTCAATTACCTCCCCCTGGGTCCCTCCCACAACACCTGGGAATTCTGGGAGATATAATTCAAGTTGAGATTTGGGTGGGAACACAGCCAAACCATATCACAGTGAATCACAAACAATCCCAATGAAGACACAACTGTGTTAGTTTTCCTGGGAAGAGTTTTCTTTGGAGAAATCTCACAAAGGGAAGAGAAAAGCCCTCTGGGCTTCAGCCTTTCATTATGAGTGTTTCCCAAAACATAAACTAATTCTGATAAACCCAGACAGCTCTCACAGCTGGTCCTGCAGGGGCCCAGAGCCAATCCACCTGGGCTGACACACCTGAAACATATGTATCTTAAAATTACCGCATTTCAGTTATTTCATTCATCAGGGGCTTGTTGATCTCTCACGCCATATCTACTTGCTCCTGGGTCTGGACACAGACAAACTTCAGCTCACAGCTTCCCTGGCCTCCGGCTTCTTTTCCACAAGCCCCGGTGGGGCTTGCACTCCCGGCCTGCCTCACTGACTGCTTCTCCACACATTCTTCCAACAACTCGCTTGGGTTTGGGGCTGTTGTGTGGCTCTGAGCCTCAGCACAGCTGTTCTACCTGGAAGTAAAATACAGGGGTTGTTCTCAAAAACACACTGATCCCAACGGTGGGAAGAAGAAAATGTGGCAAAATTCCTTATAAAAAGTGTATGTGAAATACCACAGGATAGGACAAAATACAGGTTAAAAAAAGAAAAGAAAATAAATCTTGCGTGTATTAGACGTTTACCAAACCTGAGGCACGGCGCTTGCAGTGATTACCTCATTTAACCCCTGGCAGCTCTTCCTTCCAGCGATGATCCCACCAGCCACATGAGGTCACCAAGCCCTTGAAAACCCTGGCAACGTGCATTAAGTGTGAAATGCACATGAGGTTTCAAAGACTGGGAACAAGAGAAGACATACGGGATAATCTTCACGTCCATTACACGTGGTGTTATAAGCTTTGGGTCTCTTCTAGTAAATGATGCACATTATTAAATTAACATCCCCATGTCTTTTTGCTATCTTTAGTGTGGCTACTAGAAAACATCGATGAGCCTGTGTGGTTCACATTATATTCCCATTGGCAGCATGGCTCTAAATGGTCCCGTAAGGATGTGGCATGAACCAAAAAACTGAAGTTTCGAGGGCTGTAATTTGCTGGGGCACAGAATGGAATCTATGTCTGACCCTCTCCCAAGCCCACACTCTGAACCTTTGTGCGGGGGGATGTGCTTTCCAACATGAGGCTCAATTTAAGGAATTTGGTTCATAAAATTAATTTTTTGAATGCCCCCTTGACACCCCACCCAATGCCTGCTCTTACCAGGACTCTGTGCCAGCTCTATTTCTGGGCCTAGGTGGCCACTCAGCCTGTGTCCAGCCTGCGAGGTCAGGACAGGGACTGCCCGACGACAGTATCTCAGGACCTTGTCCCCTTCCATCTGGGCTCCCAGGGATCCCAGGTCCCCAGGCTTTATTTCCTTAGAGGCTTTGCGGGGCTGGTTCCTTCCGGGATTCTAAAGTTACAGGGCAGCAGGTCAGGTCGCCACCTCCGTGCACCATGCCGAGGGCATTGTCCTCTGCTACTCATTGGCCTTTCCCGAAATTGTATTCAAATCACCACCCTGTGGTTCTACTGTAACGCTGAGTTTGAATGGAAGGACTGGAAGGTTCTGTTACGACGCTTGGGGCACTCACAGACACTCACACATCTGCGCTAATACACTTACACGACACACACTCATTCTCTCCCACACACCAACGCTCCCTCTGTCTGCACACACTCATTCGCACACACAATGCCCACCTCTGTCCACACAGATACTCATTCACACACACACACGCCAACGGCCCCCTCTGTCCACACACACACTTATTCAAACACACACACCAACGGTCCCTCTGTCCTCACACACACTCATTCACACACACATAACGCCCCCTCTGTCCACACACACACTCATTCACACACACACCAACGCCCACCTCTGCCCACACACTCATTCACACACACACACACACCAATGCCTGCCTCTGTTCACCCACACACTCACTCACACACACACCACTGCCTGCCTCTGTCCGTACACACTTATTTACACACACACAATGCCCACCTCTGTCCACAAGAAACTCATTCACACACACACCAATGCCTCCCTTTGTCCACACACTCATCCACACACACACACCAATCCCCATCTCTGTCTGCACACTCATTCACACACAGACACACACCAATGCCTCCCTCTGTCCATGCATACTCATTTACACACACACACCAACGCCCACCTCTGTTCACACACACTCACACACACCAACGCCTCCCTCTGTCCACACACTCATTCACACACACACCAACACCTGCCTCTGTCCACACACACTCATTCACACACACACTCATTCACACACACACCAATGCCCGCCTCTGTCCACATACTCATTCACACACACACCAATGCCTCCCTCTGTCCACACACACACTCATTCACACACACACACCAATGCCTCCCTCTGTCCACACACTCATTCATACACACACACAACGCCCGCCTCTGTCCACACACTCATTCACACACACACACAATGCCCGCCTCTGCACACTCATTCACACACACACATCACCTCCCTCCGTCCACACACACACTCATCCACACACACACACCGCCTCCCTCTGTCCACACACACACTCATTCACACACACACCAATGCCTCCCTCTGTCCACACACTCATTCACACACACACACACACAATGCCCGCCTGTCCACACACACACTCATTCAAACACACACACCAACACCCGCCTCTGTCTGCACACACACTCATTCAAACACACACCAGTGCCTCCCTGTCTGCACACTAGTTCACACACACACACCAACACCTCCCACTGTCCACACATTCACGCACACACACACACAATGCCCACCTCTGTCCACACACTCATTCACACATACACAATGCCTGCCTCTGTCTGCACATTCATTCACACACACACCAACGCCCCCCTCTGTCCACACACACACTCATCCACACACAACAAATGCCTCCCTGTGTCCACACACACACTCATTCACACACACACACCAATGCCTCCCTCTGTCCGCACACGGATTCACACACACACACACCAACGCCTCCCTCTGTCCAAACATTCATTCACACACACACACAACGCCCACCTCTGTCCACACACTCATTCACACACACACAATGCCCGCCTCTGTCCGCACAGGCACTCATTCACACACACACATTAACGCCTCCGTCTGTCCGCACAGTGGTCACCCACTGGTTATGCGTGAGGATGTCCAGGAGACGGGGACTCACGGTGGGCCAGGTTTCGCCATCCTCCCCCATTTGGTGTTCCTCCTCCACTGCCAACATGGGTAAGTATGGGTCTAATTCTTTACAGGGAAGTGGTAGTTTCCCTACAGCAGCCGAGATAGAAATTATTCTTCTCTCTTTTAAATGCCTGTGACAAAGACTCAATTTATTTGGGAGGAAAAACCTATACTACTTTGGGATAAATTGCCTATTCATTTAATATTTTATTTGTTTATGTGTTACATCCCCAGGTAAATGGCAAACTCCTTGATGTCAAAAATCCAGTCTCATAATTTGGAGCCACGTAGTACTGAGCTTGCTAACAGGGTGTGCACAGTGATCATTTGTGGACAGGACTTTGGTGACTGGAAGTGTTACAAGACAGGAAGACAACAGGCCTTTTCCATTCCCACATTGCATTTTGCTCATTTTTAGTTTTACCCAAGAGTGACTCAGAAATAAAGTATTCGAAGTCTTGGTCAAAATTTGAAATTGAATCCTTGTGGAAGTTCTTTGGGTTCCGTTGGCTTTGGTGAATGCCCTGCTTGCGTTTTAGGTGTTTACCCTTGCTCCAAATTCCATCTGGCTTTGCACACCTTTGCCAGATCAGGGTGGAGGAGTCGAGGCCATAGCATTTCTGATTGAAGAAAGAAAGGAGGGATCACAGAAATACAACAGACACTTCAGAAAAACAGGAGCTCGGAATGGAAAGTCAATACCAGAAACTCGGCTAATCTAACGCAGTCCAAAAAGCCTAAATACTGGAAGAAAAAATCATCTGAGCTGCTTGTGTCTATTATACAGCTAAAAGCAGTTGAATGACAAAATACAGCCATGGGTTGCCTAACAGCTTTTTGGTCAGTGACAGACTGCATATACAATGGTGGCCCCATGAGATTCCAGCGCAGTATTTTTACAGCACCTTTCTACCTTGAGATATGTTTAGGTTCACAAATGCCTACCACCATGTCACAATTGCCTGTGGTATTCGGTACGGTAACGCCCTGTCCAGCCTCGCGATGATGATGATGCTTCCATAAGGCCCTGCATGGGATAAAGCAGTCCCACGTGACCAGAACAATCTTCCTACCATGTGTGATATTCGTGGGAGACTGGCAAGCAGATGCTCGGCTTCATCGATACGTCTCTGGTGAGACCGTCAGCGTGGGTTCTCCCCTGAGCCTGACCAACTTTGGGTAAAGTTGGGCTTTGGAATCTACAAAACCCAGGGCCAGTCCCGAGGAGACAGTGTATCCATAGCCAGACGTGTTCTTCATGTGAAATAGGTATTTTGCTCCAGTCGTTTTAAATTCAACCCAGTCTCTTTCTCTAAGTCAGTGTTGCTGTGTTGGTCATGACCTCTGCAGCTCGACACGGTTTGAGAGCTGAAGAGGGTGCTGTTCTGCCGGCCTCCTCAGCTGAGCTCTGGGTTGAGGAAGACGTTCATACCTTTCATTTATTCAAGTGGAAGGAGGGAGGAGCAAGAGCAGGGGAGGGTAAGTGGCAGGGCAAGCAAGGCGGCAGCTGACCATTCCAACAATTCCCTCCCGCATCCCGATCTTCCACCTGGAGAGCCAACGGTGCAGCTAGGGAAGTCGAGGCACGCCCACAGTGGCACCAACAGCTGGGACCTCTTATCGCATTTGCGTTTCAGCTTCTGAGTTCAGCAAGCTGTAAAAATACCTTATGATCTTTCCAAAAAGCGATTTTCCCTCCAAGCACACCATGTTATGAAATGTTCTTTCTTGCCCCTTCCCCCATTTTTATAAACTCAGAGCAATGTGGATACCAGATTACTAAAAGTCAATTCCATTAAGAAGCAAAGAACCGAAAATGAAAACACATCTGCCAGCTCACACTCTGCAGTGGCCTTCCATCCACGGGTCCTTGTTGCCAGGATCAAATCTCTCTTTTGTGGAAACCAGGTCCCTTCCTCTTGGAAGGTCATGTGTTGTGGTAACAATGGCACTAACAAAGGTAATTGTTCTTCCCAGCAGAGAGCAAACTCCTAGAGGCAGGGCCGGGGATGTGACTGCCCCTTGTCCAGAGAGAGGCTGGCCCACAATAGGTGTCCAAGGAGAATCAGAATGGGTTTACGTAAGTGATTTTCTAGTCATGTACACAAATTACGATTGAGGAAAATCAAAACAAAAGAGCCAATCAAAATTTGATTTCCAGATCTGCAAATCCATTTGATTAAGAAAGAAAGAACATATCTCAGAGAGTCTATAGACTGAGAGGGTTGCTGGTGCAGCACTCAGATCCTGCACAGAAGCACTTGGTAATAACATACTATATTACTATTAAGTATTTAAAAAGTACTTTCTAGTTTTTCCCTCCAGGCTATATTGTTAGGTGGTTAGATTTCAAGCGGCCTTTATGAATATGGCTCAGTGCTTTGGCAGAGACCAAATATGCCAGAGAGGAGAGTGTCTCGCCGGCTCTGCACTTTGAATATTCTCCTTCACGCAAAACAAAACAAAAGAAAACAAAAATGTTGCCTATTTATCACAAGAAGCTTTTGGGGTTGGCAGTAGATGAAAACTATGTGTGCTTAAGGTATGCATAATCTGGTTTATACTATCTTTTTTTTTTTTTTTTTTTGAGACAGAGTCTCGTTCTGTCACCCAGGCTGGACTGCAGTGGCATGATCTGGGCTCACTGCAAGCTCCACCTCCTGGGTTCATGCCATTCTCCTGCCTCAGGCTGCCTCCTGAGCAGCTGGGACTACAGGCACCCGCCACCAAGCCCAGCTAATTTTTTGTATTTTTAGTAGAGACGGGGTTTCATCATGTTAGCCAAGATGGTCTCGATCTCCTGACCTCATGATCCACCCGCCTTGGCCTCCCAGAGTGCTGGGATTACAGGCGTGAGCCACCACGCCTGGCCGGTTTATACTATCTTGTTTTATTGGTCTTATTACGAGTGATTTAGTGATTTATTATTCCCCAGGGTCTCCAAGAATACACTGACTCTTCCTCGCTTTAATGAAAAGGGCCAGTATCACAGATCCACAGTAGAAACTGTGTAATTTTGAATACCAACCTGGAGGTCAGCGTCTTCCTGAGGCTAAGCCCCCACACCTGCTCAACCCCAGGATTGAGGCTGGAAGCACCACATCGAAGCCTAGCAAAGGAGACGCCCTTTTATTTCAGGCTGCACAGACATAGTTCCTCAAGGGGATCCTTTAGAGTGATTTTTAGGAAACACACTGCTAAACCCCCAGTTGCTGCTTCTATACCGTAATGTGTGGTTGGAGGTTAGGGCTCAGCTGCTTTCTCGATGAGGACGTCAATGAACCCAGACAGACGTTCAGGCTGCTGAGTCCGCACTGCTGCGGTGCTGGCTCTATGTGATGTATTTTGTCTAGGAAAGAAATGTCTAGCCAAGAACATAGCTAACCCAAACCAATCATACCCCAACACTCCTAACTTGTCTCCTATCTGCACGTTTCCATGTTAGGAAGGAAAGAATGAAAACTGCCCAATATTAGAGTCTGCCCCGCCGAGGGTAGCACTCAAATCTAGATTTAGCCTTTTTTCCAGAGGCTTAGCTGTTTTTGGTCCTTTCAACTGGGTAAAAAGTTAAACTAATTTCTCCACAATGCCTTAGGGTGCTTTGTATTCAATAAATAGTAAATAAGTAACATAATTATTCATTCATCTTATTTCATCTTTTTGCACCAAGCCACGGAACTGTCTCTGCCATAATTAACACTTGCAAACCAAAAATAAAATTCTAATCTCCCCAATCAACACAATGGACTGTCCTCTTGGCCACTGGCATTCATTCCAAAGAGAACTAAAACGCTAGTCCAGGCTTGGATGGGAAGTGGGGTCAGACGTGCCTCAAAACGAGGGTAAAATACCCTTTTCCCTTTGGAGTTCTGGCACAACTGATCACAAGTCACATGAAAACAGAGACCTTAAGACCCACAGCACAGACTCTTAGTAGCAATAAGATGCTAATTCCACCCTGACTGTAGTATAACATCATATGGTAAGTAGCTGACCCTGAGAGAAACTGAAGTATTTTACCCCAAACTATATTTCTTTGACTTGTTTTGAAATGGCCCTGCAAAGCTGTCTTTTGTGGGGAAAGTCCACTTTCTATAGAGTCCCCTTCCCTTTCTAGATGTTTTTCCTGATCTAGGAGAGAATTAAGTAACAGTCTGAGAAGCACCTTCCTAGGTCTGATAGCTCTGCAGCCTGCTACCTGGAGGCCAATTCTGCATGATAAAATCTTGTTCTCCAAAACCCTTATTTTAACCAACACATTCCTTCCTATTGACTCCAGCTCTTTAAATAATAACTTAACTCTTTCAACTAATTGCCTGTTTTTCTCTCTTTGTTGGAGAATGAAGTTTTGCTATGTTGCCCAGGCAGGCCCTGAACTCCTGGGCTCCAGCAATCCTCCTCCTGCCTCTTCCTCCCTAAGTGCCAGGATTACAAACATGAGCCACCATGCCCAGCCTCAATCAATTGCCAATCAGAAAATCTTTGAATCCATCTGTGACCTGAAAGGCTTCACTGTGAGCTGTCCTGCCTTTCCAGACCCAACCAATGCACACCTTGTACGTGCTGGTTGATGTCTTCTGTCTCCTTGAAACGTGTAAAACCAAGCTGCAGCCCGACCACCTTGGGCACTTGTTCCCAGGACCTCCTGGGGCTGTGTCATGGGTCATGGTCCCCATATGTGGCTCAGAATAAATCTCCTTAAATATTTTACAGAGTTGAACTCTTTTCATTGACACATTCTTGGTTTCAAGTAATAAAAATCCACTCCAAACTAGCTTAAGAAAAAAGACCAATTTGTAAGATGTGTTACCTAAATAAACCCCAGGGCCAAGCCCATTTTCTGCATGGAATTGCAGTTTATGAAGGCCAGTCTAACAACAAAAAGTATTAAAGAGCCACCTTAATTATTTTATTTAAAATTTTTCTCCCCTGACACTGAGGGGCCCCTTTCCTCCTGCTGCCATCCCTTGAGGAACACACAGGTTTCTGAGGGATACAAAGCCCCTTCCTTCTCTCCCCAGCCCTCTCTCTCCTCTCTTCGCTGTAGTTAGCCTTTTCTTCTTTCTAGCTTCTTTTCCATTCTAAACATTGCCTTGATTTTACAACCCCAAAAGCCTGGGAACTAGGCTTTCTCACTGTTCTGGATTTCAGGCTCCCTCAGATCTGGCTGTTGCCACAGCTGTGCAGCAGAGGCAGGGGCTGCCCTCAGCATGGGCACGCACGGCCCTTCAGCTATGGGAGTGTCAGCTGCAGATGGCTCAGCTGAATCCCGCCCAGAAGCTGCCCTTGGCAGAGGGAGCGCCCTCACCCAAGATTCTGCCCCTCCCAGCACTTCCTTTTTTAGTGACTGGGCCCTGCAGGGGTGCAAGGCCTCCCTCAGTGCCCCCTCCCTTTCTGAAAGACACCTCTCAGGCACCTGCATGGGATCAGCTATTATCTTGTCAATAAAAAAGAGTCAAGCTCTGTACAACACTAGAAGAGATTTATTCTGAGCCAAATGTGAGGACCCGGATGTGCGACACAGCCCCAGGAGGTCCTGAGAACACATGCCCACGGTCGTTGGGTAACAGCTTGATTTTATATGTTTTAGGGGAATAGAAGTTACAGGCACAGACATCAGTCAACACATGTAAGGTGTGCATTGGTTTGGCTCAGAAAAGCAGACAACCCAGAGCAGGGGCTTCCAGGTCATAGGTGGATTCAAAGATTTCCTAATTGGCCGCTGGTTAAAAGGGCTAAGCTCTGCCTGAAGAGTTGAAGTTAGCAGAAAGAAATGTTTATAGTTCAGATAAGGGGGACTGTGGAAGCCAAGGTTCTTGTATGTAGATGAAGCCTTCAGATACAGTCTTCAGAGAGAATACAGGACAGATGCTCTCATGAGACCCTAGAAGGTGCCAGACTCTTAGCTAAATCTCCCCTGGATCAGGAAAAGACCTGGAAAGGGAAGGGGATTCTCTGCAGAATGTAGGCTTTCCCCACAAGAGACAGTTTTCAGGCCATTTCAAAGCATGTCAAAGAAATATATTTGAGGGTAAAAGACTTTTATTTCTTTCAGGGCCTGTCATGTCAACATCTGTCATGTTGGTATCTTATTGCTACTAAGAGTCTGTTTGGTCCATCTGAAGGTCTCTGTTTTTATGTTAATGCTGGTTGGCTGAGCCCAAATTCTAAAGACAGGAGAGTTTAATGAGGCATGTATAACCCTGCTTCCCATCATGACCTGAAGTCCTTTTTCAAGTTAACTTTGCAATGCCCTTGTCTGAGAGAAGGGGTCCATTCAGTTGGTTGTGGGCTCAGGATTTTACCATTGGTTTACAATATTTCTGTGACTTCATCTCCATTCAATTCTGCCCCTGCTTAATCCCAGTCCTCTGCTTTCTCACAGATGTGGTTCCCAAGGGCACCCCCAATAAAACTTCTCTGTGCATATCTACGTCTCAGAGCCTGTTTTGTGGTGACAAAACCAAAACAGTCGATACCAGGTATGGTACAAAACAGCTGACCTTAAAATGAGATTCTGTGAACTGAATTATTTACTGGTTGACTGTCCATCAAGACCCCAAGACAGTTAGTAGGAGATGAACCCATAGCCCCTGTCCTACGAAAGCCACGTCCATAAACAGAACATTGCAATGCCCAACAGAAATGCAGTTCAGGTGGGAGGGAAGGCAATGATGGGACAATCCCTCAGGTGTTTGGGAAGTTTGAAGTCAGTCGTTATAATTACTTAAAAGCAACATGGATCAGAGAGTTAGATGCTGTGGGTATGGAAAAGACAATGCAAGGCTAAGGGCGGCTGTCTTACTCTCTTTGGGCTGCTATCATGAAATACCAGAAGTTGGGTGGCTTATCAACAGCCAGTGTTTATTTCCCACAATTCTTTGCTGGGGGCAGTGCATGCTGCCTGGGGCCTTCGGGAGTCACTCCTGGGGTGGGAGAAGAGCAGGACACAGACCCCTCCAGGTGGGGCAGTAGTGGGCAGCGGGAGCCCGCCTGGAGTGGGTGAAGAGCAAGGTGCAGAACCTCCAGGTGGGGCAGCACTTGGTGGGGGGACCCTACCTTTGAAATCATTCTGAACCCCGCCCCCCAACCAGGCCCTAGTCCTTACCCCTTCATCATGTAATGGACTGCAGGTCCTGCCTGGATGGCCTGGGAATCCCCCACTATCAAGACGAATGGCACCTTGCTTTCAATGAGAGGGCTATTTCACACTCATCTCCTTATGAAAGTGTGGCATGGCCCCACCCTTGTTTTCTTCCAAACTGGCAACCAGATTTCTCATTTTTTTCTAGTATGAATAGGCTGAAAACCTTTCAACTTTTTAAGTTCTGCTCCACTTTTAATTAACATTCTATCTTTAAATCATTTCTCTCTTCTTAAATTTTACTATAAGCAGTCAGGAAGAACCAGACCACTCTCTGTCAACACTTTGCCCAGAGATTTCCTCACCTAACTATCCTATTTCATCACTCACAAGTTCTACCTTTCACAAAACATGAGGTCATACCCAGAGTTCACTAAGTTCTTTGCTGCTTTGTAACAAGGATGGCCTTTTCTTTCATTGTCCAATAACATGTTTCTCATTTATACCTCAGATCTCATCAGAATGACCTTTCTCACTCATATGTCTACCTGCATTCTGTTCACAACCACTTAGGTGTTCTCTAAGAAGATCAAGGCTTTCTCTGCAACTGTCCTCTTTCCTCCTCTGAGCCATCACCAGAACCACTGTGCACGGCAATGAAGGCTTTTTCCAGCCTGCCACGTCAAAACTCTGCAGCCTCTACTCATTACGCAGTTCCAAAGTCATTTCCATATTTTGGCTATTTCTTACATGAGCACCCTGCTCCTGTTACTAATTTTCAGTCTTAGTCTCTTTGGGCTGCTATAACAAAATACCATAAACTGGGTGGCTTATAAACAACCAACATTTACTTCTCACAGTTCTGGAGGCCGGAAGTCTAAGATTAAGGTGCCAGCAGATTTGGTATCTGATGAGAGTCATGGATTCCTAGCTCATAGGTGATGCCTTCTTGCTGTGTTCTTACATGGTGGAAGGGACAAGGGAACTCTCTGGGGTCTCTTTTATAAGGGCATGAATCCCATTCATAAGTGATGCAACCTAGTGACCTAATCACCTCCCAAAGGCCCCAGGTCCTGATGCTATCACCTTGGAAATTAGTATTTTAATACATAGAGTTTGGAGGGACACAAACATTCAGATGATAGCAATGATTACCCACTAGTTTAATGCAAAATGTAGACGTTAAAGGTCTATGTTAATACTTCTGCTCTTTGTCCTAATATGGTGTAAAGGGCCCTGGACCCTATGAAAATTCCCAGAAGTATCACACTCATCCATTATGTTGATGACATTATACTTATTGGAATGAATGAGAAGTGTCCACTTTGCCAGATGTCCGTTAGATACACGTGTTACTGATCTAACTCTGGGATTCATTTAGCCCTGCATGCAGAAGCTTGTGAGATGGTGAAGTGAGCCATGGGTTGGAACCAGTTCATGTGGACTGAGCACAGAACTCCAAAGTGTAAGGTGCATACATAGGAGGCCAGGCTGCCCATCACAGTCTCTGCAGCACCTCTGCCTCCCTTTACCCCTGTGGCCACACTTGGGGTTCGATTTGGACCTCTGCCAGTAGGGAGAAAGGTTCAACCTGGGTCAGAGTTGGGACATCTCACTGCGACGTGCAGCTGGAAATAGATGGTGTCTGCAGGACAGCCCACTCAGGACTGGCCCCAGACATAGATGGGGGCTGCAAGACAGCTCATTTAGGGGTGGCCCTGGACATAGATGGCGGCTGCAGATCAGCTCACTCAGGACTGGCCCTAAGGAAGACATGGGAGGAGCTTCAAGCCCTGTCCCTGGTTATCTGATCCGTGTATGAAACTGGAGTTGACTTAAAGTGAGAAAACATAAATGCATGGATGGCAATTAACGGCCTGGCAGTGTGGTGAAGAGCCAGTAAGGAGAGCGATGACAGGAATTGTTTGGAGAGGAGAGAACGTCTTCTGAGAGGACCAGGAGAAGTGGGTACCTCAGCTATGGGAGTGGGCACCATGGACTATGGAGTGGGCACCATGGACTCCAGTGGGCACCACGGACTCTGTAGTGAGCACCATGGACTGTGGTGTGACACCATGGGTTGTGAAGTGGACACACGGACTCACTGTGGAGTGGGCACCATGGATTTTGGAGCGGGCAGCATAGACTGGGGTGGGCATCATCTCCTGTAGAGTGGGCACCATGGACAGTGGGGTGGGCACCACGGACTGTGGGGTGGGCACCATGGACTGTAGAGTGGGCACCATGGAGTATGGAGTGGGCACCATGGACTGTGGAGTGGGCACCACGGACTGTGGAGTGGGCACCATGGAGTATGGAGTGGGCACCACGGACTGTGGAGTGGGCACCCTGGTTTGTGAAGTGGGAGTTATGACAGTGAAAATGAAATTTTTTTATGACATATTATTGCTCCTCCTGGAATCTCCCCTACAGATGAGGCAAAAATCAAATCAAGTACACACCATGCCTTGCTCCCCGGTGCTTTCAGCCCCACAGTCTGGCTCAGTGGATGCCTGGAAGTTCCTGGCCCAGCAGGGCGGGTCCCTACTCATCCGGGCATTGCCTGATGAGCGATCCGCCATGGCCAAATGTTTCATCTGTCAGATTCAGGAACCCATGCCGGACCCAACGTGGCAGTGTCCCCGGTCGGGGGTGGATGCAATGGACCTCTTTCCTCCAGAAGGAGCAGCGATTCCTCGTCCGCAGTTGACGCGTCTCTGAATCCCACCACAGACGCCCAGCTGGATCCCCACTGCAACTGCATCCAGTGCCGTATTTCAGCACATGGGCGGCAGCGCGTTTATGCAGCGTTTTCCTATCCCCAGCCCTGCATGCTATGGAGAATTTTGTATTTGCCTACTTAGCTGCTCTTTGGTTTGAGGTCAGGTATGATTTCAAAGACAGCAAATGTCAGATGACACAAACAGTATCCTCTAACTCCAGCCACATGAGTTAACCTGAGTCTCCTTCTGTGCAATCCCGAATCCGTGGTTGCAGCTCTTGGAGCTCTGGGCTCCCCAGGCGCACCGGCGCCATCTCTAGGTGAGGGACGTGTTATCAGAAATGAAGGGACTGAAGGGCACCAATACCACCAGCTGTATCTGTTCTCTAAAAAACATCAGTGAATATGTGGTTTTTGAAGACAGTATATGAGCCACCTTATTGTAAGTATTTTCATGGCAGAAGACATGACTAACGACTAAAATACTACTCTGCATAGTTTGAATAGTTAACTTCTTCCAGGCGTCTTCTCAGCTAACTTTTCTCTTGTCAGGGCAGTGGTTCAGTCCTGTAAACACAGCCTCTCTAAATTTAAACCAAGACAATGGCTTTTATCTCATTACAGGCATTTTCCTCTTTTCCCACCTCCACAGGATGGCATAAAGTTTGTTACTGAATAAACATTTCACCCTCTGTTAATGTTGTAACATGGAAAATCCATCTGTACATATCTATAAGAAAGAAATAAAAATAATTACTCCTTCGACATCCAAGCAAGGGATGAGATAATCCATGCCCTTTCTCTCTACCAAAGGATCTAGTCCATAATTGGAGATTAAGTCAAATTAGTATTTGTTAAATAGACAATCAATGACTTACATGAATAAATTATGTTTACCAGCCACCCCCTACTAATTCATTCAACATACCCTTAACAATTTGAATTAATAGCTGTAATTCTGAACCCATGGATCAAAAGAAAATAATCTAGTAATTTTAAGTTTCTACTCAGAGAAATAAACCACAAACAGAAAACAAACACAGAGTATAAGTCTATATTATGAGCATTGTAAAACAGCATTTTGCCAGTGTGCATAGTCTCTTCTTAGGAATAGAAAGTAAGAGAATATCATCTCCCAATGATTTTTATAAATAGCATAAAGGCTATTCTTGTGCCTTTTCAGTATGTTTATCCAGCCTGTTACTTTCAGAAGCCTCCATTTGTTAGATAAGATTGTTTAAATAGCTGATAAATCTGATTTTCTAGGTCATCAACCTCAGGTTATATCCATAAAAGTTGAGCATTATTACGTATGTCCTAAGTCTCTGCAGACATTGAGGACCCAGAATAACTCTTCTGGCATTAGATGAAATATTCATAGTGGAATGTTTACATGTTTAATACTTGTAAAATGTTCAACCATAAATATCATTCTCCACAATAACCATATGATTTAGAAAAGCAAGTGCAGTTTAAAGGTCCCAGGGGAATTATAACTAACCATTGATGTTTAACAATGAACATCAAAGCCCAAAACATCATTTATATAACCAACTACCCTGTTTCTCACATGACATGCCTAATAATGTCTTGTTTACTAAATGTTGATTACAGAGATACAGTTTCCTTTTGGTAAGTTTTCAAAAATGTTGCAGGTCAAACAATGGACATGCATGTTCACAGCAGCACCATTCACAGTCAAGAGGTAGAAACAGCTCAAATGCCCCCCAGCAGATGAACGGACAGACAAACTGTGGCATATCCCCACAATGGACTATTATTCAGCCATGAAAAGGAGTGAAGCTCTGACACGTGCTAGAGCATGGATAAAACCTGAAAGCACTGTGCATCCAGACAGAAATTTCGACTTCTATTGCATGATTCCTTGTATATGAAATGTCCAGAACAGGCAAATCCACAGACAGAAAGTAGATCAGTGGTTTTGGAGGGCTGGGAGTGACTGCTTAATGGATATGGGATTTCCCTTTGGGGTGATGAAAATATTTCAGAACTAGACAGGGCAATGGTTGCACAACATTGTAAATGTACTAAAAGCCACTGAACTGTTCACTTTAACATTGTGAATTGTATGTGATGTGAATTTCCTCTCAATAAAAAAGCAGGAAAAAAAGGCAGAGGCCTTGAATTAAAAAGGCGAAAAATAGTGATTTAGAATTCCAAGGGAAAAAGTAATGTTGTAGCAAGATGGAGAGCCTGCTCTGCACAGAGTGAGGGAGCTTCTGCCCAAGCACGAGCACTGGCTCTGCCTGGCCAGCTGCTCATCAGTGAGTCAGCCTCCACAGCCCCTTCTCCTGGAAAACAAGAGCAACATCAGTCTTGTCTTGCTTTGTTCAGTGCACTGCTGTGAGTATGAAACAATATAAAAACACAGACATGTGTGCCTTTAAACTCTATAAATAAACAAACTGAGCTACATAGAAATGCAAAGATGTGGACATCCAGACATGATTTGAGGGTCACCATTTACAAGGGAAAAATGTATGTACTACTGAGGATTCGGCTGGCACTCTGCATTGGGTAATGTTTCCAGGGAAGAAAGTGGTATCAGGTGGGATTATAATTTATACAAAACATTGCAATAATTACTCTTTCCAGCATTCTTCTCTGAAAACAATATAACTTCAATGTATTTGTGATCGCTAATGAATCACTATTTATGATGGTTTGCGGATAACATTATTGACTCAAAACTGTATCATCTTCAGATATTTTGAGAAATGTTCTGCGGTTGTCAAATGTAATAAGTCCAAAATCTCAGGGTGTAAAACACTTGAAGCATTTATTTTCTGTTTCTATTTCTATTCCATTTACATGTATAATAATGTCAACCATTTATATGTATTTTTAAAAATTTAAGGAGTATAGCTGCAGTTTTGTTACATGGATATATTGTACAGTAGCGAAGTTTGGTATTTTATTGTATCCATCACCCGCATAATGTACGTTGCACCCATTGAATAATTTCTCATCCCTCACTCCCTCCCATCCTTCTAGGTCTCCAATGTCTATCATCCCACATTCTCACATTTACACATTATTTACCTCCCACTTATAAATGAGAACACTCAGTATTTTACTTTCTGTTTCTGTGTTATTTCACTTAAGATAATGGCCTCCAGTTCCATCCATGTTGCTGCTTAAGACATAATGTTATTCTTTTTTATGACCAAATAGTATTCCATTGCATATATGGAATTTTATCACATTGTAATGTGATACAATTGTGTGTGTGGATATACATCACATTTTCTTTATCCAATCGTCTGTTGATAGACACATAGTTTCATTCCGTATCTTTGCTATTGTGAATAGTGCTGCAAAAAATTTACAAGTGCCGGTATCATTTTGATATAATAATTTATTTTCCTTTGGGTAAATAGATACCCAGTGGTGGAACTGCTGGCATCAGTGCTTGGTCTATCATTAGTTCTTTGAGAAATCTCCATACTGTTTTCCATAGAGGTTGTACTCATTTCCACCAATAATGTATGAGTTCCCTTTTCTCCACTTCCTTGCCAGCATCTGTTGTTTTTTGTCTTTATAATAATAGCCATTCTGACGGATGTAAGATGGTATCTCATTGAGGTTTTAATTTGCATTTCTCTGGTGAGTAGTGATTTGAGCATTTTTTCATGTTTGCTGGCCTTTCGTATGTCTTCTTTTGAAAAATATCTTGTCACGTCCTGTGCCCAGTTTTTACTGGAGTTAGTTTTTGTTGTTGCTGTTGAGTTGTTTCAGTTCCTAGTAAATTCTAGATATTCGTCCCCTGTTGGGTGCATAGTTTGCAAATATTTTCTCCCATTCTGCAGGTTGTCTGTACACTCTGTTAATTGTTTCTTTTGATGTGCAGAAGAGTTTTAGTTTAATTAAGTCCCATTTGTCTATTTTTGTTTTTGTTGCATTTACTTTTGAGGTCTTTGTCATGAATTGTGTGCCTAGACCAATGTCCAGAAAAGTTTCCTCTAGGGTTTCTTCTAGTATTTTAATAGTTTCAGGTCTTAAGATTTAAATCTTTAATCCATCTTGAGTTGATTTTTGATATGGGGAGAGATAGGGATGCAGTTAAATTCTTCTGCTCATGACAATCCGATTTTCCCAGCACTATTTATCGAAAAGGGAGTCCTTTCCTCAGTGCATATTTTTGTTGACTTTGTCAAAGATCAGCTGGCTGTAGATATGCTGCGTTATCTCTGGGTTCTCTATTCTGTTCCACTGATCTATGTGTCTGTTTTCATACTAATACCATGCTGTTTGGGTTACAATAGCCTTATAGTATGACTTGAGATCAGGTAGCGAGATGCCTTCAGCATTTTTCTTAGGACTGCCTTAGTTATTGGCTCTTTTTTTTGTTACATGCGAATTTTAGGATTGTTTTTCTTAATTCTGTGGAAACGATGTTGTTGTTTGGGTAGGGATTGCATCAAATCTGTGGACTGCTTTGGGCAATGTGGCCATTTTCACAGTGTTGATTCCCAGGGGAGCAGTCCTCTTATGAGAACAGGTGGGGCAAGGTGTTGTTCTGGAGTCCTTGGAACGCACTAGGGCACAGGTGAAATGGATTCTATAAAACTTCTGTTTGTTTGAAGAAGTAGACTGCAGACACAGGAAGCATGAAGCCCCAGCGGTGAGGAAGACACTGCCCCCGCCATTATCCCCAGAAGGTGCCTGCATTTAATAAAGACAGTGAGAGACTGAGGGAATTATGTACTGGGCTCATTTTAAAGCTACTAGACCACTGATAGGAACAGTAAAGCAATGAGTGCAGGTCTGTTGATGATGAGGATGCTGGTGATGATAGTGAATGTGATCATGGCTGCTTAAAGCACTCTGTCTAGGTAGGCAGAACACTCTCTGAGAACAGGCTCTTCCACAAGTCTCCCCAGTTTAAATACACCAGAGAGGGTTTGGGGCAGGGAGAGTAAAGTCACTGTATTATTTTGGACAAGTCCTTTCACCTCTCAGAAAGGAGAGAAATAACATTACTTAACATGCTGGAAAGAGAATTAAATGAGACAGTTTGTGTAATTTCATAGAGACTTCTGTGGCACTATTCTAAATTCTTTACAAATAGTAACTCATTTCAATCCCTTAACCACCGATAGGCTACTGCTCTTATTCTCCTTACTTTACGGGTGAGCAAATTGAAGAAGAGAAGTAAACAGAATTGCCCACAGTCACACAGCAAGTAAGAAGTCAGGCTCAGATTTGAACCCAAGCAGTTAGGTTCTGAGTCTGTCCTATTATACATATAATATTGTATAGACAAATAAAATGCACTTTAAAATTAAATTGTCTAAAAATGATGGCTATGACTATAATTAATCCCAAATCTACTTTGAAAAAGAGGGAAAAGATGCCAAATTTGGGTGGTCTCCTTAAGTCATGTCCTGGAAGAAACATAGACATCACACACAGAGCCATATAGGCAGGAAGTAAAAATATCAACAACATATTTGACTCAATCCTCTATGCATATGGTTACTATAGTTTGTTTTTCTGAATACACATAAATATTGCATTTACTGGTCTCTGTTTAGGCTATCTGTGAATATCTTGGACTCTTGTCTTTATGTCTGGTTTTATATGTAGCTTTTGTCGTCTAGTTTGATCACAAATATCAAAGTAAAAGAGGCCAAATCAGAGTATAATTTCTTAAGAGACAAATAGTGTGTATAGACGGCACCTGAATTCCACAATGTCATAATTCCAAATAGAAACCATGTGCACGGAACAAGAAGAGTAGATGGTGTCACATTCCCTCTTCCCTCTTTTCACGGCACTGCAGGGCAGCAGGGCAGAGCTCTCAGGGGAAGTCAGAACACGGCCCTGGCGGTGATTTGACCTCAGAACACAGCTGTGTGCACGGTCTGGGAGCACCTGGGCTCCTTTCAGCAGCTGCCTGCACACAACCTGCAGACATAAGATGATGCAGGAGGACTGGATATTAGGAAGCTGAAAGGCATTTAAACTGTGTTCTGAATACTACAGATATAGATGGAGATGGGAAAGGGTCACTCTCCCTTGTTCATGAGGGTAGATGAGTATTCCGTGCGTCTGCGGACTGGTGACATTTGAGAGCACACCATCAATGAGCCACTGGCCATGGCTGGATTTCCACAGGGGTTAGTGGATCTCCCAGCTCCAGGCTACACCAAGGCAAAAACATGGGCCCCAACCCCCAAGGTTATCTCATGGTCCTTGGAAGGTTCTGGTGAGAAGGAGGAAGATAAAAGGAATGCTCAATGACACTGGAGAGAGACGGGTGTGACTGGACTCAATCACCATTCGTAGCATGATCTTTTGGACATAAACCTACTTTATGATACTAAAAAAGAATTAGAAATAAAATGTTGCTTTAATCAAGGAGTTCTAGCACTATATAATTCCTTTGAGTATAAGGAAGAGGTTTATACATCACAGAAACACATGAACTTGTACTCACCCAAAATTCTTCAATGACACAAAAGAATTACTCCAAATTTTACTGGAAAAATAGAATTCTACCGAATGTTTACTAAATCCCCAAAGATGATTTTTTAAAAACATTTGCTGCATAAATCATGATAAAAGAAAAACTAGCATGTGCTCCCAATCTTATTTGAATATTTCTTCAATTGGAGCACACAGTGTTGGTTTAGAACATACACATCATGTGGAATCAATCTCATAATTCGCTTGGAATCTTCTCTCAAATGGAATATCACAATCATTGAATAGTTTAATGTGAAGAAAAGTGAGTAGAATACTATGAAATACAATAATATTTCATTAGAAGGAAATCATCTTGAAATTCCTTGAAGACGAGCCAGTTACTTGGGTAAAAAGGCTGTTTCCACAGTGTGCCACCCAGTCCCCGGCCTTCAGAGCCAACTCCATGCCCCTGTTTTCTACCCACCAGCAGCTCACACAGGAGGTGCAGCCAGCCAAAGCAGCCTCCTGAGATCTCCACTTGCTTTTGCTCAACCAAGTCTGCCTCCAATTCTGTCAATATCCATCTCTGTTGAGTTGGTTTAGGGAGAGCTCTGAGTTCACTTTTGGCTGTGTGTGTGTGTGTGTGTGTGTGTGTTTCCTCGATGCCGGAACTTGCTTTCTGGTATGGTTCCCTGCTCTTGCTCCCAGAGCTCTTCATGACCTCCCGAAGAAGCCAAGCTCTGCCCCTGTGGAAACCACGTCCATCACTGACCACTTGTGTCCTGCCCATATGAGGTCCGGCCGCCATAAGGGGCAGGGCAGGATTTCTGTATTTCACCAGAATCTGCAGTCGGTCCCTGGAATCTCCCCTCCTCATCTCATCCCCTACCCTATGCTCCAAACTGGAAAAGCTTTCATCATCCCCTTTGCCTAGAATGGGAAGATGAAGCCATGGGAGGCTGGCAGCAGGTGCATTTCTCGTTTTTATGCTCATGTTTCAGAGGAGAAGGCTGGATTACTTGCCCTGAGCTTCTTGCAGGCAATACAAGGCATGCTCATCATCAATTCTATGTTCTGGCCTCATTTCCTCCCAGGAAATCCGAGGGACTAGAGACGCATTGAAGTTGCAACAGAGTGGCAATGGTTGGGTGTTCAGTGCCGGCGCTCTGCAGGGTCTCCAGGTGGCATTCCACTGTCAGGGGGTAATGCTATGGTGGGTCCGGCTGCAGTATATTCTTCAGAGAAGAGCTCTGCAGAGGTCCGGCTCCTCCAGCACATCCCACAGCTCTCAGCTAGTGCAAACCAGCTCTGTCAGGAAGGAGGTTAGGATGCCAGAGAGCTTTCCAGAGGCTGATGAGTGCAGACCCACCTCCCCTCACCTCTGCCAGTTACTTTGCATGGGTGAGAGAAGGCAAAAGAGCCACCAGCCGATGTGGCTATGCTCACGGACAGCAGGAGAGGAGCCCGAGGCAGGACTGCTGTCCCTCTGCACGAGGTCCCTGTGCATGACTCAGAGCTCAGCAGCTTCAGTTCCATTGTCAAGGACCATGGTGACAACAGGCATGGGAGGGACAAGTCATGTCCAGCCTGGGTGCCCAGGAGAGGCGACGGTAGTTGTATAGACTCACTGCAGTGAGGGGAGCTGGATCCCATCTCCTGGACAAACTCAGGTGAATTCAGGGACTTCAGGCAGCTTTGAGATATGGCCCTGGTCTTTCAGGACCCTAGTGGACAAAAGTCCTTTCCAATAGAGGTGGACATTTGTCCTTCACAAATCCTTCTCTCCGTTCCCTTCCCATCACTGTCAAAGGCTCAGGTACCCCAAGCAGGAACCCATTCTCTGGCCATGGTCTGCAGCAACCTGTGGGTTTCACTTGCAGCAACAGCTACCAGGACACCGTGGAGGCCTCGTGGGATTCCATCTGTCTCCAGGTGCCACTGACTGCGACTACTCAAGGCCACAGAGGCCTCCCTATGAAGGCAAAACTCCCAGGAAAACAAGAGCATATCATTGTAAGGCCACTTGGTTGTTGGCGTTGATGGGGCCTGGGAACAGACAGAAGCCCATGAGGCCTCCATGGGCTCCTGGAAGTAGTTGTTGAAAGTGAGGCCCATGTGCTGCTGCAGACCATGGCCAGGTAGGTCAGGTCCTACCTCGGGGCTGCTGCAGACCATGGCCAGGTAGGTCAGGTCCTACCTCAGGGCTGCTGCAGACCATGACCATGTAGGTCAGGTCCCACCTCGGGGCAGCGTCCCCAGGAAGGTCTGTGGTCACTTACTCCCAGCTAACAATAAAAGAAACAGCACCCCCCTGACAGGAGACGCTGCCTAGGTCAGAAGACACTTTGATTTTTGGGTCTACATTATTTTTACAATTAAAATTAAAACTGGCGACCTCTCCTCTGGAACTGTCAACATCACTACAGGAATGAGTCCACCATGCTACATTTGAATTCCAACATCCCCTCCACATGCAGATCGGTCCACCTTCCAGCGCCTCTGCTGCGCTCAGGGCAGCACTTCCCCCGGCAACGCCCCCACCACAGGGAGCGGGCATGTGGAGTGAAGTGGACCTGGAAGTAGTGTCAGGGCCCTGGGGCCACGCAGCTACTCCAGTGCCTGCGAGCGATGGCCACAGGGTGGGCATGGGGGCTCTTCCTGCCCGAACGCCTCAGAGTTCAGTGGACTTCCTTCTGGATGGGCTTCAAAAAGCCCTTACGTAAGAGGATGCTGTATCCGTGTGTGGGTGTACATGTGTGTGCATTTGTGTGTGTGTGCATGTGTGTGCACACGTCTTCATGTGTGTGTGCATGCATGTGTGTGCATGTTTGCGTGTGTGTGTGTGTGTGTGCGTGTGTGCGTGAACCTAAAGAAGATTTCCACCTCTGGGACAAAAAAAAAGTAACAAGGAACAATGCTTTTCATTCAATAGTTATTTAGTACTTCAAAGATACCAGTCAAAACCACTGAAAGATTTGACACCCATAGCAGACTACCTCCAAGAAGTGAGAGACCCCATGCTCGAAACTCAGAACCACATGTTGAGGGGCCAAGAAGGACCAGCCGTGTAATATGAAAGAGAACATTTAAATAGATTTTAATAGACATTTTAAAATATTTTAATAGTTGATAATTAGTTTAGTGATAGTTTTCTAATAAAACCAACTTAAAAATAATTCTGCTAAACCAATTAACATTGGTTATGTTCCTGGACCCAACAGAGGGTCGGGCTGCTATTTCTCATGGCCCAATAACCAGATGCAGATGAACTGGGGAGGAAGAGAGTTTTTATTTCGGTAACCAGTTACAGTGAGAAGGCGTGGAAATTATTGCTAGACCAACTCAAAATTCTGAAGTTTTTCAGAGCATATACACCAAGCTCTATGTCTATTTGTAAGTGTGCATTCATCTAAAGACATAAGTGATTAACTTCTCTTAATCTATAACTCACGTCTGAGTCCTGAAGACCTTCCTCTGCAGCCTCAGTAAATTTACTTCATCTAATGGGTCCAGGTGCTGGGGTGATCATCCTTATCTTGTCCTCTGCTAAATCACAGAGGTTTGGGGAGTTCCTTCAGGCCCCCTATACACTTGTTTGTGGAGGCCTGGAAAGTCTCTTCAGACCCCCAATTAAAGTTGTTTAATCCCAAATCTGTCCTGTTAAGAATTCTTTCATTATCTTGTCATGCTTTAAGGCCCAGGAAAGGCCTAAGCAAAACTCTTGATGGGCTTTTCGTACATTCCAGCCTTTGTAAAAGGGCACTGGCTTTTTTAGCTTTTAATATTTAACTTAACCACTCAGTACTGAAACAGTTGTGATGGAGGCCTGTGTTAGTGAGGCCTGGCCTGCCACAGTCCCCACTGTCAATTTGCACATAATTTCTATCATGCTTGTATATTTATTTATCATGAGAATCATAGGGAGATGGGGTGTCATAATCTATCTGGCTCCTTCCTGCTAAGAGACGGTCATCATTATGTGGCACCAAATGCAGGGCTGGAGTGGAGGAGGTCAATTTGTTCCCAGTAGTACTCTCTGTTTCAGGGGCTTAGAATAGTATGCAACAGCAACACAGATAAACAGGTTGCTGCTGTTTTCTTCTGAAGTTTAAGTTGTCTGATCTTCAGTTTACAGGGCTTTAAGAAAGCACAACTTAGGTTTTAGTGATTTCCAGTTAGGAAAAATGGGGAAAAAGGAAAAAATTAGAAATATAATTTCAGAGACTTGTAGCCAGAAAAATTAGAATTTAATCCAAACAGTAGAAAATAATAAAAATTGAAAAAACATCAGGCAAGAATAACAGGTATACTATAGTTTTTGAAACATAAATTTTCTCTCTCTAGTTTCCCATTTTTATTAAAAGACAAATTATCGTAGGGCTGGTTTGCTTTATTATACTTGGCCTAATTATTTGTATATGGTGCAGCAGGAATAATTATTTTTCACACAGGCCTTTTAAATTGTCTTTGATGGAACTTCGTTCCATAAAAGGAATCTGAGATATGACTTTTTAAAGCCGAGCCCAGCCATGAATTTGTACCATCAAATACCTATGAGTTGGATGAATTCCTTTCCTCTTGAGGTTTCAAGATAACTTGGGGTTCCCGGCCTGTCAGAAAGTGACATTCTTTACTTACCACAGATCACAACCCCTGTGCAGGGACTGTGTACACAGAATAAGAGGACAGTTTCCAAGAGCTTTGTTGGCTTTATAAGTCAAGTTTTATTCCTAAAAGGAGAGCACAACATTCCAGCCAATGCCTTGGCAAAATAATCCATTTTTCCTATTGTGTCCTGTTACAAATGAAAACAGATTCTTATTGTATTTATGCAAATAACTATATATAAACAGTTCCAAATTCTGGAGAAATCAGGTAGAGAGAAACAAATATGCCCCAAATTTTGTTCATAAGAATATACTTGTTAAAAGCCATTAATAGCTCAAAAGTTTCCTTGACTCTGAAAAAGCAAAACAAAGGATTAGCAACATTGCTTAACATTTTAAGCAAAATGTCAAAAAGATCATTTCAGTCTCCTATCAGTTCAGTTCATGCAGTTCATTCCTGTCCTACTTGATATTAGTAAATATTTTAGCTCTTCAAGAGTCGTGAACGTTTCTCTTCTATGCTAATGTCACAATCTCCAAAGTTATCAGAAACCTGCATTCAAGAGCACCTGGGAGAGCTTTCCAGCTAATTATAAAACTACCTTCTAAAGAGGACCGAAACAAGACAATCGTTTACGGATGACATTCAAGAGCACCTGGGAGAGCTTTCCAGCTAATTATAAAACCACCTTCCAAAGAGGACCAAAACAAGACAATCGTTTACGGATGACATTCAGGAGCACCTGTGAGAGCTTCCCAGCTAAGTATAAAACCACCTTCTAAAGAGGACCAAAACAAGACAATCGTTTACGGATGACAAAAGTTTTAGGGTAGGCATAGTTAAAAACACAATTGACAAGGAAATCTGTTACTTCTGTGGCACACAATAATTTAACATAACAATTATTACTGATAATGTCCACTAAGATATATCAGAAATATAGGAGTCTCCCATAACTTTGAAACGAATACCAAAACATATTTATACAAATATAGCCCAAAGACAGCCAAACACCATTTCATATCTAACAATACTTCCTGTGTAATGTTTATACCAAATAGGTCAAATTTCCCCTTTACATTAGTTACACCCAATTCTTAAGAAAACCTTATAAACGTATTTACCCAATTTTAATGTTTGACCATAAGGTAAGATTTTTATAGAACTTTTCTAACCCTTTACAGTTTTCGTTAAAGAGCAGGTTAGTGCCCTAAGAGAAACCCATTGTGTTTTTATTTTAATTCTCAATTTACAGAAAAACTGGATGATACTCCTTTAACTTTAGCCAATGTGTTTACACACAGAATTTTCCTTACAATCAGCCTTCCACAACTTGCTTAAACCTTCATCTTTATTTTATCTAACTTAAAACAACACCTTAAACCTAGGCAAAAAATCCACATCCTCATGCCTCCTTATAATCTTTTTACCAAAAATATATTTTACTTTCCTTACACACGTTGCACGTAAACTGACATAAAGAATGTTGCTATTTCTTCAACAGCTTTAAATACATGTTACTCTGTTAACTATTAGCAACCTTCACTTTTGGTGAAAACCTTGGTAAGGTTGGGATTTGAATGAAGAACTAGGTGTGAAGCCTAGGACCTAGACAGAAGTGCAGAAAAAGTCTGACTTATTCCAGCATCTTAACTCCATGTGTCCCAGGCCATATCTAGCTGTAAAGCAGGCAGTTGTGCGGCTAAGAGTCATAGTGGCATTTTATACAACATTTAGGAGGCCTAATCACCTTTAAATTGTATATTTCTTGCATAAATTCGCTTTCATAAATTCTTTCACGACTTCACAGACAAGCTACGACACGCCTTGACTTTCTGACTTGTCCTAAACATCCCTCTTTTTAAACAACCAGTCATTTTACTTTTAGGAAAGAATTTACCATACAAGATCCTTTCTTATATAAAATCTCTTTTCTTTATACCTTTTTGCATAGCTAGGGGCATGGTTAATTTCATATGTCCCCAGGCCTTGTCTAGAATTTAGCACTCCAAAATAAATTGAACAATTTGTAAGTCAAAGAAGCAGTTTATGACCAAAAACATTTAGCAAACCTAATATTTGACCTGCATAATTTAGACCAAATGTTTACATTTTTGAGGAGATTTTCATGTTACCAATAATCTTTAAAACTCTCTTTATAACTTTCTTTATAGCTCTCTTGTTTTCTGGTTTCTTTTACCTTGTTTTGTATATAACCTTTAAATAAGCTTTGGATTAGACAAAAATTAATTACCCTGAAAAAAGGACACAATATTTAGAAAGAATGTTTTCCTACAATATATTTTCATTGGAAAATAGCCAAATAATGAAATGTCTGTTATTAAATTTAATATAGCTTTAGATTCTAAATTATGACAGGTTTGTTTATGAGTATTTATCCCATTACATTCATCTAATTATTTATTTTAATCATTTACCTAGATGATTTATGAAAGCTGCGATAGTTATCATTTACAGTTATGAAACCACCATTGCAAAATTATAACTAAGACAGTGAGAATGATGTGACCTAACCTACTCCATCTTGCTTCTAAACTCCAAGCTATTTTTATTAACTTCTTAGTTTATACTTTAGCTTTGAAATGAAGGTGGTAACAGTCCTTTCCCAGAACCAACTTCCTTTATGCTTATGGACTAGATTGCCTAAGGCCACGAGATTCGAAGTTAAAGTATTTCACTAAATAATTCAAGATGTAGCTATTTCAATTAAACTAATACTAATGTTTTACTTACTAAAAATTACATAAGCAAAGATTATTCTGTTTTGGGCTGGTTATAGTTTTGTAGCCTGTATGCCAAATTTTGACACCTTATAGTATGTGGCAGACAAGTTGGAAATCACTTGATCAATAAATGCAAACAAGTATGCTGGCAACTCTTAAGATATTTCTAATATTACTTTACCAATAATTTTTAAAGCTAGCTTATTTATTAAAGATTTTACTTTTACTTAAATCACATAAACTTAAAAAAGCATTTGACTAGTCTTTCCTTTTTTCTGTTAAAGTATGTAAGCACTTTTATTTTTTCTTTGAGCCAATTAATAAGAACTCTTTTATGTATTTTCAGTAGTGAAACATGGTATACATGAGACATAAATACATAGATGTGTTAGGCATGCCGACAGAAATACATTTTATAGATTCATAAGACCTCCTTTTTTCTATCTTAGACTTGCAAACTCTTGATAACCTGGTTTATTACTCTGGCAGTTGTCAACTAAATAGCCCTAAATCTGCATATTAAAGGAAACAACTCTTAGGTGAAAAAGCAAACAGCAAAATTTTACATCTCAAGGTGCACAGAGAAAAAGTCTGGGTGGTGTTAGAGGGAGATTAAAGAGGAAGGCCAGATCAAACATAAAAGTATAGAAATTTTATCATAGGACTGTATAAGGAGACTAACTTTACTTAGATATTGACTAAATATCTTTTAACTGGATCTCTGAGCTCTCAGCAGAGCCTACAATGAATCCTGGGTTTTCAAAAAGGGAGAATTATTATGAGGCTAGAACATGTGATGCTTTTACAGTGCACTTAATTTTTTTTTTCTTTGAGATGGAGTCTTGCTCTGTCACCCAGGCTGGAGTGCAATGGTGTGATCTCGGCTCTCTGCAACCTCTGCCTCCCAGGTTCAAGCAATTCTCCTGCCTCAGCCTCCCAAGTAGCTGGGTTTACAGGCACCTACCACCACACCCAGTTAAATTTTGTATTTTTAGTAGAGATGGGGTTTCACCAGGTTGGCCAGGCTGGTCTTAAACTCCTGGCCTCATGTGATCCACTCACCTCAGCCACCCAAAGTGTGGAGATTACAAGCCTGAGCCACCATGCCCAGCCCCAAACAAAGACATTTGTAAGTGTCTAAATTACACTTTTTCTTAAAAACTGCAGAGTAGCTTCTGTTGTTACAGCTATTAACAAAGAAAACAGAATTTGGTAAACTGAGAAGAAAAACTTTTGCTCAAAATGACAAGGTCCTAGGAGAGAAATAAAAACAAAAACATGAAGACCTTTTAAATGCAAACATGCATACATGCACATATGCATACACACATCTTGGATGTTAGCCTTCCTTTAAGCTGACTTTTCACCATTGAGCTCCTAAAAAAATATATGTTTTTCTTCTCAGAGGACTTTCAGCAGAAATGGACCCAATACCTCCCATTTTTAAGTTTACATGATATCAAAAGGAATAAGGCAGATATGCAAACAAGTGGAGACAAATTTTGGACAACACGAGAGGGCATGCAGTCGGCAAAACAGACTCAAAGCCAACTCAAATCTGATCTCAACCAAAATGCAAAGCCGGTGTATGAACAAGCCCTATTGCTTCCCTTGGCAGTGCTGGACAAATGGTTTAACAAGCCCAGATGGGAAAACAATGGGCTCCTGGCATATGATCCAGTTAACTCACCCTTGGAGAGCATCTGCTTCTGATCTCCGTTCTTCCCCAGTAGTGAAAGGGACATGAAACGTTGCACACCAGACAGTCCTCCGGAGGGTCCCCGGGAAAATCTCACCAGTAGCTGCTGAGATCCTCCTGAAGAGTGTCTCGTCACAAGCCGCTGACCACAGCACCATCTTGGTCTCTCCTGGCTGGCTTGCCAAACTCTGTTCCTGGACCAAACTGAGGGCCGGGCTGCTATTTCTTGTGGCCCAATAACCACATGCAGATGAACTGGGGAGGAAGAGAGTTTTTATTTCAGTAACCAGTTACAGGGAGAAGGCCGGGAAATTATCGCCAGACCAACTCAAAATTACAAAGTTTCCCAGCACTTAAATACCTTCTAAGCTATATGTCTACGTATAAATGTGCATTCATCTAAAGACATAAGTGATTAACTTCTTTAACTAATGTCTGAGTCCTGAAGACCTTCTCTGGAGCCAGTAAATTTACTTAATCTAAATGGTTCAGGTGCTGGAGTGATTACCCTTATCTTCTCTCCTGCTAAATCATGGAGGTTTGAGGAGTTCCTTCAGACCCCAGTACACTTGTTTGTGGAGGCCTGGGGAGTTTCTTCAGACCCCCAATAAAAGTTGTTTAATCCCAAATCTGTCCTGTTAAGAATTCCTTCATTATCTTGTCATGCTTTAAGGCCCAGGAAAGGCCTGGCCAAAACTCTTTATAGGCTTCTGTAACATCCCAGCCTTTGTATAAGGGCACTGGCTTTTTCAGCTTTTAATATTTATCTTAACCACTCAGTCTGTAATGAAACAATTGTGATGGAGGTGTGCATTCATGACACCTGGCCTGCCACAGCTAGAGGGGACGGGCAAAAGATATATTTTAGACTAGAACATAGAGCACATGCAATAATCCATTTTTTTAATCAAAAGAGCATGCATTGTAAACTGAGAAAGGGGGGCTCCAGGTGAAACTGGGGGAGCTCAGCATTGCAGCCACATGCAGTGAACCCCGAGATTCCAGAACACCCAGAAATGTAGTTCTGTGGGTGCCATGCAAACGTTCACTGTGATAAAAACAACCTGCCGTTAGATCTGGCAGCAACTCCAGGCTGTGTGACCTTGGACACCGGCTCTAAAGCCACGGAGCCGTGCAGGACGCCGGGTGCCTCCCAGTTCCTACCTTAGTGATATGGGCACTCAGGGAGCATAAATTGCAGAGGTTCCTTCTTAAGTCAGAAAGGAAATCACATCTGAAATTCAAAAACAGCTGTGCCTTAAGATGGTCTTAGCCTCCATGGAAAAGGTTAATGAGGAAATTAGTCAATTAAAATTTGTAGTAAAGAAAACCAAAAATGTATCTCTATTCTCTTTTAAACGGCTAAAATTCAAATGGATAGTAATCCATTGACCAGTTAAAGTTAGCCTTACTCTCGGAGATTCAATAAACTCAAGAAATCACCACTATGAGCTTTCTTTTTCAAATTTAACATGTGTTTCTTATCTAGGTAACCAGAGAAATATTTAAATGTTTTCAGAACTAGCTGCCTTACGGAAAATAAATGTGTACTTTGCCTTGTAGGATGTAGTTGATTCAGTAACGAGGTAAGAGTTTGCAAGAACAAGTCCTGTTGTCAGCTACGAAGTGGCATCTGCCTCTTCCTGCCCCGGCCTTTCAAAAAGTTCCCTCTGGCCACGTTACACTCATTAAAACAGAATATAAAGATAACGCATGGAAATAAATGAAATACTGATAATGTTTAACTTACTGATAACGGGTATCTTACAATAATTACCATTTACGGTTCTCATAGTTTCCCTTCCAAGAGTTTCAGGAGATAACTGTGAGCTCTGTGTCACTTTCACAACAAGCTGTTTTTCCATCGTCAGCACCCGTGCCCTTCTGAGACCACGCACAGGGGTCAGACCTGGTGCTGGAGACAGAGTAGGCAGGACGGCCCTGGTGACTCTCTTCCTAACACACAGGACAACGGAGTGTCGGCTCTGCAGGGAACATGACACACCCAAGAGTCCCCAAGCTTGTCTGAGCAGGAAGCATAGTGAGCCTTCATGTCTCCAAGATACTGTGACAAAACTCTCCATCCTTGTTCCCAGGCATTGGCCTGACTTTCTTTTCTCATGTCGAGACCCCAGTACTCAATTTTAGTAATTATTTAGTCAGCACTGAGTATTGAATACTGATATTGGAATGGAAATTCTTGCCATTGGGTGAGAGGAAAGTGCCTGGGGCTGGTGGAGGCAGCCCCTCCAGTCGGGTGTGCCCAGGGTGGCTGGCTCTGCCCTCCCTGCTGCTTCGAGGCCTCCAGCCCAGGCAGAGTATCCCTCCTAGGAAAGCTTCTGGAATGCCCAGGAGCAGTCCCCAGGCCCGTAAACGTGTTCTGTTGTCAGCTACCAAGCGGCTTCTGCCTCTTCCTGCCCCTGCCTTGTGCAGCCACTGGCTTGGGCGACGGGCGATGACTCACTTCCTCCGGCAGGCATGCCTCGCCCGGGCACGGAGCTCGCTGGCACAGGGGCTGGCCCCGGGGTGCTTGCCTCTGTCCATGGGCCGAGCCAACAGCGAGCTTCGTGCAGAGGGGAGAATTGCTCACGTGGGGTCAGAGCTGAGCTCACTGCAGGGTCTGCGGGGCTCCCCGGATTCCTGGTGAACCAGCTTTCTCTCCAATGCAGGGTCTTCACAGGAGGCCAGGAAGAGCTGGTGTCAGAGAAAGACCCCAGGCAATCAGAGCCACACCCTTCCCAGAGGTGCCAGGATCATCCTACACCCAGGCTTTGCTAGGGCCGGTTCTCCTAACAAAAAGAGAAAGCCTCGGACCCCAAAGACAGCCTTTGTGCAGGACGGAACCACCCACCCAGGTCGGCCCATAGCAGAAGGAGGCAGCCAGAGCCCAGTGAGGAGGGGAGGCCACCAGGCCAGGGAGCGAGCATCTCCCAGAGGTGTCGCTTTCCCTCAAGATCCATTTATCCATGACATTTCAGGAAGGTATATCCATCACCTAGGAGGTTCCTCCGGGCGACCGCTGGCTACCTTCGGCCACAAACCTTTCTGGTTAAAAACATGAGGAAGCTTTAAAAATGCATGACACTTTTCAACTTTTAAAATTGCTAACTATGAAGTTCTAATGTTTGGAGACCTTTATGATGACCCAACTCCACCTAATGAATAGCGAATATGTTTTCTCCTCTCTATGACTTTTTTAATAACCTGTTCTTTACTGTAGCTTACGTTATTTTGGAATGCAGTATATAATACGTATAACAGCAACACGTGTCCATCGTTTATGTCGTCCCGAGGCTTCTGGTCAATAGTAGGCTATGAGTAGTTAATTTTCTTGGGGGTGCAAAGTTACATGAAGATTTTCAAATGTGTGGGGAGTCAGCACCCCAACTCTTGCATTGTTCATGGGTCAGCTGTGTACATTTTAGGCCCCATGAAACCAGGAGCTGTGTGACCAGGGCCCTGAGCAGCCTCCGGACTGGCCATACTGCCCGGCTCCATCTGTGCACCCTCTCCCTGGCCACACTCACCCCACTTAGATGTCCGTCTGAGCCTGCCACCTGTCACACCCACACCAAATTCTGGCATGTGTCCTGCCCAGATGACTTCACCTGCTGCAAAACTCCTTCAGCGTCAGGTCTCTGCCTCCGTCTATGTCTCATCCTCTTCCCCACTGTTTCTTCTCCACTTCCCATGCAGGTGAGCCCCTAACAATGACCAAGACCCCCGTCCTTAACCCCACTGCTCTTGTCCAAGAGGGAATCACACTGTCTGGTTGATAGTTCTAGGCTGGAGTTCGCCTTAGTCTCCAACCACTTCAGGCCTTTCTCAGTCCAGCCCATTGTCTGTCTGCTCAGTGAACTTCCTGTTAACTGCCTCTGTGGCTGCAGTTCCTACAAGATCCCGCCGGCCCCAGCTGGGAGGGCTGGACTGGGTGAGATATTTAGTCAGAGGCATCCTGGTAGTAGAGGAATCTGAGCAGTGTTTAAGGAAGAAACCCAAAGATCAAGCTTTTGTTCATATGTAGGCTTACTCTTAGCATGGCCACACCACCTCCCTTCCCAGGGCCTGTCCTGGTTCACGCCTGAGATGCCATGGAATTATGAATGGCCACTTGCCATGCTCAGAAGGATCCCAGTCCCCACTCCAGATGATAAACTATACAGTCACCCAACTTAAACACCACAATTTACACACACTGCAAACTCATCTATTTTCCCAGGGCTGTTAATACTGACATAAACTGGACTCACTCAGCCTTGGGGACACTGGAGGGGTTACACTCCCACAGAGGAAGAGCCTGTGGTGGACACTGGAAGCCCTTCGATTACACAGAAAGAAGGAAGGTGCTTGCAAACACATATATTTTATTATTGACTTAGGTATCAGTTTGCATTGCTATAGAAGCTTACATCAGCTTCTATTAAAACTAGGTTCTGGGTTCCTGGTTCTGACTCATATGATTTTGGGAAGAGTGTTGGAACTCTGTGCCAGCCTGTTCCTAGGGAAAGGAGCCAGGACTAAGGAGCTGGGCAGAGACGGTGAACCGAATCCTGCCCTCATTGTTCAGGGAACAAAAGACTGAAGACTCCCAGAGGCATAAAACAGCTTCCATGTCTCACTCACGTGGTACAGCTGTAAGGGTGGGGCAGGAGGTTATATGCATATGGCTATTTTTTTTTTTTTTTTGGAGACAGGGTCTTGCCCTGTTGCCCAGACTCCAGTGTAGTGGTGCAATCTCAGCTCACTGCAGCCTCAACCTTCTGGGCTCAAGCAATCCTCCTGCCTCAGCCTTCTGAGTAGGTGGGACCACAGGCATGCACCACCATGCCTGGCTAATTTTTTGTAGAGACAAGGTTTAGCTATGTTGCCCAGGCTGGTGTCGAACTCCTGGGCTCAACCAATCATCCCCCTCAGCCTCTCAAAGTGCTGGGATTACAGACATAAGCCTCTGCACGGGCCTCATAAGGTCATTTTTAGAAAAGATCATTGTTACCCACCATCTCAGGATCAGCCAAGTTGCATAACTCCACAGCTGCCATTCACATTTCATTCTTGGATTAGGTGGGTTCACTGTGCTAGATACCACAGGTCAAAAAAGATTGTCTGGGCAATGGTCTACAAAGTGTGAAAGGAAATTAAATCTTGGGACCCCAAACTCATTAAGCCAAAGGGAAAAGTTAAGCTGAGAACTGGGTGCTGCAAACCTGCCTCCTCTTTTTGGTTCCTAATTGATGAAAAGCTACATGCCTCTCCCATATTTTGCCCACAAGGAAATTCCTAGTATGCTCCAAGATCTTTAGTCTAAGGTGTTTCTGTGACGATTTCACCACGGCAATGTAAATTGACAGCTTCTCTTTACAGCTGCACTCACCCCCGGCCCACCAGACATAAATGCATACCTGATTGTTCCCCTGCCCCATTTTGTCTGTGATCTTCTGTAAAATGCTGATTCCCTGGGTTTTTCCTCTGCCCCATCTGTCTACGTTGTCTTATGTAAAAAAAAAAAAAAAAAAAAAAAAAAAATGCAGATTCACTGAGCCAGACAAAGGCATGATTATTTTTCCCTACCCCACATCTTCCATGAAAATTGTGAATATCTCCCCCTTTCCCCTTTAAATTTGGAGCCTTCAGAATCATCTTTGGAGAAAGGCATAGATCTGTCTCCTGGGCGCGCATTCTTAACTTTGGCAAATACACCTCCTAAAATGATTGAGACTTGTCTCGTCATGTTTCTTGATTGACAAAAGCTAACACAGAGAACATTTTTAGATGAGAAACCCAATAAATTTTAAGAAGTTTGCAGTGCATTATAACATGTGCCCTTAGAATCAACCCCATGATTTTCTCTCGCTCTCTCTTTCTCTCAGTAAAGGAATACACAGTTCTTATTGTATATACATTATTGTAATAAAAACAAAGTCACACCTGCCTAAGGAACGAGGTGCCACATCCTCAGTCGTAGCCTCTGGGCAGGGCAGGAGGCAGGAGGTGCTCGAGGGAAGTCTCACCTGCCTCTGCCTGAATCCAGTTGCTTCAGAGGCTGAGCACACCCTGAGCCAACTTCAACTTCATTCGTCAGGAAACCTATTAAAATGTTCACCTGGGGGTGAAGGTTTCTTGTGGTTCATATTCATTTTTAATCCATTTGTTATTTTTGAGATGAAATTTTTCCTGGGTTGAGAAATGATGTCAGTTTAGGGGAAGTATTGGCTGTGTCACTGTTTTCCACTCATATTCTTATTAAGAAATATATTGGCTTTAAAATATTAAACTTTGACTGACTTTATTCTTTTGCTACTTTGGTCCTTGGAGACAGCCACAGAGCAAACTGTACTCTACTCTTTTGGATTCCCTTATTGTCACCATGTCAGGCTTACTTAGGCAGTAGATGCATGATGCGAGGTGTCCCCAGGTGGCAGGGCAGGGAGATCCCTCAGAGACAACCCACTCCCTGACCCTGATCCCATTCCTGACACCCGGGCAGCGGCACCAGGCTGTGGCTGCAGCAGCACGATCTCACCAAGGGAGGATCTGTTTGTTTTCCAGGTCTGGACTTCATTCTTCACTCAGCTGGTTGTTATTACGGCCTTTGCAGTAGCAGCGAGAGATTAACCACAGCCAAGTCTCTAAATTTTGACACAGATTCAACCCAAATTCAATCTTCCACGTTCATAAGGAGGTGAGAAGAATGGAAGGAGAAGATGCAATTTCCATATTGCTCATAATTTTAGGACTTTATGCTATCATTTCGGGATAGGCAGCACTTTTTAAAAGTCCACAGGGTAAAGTGTGCTTAATTAAAGTAATGTCAGTGAATCTTAGAGGTGACATTTGTTTTTCCAGTTCATTTTCATGATGCAAAAGAAATGAAAGGAAGTTGGTGCTTAGCAAGTTAACAAAGAATTACAGAAAGTAGAGCCCCCAGGGTGAAAATAACTGGAGGTTGTCTCAGACAGCTGTGTTAAAGCCAGTCCCAGGTCCAGTGCAGGAGTCACAAGCGGGTCACTTCATACTTCAGGTTTAAAATATATGAGGCAGTGAAAAAGAAAGGCTGCACTTTTGTACCCACTGCAAGTCAGGAAGGCTTGGCAGTTTTCCAAAGGAACGTTGGGTGGTGGTTCCTGGAAACTGGAGTGACTTCTGCAAATGGTGAACACTTAAATAACTGCTGGAAACATACAGGGAGGTGCAGGCTCCTTCTCAGAAGCTGCTGGTTATATCACTGTTTATGCCCCTTCCCTCTGCATGCTCTGTGTATCTACAACACTCAGTAACATGAATGCACCACATCATATTTAACTGTTCCATTTTCTTAGCCACTGTAGGCTATGCCACTTTCTGTTGTCATAAGCAACTCTGTAATGATCAATACTGTATAAATGTTTGCCAACTTTACCATATGTCTCAAAAATAGCTTCCATTCCTACCCTGGTAGCCGACTGTTTCGTGAACCATCCTCTCACTGAAAATAGCTAAAATCATGAGTGCAATTTGACAATTTTCTTTAAATGCATTGCTGAGCTAGCAAGTAAGTAAGAAGTCCTCGGTGGTAAAGAAATAGGGGGTACACAAGAATCTAGTGAGGCAAAAGGAACCTGAGACTGGGCTTGGCCTGGGGAACCTGATAAGCCTCAACCTCTTGTAATGGCCGCTCAGGTGAGGGGGTCTCTGAGGACAAGAGACCACTGCATAAGTTAGGAGCCTCAAGGACCACAATCTCCTCAAAGTGAGCCTCAGACCCTTGTAGGGAGCATTCATCAATGGCCTGACTTGCTGGTTGCTGAGTGGAGAAGAAAAAATCATCCCCCACAAAGAATCTATAATCATCAGCAAGCTCATCCACTGTGTATTGGGCCGGTCAGATCCTCTCGAGTCAGGAACTCATTTCCAGTGACATCAGGTTGTTGATCACTCTGTCCTTCTTGAGACACTTTTTGCTCATTTCCAGTGATATCAGGTTGTTGATCACTCTGTCCTTCTTGAGACACTTTTTGCATATGTGCTCCATCAATTTCTGAGAGAAGAGTATTAAAATCTTTCTTTGATTATAAAATAGTCTATTTCTATTTTTTGTTCTGTCAGTTTTGCTTCGTGTTTTGAGGACTCTTTTATTAGGCACATGCACCTTTACAAATTATTCTAATTTCCCGATAAAGTGTCATTTACCATTATGCAAACTCCCTGTTTGTATCTGGTGATCCTCATTGTGTAGAAGTTTGTTTCATCTGATATTAATAGTTATTCCAATGACCTTCCTCTTACCATCTGCATGGCTCATCTTTTTGCATCCATTTATTATCAACCTATCTGTATATTCTTATTAAGGTTTATCTCTTATTGGCAGCATATAGTTTGGTCTTGCTTTTTCACCCATCCTGATAATTTCTGCCCTTTGATTGGAGTGTGTATACCATTAACATTTAATGTAATTACTGATCAAGTTCAATTTACCTCTACCATTTTATCATTTGCTTCTGTTTTTCCCCCATGTTTGTTTTTGATTCTATATCTATCTTTTTTGATCTATGTATTAATACATATATGTATGTGTGTATATATATATGTATATATACTTAGAGATGTTAAAAAGACTCAATTTTTATAGTTTTTTAAAATTATACTTTAAGTTCTGGGCTACATGTGCAGAACGTGCAGATTTGTTACATAGGTATACATATGCCATGGTGGTTTGCTGCACCCATCAACCTGTCATCTACATTAGGTATTTATCCTAATGCTATCCCTCCCCTAGCACCTCACCCCCATGACAGGCTCTGGTGTGTGATGTTCCCCTCCCTGTGTCCATGTGTTCTCATTGTCCAACTCCCACTTATGAGTGAGAACATGCAGTGTTTGGTTTTCTGTTCCTGTGTTAGTTTGCTGAGAATGATAGTTTTCACCTTCATCCATGTTCCTGCAAAGGACAAGAACTCATCCTTTTTTATGGGCTGCATAGTATCCCATGGTGTGTATATGCCACATTTTCTTAGTCCAGTCTATCATTTATGGGCACTTGGGTTGATTCCCTGTCTTTGCTATTGTGAATAGTGCTGCAATAAACGTAAGTGTGCATGTATCTTTATAGTAGAATGATTTATAATCCTTTGGGTATATACCCAGTAATGGGATTGCTGGGTCAAACGGTATTTCTGGTTTTAGATCCCTGAGAAATTGCCACACTGTATTCCACAATGATTGAACTAATTTACACTCCCACCGACAGGGAAAAGCGTTCCTATTTCTCCACATCCTCTCCAGCATCTGTTGTTCCCTGACTTTTTAATGATCTCCATTCTAACTGGCATAAGATGGTATCTCATTATGGTTTTGATTTGCATTTCTCTAATGACCAGTGATGATGAGCTTTTGTTCATATGTTTCTTGGCCACATAAATGTCTTCTTTTGAGATGTGTCTGTTCATATCCTTTGCCCACTCTTTGATGGGGTTGTTTTTTTCTTAGATTCTGGATATTAGCCATTTGTCAGATGGATAGATTGCAAAAATTTTCTCCCATCCTGTAGGTTGTCTGTTCACTCTGATGATAGTTTATTTTGCTGTGCAGAAGCTCTTTAGTTTGATTAGATCCCATTTGTCAATTTCAGCTTTTGTTGCCATTGCTTTTTGTGTTTTAGTCATGAAGTCTTTGCCCATGCCTATGTCCTGAATGATATTGCCTCAGTTTTCTTCTAGGTTTTTCTTTTAGGTCTTACATTTAAGTCTTTAATCCATCTTGAGTTAATTTTTGTATAAGGCATAAGAAAGGGGTCCAGTTTCAGTTTTCTGCATATGGCTAGCCAGTTTTCCCAACACCATTTATTACATAGGGAGTCGTTTCCCCATTGCTTGTTTTTATCAGGTTTATCAAAGATCAGATGGTTGTAGACAAGTGGCGCTATTTCTGAGGCCTCTGTTCTGTTCCGTTGGTCTATATATCTGTTTTGGTACCAGTACCATGCTGTTTTGGTTACTGTAGACTTGTAGTATAGTTTGAAGTCAGGTAGCGTGATGCCTTCAGCTTTGTTCTTTTTGCATAGGATTGTCTTGGCTGTACAGGCTCTTTTTTGGTTCCATATGAAATTTAATGTAGTTTTTTCTAATTCTGTGAAGAAAGTAAATGGTAGCTTGACAGGGATAGCATTAAATCCATAAATTACTTTGGGAAGTATGGCCATTTTCACGATATTGATTCTTCCTGTCCATGAGCATGGAATGTTTTTCCATTTGTTTGTGTCCTCTCTTATTTCCTTGAGCAGTGGTTTGTAGTTCTCCTTGAAGAGGTCCTTCGCATCCCTTGTAAGTTGTATTCCTAGATATTTTATTCTCTTTGTAGCAATCGAGAATAGGAGTTCACTCATGATCTGGCTCTCCGTCTATTATTGGTGTATAGGAATGCTTGTGATTTTGCATGTTGATTTTGTATCCTGAGACTTTACTGAAGTTGCTTATCAGCTTAAGGAGATTTGGGGCTGAGACGATGGTGTTTTCTATAGACAATCATGTCATCTGCAAACAGAGACAATTTGACTTCCTCTCTTCCTATTTGAGTGTGCTTTATTTCTGTCTCTTGCCTAATTGGCCTGGCCAGAACTTCCAATACTATGTTGAATAAGAGTGGTGAGAGAGGGCATCCTTGTCTTGTGCCGGTTTTCAAAGGGAAAGTTTCCAGCTTTTGTGCATTCAGTATGATACTGGCTGTGGGTTTGTCATAAATAGCTCTTATTATTTTGAGATATGTTCCATCAATACCTAGTTTATTAAGAGTTTTTAGCGTGAAGGGATGTTGAATTTTATTGAAGCCCTTTTCTACATCTATTGAGATAATCATATGGTTTTTGTCATTGGTTCTGTTTATATGATGGATTATGTTTATTGATTTGCATATGTTGAACCAGCCTTGCATCCCAGGGATGAAGCCCACTTGATCATGGTGGATAAGCTTTTTGATGTGCTGCTGGATTTGGTTTGCCAGTATTTTATCAGGGATTTTTACATCAATGTTCATCAGGGATATTGGCCTGAAATTTTCTTTTTTTGTTGTGTCTTTGCCAGGTTTTTGGTATCAGGATGATGCTGGCCTCATAAAATGAGTTAGCTATGGGTCCCTCTTTTTCTATTTTTTGGAATAGTTTTGGAAGGAATGGTACCAGTTCCTCTTTGTACCTCTGGTAGAATTCAGCCGTGAATCCATCTGGTCCTGGGCTTTTTTTGGTTGGTAGGCTATTAATTACTGCCTCAATTTCAGAACTTGTTCTTCATCTATTCAGGGATTCGACTTCTTCCTGGTTTAGTCTTGGGAGGGTGTATGTATCCAGGAATTTATCCATTTCTTCTAGATTTTCCAGTTTATTTGCATAGAGGTGTTTATAGTATTCTCTGATGGTAGTTTGTATTTCTGTGGGATCAGTGGTGATCTCCCCTTTATCATTTTTTATTGTGTCAATTTGAGTCTTCTCTCCCTTCTTCCTTATTAGTCTGGCTAGCGTTCTATCTATTTTGTTAATCTTTTCAAAAAACCAGCTCCTCGATTCATTGATTTTTTTGAAGGGTTTTTCATGTCTCTATCTCCTTCAGTTCTGCTCTGATCTTAGTTATTTCTTGTCTTCTGCTAGCTTTTGAATTTGTTTGCTCTAACTTCTATAGTTGTTTTAATTGTGATGTTAGAGTGTCCATTTTATATCTTTCTCACTTTCCCTTGTGGGCATTTAGTGCTGTAAATTTCCCTCTAAACACTGCTTTAACTGTGTCCCACAGATTCTGGTACATTGTGTCTTTGTTTCAAAGATCTTCTTTATTTCTGCCCTTATTTCGTTATTTACCCAGTAGTCATTCATGAGCAGGTTGTTTAGTTTCCATGTAGTTGTGTGGTTTTGAGTGAGTTTCTTAATCCTGAGTTCTAATTTGATTGCACTGTGGTCTGAGGCAATGTTTGTTATGATTTCCATTATTTTGCATTTGCTGAGGAGTGTTTTACTTCCAATTATGTGGTCAATTTTAGAATAAGTGAAATGTGGTGCTGAGAAGAATGCATATCTGTTGATTTGGGGTGGAGAGTTATGTAGATGTCTATTAGGTCCACTTGGTCCAGAGCTGAGTTCACTTCCTAAATATCTTTGTTAATTTTCTGTCTTGTTGATCTGTCTAATATTGACAGTAGGGTGTTAAAGTATCCCAGTATTATTGTGTGGGAATCTAAGTCTCTTTGTAGGTCTCTAAGAACTTGCTTTATGAATCTGGGTGCTCATGTATTGGATGCATATATATTTATTATAGTTAGCTCTTCATGTTGCATTGATCCCTTTACCAATATATAATGCCCTTCTTTGTCTTTTTTGATCTTTGTTGGTTTAAAGTCTGTTTTATCAGAGACTAGGATTACAACCCCTGCTTTTTTTGCTTTCCATTTGCTTGGTACATATTCCTCCACACCTTCATTTTGAGCCTATGTGTGTCTTTGCACATGAGATGGGTCTCCTGAATACAGCACACTGATAGGTCTTGACTCTTTATCCAATTTGCCAGTCTGTGTCTTTTAATTGGGGCATTCAGCCCATTTACATTTAAGGTTAATATTGTTATGTGTGAATTTGATCCTGTCATTATGATGCTAGCTGGTTATTTTGCCCATTAGTTGATGCAGTTTCTTCATAGTGTTGATGGTCTTTACAATTTGGTGTATTTTTGCAGTGCCTGGTACTGTTTTTTCCTTTCCATATTTAGTGCTTCCTTCAGGAGCTCTTGTAAGGCAGGCCTGGTGGTGACAAAATCTCTCAGGAATTGCTTGTATATAAAGGATTTCATTTCTCCTTCACTTATGAAGCTTAGTTTGGCTGGATATGAAATTCTGGGTTGAAAATTCTTTTCTTTAAGAATGTTGAATATTGGCCCGTACTCTCTTCTGGATTGTAGGGTTTCTGCAGAGAGATCTGCTGTTAGTCTGATGGGCTTCCCTTTGTGGGTAACCTGATCTTTCTCTCTGGCTGCCTTTAACATTTTTTTCCTTCATTTCAACCTTGGTGAATCAGACGATTATGTGTCTTGGGGTTGCTCTTCTCAAGGAGTATCTTTGTGGTGTTCTCTGTATTTCCTGAACTTGAATGTGGGCCTGTCTTGCTAGGCTGGGGAAATTCTCCTAGATAATATCCTGAAGAGTGTTTTCCAACTTGGTTCCATTCTCCCCATCACTTTCTGGTATACCAATCAAACGTAGGTTTGGTCTTTTCACATAGTCCCATATTTCTTAGAGGCTTTGTTCATTCCTTTTTATTCTTTTTTCTCTAATCTTGTCTTCATGCCTTATTTCATTAAGTTGATCTTCAATCTCTGATATCCTTTCTTTTGCTAGATTGATTCAGCTATTGATACTTGCGTATGCTTCATGAAGTTCTTGGGCTGTGTTTTTCAGCTCCATCAGGTCATTTATGTTCTTCTCTAAACTGGTTATTCTAGTTAGCAATTCCTCTTTTTTCAAGGTTTTTGGCTTCCTTTCATTGGGATAGAACATGCTCCTTTAGCTCAGAGGAGTTTGTTATTACCCACCTTCTGAAGCCTACTTCTGTCAGTTTGTCAAACTCATTCTCTGTCCAGTTTTGTTCCTTTGCCGACAAGGAGGTGTGATCCTTTGGAGGAGAAGAGGTGTCCTGGTTTTTGGAATTTTCAGCCTTTTTGCACTGGCTTTTCCTCATCTTTGTGTATTTATCTACCTTTGGTCTTTGATGTTGGTTACCTTCAGATGGGGTTTTTGTGTGGACGCCCTTTTTGTTGATGTCGATGCAATTCTTTTCTGTTTATTAGTTTTCCTTCTCACAGTCAGGCCCCTCTACTGCAGGTCTGCTGGAGTTTGATGGAGGTCCATTCCAGACCCTGTTTTTTGCCTGGGTATCACCAGCGGAGGTTGCAGAAGAGCAAAGATTGCTGCCTGTTCCTTCCTCTGGAAGCTTTGTCCCAGCAGGACACCCACCAAATGCCAGCTGGAGCTCTCCTGTATGAGGTGTCTGTTGAGCCCTGCTGGGAGGTGTCTCCCAGTCAGGAGGCACAGGGGTCAGGGACTCACCTAAGGGGCATCCTGTCCCTTAGCAGAGCTCGAGCGCTGTGCTCAGAGATCCGCTGCTGTCTTCAGAGCTGGCAGACAGGAATGGTTAAGTCTGCTGAAGCTGTGCCCAGAGCTGCCCCTTCCCCCAGGTGCTCTGTCCCAGATAAGCCCCTGACTGGGGCTGCTGCCTTTCTTTCAGAGATGCCCTGCCCAGAGAGGAGGAATCTAGAGAGGCAGTCTGGCTACAGCGGCTTTCCTGAGCTGCAGTGGGCTCTGCCCACTTCAAACTTCTTAGCAGCGTTGTTTACACCGTGAGGGAAAAACTGCCTCCTCAAGCCTCAGTAATGGCAGATGCCACTCCCCCCAAGAAGCTCAAGAGTCCCAGGTCAACTTCAGACAGCTGTGTTGGCAGGGAGAATTTCAAGCCAGTAGATCTTAGCTTGCTGGGCTCTGTGGGGGTGGGATCTGCTGAGCTAGACCACTTGGCTCCCTGGCTTCAGTGCCCATTCCAGGGGAGCAAATGGTTCTGTCTTGCTGGCTTTCCAGGAGCCACTGGGGTATGAAAAAAAATTCTTGCAGCTAGCTCAGTGTCTCCCCAAACAGCCACTCAGTTTTGTGCTTGAAACCCAGGACGTTGGTGGTGTAGACACATGAGGAAGTCTCCTAGTCTGCAGACTGTGAAGACCGTGGGAAAAGCATAGTATCTGGGCTGGAATGCACCTTCCTCACGGCACAGTCCCTTACCACTTCCCTTGGCTAAGGGAGGGAGTTCCCCGACTCCTTGCATTTCCCGGGTGAAGCGACACCCCACCCTGCTTCAGCTCACCCTCCGTGGGCTGTACCCACTGTCTAACTAGCCCCAGTGAGATAAGCCAGGTACCTCAGTTGGAAATGCAGAAATTGCCTGCCTTCTGCATTGATGTTACTGGGAGCTGCAGACTGGAGCTCTTCCTATACAGCCATCTTGCCAGCCACCTCAATTTTTATAATTTTTAATAGAAGTGAGATCCCAGGTTTTGTGGGCTTAAATGTTGTACAACTTGGAGAGCTCTCTATGAAAATTGCATGCATAAAATTATAAAGAGTTGAGAATGTTTATTTAGAGTAAGAAAATAATTTATGAAAAATTAAATATTTTAAATATGATAGTTACCACAGGCATCACAAAATTCAAGAAAACAGCATTTTTAAAAATTGTTAAAGTGCACAGCACACCTTTATAATACTTTAACTTCAGTTTTTGGCTACATTTTGTTTTCTTATTTCTTCATAAATGACCATAAGATCATGCAACTTTGTACCATGATATTGGGGGAACCCACCCCCCAATATTTCAACATAGGTTCTTTCTATTTTCCATAAGTGTTAGTGGGCTGAGAAATAAAGACAGACAGTACAAAGAGAGGAATTTTACAGCTGGGCTACCGGGGGTGACATCACATATGGGTAGGACCATGATGCCCACCTGAGCCTCAAACCAGCAAGTTTTTATGAAGGGTTTCAAAAGGGGAGGGGTGTAAGAACAGGGAGTAGGTACAAAGATCACATGCTTCAAAGGGCAAAAAGCAGAACTACTAATAAGGTTCTAATGAAGATCACATGCTTCTGAGGGAACAGGACAAAGGGCAAAAGCAGAATTACTGATAAGGATCCAACAAAGATCGTAAAGCAAAGGGCAAAAGCAGAACTACTGATAAGGGTCCAACAAAGATCACAAGGCAAAGGGCAAAAGCAGAACCACTGATAAGGGTCTATGTTCAGCGGTGCACATATTGTCTTGATAAACATCTTAAACAACAGAAAACAGGGTTCGAGAGCAGAGAACCAGTCTGACCACAAATTTACTAGGGCTGAGTTTTTCCCCACCCTAGTAAGCCTGAGGGTTCTGCAGGAGACCAGGGCATATCTCAGTCCTTATCTCAACTGCACAAGACAGATATTTCCCAGAGCGGCCGTTTATAGACCTCCCCACAGGAATGCATTCCTTTCCCAGGGTATTAATATTACTATTCCTTGCTAGGAAAAGAATTTAGCAATATCTCTCCTGCTTGCACATCCATTTATGGGCTCTCTGCAAGGAGAAAAATATGGCTCTTTTTGCCCAACCCCGCAGGCAGTCAGACCTTATGGTTGTCTTCCTTTGTTCCCTAAAAATCGCTGTCATTCTGTTCTTTTTCAAGGTGCACTGATTTCATATTGTTCAAACACACATGTTTTATAATCAATTTGTACAGGTAACACAATTATCACAGTGGTCCTGAGGTGACCTACATCCTCAGCTTACAAAGATAACAGGATTAAGAGACTGAAGTAAAGACAGGCATAAGAAATTATAAAAGTATTATTTGGGAACTGATAAATGTCCATATTAAAATGAAATCTTCACAATTCATGTTTGTCTGCCGCGGCTCCAGCCAGTCCCTCCATTCAGGGTCCCTGACTTCCTGCAACACCATGATGCTGGGTAACTCAGCAGAGTGGGTTATTGGAGTAGTTTTCAAAACCATTTCACTATCAGAACACAGAAGTGACTATGACCATATACATGTACTCCACTAACTCTGAACCAAATGCACCCATGGCTCTACTTCCCCTTAGACAGACTCAAAAGATGCTGTAGCAATTCTGACATCATTTGCCACTGTGGGAAATTTGACTGCTGGGAAGTTGGACTGAGAGAGACAATCGTTTTTGCTGATTGCAGTTAAAAATCTTTTGAAAATTTCACAAAAACATATGCGTCATGCTGCTAGAGGCCTAGCAGTTCTGGGGAAGGTCCTCAAGTTTCAGCATTGTTAGTTTTATGGTTAATCTACTCTGATAATCAATGATAAGAATAAAGAACTAACATTTCTTATGTGTCATGCTTCTTTTCCAACCCCCAGTCATCAGGATTTCTCCCCGGCTTGGGCATCCTGGAGGGTCTCCTTGGCTTCACATTTGCAGCAACATCAGATGCCAGAAAACATGGGGGTAACATTTCCAGATGTAAAGAAGTGTTTTCATAAAAGTCCTCCCTTCATTTATTCACTCATTCATGCAACAGATATTTAATGAGCTCTTGTTATTCCTCAGGCTCCACTTGAGTTGTGAGAGAGACAACTGTGAATAAAATAGATGGAATTATTTCCCTGATAGAGCTTAAGATGTTGTGGGGTGAGGCAGACAAGAGATGATTATTCAAATCTAAGTAATAGAAAGACATTCCTTATTATGCAGATGAGATTAATTCAACTCACAAAGCCTTCTTTAAAATTTACCTCAAGCGATATGAAAGACAACTAAGATATCTACATGGCAACCCATGAAATAATTTGGAGGCACTATAGGAGAGTGTTAGAGAGCATGTGGTTTGGAGTGAAGCACCTCGGATTTCAATCCTGACTAATGCTGACTATTAGATTTTAATCCTGATTTGCCATGTCTCTACTACTTATACAGAAGTAAAATATAAAAATAGTCATATGCAGAACAGTGAGTAAACGGAATTAAAATATTTTAAGGTTATTACACATTACAAAAAGTATTACAATACTAACTTTAATTAGAATGTGATCAACTAAAGATCTACTTTGCAATCTGTAGGGTGATTGCTAAAATAATTAAATGCAATCAGGTAGATCCAAAAATCTCATGGGGAAACCAAATTGTATACCTAGAATATACAATTAACTAAAAGACAGCAGAAAAAATGATCATATTAAAAATAGCTGGGACACATAAAACATAAATAATATGATGGTAGACTCAAATTCAACCACATCAGCAGTTAAATATAAATATAATAAACACTCCAATAAAAGACAGAGATTTTCAGACTTTTTAAAATCACAAGCCAACAAAAGATAAATGGTAGGAAAAGATGTGGCATACCCGGTAATATCAGACAAGCAGGATATTAAGCGGTGCTGCTCCAAGACAATAAAGATTATCAGGAATAAGAAGCAGAACTCCAAAATAACAAAATGATCAATTTATTAGGAAGATACAGAGCTTCAAAATGCATGAAGCAAAATAATGATTGAATTAAAGGGAGAATTAGACAATTTCACAAGAATAGTTTAAGCTCTTAATAATAAAGCAAATAGAACAAAATAGTGAGAATATGAACAATTTGAACAGCAGTATAAATAAATTTTACCTAACTAACATTATAGAAGACATCACTCAACAAATATGAAACACACATTCTTTTCAAGTATTTGTGAAAAAAACCTTGAAAAAAAATTAGACAAATGGCTAACTAGAATAACCATGCAGAGAAGTCCTTAAAGGACCTGATGGAGCTGAAAACCAAGGCACGAGAACTACGTGATGAATGCACAAGCCTCAGTAGCCGATTCGATCAACTGGAAGAAAGGGGATCAGTGATGGAAGATCAAATGAATGAAATGCAGTGAAAAGAGAAGTTTAGAGAAAAAAGAATAAAAAGAAATGAACAAAGCCTCCAAGAAATATGGGACTACATGAAAAGACCAAATCTACGTCTGATTGGTGTACCTGAAAGTGACGGGGAGAATGGAACCAAGTTGGAAAACACTCTTCAGGATATCATCCAGGAGAACTTCCCCCATCTAGCAAGGCAGGCCAACATTCAAATTCAGGAAATATAGAGAACGCCACAAAGATACTCCTCGAGAAGAGCAACTCCAAGACACATAATTGTCAGATTCACCAAGGTTGAAATGAAGGAAAAAATGTTAAGGGCAGCCAGAGAGAAAGGTCAGGTTACCCACAAAGGGAAGCCCATCAGACTAACAGCTGATCTCTCGGCAGAAACTCTACAAGCCAGAAGAGAGTGGGGGCCAATATTCAACATTCTTAAAGAAAAGAATTTTCAACCCAGAATTTCATATCCAGCCAAACTAAGCTTCATAAGTGAAGGAGAAATAAAATCCTTTACAGACAAGCAAATGCTGAGAGATTTTGTCACCACCAGGCCTGCCCTAAAAGAGCTCCTGAAGGAAGCACTAAACATGGAAACAAACAACCGATACCAGCCACTGCAAAAACATGCCAAATTGTAAAGACCATCGAGGCTAGGAAGAAACTGCATCAAATCAACTAATGAGCAAAATAACCAGCTAACGTCATAATGACAGGATCAAATTCACACATAACAATATTAACCTTAAATGTAAATGGGCTGAATGCTCCAATTAAAAGACACAGACTGGCAAATTGGATAAAGAGTCAAGACCCATCAGTGTGCTGTATTCAGGAAACCCATCTCATGTGCAGAGACACACATAAGCTCAAAATAAAGGGATGGAGGAAGATCTACCAAGCAAATGGAAAACAAAAAAAGGCAGGGGTTGCAATCCTAGTCTCTGATAAAACAGACTTTAAACCAACAAAGATCAAAAGAGACAAAGAAGGCCATTACATAATGGTAAAGGGATCAATTCAACAAGAAAAGCTAACTATCCTAAATATATATGCACCCAGTACATGAGCACCCAGATTCATAAAGCAAGTCCTTAGAGACCTACAAAGAGACTTAGACTCCCACACAATAATAATGGGAGACTTTAACACCCCACTGTAAACATTAGATAGATCAACGAGACAGAAAGTTAACAAGGATATCCAGGAATTGAACTCAGCTCTGCACCAAGCAGACCTAATAGACATCTACAGAACTCTCCACCCCAAATCAACAGAATATACATTCTTCTCAGAACCACACCACACTTATTCCAAAATTGACCACATAGTTGGATGTAAAGCAGTCCTCAGCAAATGTAAAAGAACAGAAATTATAACAAACTGCCTCTCACACCACAGTGCAATCAAACTAGAACTCAGGATTAAGAAACTCACTCAAAACCGCTCAACTACATGGAAACTGAACAACTGCTCCTGAATGACTACTGACTACATAACGAAATGAAGGCAGAAATAAAGTTGTTCTTTGAAACCAAAGAGACCAAAGACACAACATACCAGAATCTCTGGGACACATTCAAAGCAGTGTGTAGAGGGAAATTTATAGCACTAAATGCCCACAAGAGAAAGCAGGAAAGATCTAAAATTGACACCCTAACATCACAATTAAAAGAACTAGAGAAGCAAGAGCAAACACATTCAAAAGCTACCAGAAGGCAAGAAATAACTAAGATCAGAGCAGAACTGAAGAAAACAGAGACACCAAAAAAACCCTTCAAAAAAATCAATGAATCCAGGAGCTGGTTTTTTGAAAAGATCAACAAAATTGATAGACCGCTAGCAAGACTAATAAAGAAGAAAAGAGAGAAGAATCAAATAGATGCAATAAAAAATGATAAAGAGGAGATCACCACTGATCCCACAGAAATACAAACTACCATCAGAGAATACTATAAACACCTCTACGCAAATAAACTAGAAAAACTAGAAGAAATGGATAAATTCCTAGACACATACACCCTCCCAAGACTAAACCAGGAAGAAGTTGAATCTCTGAATAGACCAATAACAGGCTCTGAAACTGAGGCAATAATTAATAGCTTACCAACCAAAAAAAGTCCAGGACCAGATGGATTCACAGCCAAATTCTACCAGAGTTACAAGGAGGAGCTGGTACCATTCCTTCTGAAACTACTCCAGTCAATAGAAAAAGAGGGAATCCTCCCTAACTCATTTTATGAGGCCACCATCATCCTGATCCCAAAGCCTGGCAGAGACACAACAAAAAAAGAGAATTTTAGACCAATATCCCTGATGAACATCGATTCAAAAATCCTCAATAAAATACTGGCAAACTGAATCCAGCAGCACATCAAAAAGCTTATCCACCATGATCAAGTGGGCTTCATCCCTGGGATGTAAGGCTGGTTCAACATACACAAATCAATAAATGTAATCCAGCATATAAACAGAACCAACGACAAAAACCACATGATTATCTCAATAGATGCAGAAAAGGCCTTTGACAAGATTCAACAATGCTTCATGCTAAAAACTCTCAATAAATTAGGTATTGATGGGATGTATCTCAAAATAATAAGAGCTATCTATGACAAACCCACAGCCAATATATCATACTGAATGGGCAAAAACTGGAAGGATTCCCTTTGAAAACTGGCACAAGACAGGGATGCCCTCTTTCACCACTCCTATTCAACATAGTGTTGGAAGTTCTGGCCAGGGCAATCAGGCAGGAGAAGGAAATAAAGGGTATTCAAGTAGGAAAAGAGGAAGTCAAATTGTCCCTGTTTGCAGATGACATGACTGTATATCTAGAAAACCCCATCGTCTCAGCCCAAAATCTCCTTAAGCTGATAGGCAACTTCAGCAAAGTCTCAGGATACAAAATCAATGTGCAAAAATCACAAGCATTCTTATACACCAATAACAGAGAAACAGAGAGCCAAATCATGAGTGAACTCCCATTCACAATTGCTTCAAAGAGAATAAAATACCTAGGAATCCAACTTACAAGGAACGTGAAGGACCTCTTCAAGGAGAATTACAAACCACTGCTCAATGAAATAAAAGAGGATACAAACAAATGGAAGAACATTCCATGCTCATGGGTAGGAAGAATCAATATCATGAAAATGGCCATACTGCCCAACGTAATTTATAGATTCAATGCCATCCCCATCAAGATACCAATGACTTTCTTCACAGAATTGGAAAAAACTACTTTAAAGTTCATATGGAACCAAAAAGGAGCCCACATTGCCAAGTCAATCCTAAGCCAAAAGAACAAAGCTGGAGGCATCATGCTACCTGACTTCAAACTATACTACAAGGCTACAGTAACCAAAATAGCATGGTACTAGTACCAGAACAGAGGTATAGATCAATGGAACAGAACAGAGCCCTCAGAAATAATGCCACATATCTACAACCATGTGATCTTTGACAAACCTGACAAAAACAAGAAATGGGAAAACGATTCCCTAGTTAATAAATGGTGCTGGGAAAACTGGCTAGCCATATGTAGAAAGCTGAAACTGGATCCCTTCCTTACACCTTATACAAAAATTAATTCAAGATGGATTAAAGACTTACATGTTAGACCTAAAACCATAAAAACCCAAGAAGAAAACCTAGGCAATATCATTCAGGACATAGGCATGGGCAAGGACTTCATATCTAAAGCACCAAAAGCAACAGCAACAAAAGCCAATATTGACAAATGGGATCTAATTAAACTAAAGAGCTTCTGCACAGCAAAAGAAACTACCATCAGAGTGAACAGGCAACCTACAGAATGGGAGAAAATTTTTGCAATCTACTCATCTGACAAAGGGCTAATATCCAGAATCTACAATGAACTCAAACAAATTTACAAGAAAAAACAAACAACCCTATCAAAAAGTGGGCAAAGGATATGAACAGACACTTCTCAAAAGAAGATATTTATGCAGCCAAAAGACACATGAAAAATGCTCATCATCACTGGCCATCAGAGAAATGCAAATTGAAACCACAATGAGATACCACCTCACGCCAGTTAGAATGGCGATCATTAAAAAGTCAGGAAACAACAGGTGCTGGAGAGGATCTGGAGAAATAGGAACACTTTTACACTGTTGGTGGGACTGTAAACTAGTTCAACCATTGTGGAAGTCGGTGTGGCGATTCCTCAGGGATCTAGAACTAGAAATACCATTTGACCCAGCCATCCCGTTACTGGGTATATACCCAAAGGATTCTAAATCATGCTGCTCTAAAGACACATGCACATGTACGTTTATTGCGGCACTATTCACAATAGCAAAGACTTGGAACCAACCCAAATGTCCAACAATGATAGACTGGATTAAGAAAATGTGGCATATATACACCATGGAATACTATGCAGCCATAAAAAAGGATGAGTTCACGTCCTTTGTAGGGACATGGATGAAGCTGGAAACCATCATTCTCAGCAAACTATCGCAAGGACAAAAAACCAAACACCGCATGTTCTCACTCATAGGTGGGAACTGAACAATCAGAACACATGGACACAGGAAGGGGAACATCACACACAGGAGCCTGTTGTGGGGTGGGGGGAGGGGGGAGGGATAGCATTAGGAGATATACCTAATGTTAAATGACGAGTTAATGGGTGCAGCACACCAACATGGCACATGTATACATATGTAACAAACCTGCATGTTATGCACACATACCCTAAAACTTGAAGTATAATAAAAAAAAATAAAAAATAAAAAAAACAAAAAAAAGTATACATGAAATATTGGCCAAGATATCCCATATGCTGGGCCATAAAATATGTCTCAATAAACTTAAAAATATGTCTCAATAAATTTTGTACTACCCAGTATGATCTCTGACCACGATGGAATTTATCTAGTAATCATAAATAGTAAATTATCCAGAAATGCCCTTGTACATTTCACAATAATTTATAAATAATCCATGACTCAAAAGGCTAACTGTGGTTTGAAGGTCTTAGGGTGTTGTCACCCTTAGTTACTTAGCTCTTATTTTGCTCCTTTTTCAGGTAACTATCAAACTAACTTTTTCTTACTTGTCAGCATTTGCCTTTGATTTTAACAGTCCCCCAGTGTAACTTCCCTAGACTTTACGAATCTCTCCATCTCATGAAGACTTGGGATTTCCCTTCCCTGTTATTTATGTCTTATTCGAATTGGATCAGTAAGTGGGGCAAAGGTAATGTTCAATGAAAAAGAACATTTAGGAGAGGCCTTGATTTTCCGAGTGATGAGTTTATTATTGAATGTTTTTGAGTTATTACTTTATTTGCTTCATTATGCAACCTTGTAACTTTGGAGATTTTTAATAAACACTCAGATAAATTCTAAGGACAATTATATCTATATTACACAACATGAATTGGAGGAAACCAGTTATAAAATTTTAAGGGAACAGCTAACACAGATGTATCCCCCATACTGCAATTTTGTGTGTGTGTGTGTGTGTGTGTGTAATATATAATGGATGGAATATATAAAAAGAAAATAGTACTTGGTTTTATCAAATATATTTTATAATTCTACATCTTTAGCATGCGTCTTACTTTCTTATTTCTATCATAAATTTCCTGAGTCTTTTTATGTAGTATTCTCAATCTGATTGACTGTTATGATAATGATTCCTGCTAATTTATTCTTGATGCAAAAACAACAGCAGTGCCATGTGCTGATTGTACCATGCTGAGCTCATGTGTGAGTGTACCTGTGGGCTTCACAACTGCCTTAGGAGTATATTCCTATTACATTTATTTTACAGATGAGGAGAGTGAGGCTAAGAAAGGTTAACGAGCTTGAAGCCTGCCCAATTCATAAGAGGAAAGCAAAAGATGTCGAATTTTGCCATTGGGTGTCACTCTCTCAATCACTGTTTCTGTGTAACATCTCCAAAAGTCACTGTCCCTAAGTTAACTTATACACTCAACTACAAAACCCTTTAAGTGAGGGCGACCATGACCCAGTCACCTCTAGAGCTCTGTCTCACGTGGGGCTTGGCCCGGGGCAGGCGTCCAAGTACCATTTGTGGGTGGAACCAGGGCCCAGAGGAGCCCACATGTGTCACTGTCTTGTGCAGAGTGCTCAGTAATGGCTTTAGTATTCGTGAACAGACTCTTTGTATCTCTTCTGTCTCTCTTCGCATTTGCAGAGAATAAACCTATTTCACAAATATTGTGTCAGAATTTGATAATTTGGTTATTGGCATGGGGTTTGGAATACTTAATTCACAGCAAGGACAGGAAATTTCACTACCTGGGAGGAGTTGGAGGCCTGTATCCTTGGTCATGGTCAGGCGAAACCCTGGAAAAGCTGGAGCTCTGACCCTGACCCACCTTCAAACCTGTTTTTGTCTCTCATATCTCCAGAGACTTCCAGAAGGAATCCCTGTGCTAATGTTCTGTTACACTAATGTAATAGATCACCTATTCAATATAAGGCATTATGAAGACATAGCATCTTTGAGACCCCTGAAGAATAAACTATTACTGTTGCTGGTACTGGTGTTAAATGATCGTTTATTTCATGTTACTTAAAAACAATTTCCCTACCTATCTACAATTTGACTGTAGCTAGAATCAGGAGAAGAAATAAATAGATCAGGACCTTTCTCTGGTAAAGTACTTGGATTTCAAAGTATTTGTTTTCAATCAAATACAACTAGGGAACATCATAGCAAACAAAGACAATTCTGAGGAGTTATTAGAATGATATCAGGGATAATTGTTTAAAAAGTATTGTGAACCAGAGGCATAAAACTTGAAAATTTAAAACACCACGATTACATGGCATGATACATTATAAAACACAAGATGAAATCTCAAAAATTGGTTATAAGGTTATAATAAGATAACTTTTTCCTTGTTGGTTATTACTTCCACAGCGAAAAGTAAAAATACAGCTTGGCTAATGACATGCCTGCCATGTGTTATGCTCATAAGCGTCCGTCCCTCAAGCCAAGGGTGTAATAAGCTCTGAGACTGGGTTTATTAAAAGTAAACCATGGATGCGATTATTCAGTTCTCTGAGGAGAAAACTGGGGGCTGAAATATTACATCCCCAGTGATGAAATAACAATGGCTGTATTTGGGTGAGCAAATTTTAATTCTCAAGTCATTATGGTCTGTAAAAAATAAAATTTTGGACAAATAGGTAACTTTATGCACCAACTGGAATGAAATAAAAGGGCTGAGTAGCATAGGGACAAGAAACTTGGAGGCAATTTCTCCAGGATTGGCTAAAAAAGGCCTGGTTGGATGATGGATGATGCTAGCAATACAGTGTTTCACAACCATAAACACACTCAAGGGTACATGTGATTGGCAAATACTAAGAAGTTTGACAATACAAAGGACGGAATCAATGGAGCAGTTGTGGAAGTCGGACTCAGCACCGCACAGCCACACCTACATTGAAGATCACCTGTGAGCATTTTCCTTCAGGACATCTCTGGACGTGCATGCATTTCCAGCGGCTTGGCCAACGGCACCACAGGTTTCAGAAGCTCAGTGGAGCAAGACCAAAAACACCAGCGAACACCAGCATGAGTGTAAATGGATCCTTTCAAAAGAAAACTACATTTGCTGTAGGAAAATTGTCTTTGGTGGATTCCAAATCATTAAACTTTCAATGGTGCATTTGCAGAGCTCTGACCTGGAAGTCAAACTCAGAGGCGCCAGAAAGGTCACGTTTTATTTAGCCCAAGCATCTTGTCCTCTCGCCTCTTGGTTGATTTCTTTACTGGGATTTGAAAATGTTGAGTTCATTTCACGATTTTACCTCCTAGGAAAATGAATCCAATAATCAGGAAGAAGAGGGGCAGGGAAGGAATTTCTGTGGGGGGTGGGGGAGTGGAAGTGCTGTGGCCAAGTCAACAAGAATTTTCCCCAGAACAAATGTCTTTTCAAGTTCATGCTGAATAGTCTCTATCCATCAGGCAGCTGCGAGGATGTCAACGCGTAGCTGCGAACACAGCCTGGAGGCCCAACATCCCAGCGGGTGGAAATGAACACTGTCTGGAAACACAGGTGCATAAACAGCCACGCCCTGCCAAGCCCTTCACAACAGAAAAACACCACCACCCTACTCCACTTCTAGCAGGTTTCAGTCATTAGCAAGATGGATTTTCCTCAGTAAAATAGTGTGTTATTTTGCCTTTGAGGAAATATAACAAATGGGGAAATCTTTTAGGAAGTAACACACATGCCCACAGTCATCACAGGTGTGGGTCTCGATCAGTCCCACAGGTGTGGGCATCGCGCCCCCGTGGGGTCAGGCACACCCAGCCTCCTGTGCAGGGAAGCTGCCTGCTGACCAGCGGGTGGTCATACAGTGACGGGGACAGGAGGTTTCCCAGGTCCCCACTCCAGCAGGCACCTTCCAGTTTGGAAACCTAGACATGTTACCAAACCTGCATGAGCCTCCGTTTCCTGAAATGCAATGGAGGTAACGTGGATGGCTGTGGCACAGGGAGGCTGTGGGGGCTCAGCGGGACCAACACCAACGGGAACATCACCAGGAGGCCAGGCACAGGAGGCACATGTGGGAATATCCCCAGGACGCCAGGCACAGGAGGCACGCTCAGGAGCCTCAGCCATTGCTGGTGACGTCTGCACTGCCCTGTGCAGTCCTGGATCTCTTACATGTCGCTGGTTGGAGCCACTTAAACAAATTACAACGGAGCGAGACCACGCAGAGCTTGGAAAGTGTGTGTTGGGGTGTGCATGTGAGAGAGAGAGAGAGAGACAGAGACAGATAAAGAGGCTCCTTCCTTCCTTCAACAAGCATGTGCCAAGCACAAGATGGCCCAGGCCCTGGGGTGAAGCCCAGTCCCTTTGCTGTCTCCCACTGTCTTTCAGGAGGATAAACACATCAGCCTACAAACAGCACAGCAGGGAGAATGTGGCAGCCTCTGACTGTTGGGATCTGCTCTTCTGTCAACTCCCATGGGCGGAGAAACCCTGGTGTTTTCAGTGTGGAGGCCAGTTCCTGGCAGGCAGTAGGTGCTCAGTAAAGTCTTCCTGGTGAGCTGGGAAAGGCCCTGAGGGAAGACACAGCTGTGGACTTCACAGTGCAGGGAAGAGCAGCAGCCCCAGCCCAGGCGTCAGGAGCTGTGAAGGGCTGAACTGTGTCCCTGTAATTTTCATGCTCAAGTCCTGAAGCCCCATCCCTCAGTGGACTGGGTTTGGAGACGGGGTCTTTATTTTTTCTCTCGTTTTAATTTTAGATGCAGGGTGTGCAGGTGCAGGTTTGTGACTTGGGTATACCGCATCACCCTGAGGTTTCGGCTGCCATGGATCCCCTCACCCAGGCACTGAGCACAGCATCCAGCAGAAGTTTTTCAGCCACTGCCCCCTCCCACCCTCTCCTCTAAAGTGGTCCCCAGTGTCTGCTGCTCCCACCTTTGTGCCTCTGCGTACCCAGCTATTAGCTCCCACTGATGCACGAGGACATGCTATATTTGGTTTTCTGTTACTGCCTTAACTCTCTTAGAATAATGGCCTCCAGCTGCATCCACGCGACTGCAAAGAACACGAACTGATTCTTTTTTATGGCTGCGTGGTATTCCATGGTGTCTATGTACCACATTTTCTTTATCCAGTCCACTGTTGATGGGCACCTAGGTTGATTCCATGTCTTTGCTGTTGTGAATAGTGCCATGATAAACACGTGAGTGTATGTGTCTTTTTGATAGAAGTATTTATTTTCCTTTGAGTCATGGGATTCCTGAGTGAAATGGTATTTCCACTTTTAGCTCTTTGAAAAATTGGAGACAGGGTCTTTGCAGAGTTGATTAAGTTAAAACTAGGTCATGATGGTGCCGAATCCATGTCAGGGGCGTCCTTAGAAGAAGAGGATATTAGGACGCACAGAGACACCCTGTGTTCACGTGCACAGAGGGGCACCCACATGGACACCACGAGGAGGTACTGTCTGCAAGCCAAGGAGAGAGGCCCCAGAGAAGCCAACCTGCCCAAGCCTTGACCTTGGACCTCCAGCCTCCAGCACTGTGAGGAAAACACATGTGTGGTTAAACCTGGTCCACGGTGTTAGGAAGCCTAACTTCTGGGCCTGAGAGGACACCTCAGCACCCCATGTCTCCTTATTCCTTATGCATCAAAAGGAGACCCCTGCACACCTGTGTCTACGTTTGAAGACACACTCTGCACCCCGTGGAACACTCCAGAAAGCTAAAGTTTCATGGAAGCATGAGGAGCCACTCTCAACACTATCATGACTCACACCCCCCACGGAACATTCCGGAAAGCTAAAGGTGCATGGAAGCACGAGGAGCCACTCTCAACACCATCATGGCTCACACCCCATGTGGAACATTCCAGAAAGCTAAAGGTGCTCGAAAGCACGAGGAGCCACTCTCAACACCATCACAGCTCTCACCTCCAGTTTTGTTCTTGTTGTTGCTTGTGTTTCTTTGTCCTGGCAACATCCGCCCTGAGAATGTCTCTTCACTCCTGCAGGAATATCCAGACTGTGCTCCTACTCAGGATCCCATTCCAGGGCCTGGTTCCTTCCCCCAGCGGGCAGACACATCCAGTAGGCGACCAGCCGGCAGCGCATGTAGACAGCATCGATGCCGATACCAGGCTCAGAGGACAGAACCACATTCCAGAGGAGCTGGGGAGAGGCGTTGTCTCCCATTCAGTTGAGGTCACCACGTCTTGGTGGAAATGGTGGCTTTTGAACTGAGCCTTGAGAAATAAAAAGCAAACAGTGGGGGACCGGGAGAAGGGAACAGAATGAGCGAAGACACAGCAGGAGGGCAGCTTCTAAAGCGCTGGAGAGACAGACCCGGCTAGCACTGATCCAGCAAAGCGATTGTGCAGGGGAAGCAGGATGCCTGGGTGGGGTATGCAGAGCCTTAAACTCCAGGCCAATGTGCCAGGGACTTGCATCGGGGCACTGCACAATCAGGGCTGAGTTCAGGAAGAATAACCATGATGTCCAACAATCAAAATAAAAGCTCTTTAAAAATGAAGTAGGTACAAAGCACAGTGTTTAACAAGTTGATTATCTTTTGAGACTTCAGGGTGATAAGCAGGACATGTGGCATATCAGAATCTAAGACACTACGGCACCAGGCCTTCCCATTCTTCACAGGCACCTTCGTCCTGGAGAAGTATCATCATTCAGTAGAGTCTTACCAAGCGTTTATTCTGTGCATGACTAAGTTAGAAACGGGGAAAATAAAGGAGGAAAAGTCTGTTTCATTCTGAAGAGTCCCACAGCCTGGTCAGGGAGTCAGACACCTCAGTGAGCTATACAACCATCTACCCTTCAGTAAGTGTTAAATGAAGGTCTGTGAAGATGGGAGGGGCTTCGGGGAGATGCAGCATTTGAGTGGAATCTTGGCAGGTGGAGAGAAGCCCCTGTCTGCACCCCACTCACTAAGGCCCCAGCCCACCCCACCACCCTGTGCAGGCTGCCGATGCTGACTCATCTCAGTGGTCTATCAGGAGGTTCCTATGCTCTGCTATTGCCGGAAAATACCTCTCTTCTGAGTCTCTCCCTAAAGGAAGGATATGAAAGATGACTCTGTAGCCACAGAACGTTTCAGACACCACCTATGTCTTCCCTCGTCAGCGCCTGCTATGCAGCAGAGGATGTTTAATCTAGTTCCTTGTTCTTTCAAACACATATCCAAATTTTACCACTTCTCTTAATGAATTATGACATCTCTGGAAAACTATGTTTGCAATCTTACAGAATGATAAACGCCATGACAGCTCATAAAACTTTAATAAATTTGTTTTATTGCTAATTAATGATGTTTTAGCATCCCTAAGGAAAGTTTTCTGATTGTTATTCATCTATATGGACAACATTTTAAATTACTACTATTTTCGAGAAAAATTAAGTTACTTAGAAACAGATTAGGAATACTAACACAGTATGAATCGCTGAACCATGCAAGCCACAGAGGTGAGGTTGCCTTTAATATGTGCGTGCAGAGGCCCGGGGTAAGGAGAGCCGTATTGAGGCTGGCAGGGTGTGACAGGCTGCGTACAAGCTCCACAGTCCATATTAAGCGCGCGGCCCTGGGATATAACACACGATTTACACTTGAGTTTCTATGGCTTTTCCTAATTCATGAAGCAACCACATAGAATTTGCCAGAAATTATTAGATCAGCTCAGGGCTTCATTTCCAAAGTCTCCAGGTGACAATGCCTGGCCTCTCTGGTCGCTTCTGGGCAGGAAAGAGATGCAAAAGTGCTTCTCAGCCCCAAATGATCTACCTCCCTCCCATGCCCTGAAACCTTCCAGTCACCTTAATTCAGCAGCGGCTCTCACACCTGCAGGTACAGCGGGCCCCCTGCAGGGCTGGATCATCAGACAGTGAGGCCCTGCCTCTGTCCCGCTGAGGCAGCAGCAGAGCTTGGCTGGGGCCCGGGTCAGTGTCCTGACAAGTCCCAGGAGGTGCTGATGGAGGTACAGCGACCACACTTGGAAGATCGCTGCCTTGACTCAGCACACCAGAGAATCCACGTGGTAGCCACAGATGACGCATCCTGGCCGGGCCTCCAGGGCTCCTTCTGTCCACCCACAGGAACCCCCAGAGCTGTGAGGAGGAAGAGAAGCCGGGTGTTTATTCACACTGATGGATATACTGTGTATTTTTTTCAGTGCAGAACCATCCTGATGGCAGTCGTGAGCTCACAGGAAAGCACAGTGGCTCACGGAGGGCACACGGGGTGGTGTTTCAGGCCCATCCACTGGAGCTCACTCTTCCTCATGGGCCCCGACGGTGGGCAGCCCCAGCCTCTGCTTCCCACCCCGCATCCCACCCCCACCCACCGCCTTAATTCACGATTCTTTACTGCTGTTTTTGATGGCAAAGAAAGTGACCCAGAAACTTCAGCAAACACAAACAGAGGATGTTTTGGAAAGCCATGAGATGATGGTTCACAGAATTGAAACGAAAGCCACGGCTCCCTGCAATGGACACGGCAGTTTATCCCTCCTGTCCAGCTAAACGTCATACCTTTTCACCAACCTCCCCTCCTGCCCCTCCACAGCCTCCCCTAGACATCACACATTGTGTATTTCAGATTTCTTGAAAGAGTCGTTTTAAATGTTTTCACCACAAAAAAAGATAAGTGTGTGAGGGGATGGACAGACTCATTAGCTTGACTCAACCATTCCACAATGTATACATGTATCAAAACATCCTACTGAACCCCATAAATATATAATAATATACAATTTTTAACACCTATAAAGGAAAAAAAGAAAAAATTCAATACAGAAATTAAAAAAAAAAGGAAAACAATCAGACCTCCAGAAGGCAGACGTGGGGGAGGCCCTGGGAACCAGTGACCATCCCTCCGGCCCTCCAAGGTACTGCCTTGGGTACCCGCCCCACAAGGTGAGTGAAAAAGCTCCTGTCACTCACGAAGACTTGAAGTCCTGGGAGAAAGAGGCTGGTAGGATTTGATCAACGTCTTGCCATGGGTGGTGGCAGGACGAGTGGCCGGCAGGTGAAGGTCCCAGGGTCTGATGTAACCACTCAGTTCACCCCATGTCCTGCCCCAAGGACTCTCCTGGAACCCTGTGGTCACTCTGGGCAGGTGCCCTGCTGGGCTGACCCTCGCCGTCCTTCTTCAGGACACTGAGTCTAGGCCACCTGTTGATATTTTTATGGACAATGATGTTCTCCACCCAAATAGAGAGTCCCTTGCTGGAATCTGTGTCACACATCTGGATCCCGGGGATGCACCAGGTGCTCCAGCAGCGCATTCCAGTGACAGCCTAGTAACGGAAAAGGAGCGGAGCGAGCAGCACCAGGAAGGGCCCTGAGGGGGCTCTGTCAGCGAAGGAGAGAAAGAGCTGGGGAAGCAGACAAACAACTGCAGCTTCCGATGCTCAGGCTGAAGAGCTGGGCAAGGCTCTCCCTCTCTCTCAGACACACACATCACACACCACACACAACACACCACACACCACAAACACAAGACACCACACACCACACACACGACACTCACACCACACACACCACACAGCACACACACCACACGCTACACACACCACACAAAACACACACCACACAAAACACATCACACACACACCAAACACCACACACACAACACTCACAGCACACACACCACACAACACTCACAGCACACACACCACACAACACTCACACCACACACACTACACACGCCACACCACACACACACCAAACACCACACAAACACCACACGACACACACCACACCACACACACCACTCTCATACCACACACCACACACACACCAAACACCACACAAACACCACACATGACACACACACCACACACACCACTCTCATACCACACACCACACACACACAACATACACACCATACACACCACACACACACACCACACACACCACACACACACAACATACACACCATACACACCACACACACACACCACACACACCACACACGACACACACCACAAACCACACACCACAAACACAACACACCACGCACCACACACACCACGCACCACACACACACCACACACATCACACACCACACACACCAACCACACACACCACACCACAAACACAACACACCACACAACACACACCACACACCACACACACCACACACACCACACACGACACACACCACAAACCACACACCACAAACACAACACACCACACACCACACACACCAGACACATCACACACCACACACACTCCACACACCACACACACACCACAAACAACACACCACACACCACACACACCACACACACAACACACACACCATACACCACACACACCACACACACCACACACCACAAACACAACACACCACACACACCACAAATACAACACACCACACACACCACAAACACAACACATCACACACACCACACAATACTCACACCACACACACCCCACACATACCACGCACTACACACACCACACAAAACACACACCATACACACACCGAACACCACACACACACCACACCCACCACACACACCACACACACACCACACACCACAAACACAACACACCACACACATATACACACCACACACATATACACACCACACACACCACAAACGCAACACACCACACACCACACACACCACAGCACACCACACACACAACATACACACCATACACCACACACAAACCACACACCACAAACACAACACACCACAAACACAACACACACCACACACCACACAAAACACAACACACACACCAAACACCACACACACAACACACACAATACACACACCACACACACCACACACACCACATACTACAAACACAACACACTACACACCACACTCACCACACACACACAACACACAAAACACACCACACACACCAAACAACACACACACAACACCCACACCATACACCACAAATACCACACACTACACACACCACATACCACACACACCACACACACCACACACATACCACAACATACCACACACCACACACCACACACCATACCACACACACCACATACACACTACACACACCACCCACCACACACACCACACACTCTACACATACCACACACACCACACCACACACCACAACACACTACACACCATACACACCACACCACACACACACAAAACACACACCCCACACACCACACAAAACACACACCACACACACCACACACGCCACACACATCACATACCACACACACACCACACACCATACACACTACACACACCACACACCACATACCACATACACTACACACCACACACTGCAAACACAACACACCACACACCACACCACACACACACACCACACAAACACCACACATGCCACACACCACACAAAACACACCACACACACCAAACACAGCACACACACACCACACACCACGAACACACCACATACACACCATACACACACAAAACACCCACAACACACACACCAAACACACACCACAGATACCACACACACCACACACACCACATACCACACACACACCACACGCCACACACACACACACCACACACACACCACTTATCTCACACACACCACACACATCACACACCACACACCATACACACCACACACGCCACACAACACACACACCACATACCACACACAGCACACACACACACTGGCGTTACCATGCACTACTCAAATCCAGACTCTTCTACTACATACGCCACTCCCCAGGATTAAGATCTTAATTCAACTGAATTCAAGGAGCTCTAAATGAGCGTGGGTGCCCCAGGTCCCGTCTCACTCTGTGCTTTTGTGTTCAAAGGCTTCTTTCGCTTGAGGATGTATTTGGTGCACACCTCAAAGGTGACTGGTCCCGGTTCTTGCAGCCAGACACCTGCCGGGCATCTGTGACTGAAGAGTGCCACACAGTCCACACAGCTCTGAGAACTGAGCATCTCAAAGCAGGAAGCCCTGCTTTTGGGAATTGCCCAAGATCATACAGGGAGTCTTTGCGAAAACAGGATTCAGGACTCACAACCCCAAAGCTAAACAATCTGGTTCAACCTAATAATGGATTAGCAGCAACCAGGATGGAATGAGCTGGAGGCCATTATTCTAAGTGAAGTAACTCACGAATGGAAAACCAAACCTCCTATGTTCTCACTGTTAAGTGAGAGCTAAGCTAGGAGGATGCAAAGGCATAAGAATGATACAATGGACTCTGGGGACTCAGGGGGAGCGTGGGAGCGGGGCAAGGGATAAAAGACTACATATTGGGTACAGTGAACACTGCTGGAGTGATGCGTGCACCAAAACCTCAGAGATCACCACTAAAGAACTTTTCCATGCAACCAAATACCACCTGTTCCCTCAGAACTAGTAAAATAAAAATAATAAAGTATGCATGCAAGGTAAAAAATAAATAAATAAATACACAATCTGGTTCAAAACTAATTATTTTATCTGATGAGGTTGAGTTTAGCTTAGTGAGCCACACCTCCCCGGCACTTTTAAATTACCGCAATGCCAGGGAGAATGGTGTTCTTTGGTTGCAAAGTGAAAGTCAACATAGAAAAACCATGCAAATTTAATTAAATCACATGCCATTGATCCTAATGCTCCTTTCTTGTTTCACGGAACTGCTTGCAAAAGTCTGCGATTGTATCCAGAAATGTAGCACACCCTTGTGTTTCAGGATCCAGTCTCTCCATGTGATCTCACAGGTAGAGCCAGTCTCTCCATGTGATCTCATAGGTGGGTTCAGAACAAACCCAGGGTTTTTGTATGAACTAAATAACATATGTACGGCTCTCAGAATTTTATTACTTGACCTATTGTATGCACATGAAAATAATGTATTTATTCACTCTGTATCTACTCTGCCTCCTTGTGTGTGAAACCTTTGAGTGGGGTTCATATTCCCCTTATTTTCCCTTGGCCCCTTTTAAGTCTATACCTCCGTCTAGAGATCACCAGTCTTCTGATTTTTGTCATTATCAGTTAGTTGTGTCTGTTTTGGACTTTGTGGAAATGGAACCAGACAGTGGGAACACTTCTGTGTCTGGCTTCTTTCACGTACATGTTTGTTGTGAAACAAGCATCAATATTCTTGGTACACTCGTGGTTTATTATGTTTTATCACACTATAGTTTTCCATTGCAAGGCTATAAAAATGTATTTATTTCTTCTCTTGTTCTGAGCATTTGGGTTGTGTCCAGTTTGGGTTTACTGTGCATAAAGCCGCTACGGATGTTCTCGCACATGTCCTTTTGTGGACCGTGCCACTCATTTCCCATAGTTAGAGCTAGGAGCAGGATTTTGGGTCATAGGATAGGCATATCTTTAACTTTAGTAAATATTGCTGAAGAATTTTTCCAGAATGGTGGAACCACTTTATATTCCTAGAGCAATGGATGAGTTCTCATCACCAAGTCCTCCGCAGAAGTTGGCATTTTCAGTCTCTTCAGCCTTACGCATCCTGGTGAGTGTGTAATTCTCCCTCACTGTGGATTTAATTTTCATTTTCTTGAAAACAAATGATCTTGATCACCTCCTCATAGCTCCCTGGCCATTGGGATATCCCGTTTCATGAAGTGCCCATGCAGGCTATTGCTCAGCTTTTAAATTGGATTGTGTTTTTCTGATTGATTTTCTAGGGCTTCCTCCTGTGTTGTGGGGACTAATGAAAGCACTTATCTTTTCACTTTCTTAAGGTTGTCGTCTGATGAACAGAAGTTCTAAATTCTGCTGAAGTCCAATTGATCTTTTAATCAGTATTTTTAGTGCTTTTTACATCTTAAAATATATTAGCTTCCTGAAGGTCATGAAGATAATTTATAAGACAAATTTCTAGAAGGAGGTAGTTTGGTTTGACTTGGCAAAGATATGAGGAAGCGGTAGGAAGAAAATCGAGCTTACTGTATATGACTATTTTCTTTTCATTCTATTGACTTCATTTCTCAGTCTCTCAATTGACTGATAACTGAGAGGAATGTTGGTCTGAAAGATACGCAGAAACTGGTTAAAGCCAGAGTGTTTAAGGAGACACAGTGAGCTTACCCAAGGGCAGAAGGCAGAGGGAATTAAAGCACAATCATTCTCATCTGAAGAGACTTTGCCCATAAGAATTCTTGCCAAAAGCAGACTGTCTCCATGCCCAGGATGCCATTTTTAAAGAAATGATTTATGCAGGTCTCATAAAAAATGTTCAGTCAAAGGACATGAGTTCAAGTGACTTCTTCAGCCTGGCATAAACACTCATGCCTCCAGCCAAGAGGACGTGGCCAGGCAAGGCCCGCGACGTTCCTGCTGCGCGGAGTCATCGCTGTCATCCAGGCTTCAGAATTTCTACCAAGTTTTGCCTCTGAACTTTATTTTTCTTTTCTCTCCAAAAACTCAGGGAACGCACTCCACTGTTATTGTTTTGTTGCAAAAGGAATGATTTGGATTTCTGGTGAGGAAAATTTGAACAGACAGTTAATTTTACTAAAAAGTTTTGGTTCTGATCACAGCCCACATTCCAGAGCAAATAGAGCAAAGGGATTGTCTTTTTTGTAAAATCTGAAGTCAAATTGTCCCAGCTGTCAGATCCTTCTACACACAAAAACCAGAGATAAATATGTGATGAGATCTTAGAGCATTCCAATATCAAGTTTTTGGGAATTATGAAGGCACTTTAAATCAAATTCGTGTCCTATCATTTTTCTTATTTTTCACAATGACTTCTCACATTGACATTAAAATGAATTCTCACAATGACATTAAAACATCTTTTAAAATATTCAAAACATAAACGATCAATTTATTCCCGTCTTTTTATTTCATGTAGATTTTTTCATAGCCTGTTAAAATTACAACAAAATATGTGTTAAATCCATCTCTCGCCTTCTACCACTTCTTACTGATGTCACCATTTCTGAGGATTCTAATTTTCTTCTCCTTTTCTTCCATTGAATGAAAATGGTTTTAATTTTAACAGTTCTGTCAATATTGCCTGTCTTTTTTCAAAAGCATTTGTTCTTGTAGCATGGACTGGAGACCCATGGCGCAGCACATCCCGAATATTTGCTGTCTGGGTCTGCACAAGATTCAACGCCCTTGACTATGACACTCGTGCACCAAGTCACTGGCCTTGTCGTGAGCCCTTGTGTTACTCCTCTTCCAAAATAGTGTCCTCTTTTCCCCACCGATGCCCTCACTGCATGGCGGTAGAAATGAAGCCCCGTGGCTGCTGCCTCCTCACCGCCGCCTTCTGTCAACCTCCTGGTTTTACTCACGTTGCATCTGATTCCCTGGTTTCTAGCTCCATCTTCCTCTCCACTGTGGCCCCTGCCACCCTCCTATGTGACTTCAGTGTCCACACAGACAGCACCCCAACCCTGACCTCCGAGGTAACCTCAGTGTCCACACAGACAGCACCCCGACCCTGACCTCCGAGGTAACCTCAGTGTCCACACAGACAGCACCCCGACCCTGACCTCCGAGGTAACCTCAGTGTCCACACAGACAGCACCCCAACCCTGACCTCCTAGGTAACTTCAGTGTCCACATGGACTGCACCCCGACCCTGACCTCCTAGGTAACCTCAGTGTCCACATGGACTGCACCCCGACCCTGACCTCCTAGGTAACCTCAGTGTCCACATGGACTGCACCCCGACCCTGACCTCCGAGGTAACTCAGTGTCCACATGGACAGCACCCTGACCCTGACCTCCTATGTGACTTCAGTGTCCACATGGACAGCACCCTGACCCTGACCTCCTAGGTAACCTCAGTGTCCACATGGACTGCACCCCAAGCCTGACCTGAAGGCTCATGCTGCTCTACTGACCCCCAGCCACCCCCAGCCGCCCACGGCCTTCCCCTCTCCTGGGAACACCCTGATCTACGGGAACACATGAGCGCAGCAGTGAGCTAAGGAACCCGGCACCTGGCCACAGCCTCCTCTCCTTCCTGCCAACCTGTCCAACAGCTCCTCCACCATCAAATCCCCGACATAATCACTATCAGGGCATCAGCCAGCAGTCTCCAGGGAAGCAGCACCAACCGGACACACATACACAGATTCATCGTAAGGAATTGGCTCATGCAATTGTGGGGCTGGCAAGCGTGGCATCCGCAGGGCAGGCTGGCACACCGGAGACCCAGGGGAGAGCGGATGGTTTAGCCTTGAGTCTGGAGACTCAGGCAGAATTTCTATGCTGCAGTCTGAAGCCAGAATTCCTTCTTCCTGAAGGGACCTCTGTTTTTTTCTCTTAATCTCTTTAACTGATTGAATGAGGTTCACCCAAATTATAAACAGTAACTGACTTTATTCAAAGTCTGCTAGTTTAGATGTTAATCACATCTACAAAATATCTTCACAGCATTATCCAGCTGGTGTTTGAGCAAACGAAGGGGGCCATGGCCCAGCCGTGTGCACTTAGAAAAGCCACTCTTGGTTCCATCACTCAGCCCTGGTTATGGTCTAACCAACCATCATCCAGCTTAAAATTAAAATTTTAATTTAATTTTCCAATGCCCTCGTTAGGTTTTTGCTAAATTTTCACCTCATCCATTTGGAAAAAACTCAACTCCACATGAACTCTAAACAAAGTGAACTACTCAGCCTGTCTCTGCCTGCCCACAGCAACTCACCACTTCTAGAGAAAAATCCCCACACTGAGAACAGGTCCGCTACAGATGGTGACCACTAACTCCAGTGAGCTCCGGAATCTTCCTGACAAGATATCACTCCCCCAGGGCCCCATACAGTCCTCCCAGATGTGCCAAGAAACTATAGCATCCTCCTCTCCTCTCCTGCTGGTGTAGGAGGGAGGCGGGGGCATCACGCTCCTCTCTTGTGTCTGTGCCGGGTCCCCATCCCTTCTGGCCTCCCAGGAACTGTATGAGCAAATGTTCCATCTCAGAATCCATCTGTACCAGCACATGTCCTGACCCGGAATCTGTCCTATTGACGTGTGTACATGTTCCAGCCTCTCCTGCCAACGACATCCCTCCAAACCCTGAATTGCTTTCTGATGGCCAGCCTGGTTCTCTCTTCTGCACACAGACACTGTCAAAAACGTGACTTGCACCGCTTTCCCTCTCTCTGCCTCTTACACACTCACCAGTCCCCTGTCTGCCTTCTCTCCGTAACAACCTGATGAAAAAACTTTGGTTAATACCAACCGTCTTCCATATTTTCACACGCACAGGAGGCCCAGCAGGCCCAGGTCCCCGCGGGTTTCCACGCGCGGCCTCTCCTGATGTGCGGGATTCTCCCAGCAGGCCCAGGTCCCCGCGGGCTTCCACGCGCGGCCTCTGCTGGTGTCCAGAACTCGCCGTCCCTTTGGCTTTGCTGCGCCATCATGGCTTCTCTTCTCCTTCTTCTTCTTTGGCTTTTCCAAGACCTTCAACTGTCCGCATTCCCTGGAGCCGGACCATGAGCCTCCACCCGTGTCTCTCTGCATCCCTGCAGGTGACCTTATTTGGTTCTATGAGTCCAACCCCCATCCACATGCTAATGAGTAAATATATTCCCTCCCAAATCTTCCCCGAGCACCAGAGCTGCCTGGATTTTCCTCTAAGTTAGGAGGAAGCATTGGCAAGACCTCTGCTGAACAGATCAGTCTCTGGGCTGTCATGGAAAAAAGACTCAGGATGATACAATGATGTTTTCAGGGAGAAGCTCCCTTTCAGTGCAAAGCAGCGAGCAGCGTCTTCAACGCTGCGGAAAGGAGCCACGCCAGGGGACTGGCCATGGGGCTGCCAGGAAATCCAGCAGCATCCCGGGGACAGGACCCCGGGGAGCCCACATGGCCTCATCCCACAGGCAACAGCCCATGTGCTCCTGAGCCCAGCTGCCTCTCTCCATCACCGTAGGTTCTGGGATCTCACACACGGCCAAAGCCATCGGGCTTCACGCAGGTCTCACTGACTTGAACTTGAGGAAGCGCTGTTCACTCAGCGGTGCCCTCTCTGGAGGAAATTCCCGGGTCTTTCTGCACTTCTTACGATTGCAAATGACCAGGAAAAGAACTTGGAGGTCAGAAGAGTGGGGCTGCCCAGCCCTCAAAGCCCTGGCACTGTGCGGTTTCAAGCTGCAGTTACCTCGGAAAGAGGAGGCTGCGTTTGCACAGCAGGTGCGGGAACATTCATCCACACGGCTCAGAAACGTTCCCACGCGTGCGGAGCTGTGTCCAGTTGGCACCGGCCACAAAGCTGCACCTACCGCCTGTGGAAGTGTGAGGCAACACACACATCCTGACTCATGTCCCCATCATGACTTGGTGCATTTCATTGGGTGTGTGTGTGGGGGGGTGTATGTGTGTATGCATATGTAGGTAGGTGTATGTGTGCATGTGTATGTATGTGTGTATGGGTATGCATGTGTGTGTATGTGTGTGTGTGTACATATAGATTTTTTTCCCAGCATGTGATTCCAGAACCTTGTACACCTAATGGTGACACATAGCCCCTAGGTCAGATCTAATGAGGACCCTGAAGCAGTGTGGTTTATGACTGTGAACCTGCCTGGCCTAAAAGGCTGGGGTCTGTGCAGCATCCTCACTGCAAAAAGCCAGGAACGCTTCATTATAAACATTTCATCAGCAAGGGAAGGGATGTCCCTAAATCACGTTGTAACTGAGCAGACATTCACAGGGAAAACTTTCTGCCAGAGACACTCTCTGAAGGAAGAGAAGAGTCAGGCCTTAGCCCAACAGTGGGGCCCCAGGCCAGCCTGGCCTGAGAAGAGCGAGAGAAACCTGGAGCCTTCGTCTGCACTGTTTTAACAACCAAAAGTGGCCACGACACTTGGGACCTTCTTGAAATGACACAGAGGGGCTGAGAAGGGAGGTCCAGGAGCAGAGGCTGGGCAGCACGGAAACACCACGGCCGGGTCATGATGGACCCCAGCTGGTGGGGACGTCCCAGGACCACAGTCACATGGCCCACCCAAAGCCTCCTGCCCACGTGGAGAAATTGCACACAGTGAGGGGAGCTCCAGGCTGGAAATGGGGTCTCCGGCCAGGCCACCGCCGTAGTCTTGTACAACAACAGAGACGAGAATTTCAGGTACGCAGATTCACACGGCAAGTGTGCAGACGGCAGCAGTGTGACTGCTTGTTTTTAGGCACTAAAGCCACTTACTCATTAAATCATGTTTAAAATCATCATCAGTGCCTCCAATTTAAATTAACCACGCACATGGATGAAATTTTCCTTAAAATTTCCATGCTTTGAAAACTAAGCAGAAAAATGCCTGGCAATACTACTAAAATTATTTTTTTCAAATGATTTGTGTTTAATTAGAAAAGTTTACTGAATCCAAAAACATTGCTGCTCACCCGTCTCCACTAAAGAGAAATGGAAATTAGCCACATGCAAACCTGAGTGCTGGTTAGTGACCAGAATTCTACGGAGTTTAAGAATTTCACATGTGCCTTTGTGGATCTTTTTCCTTTTCCGTCACATTTTCTTTTGCAATTAACTCCAGAGACAACACCTGTCAGGGTGTAGGGGGCGAGGGGAGGAAGAGCATTAGGATAAATACCTAACGCATGCGGGGCTTAAAACCTAGATGACGGGTTGATATGTGCAGCAAGCCACCATGGCACATGTATATGGAGCAAATCCGCACGGTCTGCGCAGGTATCCCAGAACTTAAAGTAATTTAAAAAAAAAAAAAGTCAAAACTAGCTTTCTAATTTTTCCATCCAGTTAATTATATACTTATGGTCAGAATGATGATGAATAGTTATATGGTAGATATAACTATTAATACCACCAGCATTAATTAACCGTAATGCAGAATTTTAACCCCTATGCAAGATCTCAGTGAGGGTTGGCTGCCAGTGCATTCACCTCACGGGCTACTCCTTTCTGGGAAATAAACTTGTATTTTAAATTTTGAGGACAGTCAGCTTATAACAAAGAAATCAGCCTTACTCCACAGTCATTTTATTTTTGATCAAAATAATGCCCAAATATGCGTGTGTGCATGTGTGTGTGAGCGTGTATGTGTATGTGTGCATGTGTGTATGTGTATGTGTGTGTGCATTGTGTGCTTGTATGTGTGTATGTGTGTAGTATGTGTGTATGTGTGTGTTCGTGTGTGTGTAGTATGTGTGTGTATGTGTGTGTATGTGTATGTGTGTGCATGTGTGTGTGTGTATATCTGTGTGTGCATATGTGTGGTGTGTGTGTGTGTGTGTGTGTGTGTGTGTGTGTGTGTACATCTTATTCAGCTCAGACTATTGTAACAAAATACCCCAGACTCACTGACTTTAACAGCAGGCAGTTACTTCTCACAGTTCTGGAGGCTGGAAGTCCAAGGTTAGTTAAGGTGCCAGCCATTTTGGATCTTGGCAATGGCCGTTCTTTCTGGTCTGTAGACAGCGCCTCCTCCCTGTGTCCTCACTTGGTGGAAAGAGGAAGCTCCGGCGTGTCTTTTTATGCAGCCACTGATCCCATCGTAAGCTCCCAAGGCCCCACCTCCCAACATCAACACCGTGGGGTTCAGGGCCTCGGCATCAGAATGAGGGGAGGGAGGGACGCAAACGTTCACTCCGTGTCAATGTGCTTTAGAAATGGACTTGAAGAAAACAGACCAGATGTGGTGGGAGTGAGGGGGGGTAGAGTAGGAATCTGTCATTGGGATTTATTTGCAGGGTTCTAATTTTTAAGCAGGATTTTCAAATATTATTTTATAATTAGTCATAAATTTAAAATTACTCAAATTGATAGGAAAAAGGTCTTCCTGAAATAAAACTTTCTACCTCATTCCCAGAGATCATTGCTATCTACTCACCTGTCTTAATCATTACTCTTCTTTATGAATTGACCAGTGTGTACGTATGTATGTATACATCTATATATTAGTATGCAATATGAAACAGGTGTGTATGTAACCTAAAATATACATACATATCCTAAAGTTTACATGCACACCTAAATTACATACATGTACTCAGGCACGCAGTAGCTGTATGCTGCTGGGACCACAGAACGCCTCCCCAGGAAGGCTCCGGGAAAGACAAGGGTCTCTGGGCTGTGATAGCCTTGGCTTCCTGAGACAGACAGGGGCCTTCTGGAGGAAGAGGGTGTCCAAGGCCTCACAGCTGTGCAGCATGTGGAGGCTGATCTCAGGGAGTGGGCAGAAAAAATGGGCTGAGCTTCCCCCCACTCAAGGTCAAGGTCCTTCCTCTAGCCAGAGGTCAAGGCAGAGTCCTTTCCGGATGCACTGCTGTCCTGTTGGGGTGCATTGTCCACTGGCTTCCTGAGAAATGGTGCCTGGGCAGTAAAGCCTGTAAGAGCTTGTATATCAACAGACATCTTTATTCTCTCCTGACACTTGATTGACAATTTTCCCAGGTGTAGAATTTCATGTCAGAAATTAATTTCCTTCAGAACCACAAAGGCATTTATCCACCTCGTCCTATGTCCAAGTGTTTCTTTGAGAAGCACAAAGTCTTCCTGTGTGCCGGTCTTTTGCTTTGACAGCTTCAGGCCTCTTCCTGTTGCTCCCAAGAGTTCTGAATGCCATGGTGCACGCCTTCACGCTAGTGTTTCCATTCATGTGTGAGATCTTTTGATCTGGCAACTCATGTCTCACCAGCCTGGGGAATATTCTTGAATGACTGTACTTTGTTGATATGGTTTTGCTCTGTGTCTCCACCCAAATCTTATGTCCAATTGTAATCCCTACATGTCAAGGGAGGGAAGTGATTGGATCTTGGGGGTGTTTTCCCCATGCTGTTCTCGTCATAGTGAGTGAGTTCTCAAAAGATCTGATGGTTTTGTAAATGACAGTTTTTCCTGCACTCTCACTTCTCTCTCCTGCTGCCACGTGAAGAAGGACGTGTTTGCTTCCCCTTCTGCCATGATTGTAAGTTTCCCGAGGCCTTTCCAGGCATGCATAACTGTGAGTGAATTAAACCTCATTCCTTTATAAATTTCCCAGTCTCGGACAATCTTTATAGCAGTGTGAGAACAGACTAATACATTTGTTGTTAATTTTTCAATTTTCTTGATTTTCTTCTTCTACAAATCCTTTTATTTTGGTTATTAAAACTTCTGGACTGATCTTGCAATATTTTAATATTTTATTTCCCACATTCAATCTTTTTGTGATTTTTTTAATCTTTCACAACTTCCAGTGAGTTTTTATATAATGATAGCAATAAAAAATATCTACTGTGTATATACACATTATTTTCTCTGATCGATTATTTCTTCCAAATGCTCCTTTGCTGTGGTGCCCTGTTCTCAGCTCATGAGTGTGGCATCTTCTCATCTCTCCAGGGACATCATGGCAGTTCTCCTTCTGTTCCACCAGCGCAGCTTCTGCTCCTTTCAAGCTGTTTTTCTCTACTTGTGTTTTCAGTTTTCGTCTCGATTCTCCTGGGTGCTCATTCTGTCCTGGCTGTCTGGTCACGATTAACACCCAGGGACCAAAAAGCTAGTTGGCGACTCCAAGGAGATGAACAGTGCTTGTACTATGTGAACGTGGCCACAGCGGTCTGGTCAGGGCACATGCTGGGACACGGGTGCCTGTGTCTTCACCTCTCTAGGGTCTCTTCAGCAGAAGGCCTGATCCCTCCTGCTGACCCCGGGCAGCACCTTGGGAGGGAGGAAGAATCTGTGGCGAAAGATGCAATGTGCACATGAGCACACAAGGGACAGTGTGGGAGTAGCTGCTGCACCCTCAATAAAACCAGGTGTTGCTCAAATGCCCCAGGCTTCTGCCAAGAAGAGGGCAGGTGTGTGCCAGAGGCCTGGGCTGTAGAAACGGACCTAGAGATCTTTTTGAATGTCTTTTCAAACAGCCTTCCCCAAATTTCTCTTTTAGTTCCACCCTTCATCCCCAGTTCTAGAGACGGATGCTGGCAATGCCTGAGGTTTTTGAAGACTTTGTGGCACCGTTTCTGCTGGACTCAGCTTTTCCTGCTGCTGCCTCAGGACTCTGCTGCATCCACTAAATCAGTTACCACTAGTCCAACTGCTCACCCTCTCCCAGAATTTCATTGCCACACATACCCTCCAGGGCATACCATCCCTGTGGCTTTTTTCAAACAAAATGCCTTTATGTTAGATTAGGTGCGTTTTCAAAATAGAAAGATATGCGAGATGTCTGTTTTCAGCCTATCATCTTTGATTTATAGTTGTCTTTCCAATTCAGTTTTACATATAATTCAATATATTTGAAATTACCTTGGCGTATGGTAGAGATAATAGTCTAAATTTATTCAAACAAAACTTTTTTAAACACTATTTTTTGAATAATTAATCCTTTGCTACACTAGAATACGATGCTGCTGTTATTACAAATTAAGTCCTTAAATCTGTTCACCTGTTTTAAGATCATCTGTGTCCTCCCATTGATCTGTAAGTCAGTTTCCATCCCAGTACTGCCCAGTGCACCTCACCCTCACTCATGCTCTCACTGTCACACACTTTCTCACACACATGCACTCTCACACACATGGCAGGCACATACTCTCACATATACAACATGGACACACACATGCCATACACATGCACACATGCACTTGCACACGTGGCATGCACACACTCACACACACACAGCATACACATGCACACATGCTCTCACACATGGCATGCACATACACATGCTCTCACATACATTTACATATAACTCAACATATAACACTCACGCACACACATCATGCACATGCACACATGCACCCACACACTGCATGCACACACACTCTCACATACACATACAAATGGCATACATATGCACAAATGCACTCACACACGGTATGCACATGCACATGCTCTCACACAACATGCACACACAAGGCATATACATGCACATATGCACTCACACACATGATATGCACATGTATACACTCTCACATGCACAACATGCACACACACACGGCAACACATGCACTCACACACATGACATGCACACACATACACACACTCACACAAAACATGCACATGTGCACATGCGCTTACACACAGCATGTACATCTGCGCTTACACACAGCAGATCTACGCACTCTAACATTCACACATGCACACACATCGTCTGCCCATGCACACACTCTCACATGCACACTTGCACTCACACACACAGTGTGTGCACGCACACACTCTCATACACATCTCCTGGTTTCATCTTCCTGGCATAGCTGTCTCTGAGTGGATGACAGAAGACTCTCAAAAGCAGCACCGGCGTGTGCATGGCTGCCAGTCCATCCTCTGGAGGCTCCTCCAAGCCCCTGAGAGCAGGTTTCTTCTTTCAGGTTGGTAAGTTGCTGCGTTTTTAGGAAGCAAAGTCTGAGTAGACCACCAAGCGGTTGTTCTCACATTTGGCTCATTTGGCTACTCATTTGGCTCCATTATTTGTGGAAATTCTCTCAGTCTTTTGGAGGTCGGAAGCATTTGAAACAGCATGGCTTATTTGAACAAACACCTCAAGCCCAAATTTAGTACTTTCTCAATTGTCATAACAAGCACAAGCTTTGCCAAACAAAAATAAGCAAATGAATAATAAATCAATAATACAGATTCAGCAGTTTCTTCTGATTGAACAAATTTGGGGACTCAGGTTGCTAACACAGCCATGTCCTGCCTTTGAGTCATGGTTAGATGTAACATCTTGTGTGTTTTTCTTTAAATCAGAGAGGAGAAAGAAAGGACACAAAAAATAGAGCAACTGTAATTATTTTCTACAGTCCAGAAGAAAGAAATGGCCTGTGGCTGAGTTAGAGAAAAACTTGCAGAAACTGCTGACTGACTTCCATCGCCAGAAAAGGCATGGATCCCCTGCTGTCCTAACGATGCCGAGCAGCTCGGGACAGACTCCAGGCAAAGGCTCAGGATGAGTGAGAAGCAGCATCCGTGAAGCCCAGGACAGGACGTACATTCCAAACGCGGCTGAAGATAGTGAAGACCGCGAAGGGCCCTGGGGCTAGGACTCAGGCAAACTGAGTTTTAGTCCCAGAATCTGCTCTTAATTAGTTCTGTAACTTTGGGAATTAACGTATCCTCTCAAAGCTTTGGTTTGCTCACCAAACATGCAGAAGCCATCGAATTCTAGGACCTCTCCCAGCTCTAAGCCCCCATAGCAAAGACACGTGGCTCATCCGGGTTAAGAGTCACAGTGAGAACTGGTGCAGAGGGTGCTGAGTGAGCTGAGCCCTGCTCCCTTCTAGAAACTCCCTGTGCGGCCTCTCCGCCCAAATCCTGTGGCGTTCTGAAGTGCAGAGAGAGATGATCCCAGCTTTTTAATCTCTGAGAGACAGAAAGTTAGACAAGGAGAGACAACAGGAACCTCAACACCCCAGAATGCGGGATCAAGCAGTTCAAGCCCCCTGTGTTAGCCTGCGAGGCTAGAAACCCGTTCAGCCCCAGCACAGAACAGAGACAGGCACAGGAAGGAGCCAGGGGCTGAGAACGGACCTGGAAAGAGGACTCCGGGTTTTCCAACCATGAGCCCAAATTCCAGTCCAAGGGAAATTACCTGTGAATTTCTAACATCTAATATTTATGATGTAGGCATATAAGGAAGTTTATTTGGTTGTAAGAAATAGAGTAAAGAAAAATAAAAAATCACAGGACCCCTGAACTCCTTGTGAGAAACGGAAAGTTAAGCCTGGCGGCCGAGGCACACAACTCCGGCCTCCAAAGGAACAGCTGTCACCAGGCTCATGCAGCAGCCAGACCCCACGAATGGGGGAAAGGCCTCAGTTGTCTCCAAATCACTGCCCTCACAGGTCATCCCTGAGCAAATGCTCTGCTGGCCCCCCATGAACACAGACAGGCCAATTGTGACTTCAGGACTGTAATCTCAGTCCAGTTCCTGAAACTCAAGTTTGTTCAATTCCACACCAGCCATGTCGATTTTAAGCCCACCTACCCAGGTGCAGAACAAAGTCAAGGTGAGATCAGTCACTCCCCCACCTACCCAGACACATCTTCCTGGAGTCCTCCTTCCTCATCACCTTCTCTTATGTAAAACATGGATTTGCTGGGCATGAACTAAGGTCTCACAGGAATGCAACCCTTCCCCTCACCACCTACCTGCCTCTCTGCCTACAGGGCTCCTCTCATTAGGAAATAGATCGGCACTAACCCCCCAAAAACCCCTCAAAAAACGCACAGATGTGTGTGTGGCTCCTGTCCTGGAAGTGCCCTAAAGCTGGCATAACAAACCTCGGTGATGAGACCTGCCTCAGTCACTCATTTCAGTTTTTGATGTCAGCAACCCACTTACACTGGAATTAAAAAATGGGACATTTATTCTAAGGATGTGAGGGCAACTGATGCCACCCAAATGAGGAGCACACCTGGGCCCTTTCATCTCTATGTTGTCTTTGCCTCTCCACGCTGCGTGCTTTGCTGCTGCTGTTCCCTCCTCTTGTCCCTGTGGCACCCTGTAGCCGGTTCCCCACTCCCACGACAGCTTCTCAGTCCTTGGTCTCAGCTCCAAGTTCTCAGGGGGAATAACCTGACCACTTACCTGAGGTCAGGCAGATGTCACACCTCTCCTCGTACCATCAGCTGTGGCCCATGGAAGGTGCAGACTGGGTTGTGTCTGCCAGGGACCATTCCTGTGATCCTGATGGGAATTCCCTGAGAAGGCCTGGGAAGATCCTCCTGTAGCAGCCACCACATTGAGTGAGACACAGACAGCATTTTGCTCTTCAGGGGAAATTTAGAGTCACTCCTTTTAAAGAATGTTTTCCCTTTTTAAAATATTGTTTTTCTTTCTTCCAACAAATCAGTATGGTAAATAGAAGAAATAATTCATCTAAAAATAGTCTTCTCTGTGAATCTGTATCCAAAATGTTTAAAGTAGCCATTCCAAAAATGTGTTATCTGCTCATAAAATGCATTTTCCATTTTAGCTTTGAGGCTCAGCCAGTGCCGAATGATCGGACATCAAACTTCTGTGAGGGGGATGGTGCCTGTGGTGAGGGCGGCTGAGGCATGTTCGATTCAGTTATCCAGGTGGGCTGTGGGCCAGTTTTGCAGCCCCAAACCACAGCAGCTTTGTTCACGGCCGTCTGGATTCTGGGATGCTTAAGTGGGCTTCCTGAGGGTCAGAGCACTGAAAACGAACAAAAATGGAAAAAGAGCAGACGCTGCCTCCCCGGTGTCATGGCATGGCCCGAGAGTCTCAGCGTGTTCCTCAGAAACCCACGTGTGCTGGGGGCCACCAGCCTCGGATCAGCAGCGGGCAGCCTACGGAGACCACAGTGTGTGGCAAGACGAGGTCATCCCAGAGCGCCGAGGCCAGGCAGGAAGCAACACGTCGGGATGCTGGGCAAGGCCGCACCTGAAAACCGCCATGGAGCCTGCTTCTAAAAAGAAGTAGCTCCCACCTGGGGAAGACAGACGGCCCCCACCTGCAGAGTCTCGGAAGCCTCAGCCAGAGCCACGTGGGAGCAGCTTTTCCTCCCTTTCAACCGTAACCAGCTTTGGGGACTGACCTTCAGCTGTGGTGTGTTTCAAAAACTAACATGGAGCTTCCTTTCTCTCCACCTTTGCTCTCCCTTCCACCAGGACAGGCTTTCTCACACTGTCCTCAGCGTCAGTGGCCCAACTGCTCAGACAGCCAGACACCCCGCACTCTGGGTCTTCTTGTACTTATTTGTGGGAAGGTCTTGTAAAGGAAAATAAAAATCTCAGTACCCCCAAAACTTCTTATGCAAAAGGGAAAGTCATTGCACTCCCTCTTCCAAATGAATTAACTGTCACTAACATCATGTATCAGCCAGACCCAAAGAGAATGGGAAAGGCCTCAGGCATCTGGAAAAGCTGCCCACACAGATCATCCCTGCGTGAATTCTCTGCTGGCCTCCCATGAATGAGGACAGGCCGATTGAAACTTTAGGACTGCAGTCTAAGTCCAGCTCCTAAAACTAAAGTCTGTTCAGTTGCACACTGGTCGTGTCAATTACAAACCCACCTGCCCAGGTGCAGAATAAAGTCAAGGTGAGACCAGTCACTCCCCCACATACCCAGAGATATCTGCATGGTTGACTTTTCCTTTCGTCACCCTTTCTCATCAGATGTTCACCTTCTGTTATGTAAAACCAATGTAGGATTTTTATTCCCAGTCACGTTGCAGAGCAGGGAGCCCCAGCTGGCAATGCTCCACCTGGGTCCCACTCGGCCATGCTGGCATGCCCCAACTGGCCTGTGTTATAGCTTGTACCATGTTCTGTGGTTCCTGAGTTCTTGTAACATGCCCAAGAAGAATGAGGATACTCTGCACATTGAAGGATGAGAAGGGCAGAAAAGAATATTATTGAGTGCTGAAAGTAACTCTCAGCAGAGGCGGGATGTGGGGTTGGTCTTCCTACCCAAGGTGGGTAAGTTCCTCCATATGGCTGGGTCCAGGGCCTTTTATGGACTCAGAATGGGGAGTGAATGCTGATTGGTTTGTGAGAATCCAAAAAAGGTTAAAGGAAGACACCACTCAAAGGTGGGCATGACAGCGTAGAAAAACCAATTAGGAAAGGGTAGGTAAATGTAAAATAGGTGAAGGGTGGGGACCAATCAGAGGAAAGCGTGCCAAACAGGAAGACAAGTTCTCAATCTGATCCAAAGATTTAACCTGTAGCTTGGCTTTCAGGCTTTAAACTGTCTTTTTCTTGGAGGTGGGGTTTCACTGGGGACCCACCCCATCTGCCTGGGCATTGGCTGCCTCCTGCTGCTGTCATGCCCAATTTCTAAAGAAGTACATCTAAGTGCCATTCAGATAAGGATGAGGATAAGGACAAAGACCAGTCTTCACTGCTTCCTGCTGACAGGAGGGCACTGTTTTGGGAAACAGTAGTCAGAGCTTCCTCCGAGGCCTATCTAAGGGTCCCCGGAAGAAGGGACCATTGTCCGAGGTTCCGGTTATATGAGCATTTGGAGTTTGATGGCTTGAAGGTGAAAAGAGACAAACTGAGTTATTAGAGGACATGAATCAAAATGAAACAAGGGGTAAAGGACAGCTCAAAAATACCAAGGCTGCTGGCATGCATGGATAACTAGTGGTTATAGTTAAGCCTGCTAAGATATAAGTGCATGGGACTCAGCTTTGGTTAGCTCCCTTGGTCTTATCTTCCCAAAAAAGGAAACCTGTGGGTTATAGGCACCCTATTTACTCCCATCACCTGGCAGGATTTGCACAATAATTAGAACTAGAATATTGGTCCAGATTTTTACATTACCCATCCCTTCTCTTTCTTCTGAACTGCAGCCAGAGATCACTGTTTGCTTCACAGGAATAAGCAGGGTTAGTCTAAAATGTAAGCAAAAACTTAAAAACAACTGATGACATTGGAATTTAATGACTACTATATGGTGAGTTTTGAAACATAATTTCTCTCTCTTTAGTCTTATTTTTGTCAAAAACAAATCATGATAGGACTGAGTTGTTTGCAAAATAAACTTTAGTCTTCCACTTGGACTGATTATTTGCATAAAGTGCAGCAAGAATAATTATTTTTCACATAAGCTTTTAAAATTGGCTTTGATGGAGCTCTGTTCCACAAAGAATCTCAGATAGGACTTTTTAAAGTCGAGCCCAGCCATGGGTTTTTACCCTCAAATACCTATGAGTTGGGTAACTTCCTCTTATGGAGGTTTCAAGATAACATGGGGCTCCTGGGCCTATTAGAAAGTGACATTCTTTACTCACCACAGGTTAAGAACCCTATACAGGACTGTGTTGACAAGGTATGAAGGCCAGTTTTCTCAAGGGGCTTTTATTGGGTCTGCATACCAAGCTTGATTCTTTAAAGGGAAGCACAACTTTCCAGTCAAAGCCTTGGTAAAACAACCAACCAGTTTCTACAATTGCATCCTGTTACAAAAGAAAATGGATTGTTATTGCACTGATGCAAAACAACTATATTGCCATAAGTTAAGATTACTCACAAATAGTTTCCAAATTCTAGAGAAACCAGGCGAAGAGAAACAAACATGCTCCAAATTTTGTTCATAGGAGTATAACTTACTCAATTATTAAAGGCTGTAAATAGCTCAAAATAAGTTTCCTTGACTCTGAAAAACAAAACAAGAATCACCAACATTTTAAGCAAAAAGTTAGAAACATTACTTCAGTTTTCTATTAGTTCAGTCCATTCCATTAATTCTTGTTCTGCTTGATATTCATGAACATTTCAGCTCTTTACGAGTTATGTGTGTTTTCTTCTATTCCAATGTCACAATCTCCAACGTTATCAGAAACCTGCATTTGGGAGCACCTGTCAAAGTCCTATAACTGATTATAAACCATCTTTAGAAAAAATCTCTTGTTACCCAACTTTAATCTTGCCAAGTGGCCAATATTTCTGGCTTTTGAACTTTACCAGAAGTAACCTCACAGGTGAAACCAACAAGCCTCAACTACAGTTATGAGTTAACCACAAGTGTATGAGGTATTTTCAAAGAGGTGGTAAGCAGTTTTCACAAAATCTAGCATCTTTGAAGGTAGCTCAGAGAAGGAAGATTTAAGAGAGGAAGCTACAAGTTGTTCATAGAGGGGAAGAGAATCAGCAAATGGTAAAAACCACACATATATTAACCAGAAAGTACTCATTCCATAAGCCAGGATTGAACCTGGGCCACCATTGTAAAACGGCAGAGACCAAAAGAAAGTACTGCCACGTGGTTATGAGGTCAAGCTCCCAAGGATGTAAAACAAGATGGAGAACTACAGCAAAGTTTGTTACTGACCAGTTTGCTGGGCTGGCCTGAACAGCAGGATTATATGGTTGTAGGCCCCCATTCTATCCTGAAGTACCCTTCTTTATGACAGAACCACACAGAAAGAGACACAAAGCACACCAGATTGGCTACAGCTTAAGACTAGCCTCACAAATCCTTTTTTCCATTTACAGAGAATATAAACAGTGATTTTATCATTCATTTAACTGGTTTGCACAGGGAGAGAGAGTCCAGAAGTCTGACTAGTCAAAAAAAAAAACTTTTAACCCTTTGCTGGCATGTCAGGCTTCTGGGTTCCCTTCCCCCAACCTCTATTTTAAGCTAAGCAGTTTAAGGTTTGGGGATGCATCCATGGGGAGTGTCCTATGGTACAGGAACAAAATCACCCACCCACAAAGGGAGGACAGAGGAGGAAAAAAGAAAAATAAGGAATTTTTCAAAGGAATCCCAGTGATTCAGGAGGCATTTGAGAGAAGTAAAGACTGAAGATGATTAGTGATCCAACCAGAAAGAGGGGAACAAGGTGTCCCTCGTTCTTTTCACTTCCCAGTGAATGCCCAGGGCACATGAGAGACAGAAAAAAGAGGCATCCCCCTTCCTTCTTCCATCCTTATATCCCTGAGTCCCAACGACCTTGGCAGGATGCTGCCCATGGGTGCCAATGCAGCTTTCATCCAGGTTAACAGGGGGCCTATGGGGTGGGAATTATCTATGCTCACCCACACACTGCCTGTCCCTGCTGCTGTAGGTAACCTTTGAGTTCCCCAGACCTCATATATGCCATGGATACTAATATGACCTCTATCCATGAAATGGGGGTGCCTAATTGGCAGGAATTAGTCATGCTTACCTGTGCTGTGCCCCTTGACTTCCTTTGTGATCTGCCTCTGGATTCCTTAGATCCAGTTTTCCTTACTAGGACTTCAACCAGAAGCATGGAATTGAGTCTGGGGCAAAAATGCGTCTTGGGAGGGCTCGTGGACTCACTAAGACCCAGGTGGCCCTCACCAGGCTGCAGCCAGCAGCCGGTGGGGTCGCTCCTCTGCTGCTGCCTCACCACACGTCGAAGCCTAAGGTGAAGCTGTGGAGCTGGGTGTCCTCCTCAAACAAGGGAGAGAAAAGGGGGTCCCATGAATTGGGGTCCTGGCCTAGTAGGACACCTTTCCAAAAACACCTCTCACATGGGAAATCTCCCTGTATTCGCAGGGTTGTGTTAACTCCTGACATGGTGGAGAAAAGAAAAAAGAGCTTAAATAAAGGGGCAGGAAGGTGCCTGGAGGAAAAAAAAAAACCCTTGCTCTATGCAAATGGGCTCCTTCAACATGAGAAAACGTTAAGTTGTTGTTTGCTCCTTCTGGTTCAGACTAAGCTGGACCGCTCAGCCAGGCAAGGAAAAGACTCTGTGGGCACATGCTGGGAGGGGTTAGAGGGTGGGAAACACTGGCCAGTTGGCCCCACAGGGCTCCTAGCCCCTAAGATCACCCTGGGGCCTGGGTGGCAGCTGCGGCTCACTCCCATCCTGTGGCCATTGGACACAGCATGTGCATGCGGTGGACATGGGCACGCACCGCAGCTGGGAGGGGAAGGAGGCAGGGAGCCACTGTGTACCTGTCCATCCGTCATGTGTGCCTGCGGCCATTAGGACGGGGGTGGAGAACGTGCCACTAAGAAGAGACAGAAATCACATTGTTCTGAATTGCGTATCTGATGGCTGGGCCAAATGCTCATTATACCTGGTAATAACTCTGCAGTTTGCAGCAATACTCTTAACATTTTAAACAAAGAGACAGGAGCCATTTCAAACCATGAAAGAAGGAAGGAAAAATACCATAGAAAAGTCTGGGGGTCTTGGCCAACACACTGATGGGCAGTCAGGGACAGAGCTACTCTAGGGGCCTTCTGGCAACACCAGGAGTGGCCTTGGCCAGATGCCTTCAGTTGCCCCAGGACCTTATTCCAATCCCATGTGACAGCTAGAACTCTGTGAAGGGAAACAAAGCCAACACTCCTTTCACCCAAAAGGGAGAGAGAGGCGGGAGGGTCGCATCTTGTCCTCTCTAAGGTGCCATTCCTTCCTAATTGACTCACCAGAGCTTCGGTGCCTCATCTGCCTTCAGAAAAAAGTTTGATGACAAGAGGTCTCAGAAAAAGGTGAAGAGTTTAAGTCTTCATTTACTCACCCTTCAGGGAGAGCCTCCAAAATGATGCAGGATTTTTGTTCTCAGTCACTTTGCAAGCCAGGAACCCCCAGGCAGCAACTCCACACACAGGCCTTGCTCAGCCACACTGGTGTGTCCCAGCTCACCTGTCTTACAGCTTATACCCACATTGGCAGTTCCCAAACTCTTGCATTGCACCCAGGAAGAATGGGAATATGCTGAACATTGAAGGATGATGACAACAGAGAATAATTTTATTGAGCACTGAAAATTGTCTTCAGCAGAGAGGGAACAGGGGGTTGGTCCCCTACCCGAAGACAGAAAGTCCCCCCGTGTGGCTGGTCTGGGGTCTTTTATGGACTCAGAATGGGGAGTGTGTGCTGACTGGTTTGTGAGTATGCAGAAAAGTTTAAAGTGAAGACGCCACTCAATGGTGGGCACAATAGTGTAGAGAAACCAATTAGGAAAGGGTGGGTATGTAGAAAATAGGTGAAGGGTGGGGACCAATCAGGGGAAAGCTGAACGGCAAGACAAGTCCTCAATCTGGTCCAAGGATTTAACTTGTAGCTTGGTTTTCAGGCTTTAAACTGTCTTTGGCTTGACCGAGTATAACAGGTGGGTACTAATCCGAGGGACTCACGCCCAGCACTGTAGGAAACCCATGCGATACACCAGAAACAGCCAATGCCCTGTCCATTGTTCTTCTCCCCGTCGGGTTCTGCCTTCTGATGGGAGAGACATGTTCATCCTAAAAACCTTTCCTAATTTCTCTACGACCCAGTGAAGTTCCTGAAAGTCTACATCAGACGCCCGGTCTGGATGCTGGGTATTGTGAGTGTGTTACATGCTGCCTTTCTATGTGGCAAATAAATTTTGTTTAGATTATCATATCATACAATTATAAGCCCTACCTTGTCTCTGTAATTACATTGCTCACATAGTCCTGGAGATCAGACACCAAACTACCTCAGACAATCTGACATGCCTCCATATTCTCCTTTTTTCCTGTCCCTTTTTCCAATGCCATTCCAAAAAACTGACAAAATCTTGTCGGCAAGGGTGTTTTTTCTCTTTGATAATGATTTTTTTAAGTCACATTATCTTTTTCTTTTGTGGGGGTGGTGGGAGGAGGAATGGGGAAAGCCCCAATCTTTCCTTTTGATAAGGATGACTAATATTTAATGGAAACTCTTGACAGATTCCAGTTCAACTTTTGCCTGATGCCTAGACGTAGAAAATACCGTCATGATAATTTATATAAGAAAATGCCATCACGATAATTTATATAGGCAAAGATGTAGTGCCAGCATTTAAATAACGCCATTGCAAATTAGGTGGGTTCCCTTCCTTTAGTATCTGATGAGCACATAAACGGGCAGCCAGATGAAAACAGCATCAATTGCTCACTGACTGCATGGCCGCTGGACCACATCTGCTGAGTCGTGCCTGAGGCCAGTGATCAGCAGAACCTGCAATGCAGAAAACAGAGCCTGCACTCAGGCAGACCGGCCATGGGCTGGGTGGGCACGCATTCTCCCTCAGCCTGTGACCCTGAGCACAACACGCGTGCCCTGGAACCTGAGTCTTCTTCCTGTACAAGGTTGTTACCGGGAATTCCATGAAACAGCCCCTTGAAACAATCTCGTAAAGGACACACCCTTGTGAGCCAGGGCTGTGGTAGAGCCTCGTTGAAGGTACTTTTCAGTGTATTTTATTTTACCTTGGCTGGATGTCTTGTGAATTTTCTCTCCATGCTAAACACTACAGGATTAATAACTTCCAGGTGAGAACGAGAGGAGAAAGAATCCTGTTTTATGTGGAGACCCCGTCCCCTGCTTGGGGAGGGTTGTGTGTCTCTGTTTTGGTAATTAAATGGTGAATAACAGGCAGTAAATGAAAAGAGACAAGAGAATCACTCGATTTGGAGTGAAAGGCGCTGATTAAAGCATGCCATCTGGACAGGAGGAATGGTTCTGCAAGACAGAATGTGGGGAGACTCACAGCCCAGGGACCCTGCAGGAGGAGGCCCAGGATGGCCACACTGACGGTGCACGTGGGGTCAGATGACACGCCTGCTTCTGTATCCAGGGACAGAGGCAAGCCTTGCCTTGGCCCAGAGTCTAAGCAAACCGCAAGGAAACTGGATGAGAAACAGATTTATCATGAGGTCAAGGAGAAAATGACCACACCCTGCAGGCAATCAAAGTTGGGCTCCTGAAGAAAACACTCCAGTAAGAAGCCAGGGTCATTTGTTTCCTGATCCAGAGACAGCCAGGCTCAGGACCCCATGAAGCTGGACCAGCCAATGGCTGCAGCTCCGACTCAAGGCAGGCACGCTACCCAGGCCACTTTGCTTCCAAATCCCGAACTCAGAACCTCAGCTTCTCTCTGGTTATAACAGTCCGGGTTCCCCACTCTCAAATCCCGAACTCAGAACCTCAGCTTCTCTCTGGTTATAACAGTCCACGTTCCCACTCACGTCACATGCCAGGTCTCATCTCCACGCTCTCTTGGAATCTCTCTTTCCTCTCCCAGAACCTCACTGCTTCCTGGCCTCACGTCTTCATTCCCGTCTTTTGAGCTCTTGACTCTCATCTTATTCTGATTCCTGCAACAACTTCTCTCTGGCTTCACCCCCTTTGAAACTTTCAATCTAGAAATAACTCAACTCTTTATTTCCTCGACTAAGACACTGCCCAGACCAGTCACTGCAAAATATCAGCCTTGAGACAGTCAGGGTGGGCTTTCCACAAGTCAAAAGAGATTCACTGTAAATGACCTTTGTTCTCAGATTAGAGCTCTCTTAAATGTTAGTGTTAAAATAAATGTTGCTATTTGATGTCACGTTAATAGTCTATGGGAGATTTCTAAAGATTTTTTTGCAGTGGTTGTTATTATTTCCCCAGAAAGTTTCTCTCTCACAAATGCAGATGTACAAAAAGGGCATCTCCTCATTTACAGAGGAAGTTTCAATGTTTTTATGTATCTGCACAGTGCTTACAATCCAAGTCAGCATTGTGATAATATACTTTCATGGAATGAAATCTGCAAAAAAAAAAAAATGCATAAAACAAATTAGAACTCTCTTGAAGTCTTTACACAACGTATACATCCAGGACTGGAAATGATGTGAAGACGAAATACATAGTGAATTCTAATAAGTAATGCTGACAACTTAAGATAGTGGGGGAAAAAAAACTAGAAAAAAAGCAGAAAAACTAAAAGTAAATTGACATATGAAGAAGCATATTACAGGAGTGGGCAATGGGCAGTTGCATGGAGACAGCCCATTCGATCTGCCTGACTTTCACAGTCATGAACTGTATTTTGAAGTCTTGCATTGTGATGAGTGGCTGCTTTTTGCTTTTAGGACATAGCTCTCCTTGGAGAATATGTTCACATTCACTTTCTATGTGGCACTGCTCTTTTTGAAATCCTATGATTTGACGTGTGCTGACATATACATTTCCTATTAAATTTTCCCATCTTCTGTCCCATATGCTTTTACGTTGCTTTGGATACCTGGACATCCATGATGCCTGCACTCTCATCTACAGGCCGCAGATTTGGTGGAAACAATACTGGTGACAGAACAGCAGCACCGTTGTGTAAGCATCTTCTTATCCTACCCTGACCATGATTATTTTTGAGCCAGTTGGTAACTTCACTGGCTTCTGCAGGTAAATGTGGCTTTAATTCATGAAGAGTTCTTGGAGTGTCGCTGGCTGGAAGGAACACCAATGCAGGCAAATGACGCATTTTTAAAGTGAAGTTTCATCGTTGCCGTATCACGTGGCCAATCTACTCAGCTGAATTTTCCACCAAATGCAAATTAAGACAATAACAAGGTAATAGCTCTGCCTAGCATGATGCAACTAACATCATGCAACTAACAGGACACAACTGTCCTGACTACAGCCAAACCACACTAACCCCTTCCCCAGAATTCAGCTTTCAGGATTTCAGCATTTGGGATTTTGATCTTTCAGGATTTATTTTTGGGACTTAGACTTTAGGAATTTTGATCTTTCAGGATTTCAACATATGGGATTAGGGTGTTTATTTGTCTTTCAGGATTACAATCAGTACCACATTTGGGCTATGCATTGTTTTTAATGGTAAAGTTAAACCTGTTTTCATATGTTATTTCATATGCATTTATTCTATAGTAAATTACCTCATTCTGTGTCACATTTTAAGTTTTTATCATGATGTCCATTGCTTTCTTCCTTGTTAGTTTCTCTTACAAATACTTTTACCAGGCTGCTCTTGATTTTTCACTTTTTTTCACGTGAAAACTTTAGAATTGTACATATTCAAGCCTAAATCTTTCCCTTTATCATGTAATTAGTTGAGTCAGACATAGAAAAAGCCTTTCCCACTTAAGATTATATAAAGATTAATCCATATTTTCTTCTACCACTTTTATATTTTATTTTCTAACATTTACATTTTTAGTCCCCATGGAATTTAGTTTGGATATAAGGTATGTAGCAGATTCTAATTTCATTTTATTAATTATTATTATTATTAACTATAGTCATTTTATGCAATACTGTTTATAAAATAAGCTCTCCTTTTCACATTGGTGTGAGATACCATCTTAATTTCACACAGTTTCCATTTATTCTTGAATATATTTCTAGATATTTCTAGAAATAGGAATATTTCTATTGCTGTGGCTTTTTAAAATTTTTTAATTTTTATTTTACTTTACTGTTAGAGATGAGATCTCTCTGTGTCACCCAGGCTGGAGTACAGTGGAGCCATCATAGCTTACTGCAGCCAAGAACTACCGGGCTCAAGTGATCCTCCCACCTCATCCTCCTGAGTAGCTGGCACTATAGACATGAGCCATCTCACCCAGCCCTCTGTGGCATTCTTTAATGTATTAATTAGACACTTTAAAAATTGTTTGATAGTATGAATATTATTTTATTTTTCCAGAAGAACTGCAGATTATTTTTGTCATTATCTCCTAAAAATTTATTTGAATCATAAAAATGCTTACAGGTTAACTTAAAGAGAATGAAAATCCTTATGATATGTCTTCTACATTTATTTTAACATTTTTCACTCAATTTTTATATGTTCATGATAAAATATTTTTAACTTTCTTGTTATGGTTATTCCTAATACTTTTAAATTGTTATCGTGAATAGTTTTATTAGAGTTTATGCTTATTACAAGTATGTAAAGATTTTTATTTAGCTCCCTTATTTGCGCTAATAATTCTTCATTTAGCTCTCTTCAGCTTTCCACGTAGCTTGCTGTACCATTTTCAAATGCCAAAAGCCTGTTTTCTTAGTTCTTGTGGTACATGCGATTTGTTTCTCTTTGCTTACTTATCGAATTCTGTAAAACACATCAAGCTGCTCTGGCCTTTGCTCTAAGTTTAGTGCCAGTGCCTCTAGAGTCTCAATGGTGACTATGATATTGTCTGATAGATTCAGGTAAATATTGCCTATTAAGATGGAAAAGTACTCCGTAATATTCATGAAGTAAGATTTTGAATCTTTCTAAATGCTTTCTTGGAAACTGTCAAGATGATCATAAGTTGTGAGTTATATTAATATACTTCCTAATACTGGACACCTTTTGTTCCTGGAATAAAAACAGATTTGTCATAATATATGCATATTTTTTAAATGAGCTGATTTATTAATATTCCATTGCAAATATATTGTCTTTGTAGTCTTAAATGCAGTTGCTATTGCCAGGGTAATCAGTTGTTATATTTTTAAATTATTATTATTTTTAATTGACATAAAAATTATACATATTTATGTGGTAGAGAGTGATATTTTGATAGATGTATACAATGTATAATGACCAAATCGAGGTAATTCATCACCTCAAGCATTTATTGTTTTTGATATCCCTAAGGCTGTAGGTGTTTTCAAACAGAATGGATGTTTACCAGCTTCTAAAAGCATTATAGGCTCTACCACAAAGCCACCTGAAAGACTAAGGTTGTTTTGTGGAGAACTTTATCATGATAATTGTGGGTTTTTTTCTTGCTGTTATTGTTTTGTTTTTGCCAACTCTTTCAAATTCTTCAAGGTTCTTGGTTTAACTATGTAGGATTTTTATATTCAATGTTAACTCACGCATTGATCTAGTTTTACCATTGTTTAAAACAGGAGGGTAAAATTGCTAGTTACCCCATCACGGCCATGAATAAAAATCTCTTATACATATTTTTAGGCGACCAAATGGATGGGTTGCTACTGAGTGAATGTTGGGAGTGCAACTGTTAGAAGGTAGGCATGTGTTCATCCTCCGTAGATTCTGTCAAATAATTTTCTAAAATTATTACTGGTTCAAATACCTTCACTTTCAGTTCTATCACTGACAATGTCAAATTATCTCTACAAGGAACTCTTACTCAAGGAGAGTATTTTATCAATTTGTTTTCTGAGTCAACATGACTTATGAGAACTTCCTCTCATCTTTGCACCTGAACATCTTGGCTAGTAGGCAGTTCTACAGAATATTTTTCTCTCATTATCTGATCATCTTTCTCCTTATCTCCTGGAATTTATTGTTGCAGAGATGCCTGCTAGGTAATCTGTTATTATCTGTTTTTAATTATTTTGTTTTTTATCAGAATGTTGAATACAACTTCTGCTGGAATATGTTTTTCTGTAACTATTCTATTAATTTGGCCCATGAAGTTCTTTCTCTGTCCAGAAATGTGCACATGCGTACACACACACACAGAACACATCTCCTACATGACACATCTCGCCATGCCTGGCTCTGTGAGTCTTGGCCCCCACACATTTTCATCTGAGTTTCCTATCTCCTCAGGCACAACCCTCACTGCCGTGTCCTTCTTTTAGTCTGTCACAGTCACTGACGAGCTGGGCTTGCAGCATTGTTAATCATGCTCACACTGCCTCCAATAGATAATATCTTTCAGATAGCCAGTATCAGTTTTATTAGAGAGTTTCCTTTCTTTAATAATTTCCACTTTTATTTTAAATTCAAGGGGTGCATGTGGAGGTTTGTTACACGGGTACACTGAAAGATGCCGAGGTTCAGGGTGTGAATGATCTCATCACCCAAGTAATGAGCATAGTACCCAGCAGAGGTTCTTTGAACCCTTGTCTCCCTCCCTCCTGCCAGTGGTCCCCAGCGTCTGTTGTTCCCATCCTCATATCCACATGTACTCAGTGTTCAGCTCCCACTTGAGGGTGAGCACATGCAGTATTTGGTTTTCTGTTCCTGCCTTAATTTGCTCAGGATCATGGCCTCCAGCAGTGTCTATGTTGTTGCAAAGGACATGATCTCCTTCTTCTTTATGGCTGCATAGTGTTCCATGGTGTCTATGTACCACATTTTCTTTATCCAGTTCATTGCTGACAGGCATCTCGGTTGATTCCATGTTTTTGCTATTGTGAATAGTGCAGCAGTGAACATATGGGTGCATATGTCTTCTTGGTAAAACAATTTATTTTCCTATGGGTATAATACCAAATAATGAGATTGTTGAGTGGAATGGTAGCTCTGTCCAAAACTTCCTTTTGTCATTTCACTCCGTTTCCACTTCAGTAGGTTTCTCTATTTTTAGCTGACATGTCTTCTTATATTTTATTAGCAATTTTTTTTTCCTGAGACAGAGTCTTGATCTGTCTTCCAGGCTGGGGTGCAATGGCGTGATCTTGGCTCACTGCAACCTCAGCCTTCTGAGTTCAAGCAATTCTCCTGCCTCAACCTACCAAGTAGCTGGGATTACAGGCATAAGCCACCAAGCCTGGCTAATTTTTGTATTTTTAGTAGAAACGGGGTTTTGCTATGTTGACCAGGCTGGTCTCGAATTCCTGACCTCAGGTGATCCATCCGCCTTGGCCTCCCAAATTGCTAGGATTACATGCATTAGCCATCATGCCTGGCCAATGGTTTCTGGAAATAATTTTCTGCATTTTAGAGAATATCTAACACATTCTTTCCCTTTGCACCTAAATATTTTAGCTGTAAAAATTTTTACATTTCTACATTTTTATTTAGATATCTTTGTAACAGGCTCAAATAATACTGTTTTCCCTTTTTATTTATTCATAAACAAGGTCATTTTGTGTACATTTCATGTGGTTATAGCAAGAATAAGTGCATTTTCCTTAGTCTCATTCTCTGTCCATTAGTAAAATGGTTAAAATCTTTTCTCAAACATAACTGGAGAGAAAGTGAGGAAGGCAGATTTAATGGCTGATTATAATTTTCAGCTTACCTTGTACATAGAAAATGACATTATCCAGATTAAATACTTAGATGTCTTCCAAAAATTCACTCCTATAACTTCACCACTTAGAATATACTGGGTCACAGTTGGTTTTCCTGTAATTCGCGTCAACACATTTTCTAATGTTTGCAGTACTGTGTCACCTTCAGAAAATTACAGGAGAAAGAGAAGTTGGAAAGTCATCTGTCCTTCAGAATTCTACCTTGCACAGTTTCAAAGGAGTTTCGAGTGTGCATTATTATGGATTGCTGCATGATGGAGTATCAGAAACTTTGTGGCTTAGAGCAACCAACAGGTGTCATCTTATAGTTCATGTAGGCCAAGAAACCGTAAGGCTTCTCCACCAGTCTTCTCCGCTGGAACTGTGGTCAGGCCCCTCCTCAGATTGCAGCTGCTGCCAGCAAGGGCCCTGTTCTCTTTTGAGGATTGAGCAGGGAAAAGGTCTTGTGTAGAGTTCACAAAGAAGATGGCTGATGGGATGAACCTCAGCTCCTTCATGGCTACTGGAAGGAGGCCTTCAGTCCTTGCCCACGCTGCAAGGAGGTCTTCACAGTGCTGCTCACAACAGGTATATGTGCTTCCCCAGCATAAGATCTGAGAGCGCAAAAGAGAGCAGTAGCAATGGAAGGCCTCAGATGGTAGTCACATGCATTTTAAAATCTAATGTGCAAAGTTATGTCCCTGTTTTTCTTACTTTGGCCATACTCTCTTCATTAGAAGTAGTGGGTGAAACCATCGGTCAGGGGTGAATATTACCTAGAGTTGAGCACCCCTGAGATGGAGAGGGCCGTCTTCAAAGCTGTCAAGCCTGGACAGTGATCTGCGCCTCTTTCTGGTTGCTTCTGTGCTCTGGCCAGGAACGTATCGGAGAAGAGCTATGAAGCTATGAAGCAACTTCCCAGTGCTTTTTTCAGGTACAACTGCCAAGAACTAAAACTGGGGCCTTCCATGAAGAAGACTAAAGCCTTGGTTGGCTCTTCTTAATTTATCTTCATCACCACTAGTATTTATAACTGCAAAGTTTTGGTATTAGATCGTCTGTTGGTCTGAATTTTTAATGTCAAGAATTTCTGTCTTTAATTACACTTGTTGTAATGTTGGATGTAAAGCATTGCATGGATCTTGCTAGCCAGACATTACTTTAAGCATCTTGCATTCTTATTTTTTTCTCTAGTTCATTTTTGAACTAAATGTGCTTTCTAATGAATAATTAGAATTAGGATTAGATATGTAAATCATGGTATGTGTATGGTCTAGGAAGGACTCAAAGCAATGCTAAAAAGTATCTACATAATTTTAGAGGTAAGTTTGACTTTTATTTGTTTGTATGTAATCACAAAATGTGATCCCAAATCCCAAACAGGATAAAGTCATATTTGACTTAGGTATGAGGGCAAATGTGGCAACTTAAGTACCCCCAGATGTTTTGCTAAATTAAAAACATAAGGCACATATGTTTCGAGTCTTATTTAGCCAGAATATATGCTACAGTTGTTATGAATATCATAAAATTACACTAATATTATGAAACAGAGAGAGAAGAAAATTGTTTGACGCAGTGGTGACTCCACTGGATCCGACCCATTAGCACGTAGTTAGGGTGTAACTGCTGACAAAGGCACAAAAGGAAGCAACAAGTGTGGTTGCTGACAGGCAGAAATGTTTATCCCTGTGTTTCCTACCTAACAGTGCAGGAAACAACAAATTCACAACACGATCACCAGTAACATTCTTTCCGCACAGATGAAGAGACGGAATGCTGGAGCTCAGATTTGAACCCGGAAGCCTGACCCTCCCGCTCGCTCTTAATCCGCTCTGACCCCAGACTCTCGCTCCTAATCCGCTGTGACCCCGGACTCGCGCTCCTAATCCGCTCTGACGTGCCCCCTCCATCCAAAGCTGGGGAGAGGGGCCTGATCAGAATTTGCTGACTTCATTAACAGATCACGAATGTTTGAATGAGTGGATAAACCAGATATTGTTTTAAACAAAATCTAAATCAACTTAGAGATACTATCTTTTCTTTGGAAGATTCTTACCCACATAAATGTTGCCTGCAGAAAAAAAAACCTTCTTTGTATTATTTTTCACACACGCAAAATCATGGTAGTGCCATTTTAAGGGTAAAAGTTGAGAAAAGGCATCATCACTACTGCAAATGACTTTTATGTGTGCAGAGTATTTCTCTTTACCCTCATCCTTTATCCAAGTCCAAAACCTCAGCTGTGTGTAGTGTTCCCAGTCACCTCCTAAGACTTCTGGTGCTGGGAGCAAGGCCCGAGCTCCTGCTGAATTACGGCCGGAAAAATCCACTCTCCTCAAGTTTTTGCCATGTTGTGGGCTGAAGGCTTCTCTGCTCCAGCATCGAGAAGGCCAGCACATCTCCCCTGGCGGCTTTAAAGCTTTTATAAAGTGGAAAATATTTTGCTTCCTTGGACTGTGCAAGCTATAGAGAGTGAAAGATGTTGCTCTTACATTTGGGTGCAGCACATTTATTTTTCTGCAAATGGTAATCTCTTAAATCAGTGTGAATTTAAAGAGTTTCAGGTTCTCCATTTAACAATATCATAATAAAAATGTGTGTGTGTTTTTTAATTAATATTTTGAGTAAAGGGTCTGTTCAACTTTATTATAATCATACACATTTCTCTGCATTTCAGTATCTTTCCCAAAATGTTACACGTTTTTAGTTTCAAATAAGAGGTAGAAAAAAATTAAGTTAATTTTTCTCCCTCCTGAGAAAGGAGAACTGAAAATAGCTAAGGAACTAAAACAAGGAATAGCTGCCACTTCCAGATTTTCAGTTGCAGCCAGGGCTCACTTCTGCACACTCCTTTACAGCACACGAAAAAATAAAAAACCTCTTACAGCCAGGACTGTCTGAACGTTGATGCTTTTAATTGCTATCTCAAGTAGTTCCATAACACGTCCAAAAATTATTAATAAGATGTTGGATTAGATGATTCTGACTAATGGCCTATTGAAATTCGGGCTTGAAAGGAGATTTTCATCATTTTTCATTGCTTTCCAAACAAAATAAAACTTGGTAGAATGGCTAAAACTGTCCTAAAAGTCTTTATTTCAGCATGTTAGGTTTTGTTTTCTTTAATTTTCCCTTTGGCCATTAAAAGAATCATTTTGTTTTTTCAGGGGCTACTCCCATATTGGCTGAGCCCATCCAACATGAACGTTTGCAATGGTAAAGCTGGAAATGAAAGAGAATAAAGGCTAGGCACAGTAATTCAGGTTTCGATTTCTTTTTTTTTACTAATATTATTTTACTTTGAGGAGTACATTAATTTTTCAAGAGGTTTTATTTGATAAATGGTTCTTTGCAATTGCTTTGCCAGACGACAGCAAACTGACGTAGGGCTGGGATGGATTAAGGTGGGTGAGAAGGAAAATTCTGCTAAATATAATTTTGCAAGAGACAAGCTTCAGAACCAGAATATATTTTCTAAGGAACTTTTGAACTAGGTTGAAATAATGAGTAGTAAAGAACTTAAAAATTTATATTTCCATCCAACCAATTTTATGACATTTTGCTCTAGGAGTATTTATTTTTATATCCCCAAATACTCTCTGGTAGGTGCATTAGGTCCAGGTCTATACATCCAAGGTGCATGAGCAATTTGCTAAGAAAAGCAGGCAGACAACACGGGTGATAACTCGGGCCCTAACGTGAGCGTTCTGACTGAAGTAACAAGTCTAGAGCCTCCTGCCGCTCACGCCCCACACTGTTTAAGCTCCAAGTGACTCTGGCTTTCGCAAGGAGCTGGGATTTTATTCAAGGACTCTGGGCAGGGCTTGTCTTTTCTTCTCCCACATGGAGAAATGGGCTTTTAATAATTCACCTCTAAGCGTAACAATGTAGTTGGTTTTTATTCTTCTATTCTTTTAAATTTTTTTTTAGATTTTGAAAATTGAGGTTAAATATACATAACTTAAAATTCACCACGATAATCATTTAAAGTATACAACTCAGTGCGTTTAGGACACTCACAGTGTGGTGCGACCTCAACACTCACTTGTTCTCAAACATTTTTGTCACCCTGAAGGAAACTCCATGGTCATTAAGTACTAACTCCTCATTCCTCGCCCGTGGCAGACACAAATCTGCTTCCTGTCTCTATGGATTTGCCTGTATGGGATATTTCATAGAAATGTGGTCAGATCAGATGTGTTTCTGTGTGTCTGGCTTCTTTCACTTCCCACATCGCTTCTGAGGTGCTTCCATGTTGTGTCATGCATCAGTACTTCACCTCTCTATTGTTTTCCAATTATTGATTATGGTAAAATACACATAAAGTAAAATCTGCCATCTTAACCATTTTTGAGTGTCCAGTTCAGTGGCATTAAGTACATTCATACTGCTGTGCAACCATCACCACCATTTATATCCAGAACTCTTTTCATCTTGTAAAACTGATACCCTGTCCCCATTAAACGTTAACTCCCTAACCCCCAGACCCAGCCCCTGGCACCCACCATTACACTCTCTGTCTCTATCATTTTAACTACTCTAGGGACCTCATAAAAGTGGAATTACATAGTATTTGTCCTTTGATACAAACTAATAACCTGGTAAAATAATGGGCTGAAGACTTTAATAGTTGTTGTCTTCTATTCTTACTTTGCTAAGTGTTTGTATCAGAATGATTGCAGTTCACTGTATATCACTTTTATGTAAATAAAGTTGTTGAAAAAAATAATCGAAACTTGTGGGTTGTAGCTAAACAGTGCCAAGACAGAAATTTATATGTTTTTTACAATACCTATAGATGTATACACACACACACACAGGAGGTAGAAAAAGTTGAAAAATGATTATCTACCCTTCTACATCAAGAAGCTAAAAAAGAAACAACAAATTAAACTGGGAAAAAAGAGACAATCATTAAATAAAGAGCAGAAGTCACTATGTTATCAGCAGCGAGCCCAGGTGGGGTCCATGGTCCTCGATTCTTGTCTTCTTGGAAGAAAGAATTCAGCCAAGAGACAGAAGTAGATTTAAGGCGGAAGTGAAGGTTTATGGAAGTAAAGGAAAGTACATTCGGCAGGACCAAGCAGGCACTCGAAAGATTGAGGGTCCCACAGGACCTTTGGCTTGGGGCTCTGGTAGATTTGCTATTTCCTGTTTTTTTCTGGTCTCTTCCCCTTGTCTTTTCCCTTGGGTGGGCTGTTGGCTAATCCCCACATGCGCAGTGACTTGCCAGCATTTGGGAGGGGCCACATGTGTCCTTTGATGGTTGAAGTTATGTGCATGTTGTCTTAGGGAAATTTTCCCTTCCTGGTCTAGCTCCCCCAGAGGAAGGTCATATACTGCTCAGACTTCGCCATTTCACCCCTTTCTGCGCATGCCTGGACATATTTTAAGTTCTCATTGGTAAGCTGTTGCCCACAAGCTCAAGATGTTTCCTGTTTGTTGGGAAATATTTCACTCCCTGGCACCAGCCATGACCACCTATCATTCTTGAAGAAGCTGCCTGACAATTGCTATGACAGTTGCCTGGCTAGACATTCCCTGGGGCCCTGGTCCTGCCCTTCCCTCTCTGCGTGTCCACCCTCTCTAGCAAATGCACTATGAAAGGTATTTAGTGTCTGCACTGGCCTGCTATCTATTAACTACATGAGGGTCTGTCTGACCTGAGAGGCCTCCTGGGCCTGCATGTCCCATGGATAGAGGCTGGCGCTGCTTCTTTTCAGACTGACGATGCTTTTACCACCCCAGCAAGGAACATTATCTGGACTCACAGACTTAGTCACTAGTTTCCGGATGTTTAAGCTGAAGTCCAATAAAGAAAATAAATGCAGGATTCTAGAGATTGGGCAAACTTACAATTAAATCAAATGTTTTAATGACCTGGTAAGTCATGGTACACCAAAGTCAGTAAATAGAATGTGGTAGCTCAAAATCAAGAAGAGGAAAGACTGGATTAGTAAACCCTGTCTTTAGAACAGGGTAAATGTATCTTAAGTAAAATCACAAATGTTGGCCAAAAAAGTATGACTCTTTAAAAAAGGGAGGTTTTCTGCTTTTTCTGGAGGTGTCTGTAAATGTCTCAATTGCTCTGCTCATCTTCATTACATGCTGTGCCTCCCCAGTGCCCAGGATTCAGTCTCCCCAGTTATTCTCAAATTATCAAAAAGGGCCCCTTGAAAAGGGGCTGATTCTAAATTTTGTGCAAGAGAATGCAAGATGATCATGAAAGTTCTGTTGTTGTTTTCTTTTTTTCAGTTAGGGTTGTGGGAGACATTCAAAGAAGTCTGGAGATGCTGATGAAAGGATTATCTCGTAGAAGCCCCAAATGACTTGAGAGAAACAAATGATTACCCCTAATTAAAAGCAGTTTGTGAAAAGGCCTGAATTCCTGGGCTTAAGAGGGGCAAGCAGTAGAAAGTGTGCTGGAGAAATACTCCATGGTCAAATAAATCAAAGGATGAATGCCCAGTTACAGAAAACATAATAAATGACAAAGTTGCTGGATACATGACCAAGCTTCGGATGTGGATTTCCAAGAATGAGACTTGTTATTATGATCCTTGGACCTAACAGACCCAGATAAGAGAAGTCTGAAAAGTGCCTTTCTGAACTACTGGGAACCTGGAAGCAGATGTCTACTCAGCTGCCCTGTGGCTCTGGCTCTGATTCCTGGTCCCAGTGAAGACCCAGCTTTGCGAATGCTGGTTGGGCTCAGGAGCAGGAAAGCTGGTGCCAGCAATGTTCCCATGCATGGAAGCCCCTGAAGGCTGTGGCGGGTTCATCAGAGTGGGGAGGTGACCCTCACGGAACACAGAAATGCATTCTCCCGGGGCTTGAGGACCCCACCTCATGTGGCCTGTCCATACCAGCGGTGCTGCCCTGACAGCCATGGCAGAGCCAAGGAGAGCTTTGCTGATCCTCCCTGCCCCAGTCCCTGCCTTATGTGGTGATCCCACTTCCCAGGAGCCTCCACATTGTTAGATACAACAGGGAAGTTAGTCTCACGTTGGAAAGTTGTTCTGGCGTGAGCTCTTCTCATAGATGAGGAACTGCTTGAAGTCCCCACTGTGTGCTCTTCTATAGAGAAGGAACCACCTGAAGTCTCTAGCACGTGCCCTTCCCACAGAGGAGGAACCCCCAGGAGTCCCCAGTGTGAGCTCTTCCCACAGAGGAACCACCTGGAGTCCTTGACATGTGTTCTTCCCAGAGATGAGGAACCCCTGGAGTCCCTGGTGCGAGCTCTTCCCATAGATGAGGAACCACCTGGAGTCCCTGGTATGAGCTCTTCCCAGAGATGAGGAACCCCCTGGAGTCCCCAGTGTGAGCTCACGGCCAGTTGCCATGCAGCATCCACGAGGACTGTTGTGCAGTCGGATGGGGAGTCTCAGAACCTAAAAGGACAGGGGAACCCTTACATGATTATATAAGACAGGCTTTCTACACAAGTGGGGAAAATAGAACTTTTTCTGTATGACAGGGTCTGAAACCACAGCCAGCCTTAGGATAAATGGGCACAGACTAGGTTGTCAAAGGCTTAACATTTGGATCAGAACCAGGGCTTAGGTAGGGGTAGCGACTGTCCAATCATGTTTCATGTAGGCTGGTTCTGAGTGTTATTAAGACATTCCATGAAAACAACTGACCTATGGCCAACATGTGCAGAAGACGCTGGTTCAGTAACCACCATAAAAATGTATGAGTCTGTTTGCTCTGAGATTTCTCAGTGTTTTACCATGATACTCTGCACTGAACATGCTCCTTCTATTGGCACCTCTTAAGGGACTGGTGTCCTGGGGCACACAGAGCCCCAGTCCCCCATACATTCGGTCTACTCTTTCCCCCACCTGGTGCAAGAGGGCTTCTCTGAAATAGCCTGGTCTTGTCCCTTTGTGGTTGCCGGGTTACTCTCCATCAGGTGCACGGAGGCCGTGCTTTGGGAGAGGAGTGTCCACGGTGCAGAACCCCTGATGATGAGATTCCTTCTCACTCGCTGTCAGACGTGGATCTCACCTCCAACCAGATCATAACCTAGGACAGATTTTATAAGACTCCCACAAAGATGTCTCTAGGAACACATTGGCCTAACCTAAAATGCAAAGCACACTGCCATTGCTGGGGCTCATCTCCTGTTACACAGATGACCAGGGAGAGCCTCTCAAAGGTGAGAGCCGACACATGCAGCACCCACCAGCCTACTCAGAAAGGTAGGCACAAAGTCTTTTGGCAAATGTTGAACGTCAATGTTCCTAAGGAGAGTAAAGCTGGGACCAGGCAAACAGCACAGACTGCATGGTCCTGGGTCTGGGGGAGCAGAAGCTGTGAGATGGAGTCAAATGGGGCAAAGAGCCAGATGCAAAGGTGAGTGATGCAAGCAGGGTGAGCCATCACCCCAGTGTGGAATGCAGCCTGGGGGCAAATTTTCACAGCGTCTCTGCTGGCTCACATGATTTCCTGGGCTTGCATTTCTCATGCTGAGCAGCTGAGCAGGTGCACTGGCTGACCATGGAGAGAAGCACTGCAATCACATTTCAGACAAGGGAGAAAGCGGCAAAGCTCCACCCCACTAACAACTGTAAGAATCTTCCTTTTAGGAATTTTGAATTCTCCAAATGTGGGCCAGGCTGCTAACTAAACATAAATGGTACTGGACAAGGTTAAATCATGAAGTCAAAAATAGACCACACAACATTATGCACTTGAGTTCTACGTTTTAAGATGGGCTTTGGCTTTTCATAATCCAAGGTGATTTCCAGCCCCAGGTTATGTATTAAACATATGGCATGTTGCGGTTTACAAAGCACTTTCCTATGATTATCTATTTAGAGCTTCACAACAACCATGCAAAGAAAGGAAATAAGTATTCCAGAGTCCTATAGGAGACCACTGTGCCAAAGAAGCCATGGCTCATGCCTTTAATTCCAACATTTTCAGAGGCCAAGGTGGGAGGATGGCTTGAGCCCAGGGGTTCATGACCAGCCTGGGCAACATAGTAAGACCCTGTTTCTACAAAAGAATTTTTTTAAATTAGCCAAACATGGTGGTGTGTACCTGTAGTCCCAGCTACTCAGGGTGGCTGAGATGGGAAGGCCACTTGAGCCTGGGAGGTAGAGGTTGCAGTGAACCCTGATTGCACTAATGCATTCCAGCCTGGGTAACAGAGCAAGACCCTGTATTTTCTACAGCATAATTAGAGCATGTTAACAAATGTCAATTAGGACACTTCTACTTTTGGCCACAAAGTAATAGCTTTTATCGAAACATCAGCTTAATTCTCCAACCCTTCTGCCATGAACAACTCTAAAAGCCAAAGAGGATGCATACACAGAAACAATGACAATATAAAGCAAGCTTTTGAGGGCACCCAAGGGCAGTTGAGTTAGGTAGGAACTGAGGGACCAAAAGCCACAAAAGAAGAGAAGTAGACTCAGGTGAGCATCACTTTTGCTTTTGCTTTTTCCCTCAGGACATTTATAAATTGAAACCTAGAGAAAAGAGGCCAAACAGAAAGTAGTGGCCAGACGCTTTGGTACTCTGGCTGGTTTCGGAGGATCCAAGTTAAAGTTTAAGGATAAAAAGGGGGTCAGGACTTGAGTGGGAAAAGAGAAATGCAGAGGTTTATGCTCAAAATTCTGGGTCTACCTTTTCCCTAGGGCATTTCTTGGGTTCTACGCTGTGCATGAAAGACTTCTAGAAACCAGCATGGAACAGGAACTGGAAGGATAAAGTAGAAGCTGCTGTGCAGTGCTAGGGAAACAGAAGTTAGAGTTCAAGGCTTGACAAAGAGGAGAGGACTTGCCAAACACCTTGGGGTTTCAGTTGAGTTTCCAAAAGAACTATGCCCCAGAAATAAGGACAATTTGGAAATAGCCCAGTGTTTGTAAAACCTAAAACTAGATAAAACTGGATCAAAATGATTTGCCAATATTCTAACTATTTGCAAGAATAAAATTAAATCTTTCCTAGATAAAGATGAAAAATGCCAGGATGTCTATACTAGTCACACTAATGTCAAGCATTCAATTAAAAACTACCAGCCATGCCAAAAAGCAGGACTGAAACAACTGAAAACCAAGAAGAAAAGCCAGATAATACAAATAGACCTACAAGTGACCTTAGCTGGGGACTTTAATAAAAGTTTAATTAGTATATCCAAGAAAATATAGAGAATTTGATTAAAGAACTGCAATCGATAATTATTCTAATTAAAAATTACGTAGCTAAAATTTAACATCAGTAGGTGGGTTTAATAGCAGTCAGACATAGTTAAAAAAGTGGAGTACTGGAAGATCAATCATTGGAAAATATTCTATCTAGCATCAAGAAAAAAATATAAAATTTTTAAAAGGCAAAAGGACATTTGCAGCAGTATGAAAAATTAAACATTTGTATAAATTGATTCCAGAAACAGAGGAGGAAGGGAGGGAGGGTGAAATAGGGGAGTGGGAAGAGAGAGAGAAAATATGAATATGAATGCATTAGAAGCAGAATTAGACAAGAGACACTGACTGAGATTTTCCCTAAAACAATAACAACAAAAGGCATGAAACCACAGATTAAGGCTCAAATGATCTCAAGCAGGGCAGGTAGGAGGAAAGCCTCACCAAGTTACATCATAGGAAAGCCACTGAAACCCAAAGATGAAAAGAAAACTTAAAAGCAGGCAGCCAGAAAAAAAGATATATTCTCTTCAAAGCAACTATAATAAGACTGACAGCTGATGTTTCTGAGGGAAACCATGGCAGACAGAAGAAAATGGAAAGAATGTTGAAAAAGCGAAATGAAAACAACTGCCAATCTAGAATTCCACATCCCATAAAAATGTCCTTAAAAAATGCTTTAGGAAAAATAAAAGCTGATAGAATTTATCACCAACAGATCTACATTAAGAGAAATATACAAAGGGATTTCCTAGCATGAAAGAAAATCATCTGAAAAGGAGAAAAAAAATTAGAGAAATAAAAAGCACTAGAAGAGTTAAACATGTTGGTAATTCTAAATTAATATTCAAAACAAAAATAATATTATTATTCAGAGTTTGAAATGTATGTAGAATTAAAATATATGTAAACAATTGCACAAAAGATGGTGGGAGTAGTGAATGAAGTTAATTTGCTAAGATTTTGCATAGTCCTGGGCATTTTAACAGTACTTAAGGATGCATATTGCAATGTCAAGAGTAACTACCTAAAGAATAACAAAAATATATATAATCATCCAGTTAATACAGGGTAAGTTGAATAATTAAAGATACTTGATTAATTTGAAAGGAAGAGAGAAAGGAGGAATAATTAAAACAAATTGTTTTATATGCAATTAGAACTAGTCATCTGATTACAAGGTGAAAATTTTCAGATTTATAAGAAAGAAAAACTTAATATATGCTGTTTACAAAAGATGCAGCTTACAATCAGAACAAAGAATATTTGAAAATGAAGAGATGGATAAAAGATATTCCATGCAGATACTAGCTAAAAAAAAGCTTAGGCACCTATATTAACATTTGATAAAATAAACTTTAAGGCAAACATATCATTAGAGATAAAGATGTTTCATAAATATTAAAAAGGTTCAATTCAGTACAAAGATATATCAATCCTAAATTTTTATGCACCCAGTAACTCAAAGTACTTGAAGCAAGTATTATCAGAAATAAACAAAGTAAAAAACAATCCTTAAACCACAGCAGGAGATTTTAAGATATCTCTGTCAGTAACCATTTGAACAATTTGCATAACAAACTTGACCTAATTGGCATGTGTAGAGACCTATCCCTAAACACTTCAGAGCACACATTCCTTTCACATGCACATGGAGTACAGAATGTTCTCCGAACGCAGTGGAATTAAACTCAAAATTGAAAACAGAAAGAAAACTGAAAAATTATCACATATTTTATAATAAAGTAATAATAGTAGATTCTTATAACCCAGATCAAAATTAGAATAGCTAAGGAAAACAGGACATCTCAACACAGGTGGTGTGCAGTTAGAACTGCACTTAGAGGAAAATTTCTAACCTTAAATGAATGCATTAAAAAAGTGGAAAGCTAAAAAATCAAGGATCTAAGCTTACATCTTAAGAAATTAAACCAAGACAAAATTAAACCAATAAAAAATTAAACTAAAATAAAATATAAGCAACAAAATCATCGATATATGTGCAGGTAATAGAGATGAATTAACACCACCAAAGTATACAAATCATGTATTTCTATATTCTAGGGCACAAAAGTGTATGTTTCTACATACTAGCAACAACCAGTTAGGCCCCATAATGTGATGCTGCTGTAAACCAATTCCAGGTGGCTAAAATTTCTTTTAAAATACCTGAAAACTAACAATATCAGTTGTTCAGAAGGATGTGAGACAGCTGAAATTTGCATACTCTACTCCTGGGAATGTAAGTTGATCCTAGGAAAATGTTTTGCAGTATCCACTAAAACTATACAGATCATAACCCATGACTTAGAAAGTTCACTTCTAGATATGTGCCCCAAATAATATAAATACATGTTCATCAACACACATGCAAGCATGTTCATAGAAACTATTCATGACAGCCTATGACTGGAAACCACTCAAATATCCAACATACTTAGACAAATCAGTTCGGTGTGTAAATAGAATGTATTGCACAATAAAAAACAAGAAAGACCTGCTTCATCTAACAACATAGAAGACTCTCACAGACATAATGGTGAATAAAATAAGTCACAAGATACTAACTATGGTATTGTTACATTTATAATAAGTAAAAGAGGGCAAAACAAATCTATTACCATAAGAATCAGAATAATGCTTTCTTTCATAGGGAATAGGTAGATTATTACTAAGACAGGGCAGGAAGCAGGCTTCTGGGGAATTGGTAATGTTTTGTACCTTGAACTGCTGGATCTATGGTAACTATATTTGCAAAACTTTATCAAGCCACAGAATGTGCACTAAATATTAGTATATCTTACTATTTAATTAAAAAAGCAAAATGAAACAAATATCAGATCATTTCACTCCCCCATTTAAAACTATTTAACAGCTTCTGTTTTAAAAATTTACGGTAAAATTCAGATTGTTTGTGTCAGCTGACGAGGCCCTAGGTCACCTGGTCCATGAGTCATTCTCCAAGCTCATCTCACACCGCACTCCCTCTTCCCTCACCACACCCCAGCCTGAGGTCTGCTCCACCACAAACCCTGGATTCCCACTTTTCCTTTTTTCTGAAATGTTCTTCTCAGCTTGTCTCACGTGCCCAACTCTGCTCTCTGGGTCTCAGCTCAAGTGGTATCTCACCACAAAGACCTTCCCTGGCCACTGTGTCTAAATGGCCTTCTGCTGTGTTCCTCACTGGTCAGGGCCCCAGGGCAGCAGGGCCTCTGGCACCTTCACTGTTGGGTGCCCAACATCTGCTAGTGCCTGCCACATGGAAGGAACATGTGGGTATTTGTTGAAGGCATGAACCATTCCGATTCACTCTCATATGTCCTCTAGTCCAATTTCCAGTGATCTTTGTTTGCAACAGAGACTTTCGTCTCTTCTCCCTCTAGGATGAAGGCTCTGTTGGTGCAGGAATCGTGTTTGTTTTCCCAATTTCTGTGTCTTGGTAGGGAGAGCAATGCACATTCTGCTGAATAAATATTTTGAATGAAAGAACGAATGCATGAGTGAATAATTTGGTGGCTATGGTAAGGAAGTAAAAATTAAATGTTTTAACCAAGACTATATTAATCTGAGTTTTCCCCCTAAACTTGAGACCTATAGCCGCCTCTCTGTGCTACGATAAATGCTAAGAGCATGCAAAGACCCAAGCCACAGGGCCTGCCCTGCACAAGCGTGAGGTTCAGAGGCAGACAGAAGTGGGGAGGCCTGACTACAGCTTAGCTGCCTCACCAGACACCATGGGAACATGGCGTGGGGTGGAAGGGTTTCTTGAGAAAGTCTCGAGTCCTCAGAGTATCCCATCATGAACGAAATGAGCCAAGATGCTTCACACAGGAATTTCCATGGTGGTGGGGACAAACCCAGTACTGATGTCCCAAGTCCCTAACTTTTACTTTCCGAATATAGTGTATAAGATAAAATCCAAGAGGACAAACTAGCCCAATTTATACAGAAAGGCTTTGTGAAGTGAAAGACGTAAGTAAAGCTAAGAAAATAAGTAAATAACCACCAGGTGTATTTTATGCCTTTGCTGATAATTAATAATTAGCTGACTTACATGTGAACCTGATCTTCTTCACACACTGAAAAACAACTTGAGTTATACCCCATGAAAAGGTTCTGAGTAGTATTTATTTAATTAAAAATTGTAAAATCAGCCTTTAGAAAGTTTGGATGTTTATTTTATTACATCCCTGAGGCACAGCTCTTGGGATAGAAAAAGGATGGGGAGTAGCTGTGGGTTTTGAAACATTCTATTTCAGCCTGGGCCTTTTCATTTTATTTTTTTTTTGAGAGAGGGTCTCACTCTTTTACCCAGGCAGGAATGCAGTGGCATATTCAGGACGGTTGGAAGAAAACATGGCACATACAATTTCCTATCAGTAGTTTGCTAGGAGAAAATGTCAGTTGTTTACAAAATACAAAATAATTTAACATTGAACAAATGGCTGATGCTACCATCAGCTGTATAATTAGTAGGGTCCTCAAAAACAGCTACTGGACACAGTTTCATGCTTAGAATGCACATAAGACAGTGATAACACGAAATCACACAGTAATATCACAGACGTGTTAAACCTTCAAGGATTGTTGAAATAGCACCAAGAACGTTCACTGAACTGACCTTAGTTTCTAAGGTTTATGCAATCATTTGAATTTTACTAGCCCTATCAATAGTTAAGAAAAATTCAAAAATGGATTCTACCACTTCACAAGCAAACTTGCAATTTATAAATCCTGGAAATACAAGAAACTAACCAGTTGTAAAACCAGAGGATAATTTGGGATGAAACGAGGTCATTGGCCCACAGGGATTGTTTCCTCCAATGGAGCCTCATAATTCATAAATCTGAAGAGGATTTCACTTCCAGCAACATGGTTTTGCTTTAAAATTCCAAGTAGGGATTCCAGTGAGGTCCCCAAGGTTCATCCTCACAGGGCCTTACTCTCACACCCAGTCAGTGTCTGTCCCTGTGCGGGGAGGAGGAGGTGGGAGACGAATCAGTGAGCCAAGAGTCTTTTGTGCTCAGGTTATGGGATTTGAAGACAGTGTTTTCTTTTTCTTTCTCTTCTTTTTTTTTTTTTTGAGACAGGATCTCACGCTGTCACCCAGGCTGGAGTGCACAGGCACAACCTTGGCTCACTGCAGCCTCTGCCTCCCGGGCTCAAGCGATTCTCCTGCCTCAGACTCCCGAGTAAGTGGGACCACAGGTGCCACCAGGCCCAGCTAATTTTCATATTTTTTAGTAGAGACGGGGTTTCACCATGTTAGCCAGGCTGGTCTCAAACTCCTGGCCTCAGGTGATCTGCCCACCTCGACCTCCCAAAGTGCCAGGACTACAGGCGTGAGCCACCGCACCCAGCTGACATTGTGTTTTCTTAGGAAAACAAGGATCTTTCCCAAGTCTCCCACCTGCTGTGGAATTCCACCCAGTGCGTGTCTAGTCATCTCTTGCATTTCATGTGCATAACATTTTACTTTAGTCAACAGTCATTTGTCTGGAGGCTGCTGGAGTCGTTCTCACAAGACCTCCACCTGTGGGATGGGTGCGGCAAGCCAGAATCCAGCTACCATTTGCCACTTCACCATTCAACAACTAGTGAAAGTTGCATTCCAAACACAATAACCAAGGAAACCAGGCAGGAAAAGGCACCCGAGGGAGAGAAAGGAAGGGGCTGGGAAGAGGACATCCCACCGAGGGCCTCCGAAGGTGAGTGCAGGCTGCTTCTTAACACCTGCTCCACACCCCTCCTTCTCTGGGGGAAGTATATTTTGTGAATTTCCTCAGCAGAAGTCAACACAGCACCTATGCACGACCTGTGGTGGCTCCTGGAGGCTGAACATGGCAGCGTCTCCTCCCTCTGAACCTCCCACTCCATCAGGGCCCCTTTGATCTTTCGCCATCCTCCAAACCCTCCCTCATTGTCTACCTGAACTCATTGACCAGTTATGAGTTCTCAGTGATTTTTCTACTTAGCCTTTTTTTTATGTGCCCACCAGGGACTCCCATAAACGCCTCCCCTCCTGCCATGGGTACCCATCTGATCTCGGATCTCTCTGTAAGCTTTGTTCACTCACAGTTGCTTCTCAGTAACAACGAGAAACGGCTTGTCCCACCTTTGTGTCCGGTCGTACTCTCTGGTCACCTGGACTTTCGCAGTGTGTGAAGCCTGCTTGGCCTTTAGTGCCCCGATCGCCCCGGTGGCCTGCGGAGCATCTGCTGAGGGCTTCCCAGAGGTGTTCAGGACACACAGGGTGTGGAGACATGGCGGCAGTTTGTCCTCCTGACCACCAGGTGGCTGTCACTTATATCTCCCTAGGAACAAAGAAGTGACCAGGCATTAGAGAAACCTTTTCTTTTCTAAAGATGATATTGCCAAGGTCTGAGCTAAAATCAATTCTCCAGGACATGCTTGACCCGTGAATGTTTCGCTTAGTGTTTCTCTAACTAGAACAGGCAGCTCAGACACATCATCAATTCAGAGGAATTCATCCTCCTCCAAGAGAGGCTGAAATATTAGTTGTGTTTGCAGTTCCTTCCCTGGATAAGAAAATAAATTTAGATAGAAGATGACAGCATTTCCTGAGACTCAATGGTTTCTCATTCACACAGAAGCCAGATGTGTAGTAAAAATCTACCCGTGCCCCCAAAAGCAAAAACCTGCTTTTGTCCTCAGGCCCTGGGAGCGATCTTTATCTTTCTGGGTGCCTTGGGCTTGCTGGATGGTGATGGTGTGACTGAGTGGGGTCTCCAGGCCAGGCAGCAGCAGAAGCCCTGCGGGTTGTCACACACGGAGGCCAAGGAAGCAACTCATCCTGGGCCGAGTGTGATGGAAGTGCTGCCTCAGGGCTTCTCCTGGATGCCGCCCCGTGTGCTCTGGCCCCAGCTTATTTTATCTGTACCCTTGCCCTGTGATAAACTGTCAGCATGTGCACAGCAGCTCTCAGGGAATTCCACAAGTCCATCCAGTGAATCATTGAAGCTGAGGGTTGTTTCGGAAGCCTGGAACCTGCATTTGGGGTAGACGTGAGTGTAATGTTGGCAATATGCCCCCCAACTTCGTTGTCTAAACTCTTTGCACCAGGGTCATGTTTTGGAAAAATGAAATCTAATCATTTTTCTGCTCAAAACCCTCCAGTGGCTTCCAGTGTCAAAGTCCTTCCAGCAGCCCACCATGGCCTCGTTATAAGCCTGTTCCACGCCCCACCTGACAGTTCACGTCTGAGCTCATCTCCTGCCGCCCCATTCCCTGACTCGGCCCCAGGGTCCTCCTGCCAATCCCTGGCTGAGCATGTGCCTCCCACAGGGCCTCCTACCCATTCCTCTGCATGGATGCCCTTCCCCTCGTCATCCAAACCACCCGCCCCTCATATCCTTATATGTCCCCTAAAATGTCATCCTGTCCTTGACTCCATGCCCAATAATTCTACATAGATGCCCCAGGTGGGTGCTCCATACCTCTTTCCTGTTTGCTTTTCTCCAAACGCTCCTGACTCCACACTATACGCTGTTGTGCCTGGTGTCCTCCCTTCGCTTGGAGGAGGCAGCTCCTTGAGCTTTGTTCACCACTCAGCCAGCAGGTGGAATGGGGCCCACAGCAACCACTCGGGAGCTACGTTCTGAAGGCCTGAGTGTGTGAACGGACGGTGCCTCCACTCTACAACACATTGCAGATGGAGAGAAATAAAACATGAAGAAAAGGCACTGCCTTTAATGAACCTAAAGCCAACCTGGCCAAACACACATGTGCATGCAATAACTGGGAGACGAGAGCTGCCATGTGCGATCAGGCCCACGTGTGATGGAACCCATGCGTTTGGAGATGAGGAGGCTGTGCCCTGGTACCAAGTGGTCTCAAAGTGCTCAGTAAACTCAGAGGGGGGTCTACTGAAACAGGAAGACAGAAAGTGGATTCATGACTTGAAACGTGAAGGCTGAGATTGAAAGAGTCACCATGGAAAATGTGACTGGGGGCCAAGAGGCAGGAGAAAAGCGTCACCAGAATGTGGGGACTGGCCAACGAGGGCGAAAGAGCCTGCCACTCAAACAGGCTGCAGCAAACAGAAGCAAAGGCAGCATCCACTGCCCTAAGATCTTTGAGATGGGAATAAACCAGAGTGTTTTGAGTCTAATTATTCAGAAAAATCAGAGTAATGCAGAATGGCAGAATTTTAAAATAATAGTTTTCTACATCAAAGGAAGGGCACATTGGCTTCCTTTGGAGTAAAGTTTTTAAAAAGTTGCTGAGGTAAACTCAGTGAAAATCCAGACAATGCTGACTCCCTGCAAATATGCAAAAGAGCCAGTCTCATCACTCACTTCGTTAGGGCAAGAAAGGAAAAGAGTTCCTAACTAGCAATTGAGATTTTCTGGCAAAATGCAAGGAGGAGAAAACTTTGACTCAAAAGCCCCTCTGTCCAGCTCGGCTCACTCAGAGCAGAGTCTCCGTGGACTTTCCAGGCTGTACTTCCACTCAGAACACAGAGAACACCTTTCAGCATCTCAAGGCGCCTTGGGTCTGTCCCCAGGGGGATGTGCACAGCTGCAGTTAGAGGAAGGGGCATTTCCACCATTCTTTTTTTTTTTTTTTTTTTTTTTTTTGAGACGGAGTCTCGCTCTGTCGTCCAGGCTGGAGTGCAGTGGCGCGATCTCAGCTCACTGCAAGCTCCGCCTCCCGGGCTCACGCCATTCTCCTGCCTCAGCCTCCCGAGTAGCTGGAACTACAGGCGCCCGCCACCACGCCCGGCTAATTTTTTGTATTTTTAGTAGAGACGGGGTTTCACCGTGTTAGCCAGGATGGTCTCGATCTCCTGACCTCGTGATTCACCCGCCTCGGCCTCCCAAAGTGCTGGAATTACAGGCCTGAGCTACCGCGCCCGGCCACCTCCATTCTGTGGAGAAACCGGCTCACGGGAGGTTTTGACGCAGTGATTAGCATCCAGGCGATTATGAGAAACACGCATTTCTGTGCTCTTCTCACGACCTCTGATGACCACATTACGCCGAGGCACGAGGGGTTCACCCGGTCATTTTTCATCAGAAGAAAAGGAACATTTCTCCAGGAGCTCAGAGCTTCTCTGGCAGGTAGAAGGGAATGTGAACTCAGTCCCGAGTGCAAGCACGATAACGACCTTCTAGAATGGAAAGGGGCATTGTTGCTGCAGAGCAGCTGGAGGAATGACCAACATGAGAGACGCAAAGAGCCAATGTCTGTCCAGCCGTGAGCCAAGGGCAGACTCCGCAGGAGGCCAGGGTCACACAGAGCACTCGAAGGGTGACTCCAGGAAAGACAGAATGGTGCAGACTTGGGTCAAAAAGGCCGTGCGGTGACGCCATTGATCAACAAGACTTGGGTCAGAACGTTTACGGATGTTGAATCCCACTGAATACCCATCAATCAAAAATAGCTATTGAAGGTCCACATGATGAAAACCATATGCAGAGGGGAATCGGAGTGCCTTCGGCGGGGTGCTGAGTCCATCCTGAATCAGGTCAAAGCAGAAGGAGGAGGCGGGGGGCTGCCACTGACTCACTCACAACCCCATGCAACGCATATCCTGAGTCCTTTCCCTCCTAACAGGCGCGACACCTTCCTGGGCGGCATGGGGGTGTCACTCCTGCTGGAGGCGCTTCCTCCTACACCTGCTCCAGCATCTGTGAGACCCACCAGAGACCAGGAGCTACTGGCTTTCGCCTCTCAACTCTAAAAGCGATGCCACGGGAGGATCACTGGCTGCAGGTCCCTCCCATCGCGCCGGACGCTCCCCGCCAGGACCAGATTCACGCGTGGCCATCCCCACAGGCCCTGTGGTCTACACGAGGCTGAGACCCAGCAGCTCCTTGTTCTCCAATCTCTCCCATCCCTGGGTTCTCCTCCCCCATCCCGTCCTGTGTGAACTGCTGAGCTCACAGCTCATCTCTGCTCCACTCCCTCCGCGTCTCCAGCTGGAGGAGAAAACCCCACGGCCGGGGATGCTTCTGCGGTTCCGCCCGGGGCTCCCACCCGCGCTGCAAGGCTGCGAGTTCCCCTCATCAAGCCAGGGCCTTTTCCCGCTGCTGGCGCCAGCGAACTTCCTTAGATTCTCCACAACACGTGGCTCTGTGTGTCTCCATCTCTGACTCAGCTGCATTCTCTGAAAGCTGACGCTTTCAGAGCTGACGCCTGACCTTGGCATCTCCTCAGCACTGCTCAGGCGCAGGCAGTGCCCTCCAGGCGATCCGGCTTGAGTCCAGCTCAACAAGTCCAGCTCAACAAGTGGAAGTCCAGGGACCTCCCGATCTGTGCGCAGGAGGAGGCTGGGAGCGCCTGGGAAGGTGTCTGGGAGCATGCAGGGAGGCGCCTGGGAATCTGTGGGGAGATAGCTGGGACCCTGGGGAAGTACCTGGGAGCGCGAGGCGAGGCGCCTGGGAGCGTGTGGGGAGGCGCCTGGGAGTCTGTGGGGAGGCGCCTGGGAGTCTGTGGGGAGGCGCCTGGGAGTCTGTGGGGAGGCGTCTGGGAGTCTGTGGGGAGGCGTCTGGGAGCGTGTGGGGAGGCGCCTGAGAATCTGTGGGGAGGCGCCTGGGAGCGTGTGGTGAGGCGCCTGGGAGTCTGTGGGGAGGCGCCTGAGAATCTGTGGGGAGGCGTCTGGGAGTCTGTGGGGAGGCGTCGGGGAGTGTGGGGGGAGGCGCTTGGGAGTGTGTGGGGAAGCGCCTGGGAGTCTGTGGGGAGGCGTCTGGGAGTCTGTGGGGAGGCGTCGGGGAGTGTGGGGGGAGGCGCTTGGGAGCGTGTGGGGAAGCGCCTGGGAGTCTGTGGGGAGGCGTCTGGGAGTCTGTGGGGAGGCGTCTGGGAGTCTGTGGGGAGGCGCCTGGGAGTCTGTGGGGAGGCGCCTGAGAATCTGTGGGGAGGCGTCTGGGAGCGTGTGGGGAGGCGCCTGGGAGTCTGTGGGGAGGCGTCGGGGAGTGTGGGGGGAGGCGCTTGGGAGTGTGGGGGGAGGCGCCTGGGAGAATGTGGGGAGGCGTCTGGAGTGCCTCGGGAAGTGTTTAGGAGTATGTTGGGAGGTGCCTGGAAGTGTTTGTCTGGGGTGGTGATTTGTTGTGCATTCTTGCAGAGCCCAGCCCAGGCACGGACACAGCCCCTTTTCTTTGGGCTCCATACTTGAGGATTCCTCTCGCAAGAGCTCAGAGTGAGGGGTTCATTTTCATAATATCTGGGATAGTGGGTGTGCCCATTTCCACAGCTCAGCGCCGCTGCTCCTGAAGACTCAGTCCGTGCTCCCTGCGCCCCTCAGTTTTTCCAGAAACTTTGCTTCCAGCTCTCGGCTTAAAGACACCTCGTGCCTCCGCAGGCCCGCCAGCGTGCGCTGATGAGCAAGGGACACACACCCAGGTGCAGCTGATCTGAGCCATTAGAGGAATTAAAACGCCAGCCTCCCCATCACCTTCACCTGGCAGTTCTTCCAGGACGATGGAAAAACTACTTTTCCTGCTCATCCCCTCTCTTTCCTCACCTTTAAATGGCCAAAATAGCTGCAGTTTAGGTTAAAATCACTTCGCTGTTATTACGTAACGAGCAAGCAAAGTTCAGCTCAGGAGTTTTGACAAGCCCTTTCTTAACTTTATTAAAGGTTAACCGTCTCAAATTTACAGTAAGATATAGACTTATTTTATAAATTATGTCCATCAGAGCTATAAAATTGATATCTGAGCTATTAAAAAAAAGCTGGAAACTTCATTTGTCCCTTTACCGTGCCAATTGAGTTCTGCGAGAGCCACTGGAAGCTCACCGTGACACAGCCACAGTCCACCAGCCTGTGCTTCCTGCAGGCCATGCTCTGCTCCAGGATCTGGGTGGGCCCCAGCAGCAAGGAAAATTGGAAACTGTCTCTTTACTGGGTTCCATTGGTGTCACTGTGCTGCACAGTATCTGCTGAGGCCTCGCCATGCCCAAGCACAGCGCTGAGCATAGGACACAGAGGTGTGAGGGGCCACACCTTCCACACCCACTCAGCACCTGCCTGCTGCCTGCTGCTTGCCTGCTACATGCTGGGCCTCCTCACGAGGGCAGGGGGCCGACAGAGGAAGTGCAGCCCCACATCATCCGTCCCAGACAAGGGTCCTGGCAGTGCTGTGGTGGTGGGGGCGGGGGGGGGGGGGGGGCGGCGGTTGCATACCATCCTGACCTTGTTGGATCAGAGGAATAAACAGATGAGCAAGAAATCAGCAGCTGAATGGCGGGAGGTACAGCCGCTGGGAAGAGCCCCTGTGGTCTCAGGCCTGAGGCCCTGGGGCTGGAAAGCAGGTGTTGGGTCCCAAAGGCCTTGGAGCAGAGTCCAGGCTTTGCAGGACTGAGCAGGTGGGGAGGGGGGAAACCGATCATCACCGCTGCAGCACTCTCTGGGAGAGCAAGTGGCTACCTGCGTTCCAAAAGAAGGGAGCAAAGTAGGTGGATCTGAGAACTATTGGAAGGCAGAGTCAAGTCCCTGGGATTTAGAGTGTGATGGGACTGGGCTGAGAGACAGGGAGGACCCAGGAAGACTGAGAATCTCCCTCTGTCCTTAAACCTGTGCACTCTGGGGACATCTAAAAAGTTTCTGACTCAGCGCCTAGGACGGTGGGCCCCCCATCTTAGAAACTGAAAGGGATGTTCATCTACCTTTAAGCAAAGGCTTGTGTTTTTAAGTGAAATCATCTGAGATCCAGGAGAGAGGGCTGGAAGACAGTGTGCAGAGGACTTGGGTGAACTCCTGGGTCTCTGGTGTCTTTCCCAGTCATGTCTGCTGTGTCTGCAGAGCAGGAGTTTCTGCCGCTTCTCCTGATCCCAACCCCTTGCGTCCCGCGAGTCATTTCTATTCTGAATCCCACCTGTGCCCTTCACCCCAGGGCCTGTGTAGAGAAACAAGGGTGTCAAAAATGAATGAGACAGGACAAGGGGCAGCCCCTGTCTTATTTTGCTTCTTTGGAACAAGTGAAGAGAAACAACAACCAAAAAAAAAAAAAAAAAAAAAATCCATTTCCAGGCGAATGCTCTGGATTATTTTAGCAAACTCCACAGCTTTTGATAAACTTGGGCCGAGCATAAGGAAGCAAAGAGTCGTACATCTTTTTCACATCCTTGCTCCTTTCACAGCAGGCTTTCAGCGGGAGGGGAGGACGCGAGGCCCCAGAGGGGTCCCGGAGAAAGCAGAAGAAAGCAGCGTCGACATTTTCTGAAATGCCAAAGGTCCGGTCTCCACTTTAAATCTCTGCAGTTACAAAACAGAGGGCTGAGTCATCACTCCCATGAAGTCAGGGGAGGGGGGAGCCATTCAGAAGGCAGTTTTAATTTTTACTTTATCTTTTACTAATATCGAGGATGGAAACCCCCAGCCTTTCCCACATGCATTTTCTCCAGTGGAGAGCTAGCAGACTGGGCCGTCTCTCTTGCCCTGCTTTTTATCTTCTCTGAGGTCTTTTGAACTTTCCCCTGAGTGGGCTCAAAAGGGATGATTCAGTCTCCAAGAAGCCCAGCAAGTACTTTCAGAAAAGTTAGGGAAACATTTTCAGCCATTTCAGAAAGTTTAGAGTGGTTTTAGTCATGGAATCTTAACACAGTTCTAAATTTGCTATGTATTCATTATCTGTTCTTAAACAGATATATTTTCCAAAGTGAATGCCACAATTTTCTGTGAACATATTAATGAATGTTTCAGAAAACAAAATTAATTAGTGGTCTAAAGTATTTGGGAAACCATGGGTTAAATCAAACAGCTTTCTTAGCTGCGCTGTGGGGGTGGGACGGTGGGGGTGGGGTGGGGGTTCTACTCCTTTGATAGCCGAATCTGCACCACAAAGCTCTACAAGGGAGGCACATTTCCCAAAGGCAGCAGAGCCTGCAGTGAAGTGCCTGCTGTGCGGGGAGGGCCCACCCTCCTATTAAGAGGGGCAGGTGGCTGGCGTCAGGGTGAGGGTGAACCCTTGCCTTCACAGAAGATGTCCACCTGGTGGTTCTGGACTAGCCTCTTCCTTTCTCTGAGCCGCTCCTCTTCCCCTGAAGGAAGTCTTCGTCCCACTTCTCAAGGCTGCCTTGAGCTCAGAGGAGGATGCCTGGCTTGTAAGTTGCTCTCGGCAGCCACGGTTGTCTTCGCTGGAAATGGAGCTTGCACCACACGGTGAGTGGGGCAGACACAGGCTTCCCAGACAAAACTCCCAGGCAGAAAGCAGAGAGTAGGAAGCAGCATCATTGGCCCCGAGAAATGATGGATCTTGCCCTCAGCAGCCCCGCTCCTGCAGCCAGAGGGGAGCGTCCTTACCCCTTGTTCTCCAGCCCCAGGCTCCTCTCTCCTGAGGCTCATGTTCTCTGTGGCCGCATCACACGGCGCTGGGCGGCTTTGGCTTTGTCCTGTCCACAGGCCTGAGGACCCAAGGGCACTTTTACACTTCACAGTCACAAGCAGTCCAGGCTTTACTTGCTGACACAAACCCTTGACAGCTGCGTGGGCTCCTGGTTGGTTTGCTTCAGCCGCCCCCGTGCCAAGGAGCCCACCAGATGGCTTCTGTCCTTGACTCCCTTGCACAGGCATTTGTGAAAAGACCACACTCTTCATCTCATGTCTGCAACGAGACTGAGTCCTTTTTTGTTTTTTGTTTTTTTTCCCAACTGAGAAGTCTTGGTTTGTCATTGAAAGACTTTTAAAATTTTATTTCTGATTGTCTGGAATCTAGAAGTGATGAATGAATTCTCCCAACACTTCAAGACCTCACATTACTGGACTCTTTCTATTTTCTGTCACTTCTAGTTGGAAACCAGTGAATTCCATCCTGGCCTCCTTTCTTTCTTATCCCGCTTTGCTAAAGCACAAACTAAACCCAGCACACATGGGAGCAGGCATTTCAACTTTGTCGGGCACCACAGTCATCTGAAGGGTTGTTAAAACACAGATTTCTGCAACCCACAATTTCTGACCTGGGGTCTGAAGTGGGCCCAAAACTTTGCATTTTTAATTTTCCAGGTAACACCGATGCTGCTGGTCTGGGGACTACAGTTGAGGTGCCCTGGCCTACGAGCTGTGGGTTTAGGTGGTAGTGTCCTATTTCCAAGCAATTTCAGATAACAGTTTTACCAGGTATTTGCCAAGGTGTGGTATGGGTCCAAACACGTTTTCCAGATGAGTGATTTCCCTTCGAGTTGTGTTTCAAGGTCAAGGCCCCTCATGTCTCCTGGTTCCACCATCTTCAAGGGCCTCAAGGTCACTGGGCTCATCTGCTCTGAGCTGCAGAAGGGCACAGGGCATGGGGCTGTGTCTTGGGGGCTTTAGAAGTTGGCCCTAAGAGTGGCACATGTCACACCCACCATATGTCACGGCCCAAACTCCATCATGCAGCCACACCAGGTTGCAAGGGAAACTTTGGTTCAGACACAGAGCCTGTTACCTGAAGGAAAAAGGGAGAGCTTGGTGAGCACCCGCCTACCTGCTACAGGGCAAGGGAAGGCCAGGCAGCCTTTGAACAGGCCCCACAGTGTAGTAGGAGCTTGCAGCTAGGCTAGGGGTATGCTTTCACACAGGACCAGACAGTCTGGTAGAGAATCAGATGTGTGGTGTGAAAGAAAGGAGGGAGTCAGAAATGAATCCAGCATATTGGGCTGAACAACAGGAAAGATGCTAGCTCTGCACAAGTGGCTTCTGTGGCTGTTTCGTCCCTCCTACATCTCCAGCCCCAAGTGCTGGAAACCTAGTAGGCCTCATTATATGTCCTGAATGAGGACGAGGGAAGTTCAAATGGAAAGCTGTAGCTTCCACAAGGATGAAGAAGGAAAACAGGAACATCACAACTTGGAAGAAACTTTACCGACACTTTCAAACGAGGCTCCACTTGTCAGGGCAGATCCCAGCTCATTCTCTGGCACAGAGCTGTCCTCATCTGTAATAGTAATTATAAAGAACCTTGTAAGCTGAAAGTCATTCAAAGAAATGTAAATGAATCTTTTCTTGTTAGAATTGTGAACCCCATGATTAGCTGGAACAGTTTTTCCCGGTGGGGAGGAAGTTGACTGGAGTTTCTTTAACCATGGCATCATACATAGGCGGCCCCTCTCAAGTGCCTACTATGAAGAAATGGATGATATGAATCAGAGTTATCTTGTCCTGCCCATATAAACTATAGTCAAGAGACCGGGGGTGGGAGCACTCAGGGCACACACTACTTGCCTAGGGATTCTGTCTGCTGAATGACTTGCTGAATGACTCGCTGTCACCTAAGATCAGTTTTACCTGGTAGCTGCTGAAGTGAACTGCCATGGCTCTAAGGCCACTGTTACCTGCAACTGTCACTCACCAGTTAGGGCTTGCCAGCTCCCAAAGCCTCACTAGTGCCAATAATTTGTTTTTCAAGATAATATATTTATCTTTCTAATAAAACCCTCAAACTTCTCTTTGTGCATTGGATATATCAAAGACTGCCCCAGTCTGTATGTGTGCCCTAAATTGCAATTCTGATTTTCCAAATAAAACATTTTATTTAGAGGGTTCTCTCTAAATTTTCATTTGACTTTGACATACTTGGTGTCAGAAGTGGGATCCAAAGCACTCACTTGACACATCAACAGCTGCTGAAAGTACAACACGCAGCCCCCACACTTAGGGCTCTTTAGCCCTCTGCTTTCCCAGGTCACCTTTCTCCTATGTGAGTCTTTCTTGGATGGAGCTCCCATTTTTATTTTGATTATTTGGTTTTCTTTGGGATTTAAGATGTGTCTTATCCGCTCCTGATTATAAGCCTCCTGTTTATGAGGGATTTTTTTCCCTGTTAAAGGTGGCTTGCCATCCTTCCTGATGAGTATGTACTTTATCTTTAGGTTCATTTGCCCACTTGGATTTTATTTCAGTTTTTGTGCATTTGATATTAAACCAAATCACCTATATAAATTTGCTTACAATATGGACTGTCAAAGTTTAAATACTTGCCAAGATAGTACCTCCGTCCTGGGACTCCAGCATGTTCAAACAGTATGAGGATCATTCAAACAATTTATTTTTCTTAGAACTAAAGTAAAAGATTGTGGCTTTATATAAAATATACAATCTAAATAGAACACATTTCTCAACTGGTATCTTAAGGTTCCAAAATGCTTTCAGAACTCAAAGATTGCCTCACTGCAAACTATGGTCTCCGAGTAAGCTCAGAGTCTTTTCTCTTCAGGGCATTTTCCTCCACTTCCTACACTTCCTCTTTTTTATCCTCCTGTAATCTAAACTTTCTTTTTTTCAAAATTCCTCAGCTATTCTGGCATACTGACTATTTAAGTGAAGACACTTGAAAAACGGCAGTCACACACACAAACATTTTTAGCATTGCAGTGTTTCTCAAAAGCAAAAGAGAAAATTGCCATGTAAAAGTAACCTTCCCTACACTAGAAAGACAATCGTTTTATTTTCAGGGATGAGGAACTGAGACCAAAAACATACTGTAAAACTTTATTAGAATAACTCTTATCTTTTAAACCTCCTCACCTAATTCAGACACATTTTCACAGTTAACTATGCTTTGTCCAATCCAGTATACTGGTAACTGACTCAAACAGCTTTACCAAAAATTTTGTTCACAGCTGATAGGGTTTGGCTGTGTCCCCACCCAAATCTCATCTTGTAGCTCCCATAATTCCCATATGTTGTAGGTGGGACCTAGTGGGAGATAATTAAATCATGGGGGCAGTTTTCTCCATACTGTTCTTGTGGTAATGAATAAGTCCTACAAGATCTGATGGTTTTACAAGGGGTTTCCCTTTTTGCTTGGCTTTCACTTCCTCATGCCTACCACCATGTAAGACGTGCCTTTCATCTTTCACCATGAGCGTGAGGCCTCCCCAGTCACGTGAAACTGTGAGTCAATTAAACCTCTTTTTCTTTATAAATTACCCTGTCTCAGGTATGCCTTTATCATCAGTGTGAAAATCGACTAATACAGTAAACTGGTACCAGGTAGTGGGGCACTGCTGTAAAGATACCCGAAAATGTGGAAGTGACTTTGGAACTGGGTAACAGGCAGAGGTTGGAACAGTTTCGAGGGCTCAGAAGAAGACAGGAAAATGTGGGAAAGTTTGGAACTTCCTAGAGACTTGGAGGGCTAGAAGACAGGAAAATGAGGGAAAATTTGGAACTTCCTAGAGGCTTGTAGAATCACTTTGAGTAAAATGCTGATAATGACATGGATAATAAAATCCAGGCTGAGGTAGTCTCAGATGGAGATGAGGAACTTGTTGAGAACTGGAGTAAAGGTGACTGTTGCTATGTTTTTTGTTTTTTTGTTGTTTGTTTGTTTTTTACTTTAAGTTCTGGGATACATGTGTAGAGCATGCAGGTTTGTTACATAGGTATACATGTGCCATGGTGGTTTGCTGCACCTATCAATCCCTCATCTAAGTTTTAAGCCCCACATGCATTAGCAGGGGTCTCCCTCCCCTTGCCTCCCACCCCAAAAGAGGCTCCAGTTTGTGATGTTCTCCTCCCTGTTTCCATGTGTTCTCATTGTCCAACTCCCACTTACAAGTGAGAACATGCAGTGTTTGGTTTTCTGTTCCTGTGTTAGTTTGCTGAGAACGATGGTTTCCAGCTTCATCCATGTCCCTGCAAAAGATCAGAAATCATTCTTTTTTATGGCTGCATAGTATTCCATGGTGTATATGTGCCACAGTTTCTTTATCCAGTGTATCATTGATGGGCATTTGGGTTAGTTCCACGTCTTTGCTATTGTGAATAGTGCTGCAATAAACATATGTGTGCATGTGTCTTTATAGTAGAATGATTTATAATCCTCTGGGTATATACCCAGTAATGGCATTGCTGGGTCAAATGGTATTTCTGGTTCTAGATCCTTGAGGAATTGTCACACTGTCTTCCACAATGGTTGAACTAATTTACACTCCCACCAACTGTGTAAAAGTGTTCCTATTTCTCCACATCTTCTCCAGCATCTGTTGTTCCCTGACTTTTTAATGATCGCCATTCTAACTGGCATGAGATGGTATCTCATTGTGGTTTTGATTTGCATTTGTCTAATGACCAGTGATGATGAGCTTTTGTTCATATGTTTGTTGGCCACATAAATGTCTTCTTTTGAGAAGTGTCTGTTCATATCCTTCGCCCACTTTTGTATGGGGTTGTTTTTCTCTTGTAAATTTGCTTAAGTTCCTTGTAGATTCTGGATATTAGCCCTTTGTCAGATGGATAGATTGCAAAAATTTTCTCCTATCCTGTAGGTTGCCTATTTACTATGATGATAGTTTCTTTTGCTGTGCAGAAGCTCTTTAGTTTAATTAGATCCCATTTGTCAATTTTGGCTTTTGTTGCCATTGCTTTTGGTGTTTTAGTCATGAAGTCTTTGTCCATGCCTATGTCCTCAATGGTATTGCCTAGGTTTTCTTCTAGGGTTTTTTATGGTTTTAGGTTTTACATTTAAGTCCTTAATCCATCTTGAGTTAATTTTGTGTAAGGTGTAAGGAAGGGGTTCAGTTTCTGTTTTCTGCATATGGCTAGCCAGTTTTCCCAGCTTTTATTAAATAGGAAATCCTTTCCCCATCGCTTGTTTTTGTCAGGTTTGTTGAAGATTAGAGGGTTTAGATGTGTGGTTTTATTTCTGAGGTCTCTGTTCTGCTCCATTGGTCTATATATCTGTTTTAGTACCAGTACCATGCTGTTTTGGTTACTGTAGCCTTGTAGTATAGTTTGAAGTCAGGTAGCTTGATGCCTCCAGCTTTTTACAATTGTCTTGGTTCCATATGAAATTTAAAGTACTTTTTTTTTCTGACTCTTGCTATGTTTTAGCAAAGAGACCTGTGGCATTTTGCCCCTGCCCTAGAGATCTGTGGAACTTTGAAGTTGAGAGTCATGCCCTTAGGTTATCTGCTGGAAGAAATTTCTAAGCAGCAAAGCATTCAAGATGTGACTTGTGTGCTGTTAAAGGCATTCAGCTTTACAAGGGAAATGGAGCATAAAAGTTCAAAAAATTTGCAGACTGATGATGCAATAGGAAAAAAAGAAAACACACTTTCTTAGGAGAAATTCAAGCCAGTTGCAGAAATTTGCATAAGTGACGAGGAGCCAAATGTTAATCACCAAGACAATGGGAAAAATGTCTCCAGGACATGTCAGAGGTCTTCACAGCAGCCCCTTCTATCACAAGCCCAGAGGTCTAGGAGTAAAAAATGGTTTCATGGGCTGGGCCCAGGGCACCCCTGCTGTGTGCAGCTTATGGACTTGGTGCCCTGTGTCCCAGCTGCTCTAGCCATGGCTAAAAGGGTCCAAGGCATAGCTTAGGCCATGACTTCAGAGGGTGCAAGCCCCGAGCCTTGGCAGTTTCCACATGGTGTTGAACCTGAGGGTGCACAGAAGTCAAGAATTGAGGTTTGGGAACCTCCACCTCAATTTCAGAGGATGTATGGAAACACCTGGATGTCTAGGCAGAAGTTTGCTGCAGGGGTGGGAGCCCCACGGAGAACCTCTGCTAGGGCAGTGCAGAAGGGAAATGTTGGGTGAGTCCCCACTGGGGCATTGCCTAGTGGAGCTGTGAGAAAAGGGACCATCCTCCAGACCCTGGAATGGTAGATCCACCAACACTACCAACAACTTGCACCGTGCTCCTGGAAAAGCCACAAACACTCAATGCCAGCCCATGAAAGCAGCTGGAAGGAAGCCTGTACCCTGCAAAGCCACAGGGGTGGCGCTGCTCAAGGCTGTGGGAGTCCACCTCCTGTATGAGTGTGACCTGGACATGAGACATGGCGTCAAAGGAGATTATTTTGTAGCTTTAAGATTTGACTGCCCCACTGGATTTCAGACTTGCATGGGGCCTTTAGCCCCTTTGTTTTACCAGTTTCTTCCATTTGGAATGAATGTGTTTATCCAATGCCTGTATTCCTATTGTATCTTGGAAGTAACTAACTTGCTTTTGATTTTACATGCTCATAGGCAGAAGGGACTTGCCTTGTCTCAGATGAGACTTTGGACTGTGGTCTTTTGAGTTAATACTGAAATGAGTTAAGATTTTGAGGGACTGTTGGGAAGGCATGATTGGTTTTGAAATGTGGGGACATGAGATTTGGGAGGGCCCAGGGGCAGAATGATATGGTTTGGCTGTGTCTATCTCATGTTGTCAGAAATATAATTTGAATGCAACTGTTTTCTCATACACCAGTGAATTTATATTATTATGTTTTACTCATAATTAATTTTTAAATAAAAGCTGAAAGTTTCTTGTTTTTTGGTCATCTGTATGTTTTATGCTTTTTTAATGTCTGTATGTTATGTTATATGTATACATTTTTTCAACCAGAATATATAAAAGAGCTCTATCGGGTTAAGGAGAAAATAAACATTTAATTAATTCATCACAAATATAGAAATTAACTCAAATATCTCTTAGTTCTTATGACTTAAGTAAATCTTTGAAAAATAAACTGATTTTAAATTTATTCATAAAGCAAAAATGGAGCTGTTTTCAGAATTGTCAGCATACATTTTTGCCTGAGTTTATTGGTCAGACAGGATTATATTTTTCTCTACCAGATGTTTTAAGGTCATAAAACTATAAATCCAGCTTAAAAGCAAAATAATTTTTGTTGATGTAACTTATTGACAAGTAAGACTAGTTTAATATTATTGGTTTAATGAAAACAACTGTATCTTCTGAGTTATCAGCTAAGTATCCATATATTTAACTTTAAGAGTCTTACTTAGATGAACACCTGATATTCACATGCTGTTAAAAAAATGATTAGAAGATAATGTGAAATAATTACTAGCTCTGTCTAATGTCTCAGTTTTCATAAAGTATGTGTAATTGTTAAAAATAAATAAATTAGGTAAATGTAAATGAGATTTATAAACTTTTCATGAAATTTGAAATCTTACCATTATATTGAATTAAATCATAAATATTGATAAAACATGAGTCATTTCTAAATAAGCTAAAATACAGAAACATTAATTGCTAAACATAATGTTTCTTTATTTTTGCCTTCTTAAATTTTATAAAAAGACAAAAGGCATGTGGGTCAATTAATATCATGTCCTGTTCCACATTAAAAGTTGTTCCATAAAAATCATTTTTAGACATTATAAAATACATATTCATGAGATAAAAATACATTACAATTCAAAATTTCTTCCTGGGTATTTACTAAAAATTAAAGTTACTAAACATTAAGACTTCTAATTAATATATGTAGTTCCATATACAAAGAAAATGTATATGCAAAAGTAATGTGTATGAGTAAGAATTTTGTGTGGTCTCAAAGATAGGGGGAAGAAAAAGTAAAATTTTGTCCTACGGTAAAATGAGTGATTGTTCCAATATTTTAAAAAGGGAAATTATAGAACAAAAACTGGCAGGTCTAAGCAAATCATGGAGAGTTTATGAAGGATGGATCTTATAAAGTGGGTTTTGTATGTGATTGAGTTGGCTAGGATTGGAAGGAAATTGTTTGTTTTTCTAATAATTAAGTATCGGTGTCAGGGGTGCACTGATTAAGGACCAAAGTCTGGTACTCTATGTTTGAAATAGCAAGGTTTTCTCAGAATGTTGATCTGCTGTGGGTTTTAAAAAAGTTGCAAGGGGTTTTTATCTTAATTCTGAAATCTGTTTTTTTTTACATTTTCAACCATTTTCTGAAGTAGAGCTTTTTCTTATTTTACAGTTTCTACCTATTTTCAAATTAGACGTGTTATCTTCTTCATGTAGGAAAAAAATTCATTTCTCAAGGTAGAATTTTCCTTTTGAAGCTTTTCAGACCCATATCTCAGTGACTAGGCTTTATATGCAACCCACTCCATGTGATTTACCTTCTGTTCTTTCTTCGTTCCTTAAAAAGGTACATATTGTTGCTTAACTATAGTTGCTCAACTATAGCTAGCTATAATTATATAGAAATTTTGAATTGTAATGTATTTTTATGTCATGAATATAATCTCTAAAAACAATTTTTATAGAACACTCTCCAACTTTTTTGTTAGTTGTTGCAATTTTTTTTTAAGTTATAACTACTATTGTGGCCCGATGCTGGCAACGTTTGTCTTAAAGTTTTCTCTGGTAACATGAGACTGTATTCTTGGCTCTTCTTTTTTTTATAATTTAAACTTTTATGTTAGATTCAGCGAGTATATGTTCAGGTTTGTTATATGGGTATACTGTGTGATGAGGAGGTTTGGGTTTGGATCCCGTCACCTGGGTAGTGAGCATAGTACCCAGTAGGTAGTTTTTCAACCCATGCCCTCCTTCTTCACCCCCAAGTAGTCTGCAGTGTCCATTGTTTCCAACTTCTTTTCCATTGTTCTCATCTTTATATCTATGTGTACTCAATGTTTAGAGTACAATGTGAGAACGTGGCTTTTCTTGATGTGTCTAAGTTGTTCTACGCAACCAGGCAATTTCATGTGTTTTTACTTTTTCTTTTTCTTTTTTTCTTTTTTTGAGACGGAGTCTGGCTCTGTCACCCAGGCTGGAGTGCAGTGGTGCGATCTCAGCTCACTGCAAGCTCCGCCTCCCAGGTTCATGCTATTCTCCTGCCTCAGCCTCCCAAGTAGCTGGGACTACAGGTACCCACCACCACACCCGGCTAATTTTTTGTATTTTTAGTAGAGACGGGGTTTCACCGTATTAGCCAGGATGGTCTCGATCTCCTGACCTCATGATCTGCCCACCTCGGCCTCCCAAAGTGCTGGGATTACAGGCGTGAGCCACTGCACCCGGCCATGCTTTTACTTTTTCTAAAGGCCATGCATTCCCCTGATCAAGGTACTGGTTTTCTTGTTTACTTTATTCCTTTTTAATAAAGTGTACACTCATAATCTTGGACACATACTCTTGCAGTGTCTAATTGGATTCAAGTACCTTTCCATGAGGTTCAACTTCTAGGTTATCCAAATGGTCTTCCCATAGGAAAGGCAGTCATACTGTAGGAGGCTTTTCACTTACCTTTTAAGTAATCAGCCTAAGAAACAGATATTTTGTATTTTAAGATAAGTTCTTGTGCTTGGTGCTGTCTTTATTAGTTTTTTACTACTTAGAAAAACTAGGTCATCTCTAGTACAGGTCTAAGTTTTTTCCCTCTGAACTATGTAACTTTTTATATTTGCTTTTGAAGTCTTTTAATAATCACTCTGATTAAATAATTATCTCACAATGACATCTGATTATATTTTAATTAAATGTTTTAAGTTTTTTTAACATCTTTAACAAACTTCCCCAAAATCAAATTCTAATTTAAGTACTTTTAAGCTTAAATTGACTTTGGGATTTTTCAGTTGGGCCCCAAAAAAACATCAAACGATGCGTCTCCCATGATGCTTATTCGATGGGTTGTATAAAAGGCACTGTCAAATAATAAAGTGACACTAGCTCTTACTAAAATTATATTTAGATGGATGCATTATTGATGTGAATGCTTTAACATTTATAAAATTTATAAAGGTCTGATGGTTCTTACTGTGATGCTATCAGTAATGATTTTGGTTGTTATCTTAAAATGCCATACACAATAGAAATAACTAAATTTCTTAATCAATTGCTGAACTTTTATCACATTATAACTGTGACTGTTCTAATTTTTTGGTCATCTACAGTGCTGATTCTTATCTAGTGGCATCTGCAACAAGATTCATAAAAAAGATTCTAGCAAGTACTCCTCAGTACAGGTGTCTAGTAACTTTAAGATCAATGGACTAAATAAAAATTTCTAAAATGCTAACAGGTTCATAAAACTGCTAACCAAGATAATGAAGAACAAAATTTAATTACCTGAGATTGAATAACTGATAAAAATTATGATTTTTATGACTTTTATTTGAAACATTATTGGTTATTCATTTAAATATTTTGTTTTCCATATTTAAGAAAGCTTTCTTTCTTGAGCTGCCTATAGCTTACAGCAATTTGGTAAAGTGCACTTTAATAAACAAAGGTGAAAACATTTACTTTTCTACTTGATCCCTTCAAAACTTGAAAACTATTCATGAGTTTTTTATGTTATGACAGTATGGTTTTTAATAGGATGCAATTATAATTGTTAATTATATTACCAATATTATATTGGTAGTTATATTACCAATATCATTATATTGGTAATATAATTATTTAATATGATATCACATTTAAAATTAATATATCATATTTTACATTGTTTATACTTATACATACTGAAGATAAAATCTGAAGCCTGCCTTGATTTGGCTTCCTAGCTTCAAAATATTTTTAACAAAGGTCCAATCTGAGATTCAATCATTATGCTTGCTATACTAATATAAATCAGGCCAAATCTAATAAATCTGAATTTATGTTACAAACCAATTAGTGTTACTCTAATGATCTTTTGTAAAAATTGGGCTGTCTATAGTATATTGTTTTTAGACTGTAACCCTATGCATTGTTTTTGAGTTTTTATTATCTACCTGTAGGCTGGACAGGATACTAAACTCTCTTAAGTTCCTGTAATTCAATTTTTCTCTCATAGAATTACTAAGAAGAGAAATAGTTATTTCCTAACGCCCTATAAACAAATTACAGTTTAAATTTAGTTTTTAGTTTTAGTTTAAATAAATTTCAGGGGACAAGCCTCATGCCTAGTGTGTGGGCTACACAGAGTTCACCAAACCACCCAGTGACATAATGGGAGACATTCAAACTGTGAAACTGCCAACTTCATGCTGTAGGCAACTTTTCCCAAGAGCACTAAACCAAGACTCCATGTTCTAATAAGACCGTTGACCCTCTTAATGCCTATCTTTTTCACTTAAATAATAGATTACTTAAGTGAAAATCTATTTATTATTGTAATAATAATTACAATAAGCTCATAATTAAAAGTTTAGAATCATAACCGATATGAATAACATAACAAAACCTGACTTAAGCAATTCTTAAGTCCACCTGTTGGGTAATTTTGGCAATACCCCCAAGACAACTTTTTGTTCTAATTGTACTAATGGTCCTTTCTACAGAGCTGGCACTCTGCTTTAATTCATCTTAATCATGAAATGCTAGTCCATGGCTACAACAAGTCTTCCCACTTCCTCTATGGCTTTTTCATCTGCTGAGTTGGTTGCCCTTAGGCATGAGCTCTTGGTTAAAAACCTTTGTACAAATTAAATTTATTATATTGTTGCTGGGGTTTTTTTCTTGTATTTTGCTCTTGATATTTAAGCTCTGTTCTTGTGTTTTGTCTAATCTTTGTAAAATCAGTTATCTCAACAGGATGATGTTAGCCAAATACTTTGAGATTATTGACAATGCCTAAGAGACTAATAAGGTAGAACTTGATGCTAAACTCTAGGCAAACCTGCCCTAAGAAAGGTTTTGGTTGTTTCATTCTGTTTTTCTTTCTGGCACCTTTGTTACTCAAATGCGGTCTGGGTCCCTGATGTTGACTACCTTACTTCCCCCGATGAGGGACCAGAGACCACCAAGACAGGTCCACTAAGCACCAAAAGACAATTAAACCTAATTTCAAGACAGTTGATCAGTAACATTTTCAGAAAAAGATCTTGATCAAAAGGGGGAAATGTGAGAATTAATGATGTGAACTGAAGTTAACTTGTCCACCCAAGTAGATTAGAGTCAGGAGACCAGCAGCAGGTGGGAAGCACCAAGGCACAGGTCACTTGCCCAGGGACAATCTCACCAGCCAGCTGCCAAGTCACTTGCCCAGGGACACTATCAACCAGCTGCCATGTCAGTTACCCAGTGACAATCTCACCAGCCAGCTGCCAGGTCACTTGCTGCAACCTTAAGGCCACTTTTACGCAGGAGATGCTGAAACAAACTCCTGTGACTCCAAGACTAGTGTTACCCACTCTTGTCACTCACCAATCCAAGCTTGCCAGCTCCCTAAAACCTTGCTAGTGCCAATGAGTTTTCTTTCACAACAATGCATAACATTTTTCTTTCTAAGAAGACCCTTAATCTTCTTTCTTCTTTGGACATACTTAAGACCACCTAGTCTGTGTGTATGCTTCAAGCTGAAGTCTGTTCTCTAAAATAAAACATTTTATTGAGAGATTCATGTATATATTTTTATTTGACTTTGACAATACTCATATGCCACCTCAGAAGCAAAATGTTTTTAAAAAAGAGAAGACGGCTTTGGGAAAACCATCACATAGGTTCTATTTTTATGTTTATCTATATACATAACTGGGATATTCAGTCAAAAAAATAAAATATTTCCCCTGACTTGTGATGGCCATTGGCAATTATAAGAAAAGTCATCCCAGAATTGAAAAGTTCAGCCATGCCCTGCCCCATGGGCCAGGTTCGTCTGCTAGAAACACTCAGACAGCAAGAATTAAATGGATCCTCATCTCTGTTTTCTCAGTGTTGTGTTGGGAACTGAAAGTCTTTTCCTCCCTTCTTAATGGTGTTAATCACATCTTTACCAATAGAATTCAAAAGGCTCCCTTTATTGCCCTCACAATATGCTCTCCTGAGGCAAATAATTTAGACTCAAGTAACTGCCAAGATTACTGGAAACAATAAACCATATTTACACATGCCTGTTAATGTTTTATGTCTGAAAGAATTCTTATAAAATAGACACCCAGTATCCAGAATCATGAGAGATATGGAACCTCCCTTTTCATGTTTGTTTTGTATTTTCTTTTACAGGTAAAAGGTAAAAGGTAAAACTTTATGTTTTTATCTCCTTATATCCTTAAGATCTTCTAATGTTAGGAAAATATTGTATCATGTTTTCACCCTCCACGATCATTCTTTTTTCCAGAAATATCTTGACTCCCCTTCAAGAATTCGTCTTCTCATGAGGTGGTAGTGGTGGCTCTGGCTGTGTCCCCTGTGGTCTCCTGCCTTTCCCTGGCCCGGAAGTGGGCACATAACCGAGTGGGACCACAGCTTGGAGTCTGGAGTGAGAATAGGTGAGAAGCTCAGTGGAGAGCATATCTGGCTACCTGGCCTTGGAGTTGTCCTGTCCTGACGGATGCAGGACGACTGAGCCTGTACCTGAGCCCACACCTCCTCCTGCTGCCTGGGGATTCTGCAGGCCACCACCACCCCCACACATTCCCAATGCTATTAAGCATGCCACAGTTATTTTCTGTAGCTTGCAACCAAAAAACTCTAATAACTGATACAATTCTGCAAAGCCAACAGTCACAGACTACCAATGGCAATGAGAGGAGACCACATTCCAAAAGACAATGTGATGAGCATTTAAAGAAAGAATTACCTATGTCTGAGTGAAGACCTATGACACAAAACATGCAAGGAAAGTGGGTTGAGGTTGGGAACACAGGAAATATTTTCATGAGGTTTAAATGGTTCATGCAGACTGAAGCCAGATCTGGCCTCCATGTCCTCCGGTCTCCCCTGCAATGTCAGCCACAGAATGGATGCGTGGACAGCAACACGTGCCGTCACCCAAGCTCAGCAGGACCCTCGCCTCCCAGGCTGGGTACTTGGAACTAAGAGATTGTTTAACTCTCCTGTTATTCATTTGAAACACAAACTTTGATAGCCATGATTTATCTTAATATTTAAGAGAATGGTTCCATTCGCTTTGATAGGCATGTTTTCTAATCTATTTTAAAATACTACTTTACAGTAACATATGGAAATTTGCACCTGGGGTACACATTAGTGGTGCTGTGTGTACATTTTATTTTTGGATAACTGTAAGATGGAAAGATTTAGAGATGTCTGGAAGGCTGGGTGCTCTGGCCCTGCTGACCAACAGGAAGTCCATGCCAGAGGTAGTGTCCATAGCAGTAAGAACGGAAATACTAGAGCTAAGCCAGCAATCCTGCAAGGGACCTGGACGACACACATAGGCTGAGGAGGAGCCACAGAACTCAGGACAGACCCTTCAGAGGCAGGGAGCTCAGGCCTGATGTCATCGCTCAGCCACCAAGGACATGCACATGAAGGTGGTTCCTAGCAGCTCTTGGGTCCTCATAGCAGAGGCAGCTGCCTCCAATAGAAGACTTCATGTATACTAAGAACCTTGTCCTTCTTTGAGTCCACAAAGCCTCCCAAGAGGTCCAAAACAGAGTCATTCAGGCCTGGGTTTCCAACCTGGCATTGCCACCTCCAGCAAGGCATGTAGGGATGTCGATTTCATTATTTATAAAAGGAAGATGGCGGCATAGACATGAGCTCCTTGCCATAGCCCCTCCTTCAGCTGAGCAGGTTGCAGTCAACGTGCTCAGATGCTGGATGCCAGCGCTGGCTCTATTCCCAGGGTCTGGGGCTGAAGTGCGTGAGACTCCCAGTCACGTGTCCAGATGGCTTTGCAGATGGCCATGATTCCATCCCCACAAGCACAGGTGCTCCGACAGATCCGTATTTGCCCATATCCTTTATCTAACTCCCTCAAAAACTTACACGCTCCTGGCCTGGTAGTGAGTCTGCCACCCACTCCATCACCTGCCCACCCTCTACTTCCCAGGAGCCAAATAACTGCCCTATACATGCATCATCAAATGATGGTCTCCTCTAAAAAGAATGTGTTTGGCTCTAGACTGTGCAGCGTGTTTGTCCCTCATTAGCCTGTGTCTGCTGCCAAGGGCATTCATCATACAGCCCCGTGTCGGATGATTTCAGCAGCACTCAACTGTGAGATGGGTCTCTTTGGGATCCTTTGATGCAACTCAAGAAGCATTTCTGAGAGTCCCTGCTGTCCCAGCTCCATCAGGGCTGGCCAGAGCCGGCAGGGGCCACACGTCTGAGGCCAACCACAGCTGCCTCCTTTACAAGCAACATCTCCAGAGACCCAAGCCAGTGACTGGCGCCTTCACTTTAGAGGTTGACTTATGAGCCAGTCCTCAAGAGATGGTGGACTGTTTTTTTGTTTTTTTTTTTCGTCTTTTGTTGTTTTGCAATGGTTTAGATTTTGCAGCTTCAGAAACAACCAGATCCTGCTAGAGGCAAAATCCAAGTAAATCCAAGTGAAGAAAGTGTATATACAGGAGTAGACAGCCCTGGGCAGGGGCCTCTCTCATTCCCAGAGTCTGAGGCAAACAGTGTCACTGTTCTTACGTCAAGTAGCCCAATCCTGGGCTGCCCTTTTGCCAGAGGCTGCACAGCCCTCTGTGCATGCAGGAATCAGGCATGTTCTCTTGTGTCCTCCTCTGCAGAATGAGGACAATACTATCCCTTACCTGTAAGCTCAGGGTGAGGATCAAGTGTGTTCAAACAGGTAAAGAGCTTAGAAGAGTGTCTGGCACACAGGATGGGATTCGTGTGTCCAGTCCTTATCAACTTCAAATACAAACAATAACGATGGCTGGCCTGCCATGGTCCCAGCCCACTGAGCTAAGTAAAAATACCAAACTCACTGTAGGAAAAGCAAAAGCGTGATGCTATCATAAGAATTGTCACACGTGCAGATGATGGCTTGGGTTCTAGTTCTTAAGTCTTCTAATTTGCTGGTTTTGTGTTGATCCTGAATAAATTTAGAGCCCTGCCTACTTTCACTGAGACTACGGGGAGTCCTCTGTGCTGCTGGAAAATCCCTAATAAATGCACAGAGGAGACTTCCTGGGGTCTCCACCGCAGGTCATGATCATGAGCCTGGACCGCCAAGGTGTAGGGTCTCCGGTGTAATTCCCACTTCCACCACTAGCAACCAGGCCGTAAATGCCACCCTCTGCCCGTTTCCCCAGCTGTAAAACAGGATTAATTGTAGGTCCTACATTATGGTGGTGTTGGGAGAACTGAATGAGTTAATGTGTAGATAGTGGCCGTCACCCAGCAAGCACTCTGTGAACGTTAGCTATTATTACAAATGAAAATCTAAAAACAAGATTAGTCATTGCCATGGAGCTTTCCTGTCAGTCCCTTCTGAAAGTCCAGGGATGAAAGGAACTATGAAATGCACCTGAGAGCTCCTCTGGGCCCGCCCTGCTTCAGCCGCCAGCACTGCACCTGCGCTCTGCAGTCCCTCCCATCACAGCGGAGGTCTGGCAGCACATCCCTGCCTGCAGCTGCGGACCGAGGCGGTGCTCCCAGCTCTCGAAGCTTCTCAAGGAATCCGGCAATAGCCGGTGACGCCTGGACCCCCGAGCCCTGACTGAGTCTTTGCAGGCTGGGCTGGGTGGGGTGGGGGGAGGCAGGACCCTGCAAGGCCCCCCTCCCTCTGCAACAGAGCCGGCTGCCCCAGCCTGTGATTTGTGTTCACACAGGCTCCACAATGAGGTGTGGCACTTGTCACTTACCCAGTGAAACAGGGAGTCTGAAGGCCAAAGAACTGGTTACTTCTTATACGTGAGGCAGGACGACCTGAGCTCCGGCCCAGAACGAATGTCACTTACCCAGTGAAACAGCGAGTCTGAAGACCAAAGAACTGGTTACTTCTTGTACGTGAGGCAGGACGACCTGAGCTCCGGCCCAGATGGTGGGGGCGAGCACTTGGCTCCCTTCAGTTCAGCACAGAGGAGCAGACCTGCTGCTGAGCTGCCATGCAGCACGAGCTGGGGGAGCGGGAAATCATGACCCACAGGCTTGTCTTCAGAGAGCCTGTTGAGGGTGGCATGTGATGGGCACCTGAGCACCCAGGTCAGAGGCAGGGTGGGGGGACTTCTGGGAAGCCAGTCCTGAGTTAAAGGACTCTGGAAGCCCAGGGCAGGACCAGGGTGCAGGGAAGGTGGGCAGGGGCCGGGCACAAGGCGGGACCAGGGTGCAGGGAAGGTGGGCAGGGGCCGGGCACAAGGCGAGGTCTGGCTTCTGTGGTGTGGTCCAGGACTTCTCAACATTTCCTTACCATGGCACACACAGAAACAGAAAAGTCTGTGGCACACCGGGGCAAACCACAGGATTTGGGAGCATCTGCAGGGGGCAGGAGGGAGAAAATGCCTTTTTTATGTTATGTAATCGTGAAAGAAAAGTAAAACACAAAGCATGAGGAAAGATCTTAAAAGGCTGAGTTTGAACAATACTTCCAGCAAAGGTCTACTCAAACTTTAAATGAAAATTTTAGCTTGTTCTTACAAACATAACTCTTTTACACCAAGCTTTATGAGTAAATTGGCTACAAGAATTTCCTGACTCAGAATTTAAGGAGTCACTGTGATAACCACTTGGTTATAACATTATCAATAGTATAACAAAATAGCATTCTTGTATTGAGAGACAACAGTCCTGCTCTCACGCTTAAGTGATTTACAAGCGGCCACTTCTCCTGGTTGACTGAATGTCCTGTCTGGCCGTTACACAAAAATTGGAAAAGTTGGTCTTTCTAAAATGGGCTGAGAAGCATGTGATCATTCTATAAATCTTTTTTTATTTTCTCTCATTGAAAAATGTAGTTGAAATTTCTTATGATAATGCAAAAAGATTTCCAATCTAATGGCACTTTTAAAAATCAAGTATTTCAAAGTCACAATAAAATTTTTCCATAAGAAGATGCAGGTATTTCTGTACTAATTTTTTTCTTTAGGATTCATATTATAGCACTAACTACACATGACTGAAAAACCAAATTTAACAACATTTTTCCAAAGTTGAATTTTTGCTTCACACTTATAAGCTGTGTTTTTATGTTAGTATATTTCAATTATACGCAATTTAAATATGTCAGGGGAGAAAGCCAGTTTTTGAAGAAAATACTATCCTCAACAAATCTTTTATAAAAAGTTTTTCTTCAATTTTTTTAAATGTTTGATAAAACTTCCTGGGGTCATCAGGCATTTTAGTGGGAAATCTCTGGGTGGTCTTCAGATTCCATTTCTTCTCTTGAAGCTAAAACTGGACAAAGCAATAACGACTTGGATTTCAACAACCCATCGTTGAGCGTGGAAGTCCAATTTACAAGTAATTCTGTGTTGTTTTGTTTTTACATAAGGAGACTCTGTGATTACTACTGTGCAATATTGGAGTCTAGGGATTTTCAGAACAAACTCTCAAGTGGAGGCCATCACACCTCCTCTGACTTCATCCACATGGCAGGTGGACCGACACGGGTGGGGTTTCCATCAATCTCATTTGTCTCAAGTATTCAAGTACTACTTTGGATATTTACTTGAGTTGTTTGTTTTGGTACTTCCTTCAGGACAAATTATTTTCTTCCAAGAATGTCTCTTCAGGGATTCTAACTGGGGCTATTAACAATCACTAATGTCTATATACAAAATAATTCACCTGCAATAAAAACTTTTTAAATCAATTTCTGGGTCAGAGTTGGGAAGTCAATGAGTTGGATTTTATACTTACTTCCCTCACCAAAAATGATACAACAGTAAGGGGTTCCTAACTAAAACTCTATTAGTACTTTAGAATTTATACTAAATCTACTCTTGAATATTTCCCTAGGTCAAACATCTCTCACTACAAGAATGCTATTTTGTTACACTATTAATAATGTTGAAGTGCATAAGATTTTATAATATACTAATATTTTACATGTATTTTCTCAAACTCCTGACCTCAGGTGATCTGCCTGCCTCAGCCTCCCAAAGTGCTGGGATTACAGGCGTGAGCCACCGTGCCTGGCCATATTTTACATGTGTTTTCTATCAGGCAATTGGTGGGATCATTTCTTTTATCATTCGTAGCAGTGTTTAGGCCATTTTTTTCCTTTTTTCTTATTACCACCATTTGGGACAGGGAGTATGGTTGCTGTGCTGTTTTTGCTGTTGTTGATTTTCTCTCTCTCTCCCTCTGTCTCTGTCTCTGTCTCTATGTGTGTGTGTGTGTGTGTGTATATATGTATATATTTTTTTTACTATTGTGCAGATACAGTTGAGGTGCATAAAGAGAAGGAGTATGATGTGCAAGGCACACATCTGTACTCAGCTGAGTGCCACAATACACAGAAGCCCGAAATAGCTGTCGGAAGCCGGTGGCAGCTGCACTGCTGCTCCTAATATACACTTCCTTGCACCTGTGTCCTGAGCCCTTTGCCGAGTGACTTGGCTGTGCCCCTGGTGAGAAGAGGTGAACATTCCCCTTCATCCCATTCACCGACCTACACGTGGCCGTGTGGCCTACTCTGGACTACAGAAGACACTGGGAGAGCCTACAGATGGGCTTGCAGTTTGCTGGCATCCTGCACTTTTGTCCTCTGCCATAAGCAGAACCAATCCAGGTGGGCACTTGTCCCACAGTGAGGAGACACCTGCAGGGCTCTAACCCATGTCCAGAGCAGAGCCCCGCCCACCCTTGTGCAAAGCCACCAACATTATCACGGCAAGAGTGCATGCAGGCTCTAACTCCCCCTCCAAAATCTCTTCCACCCTTTCTGTTTCCTTATCATATCACAGCCCACACCAAAAATTATCACTAGCTGGCATATAAGAACTAAAACATAGGTCATATTTTCTACGTTTAGTCAAAAATCTTGCCTACGACGTGTATTGTTTCAAAGGCTGACAGTTTCTCTCCAGTCGTGGTTTTTTGGCAATATGAGCAATGGATGTCTGGGATGAAAATTCTGCCATATAGAATGTAGCTTACAGAGCACGTATTCAGATTTATGCCCTCTAAATGGATTACTACATTCTGAAAGGCATTAACTTTCCAATGAGTAAGAGCCACTCATTCACCTCTCTCCTCTATTCCCAGTCCTTGAAATAGTTGATTTCAAATGTTTTCGCCTAAGGTAAAGGATGATATATGCAAAGATTTTGTACAAACTCCAGGGGAATTCCCGAGAAATCACACAAAGTTTGAATCTATGGAGACAAAGGAAAATTGTGCAACGAGTGGTGTTTTCTTTCACATAGTGCAGCAGACAGGATCACCTGCCTCCAACGTGGGAAAGGGAACACGTCGACCCGAGGCAAGCAGAGGGCCTTAGCATGCTGACTCTACAGGCTCATCCTGGGGCCTGAGCAGCCGTGTGGGCACCGGGACTGCAGTCCTTTCCCCTGCCTGCCCCAGCCCCACCATCTCTTGCCTGGAGGTCATTTGGCCACCCTCTTAGTGTCAAAGGCAGAAGCTATGAGAAAGAAGGATAGGAGAGGGATGCAGACCAGTTTTCAAATCCGGCAGGAGGAGCAAGGTCCCGGGGAGCATGTGGTGGAAGGTGAGCATCCCGACCTAGGAAGGCATTTCCGAATGCAGGGAACACAGTCACACCAAAGCGTATGTCCATAACCATCGTGGAAACTAACTAGGCCTTCTGACGAGAAATACAGAAGGGGGAGCCCATGCACACTAAACTACCACAATATTTGAGCAACAGAGCGAGAAAGAAGCCAGCACCATAATTTAAGAAGCTTAATATGGTGCTTGACTATTTGGGGTGAATAATTACTCAATATTTTAAAATTTTCTTTGTATATTTTATTACCTTTCTTCCAGAAGTCACACTCACCAAAATCTATTCTTTTGCAATTATACCAATGAAATTAGAGATATGGCCTCTGACCCTTTCCCACTTTTGAGTCTAGGACTTTAAGGAAACTACAACATCATTACGAAGACTGGGGAGGAACAGCGTCATGGGCACCACTCTGCTCTGCATGAAGGAGTCCGACAGCTGCCAGCGGGGAGCTTTGGTGGTGCCAAATCCCCTGGAGAGAGGAGGCTGCAGCCCCAGGCAGCAGGGAGCCCTGGAAGAAGCTGCCTCTGCAGACTCGCGGGAATGCCAGCTCCGGGTTTCATTCCTTTGTTCACTGCTGCTTCCCAAGTGCCAGACGGAGCCTGGAACTCAGTGGCTGCTCAAAAGATATTGTTGAATGAGTAAATGAACAGTATTGCACAGGAGTGAGGCCACAGTTCTACAGTTGAGCTGCCTGTCACGGCCCTCACCCAACCACCACTGCTGGAAATGTGCAGACAGGGTGTGCCTCTCCCGTTTAAGGGAAATGTGTTGAGATATCATTCACATACATGGCACGTGCTCAGGGAGCCCCCCAGGATGACAGAGCTCACCCATCACCCCACAGAACGTCTCTGCCCCATCCAGGCAGGCCCCAGAGTACACTGGGTCTGGCTTCTCTAGTCAGAGGTGGTTTGAGTGAGTCTAGAGACTTCACAGAATCTGGGTCACAGAGCATGCACCCTTTTCCATCTGGTGTCTTCCACTCAGCGTAGCGGTCCCGAGATCCAGCGTGTCTCTGCTAGGATCAGCGGTTTGCTCCTTGGTGTTGCTGAGGAAAATTCTACTGCATGGAACACCACCATCTATCCACATTGGATAGACACCAGATGAGTGCTTCCGCCTGCTGTGAATGAAGCTCCTATGAACAGTCTCATATTAGGTATGAAAGGAAAATAAATCAATCACTAAACAAAGGGGAAAGTCAAGCTGGGAGCTGCCTCCCATTCTATTCCTAAATAAGATAGCTACAAAGATAAAAACGCTGTTCCTCCCTCACAATTTGCTCACAAGGAACTTCCCTGTGGAACAAGGACAGACAGAACTCAGTCATCCCTCTGCTCACATGAGACAAACACAGATCGGAATGCTTCCTCCGCCCTGTTGTTTCACCCAGCCAGACTAAGGCATACGTAACTATTCCAGTAAACTGTGCATTCGGTGAAAGGCTTATCAGAAACTTAAAAGAATGCAGCCATTTCTCTCTTACCTACCTACAACCTGGAAGCCCCCTCCGTGCTTTGACTTGTCCTGTCTTTCCAGATAGAACCAATGTACATCATACATATAATGATTGATGTCTCATGTCTCCCTAAAATGTATAAAACCAAGCTGTTCCCCGACCACCATCACCAGGACCTCCTGAGGCTGTGTCACGGCACGTCCTCAACCTTGGCAAAATAACTTTCTAAATTTATTGCGACTTGTCTCAGATACGTTTTGGTTTACAAAGGTGTTTGTGGACATGTATATTCATTTCTCATAGATAAGTACCTAGAAGTTGAATTGCTTAGACATGAGTAGATGTATGTTTAACTTTTTGAGAAACTCCCAAACATATTTCCAAACTATACCGTTTTACACTCTGTCAGCAGAATTTAAAAGTTTCCACTGAACCACATCCTTGTCAACGTTTGGTATTGTCAACATGTTTAAGTTATTGATATTGTTCTAAGTGAATGTGTAGAGACATCTCGTTTTGGTTTTAATTTGCATTTTTCTAATGATGAATAATACTGAGAAATTTTTTCTTTCATATTGTCATATATGTGTCTTCTTTCTTAAAGTACCTAGTCAAATATTTTGCTCATTTTTTTATTGCTTATTATAAACTGTGTTTTTTTAATATCTTAACACACGTCTTTTGGCTGATATAATATTGTAAATATTTTCTCGCATTCTGTGGTCTACTTATTGTTTCCTAATGCTGTCTTTTGAAGAGCAAAATATTTTTCTCCATTTATGGAGACAAGATGGTTAACTTAGCTATTCCAAAATGTTTTTAAAATTCTAGTTTGTTTTAAAACAACCACAGCAAACTGCATGGATTTGTTCCACATCTTTGAAAGAAAAACATTATTTTATTTATTTCACAGTGGAAGATAAGTCAGTAAGGCCCCACTTCGGCAGGTTTTGTTTTCGTTTCCTCATGCCTCTGCAATGCTCGGAGTCACCCACGCCTTACTCACTGCGGCTGGAACGAACCCAGACTCCTCACTCCTCCCACAGCCTCTGGCGCAGGGCGCTCCTTGCTTGAAAGAAACGTTTGCGATTTTTAGTGGAAACGTCCGTGTTTTCTTGGTAACTGGTAAATGGCTGTAGATTACAGACACGCGGTCCTTTGTACGTAACAGAAGGCTTTGAGTGTTTCTGTGAGGATCACCCTGTGAAGAAACGGCTGCAGTGAGAGCAGCCGAGGCGGGACGCAGCCCCGGACGTGGGGTCAAAGAGGAGCCGTGCGTGGGGTCAGAGAGGAGCCGTGCGTGGGGTCAGAGAGGAGCTGAGTTCAGGACGGGCACGGCAGCCGCAGGAGGAGGGCAAGGCGGAGCCCAGGAGGGGCAAAGTGGACAAAGCCAGGGCTGGGGAGGGGAGACCCAGGATCAGCACCACGTTCCACGGGGATGGCACAGAAGCCTGAGAGGCCACGGCCAAATGTGGAAATTGGCTTTGCCAAATCTTGCATTTCAGAGAGAAAAGGCAATATGGCATTAATGCTTGCCTTGTTTAATTTTCGTAATTTTCCCTTTCTTCCTGCCAATAGCTTGCTTTGTTATCCGGAGGGTAGCCACAGTTTTAGCTCACAGTGATGTCAACTTGAAGCTTCTCTCCACAAGCAGCTGTGACCTCAGCTGCCGTGCAGTCAGCTTCCCCGGCCTCCCTCCCCAGCCTCCCTGGTCTCCCAGGCACAAGGCTGGGCGCTGGCTTCAGAGTCGCTGCAAGGGCACGGCCCCCAGGCCTAGGGCTGATCAGCGTGAACAGTATCCAGCACACTTGCTTCAAAAAGTAAGAAGAAATAGAACACAAGCTGCTTGTTCTCATGACTGTAGCACAAACTATAAAACAAAACATCTTCCTCCAGAACACGGCAAGCTGGATGGATAGTGATCTGTACAAAAATTTGCTGTAGGTTTTGTAACTGGGGTTCAGTGAGTACCAGGCTCCCCAGAGCATACATGTGGAGACAGTTAAGTTGATCCCATTTTCCAAGACTCGGAGGAGATGTATTTATATTAGGAATATAAACTTGCTATTAATGCAACTTCAGAATGTCCAGGTCATCCTTTGGGAAAAAAAAAAACAGTAAGTCTAGGGCTGGTTCGTGCTGTTACTACATGGAGGGAATCCACATCCAAGCCTGCCGCTCACATGCTGGGACACATTGCCTCAGCCTCCATCTCCGGGAGTCCCACGCTTTCTCTCCTGGGTTGTCTGTCCCACTATTCCTTTTGAAGTCCTCATGTTAGTGACAGTTTAATTTTCTCTTCACCTTCAAAATTGCAGAGAACCTAATTTCTACTGACCAGTCAAGCTTGTTTCATTTATCTTCCATGTTAACTTCATTTCAATTAAAATGTTAACCATCTGGAATCTTTGGCCTCTTATGTGACAAAAATAGGCATTAAATTGTATCATTTCTTAAATTCTCTGTTGAAAAGTCCAAATACGTTACTGAATATGATACAGATTAATAAGAATTTGGGCTCATTAAATGTAAGATAATTTCATAGCTTAAGGTAATTTCACACCCCAAGGGACTTATAACCTAAACACAAAGCAGATAACCAACATTAACTGTCAGCTGTCCACTGGAGAACTATCTCAGACAAAAAAATAAAATTTGGATTAGCTCTCCATGGTGCACGATACTTTCATGAACCATCTCTTTTGGATTGGCAGCTGCAGTGTGTTCTGAGAGTATGTTAATGCTACAATAACAGTAAAAATAAAATTAAGTTGGGAATATACAGAAAAAAAGAAATTGATTACATTATTCCTAATGACGACCTGAATCAAAGTTGGCACTAAATAAATTTTTGTCAGAAAGGAGAAAAGAAATGAGAGAAAAAAAATAAAAGAGAGGAGGCAGGATTTTATATTCTGCTCCCTTTTTGGAAAAATATATTTGTGTGAGCTATATGAAATTGCCATTCAAAACCATTTGCATGTTGGTCATTGGGTATGGCTCAGTCTAGTCTTATCACCACGGAGATATCTGCTAGGTATCTGAGAAAGATTTCTTGGTGGTCCTGTCAAACGGTGAGTTGGTGCTGCCACCTGGTTCCTCCAGGCTGTTGACCTGCATGTGGGTACATGACTTACACAGGTTATCTTTTTCTCCATTAAGCAGCCAATCATTTGCTAAACAGTGATAACAGCACCTTTACTCTGAAAACACCCAGGCGTCCTCCTTCAATAAGTCTGAAATACACACAGTTTTCTTTAAGCTAAGGAAAAAGAATGAGCTCCCACATCTGCAAAGAATGCCTTAAACCGAATGTCAAAAACGAACAGAAATTGTTTATTCCAGCATGTTCAGACCACCCCCCTCGGTGGCTAGACTTGGGACCACGATCACATTCTTGCTTTGTTGTCTAAAGAACATGGACTTGCCAAAGTTGTGCAAGCCCCATGACATGTGCCACATGATATGAATCATCTTATCACGCAAGCACCAGAAGGAATCTTCACAGCCTGTAATTACAGAGACAGCAGGCTAGACAGAGCCAGGGCTCATCCTTCCTCCCCTGCACATCCCTGGCTGGGCTGCCAGGGCCGCAGGTAGACAGCGCCTGTCCACAGGTGTGTGCCCAGCCATGGGCTCCTCACCAGCCTGCATCCACTTGGTTGGTGAAGCAGGACCACCACAGACCAAGAAAGCTGTCCTGGGGCATGGGTGAGCGAAGACTGCGGGCTCTGGTACCAGGCAACCCGGCCTAGTGTCTGAACCTGGACTTTCCTTGAGACCTGAGTGCCCTGGCCTGCAGCTGAGCCCTCCTGGACACCCTGGCTGCACTGTCCTGCATGAGGTGCAGCTGGAAAGCCTGGCTCAGTCCTCGTCACACAGACCTTGGAAAAGGCCAGGGCCTCTCAGCCTGATCAAGTCGACAGACTTTGCATGGGAAAAGTATGCCTTTAAATGGATTTTCCAAGACAGAATGTCATGGCTTCTCTCTGTGGCACAGCTCTTAACAAGTATTTGGAAAGTGAGGCTAAGAATAACAACAATGCCTATCAAACACACAGGTCTATTAGAAAAATGAGACGATGAATTGGAATCAAGTGAAAACAAAAAGCTCTACATAAACATGTTATTTTTATTACTACCTTTTGATGAAGGCAGAGCAACCAACCAGTTTTACGTTACAACACATTGTTCACTACTTCAGAACATTTCATTATGGATAGAATAGTACAGATAAAAAATAAACATGATACATCCCACCATTAGAAAGGCAGTTCTCTAAGGCATCCACTCACAGCACCACCGACTCCTCCTCTGAGTGGTGTGGAGAGCACTGCTGATCGGAACCAGGCAGGGAAGCCTCTTGAGTCTACAGCGGCCAAGTCCTTCACCCCAGGCCAGAGGCCACACCAGAGCCCTGCCTTCCATGCCCTCTGGATTTGTTCTCTGCTTTCCTGGCTGCTGTCTTCCTAGAAAGTCTTCATGGGCAGAGGACTTATACTGCTATTCTTATGCTGCAACCTGACACAGCTCTCTTCCTAGCAGTGGCTTTGCCAAGTTTGTTTTGTCCTAAGTCTTCCCCTGATAGAGGTCTCTAATAGATTTGGTATTTTACATATTAGAGTTTTCTTCTTTGACATTTATTCAGCAATTATTATTTAGATTAAATAATTTTATATTTCTTTTTCTTAAAGTCACATTTGACATTGGAAAAATTTATATAAAAACCATAGCAACATGTGTCAGAAACAATATGTCAAAATTTTAAATGATTTACTGAAATTAAGAATATTAAATAAGACTCTGGGCTTTCTTGCCCTACATCTGCTTTATTTATCTATTTTTAACTAGTTTTAAATAAATTTCATTTTAACAGAGGGGAAACAATATATTTTAAAATGTTTAGTTAACTCTAAGTATTGGAAAAATAAAAATGAGTTATTCTAAACTTTTGCTTCTCAAAAATATTACGAGAAAAATGCATGCACATTTATGGTCAATGTGTGAAAGTTCCAGTAAGGATCCCAGGAAGTCAACCCTGTGACATTTCTTAGAAGGTGAGGTCACAGCACATTGCGTCTCTTGTGAAAATAGAGACAAGTGGTGGCTGGTGAAGCTCTGGGTGGAATGAAAGCCCCCAGCTCCCTGGTTTCACGGATAAAAGAGACCACTCTAGATCAGGGCATTCCGGCTGGTCCCAGGAGTCCTCACATGGGGCATCACAGGCTGCTGAGGTTATCTGGAATCTTGAATTGCCTTGGAAGCATCCTCACTCTTCTAGGATCTTATAACCGTGGGGTCCTGGGATCTTAGGAGTCTGATACATGCAGAGTCAATTCCCAGGACAGCTATTTATCTCTGATGAACGTGTCCAGGCAGCCTGTGGAGCCCTGCCTCAGTTGTTCAATCATCAACTGTGGGAGGAGGGCCCAGAAGCCATGCTGTGCACAGAGACAAAGGTCCTGGGACAGAGGCCATGCTCACCACGCAGAACCCATGGGCAGAGGCCACGGTCACCACACAGAACCCACGGGCAGAGACCACGGTCACCACACAGAACCCATGTGCGGAGCCCATACTCACCACACAGAACCCACGGACAGAGCCCATGCTCACGACACAGAACCCACAGGCAGAGGTCACCTTTACCACACAAAACTCATGGTCAGAGGCCACGCTCACCACGCAGAACCCACAGGCAGAGGCCACACTCACCAAGCAGAACCCACAGTCAGAGACCATGCTCGGCATGTGGAACCCATGGGCAGAGGCCTCACCATGCAGAACCCACGAGCAGAGGCCACACTAACCATGCAGAACCCAGGGAAGAGGCCATGCTCACCACGCAGAACCCACGGGAAGAGGCCACACTCACCATGCAGAGCCACGGGCAGAGGCCACGCTCACCACACAGAACCCACGCTCATCATGCAGAGCCATGGGCCGACTAATCAGAAGACCAGAGCCAGTTAGGACTGTTAACTGCTTTATTTTCACTGCCCAAAAGAAATTCTCTCTTTTTTCTTCCAACTCTAATTATCAAACAAATACTATATTATGTTTTATTGAAAGATATTCTGTTTTAACTTTACCAAATTCTATGCAGAAGTACTGGACGCCATTTCCATTTTCCCAATGAGGGGGATCCCTTTTGAGGAGCAGAAAGACATAAAACTCTGACATGGCACACACAGGGGGAAGGAGCTTGCATAAGGGGGAAATCTGAAGCAAGTCTCAAAGTATGAAAAACAGTTGCTGCTTCTGGCCCCCTGATGGATGAACCACTACTTCTTACTTTTAAGTTGTTCCTCACAGCATTCCTGGACCCAGCTCACAGGTCAGTGGTTACTCAGCTAGAAAGAGCTGGACTTTACCATCCAAGGTAGCTGTGGCAAGCTGTAATTGAAAATAAAATACCATGTAATTCCAATCGCCTTTTATTAATTGATAACTCTATAAGAAAATAAGCCCAAAGTGTGTTATTTTCCTTATTTTTAATGTTCTGGAACATTGAGTAAAATACATTAACATAGTAGAATCTATATATACAACAGATATTATGCTGATGATTAATTAATTCAAACTACATTTCACTGCTGTTTTAATAATTTTAGGTGCCCTGGTCAGAGCCGATCCCTCTATGGTGCACAAAAGGGCATGGAACATCCTGGTTAGCGCCTACACACCTCCTTCCAGGCAGAGCTGAGGAGCTGGCTGCAGGAGAGCACTCCTGATGGAGGAGGAGGAGGAGGAGGAGGAGGAGGAGGAGGTGGTGGTGCCAGGAATCCACCCCACCCAGATAGCAACTGTACTGGCAAACTCTGATGTACGTACTTCCAGTACTTTGAATTTATGGAGTCTGTTGAAGGCTTGCAACTTCCAGAGGAAGACTTGAACTATAAACTGTGGTTAATTTTTGTCAACTTCAGATTCTGGCACATTAGCAGCTCCACCTCCCTGACCCCACCCCCATGCACACCTTTCAAAAGTGGTCTGCACAGGGCCTGCAGAACCCAGGATGGGCAGAAAGCACCCAACCTCCAAATGTCAGGGACCTATTCTCTGATCATTGATGGATGCTTCTTCTTACAGAGGGTGCAAATAGGCGAGCAGCCATTGTTACCATTCCCACATGGCTACAAGCCCCTTTCCTCCAGGAGAAGCAACTTCCAGGGCATTGAAGGAGTCAGCGCCCTTGACCCTCCTTCAATTTTCTCTTCCCCCTATAGGAGCCAGACAGTAAAAAATGTATAGGAGCCAGACATTCAAAAACAACTATGTACTTGGGAAAAATTAGAAAGTGACTGCGGAGGCCAAGGTGGGTGGATCACTTGAGGTCAGGAGTTCAAGACCAGCCTGACCAATGTGGTGAAACCCCATCTCTACTAAACACAAAAATGAGCTGTGTTGTGGCAGGCACCTGTAATCCCAGCTGCTCAGGAGGCTGAGGCATGAGACTTACTTGAACCCAGGAGGGGGAGATTCCAGTGAGCCAAGATCATGCCACTGCCCTCCAGCCTGGGTGACAGAGCGAGACCCTGTCTCAAAAAAAAAGAAACAAAGGAAAAGAAAACAAAAGAAAGTGACTGTGCATACCACAGGAAAGGCTCAAAACAAGAACTAAGAAGATTTGAAGTTTACATCTGAGGCTGGTCCTTGGCACAGAGTCAAGCTACAACAATCAAAATAAACAAAAATAAACAAAACAATGACAAAAAAAATCAAACCCAGGAGAAGGGGGAGAACTTTACTTCAGAATTATCACAATACTAGATTCAACTGTCAAGTTTTCAATTAAAAGATCACAAGGCATTCAAAGAAATAGGAAAGTATGGCCTATTCAAAGGAAAAAGATAAACAATAGAAACTGCCTCTGAAAGCAATCTGATGGCACATCTACAGCACAACGACTTTAAAACAATTGTTTTCAATTACTCAAACAATTAAGAGAGATGTGGATAAAGTGGGGAAAATTATGCATGAACAAAATGGAAATATCAATAAAAAGATAGAGAACCTAAAATGAAACAAAAAAATTTTCAAGCTAAAAATATAAAATAATTGAAATAAAGTATTTACTAGAGGAATTCAAAGGCAGGTTTGAACAGGTGAAGAAAAAATAGAAACTATCCAGTCTGAGGCACAGAAAGAAAAAAAGCACTGAAAAAAGTGAACAGAACCTAAAGGGCATGTGGGACACCATCAAGGGGACCAACTTATGCATTGCAGGAGAAGAAATAACAGCTGAAAACTCCAAATTTGACTTTATGAAATGGCTATAAATGTATATCCAAGAAGTTCAATAAATTCCAACTAAGAGGAACTCAAAAAGTCCCACACTGAGACACATCATCATCAAACTTTCAAAGGCCAAAGGCAAAGAGAGAATTCTGGAAGGAACAAGAGAAAAGTCTTATCACACACAAAGGATTCTCTGAGATTATCAGCAGATTTCTCATAATAAACTTTGCAGACCACAAGGCAATGGTCTTTTTCCCTGGGCTAAAATAAAACTCAAACAAAAAACCCCCCAAAAAACTCTCAACCAAGAATCTTATACCAGCAAAGTTGCCCTTCAAAAGTAAGGGAAAAATTAAGACATTCCCAGATAAATGAAGCTCAGGAAGTTTGTTACCACTAGACCTGCCCTGCCAGAAATGTGTACGGGAGCCCCACAAGGTGAAATAAAAGGACCCTAGACAGGAATTTGAAGGTGTATGAAAAAATAAAGACCTTAATAAAGGTAAGTACGTGGGAAGTTATAAAAGCTAGTATTATTATAGCAACACTGTATAACTCCACTTTTTGTTTTCCACATGATTTAAGAGACTAAAACATTAAAAAAACTATTAGTCTAAAAGCTAGTATTATCATAACTTTGGTTTGCAACCCCACATTTTATTTTCTAAGTAATTGAAGACACTAATGCATTTAAAAGAATCACTACTTTGTTTTGGAGAACAAAATATGTAAAAATGTAATTTTGTGATATCAACAACTGACGGGTGGGGACAGAGATGTAAAGAAACATAATTTTTTGTGTTACTGAAATTCACTGGTATAAATTCAAACTAGAGTGTTATAACGTTAGAATACTACATGTAATTCCCATGGTAGCCACAAAGAAAACAGCTATAAAATATACATAAAAGAAATTGAGAAAGAAACTGAAGTATTTACCTAAAAAATTTACTTAACCGAAGAGAGGGCAGTAATGCAGAAAATAAGGGACAAAAAACTATAAGGTATATTGAAAACAAACAGAAACATGACAGTAGTAAGTCCCTCGTTATCAGTAATTAGTTTAAATGTAAATGGATTAAATTCTCCAATGAGAAGGCAGATTGACAGAATGGATTAAAAACACATAATTCAACTATAGTTGCCTCTTAATATACTTGGGGTATTAGTTCCAGGAACTCGCATATAAAATAAAATTTGCATATACTCAAGTCCCATAGTTGGCCCTGTAAAGCCTGCATATACAAAAACTTGGCCTTCCATATATGCGAGTTTTACATCCCATAAATACTGCAATTTTTATTTGCATTGATTAAAGAAATCCACATACAAGCAGACCTGCACAGTTTGAACCCATATTGTTCAAGTGTCAGTTGCATAAGCTGTCGTATGCATTCCTTTTGAATGGAATGGTGATCAAAAGAAAGCAGGGGTAGATACACCAATAACAGAAAAAAAAGCTTTAAGTCAAAAAGGCTAAAAGAAACAAAATAAGACATTATATATTAATAAAAGCTATAATACAAAGAAATATAAATATTATAAACATTTACATACCTAATAACAGACCATCAAAATATATGAAGCAAAAACTAGTAGAATTTAAGGAAGAAATAAACAGTTTTACAATAATAGCTGGAGGTCTCAATACTCCTCTTTTAATAATGGATAGGACAACCAGACAGAACATAGGTAAGGATATAGAGAATTTACACAACATGATAAGCCAAGTAGATCTGACAAACACTTTACCAAACAAGAACAGCATACATCTTCTTCTCAAGTGCACATGGGACATTTTCCCAAAATAGATCATATGTTAAGCCACAAATTAAATCTCAATAGATTTAAAAAGATAAACATCATACACAGTATCTTCTCTGACCATATAGGATGAATTTAGAAATTGATAATACAAGTTAAATTTGAAAAGTCAAAAATTGTGGAAATTAAATGACACACTCAAACTACCAAGGGATCAAAGAAGAAATAAGAAAATCAGAAAATACTTAGAGATGAATAAAAATAATACACCATGCAAAAAATCTGTGACACAGCAAGAGCAATGTTAAGGGGGGAATTTATAGGTATAAATGCTTGTATTAAAAAAAAAAAAAAAGAAGAGCGAAATCAGCAACCTAACTTTACAACTTTGTAAAGTAGAGAAAGAACAAGCGTTATCACAAAGCTAGCAGAGGAAGTAAATAAGAAAGATCAGAGCAAAAATAAACAAAATGGAGAAAAGAAAAACAGAGAAAAACAAGGAAACAAAAAAATGATTCATTGAAAAGAAAAATGAAATTAAGAAACCTCTAACTATATGGACTAAGAAAAATAAATAAGTGAGTCTTATTTATAAGTGAGTAATTTGAGTAATTACTCAAATCAGAAATGAAAGTTATGGACATTACTACTAATTCTTCAGAAATAAAATCATTGTAAGAAAGTTCTATTAACAATTGTATGCCAACATATTGGATACCCTAGATAAAATGTACACATTCCCAGAATCACAAAACTTACCAAGACTGAATCACAAAAAATTACCTAAAATTTGAATAGACCTATAACTGGTAAGGAAATTGAATCAGTAACCAAAAAAAATCTCCTGATAAAGAAAAATCTTAGGCTGGGCACGATGGCTCACACCTGTAATCTCAGCACTTTGGGAGGCCGAGGTGGTCACCTGAGGTCAGGAGTTTGAGACCAACCTCGCCAACATGGTGAACCCCCATCTTTACTAAAAATTAGCCAGGTGTAGTGGCACGTGCCTGTAATCCCAGCTACTCGAGAGGCTGAGGAAGGAGAATCGCTTGAACCTGGGAGGTGGAGGCTGCAGTAAGCTGAGATTGTGCCACTGCACTCCAGCCTGGGCAACAGAGAGAGACTGTCTCAAGGAAGGAAGGAAGGAGAGAGAGAGGGAGGGAGGGAGGGGAAGGGGGAGAGAGAGAGAGAGAGAGAAAGAAAGAAAGAAAGAAAGATAGATCCTAGACTCGATGGCTTTGCCAGTGAATTCTACCAAATATCTGAAGAAGAATTAACACCAATTTTTCTGAAACTTTTACAAAAAACTGAGGAGAAAGAAACATTTCCTATCTCATTCCCCCAATACCAAGGCCAAATAAGATTCCACAAGAAAACAGACCCATATTCCTTATGAACACTGATGTATAAATCCTCAACAAAATACTAGCAAATGGAATTCAGCAGCATATTAAAATGATTATGCATCAAGACAAATTGGAATTTGTTCCTGGAATCCAAAGATGGTTCAACAAATATTGATCAATGCAATAAATGTCATTAATAAAATTAATGATACAAAACCCACATGATCATCTCAATTTATGCAGAAAAAGCATTTGACAAATTCAACAGATTTTCATAATTTAAAAAACGCCCAACAAACTAAGAATAGAAGGAAGTTACATCAACACAATAAAAGCTGTATATATTACTTCATTTTGTGCTGTTATAAAAGACTACCAGACTGGGTAACTTATAAACAAGCAAACAAACAACAACAGAAAAAGTATATTTCATCGTTCTGGAGGTAGGAATTCCAAGATCAAGCTGTTAGCAAGTTGGTACCCACTAAGAGCCTGGTTTCCATTTCTAAGATGGCATCTTGAAAACTACAACTTCCAAAGGGGAGGAACACTATTCCTTACATGGAAGAAGAAGAGTGGAATAGCCAAAAGGGCAGAGGGGGGTGTCAAACTTGCCCTTTGATATCAGCCACCAATCTCACCCATAAGGATGAAGCTCTCATAAGCTAGGCACTTCTTAAAGGTCCCACCTCTTAATACTGTTAAAATCACAATTATATTTCACTGTAAGTTTTGGAGGAGACAGACATTCAAACCATAGCATCACATATGAAAAACCAACCACAGGTCATTATACTCGATGGTGAAAGACTAAAAGCTTTTCCTTTAAGATCAGGCACAAGGCAAGGATGCCCACTTTCATCATTTATATTTAGAATGGTATCAAAGTTCAACCCAGAGCATTTGGGCATGCAAAATAAATTAAAAGTACCCAAATTGAAAAGGAAGTAAAATTATTTATGTTCACAGATTATATGATCTTATAGATAGAAAACGCTACACATTCCACTCACAAAAAACCTGTTAGAATTAATAAAATCAGCAAAATAGCATGATATAAAGTCAACATGCAAAATCCAGTTGCATTTCTATAAACTAACAATGAGCAATCTGAAACTCTAAAGAGGAAATTATTAAAATAATTCCATTTAAAATAGCATCAAAATAATAAAATACTTAGGAATTAACCAAGGTGATGAAATTAAATTGTACAATGAAAACTACAAAACATTGCTGAAGGAAATGAAAGACATTCATTAAAACACTTCCCATTGTTCATAAATTGGAATACTTAATATCACTAAAAAGTCTATATTACCCACAGTGATCTACAGATTCAATATGATCCCTATCAAAATCCCAATGACATTTTTTACAGAAGTAGAACAACCCATTTCGAAATTCATATGAAACTCTGAATAGTAAAAACAATCTTGAAAAGGAAGAACAAAACTGGAGGATTCACACTTTCTGATTTCAAAACTTACTATTAATACATATCTTCAATAATCAAAACAAGATGTCACTGGCATAAAGATCGACCTATAGACAAATGGGATAGAATAGAAGGCCCAAAGGTAAACTTTCACATATATGGGTCAAATGATTTTTGAGAAGGGCTCCAAGACCATTCAATGGAGAAAAGACAACCTTTACAACAAATGGTGCTTGGAAAAATAGACATCCACATGCAAAAGAATGAAGCTGGATCCTTTCCTTACAGCACAGAGAAAAACTACCTCAAAATGCATCAAAGACATAAATGTGAGATCCAAAATAATAAAATTTTAGAATAAAATATAGACAAACAGCTTCCAGAATTAGGGTTGGCAATGATCTATTGGATATGACACCAAAGGCCCAGGCAATCAGAGAAAAAATAGACAAGTGGAAAAATTTTTTAAATTTGTGCATAAAAAGGTACTATTAAAAGAGTGAAATAGCATCCACAGAATTTAAGAAAATATTTGCAAATCATCTACCTGACAAGAAGCAAAGTTGGTGTCTGGTAACAGCCTACTCTCCATTTCTAACAAAGGATGTCTGACAAAGAATTAATATCCAGGATATATAGAGGAGCCCTAAAACTAAACAACATAATCAAACAGCCCAATTTAAACAATGGACAAGAGACTTGAATAGACATTCCTCCAAAGAAGATATACAAATGGGCAAGAAGCACATGAAAAGATGCTCGGTCAGGCACGGTGGCCCATGCCTGTAATCCCAGCACACTTTGGGAGGCCAAGGTGGGCAGATCACCTGAGGTCAGGAGTTCAAGACCAGCCTGACCAACATGGTGAAACCCCATCTCTACTAAAAATACAAAATTAGCTGGGTGTGGGGGTGCATGCCTGTAATCCCAGCACACTTTGGGAGGCCAAGATGGGCAGATCACCTGAGGTCAGGAGTTCAAGACCAGCCTGACCAAAATGGTGAAAACCCATCTCTACTAAAAATACAAAATTAGCTGGGTGTGGGGGCGCATGCCTGTAATCCCAGCTACTTGGGAGGCTGAGGCAGGAGAATCACTTGAACCTGGGAGGTGGAGACTGTGGTGAGCCGAGATTGCACCATTGCACTCCAGCCTGGGCAACAAGAGCAAAACTCCATCTCAAAAAAAAAAATAAAGAAAGAAAGAAAAGATGCTCAACATCACTAATCATTTGTAAAATGCAAATCAAAACTACAAGGAGATGCCATCTCACACTCATTAGGACATGACTATTAAAAAAACAAAAAGTGTCAGTGAGGCTGTGGAGAAAGTTAAACTTTTGTTCATTGTTGGTGGGAATGTAAAATGGTGCAGCTGCTATGAAGACAGTATGAATTTTTTTCAAAAAAATAAAAACAAAATTATCATATTATCCAGCAATTTCACTTCTGGGTACATATGCAAAAGAACTGAAAGTAGGGTCTCTAGGAGATATTTTCACACTTATGTTTATAGCAGCATTCTTAACAACAGCTAAAACATGGAGGCAATCCAAGCATCCATCAATGGATAAATGGATAAGCAAAGTGTGGACCATACAATGGCAAATTATTCAGTCTTAAAAATGAAGGAAAGTCTGGCACAGGCTAAAACATAAATGAACCTTGAGGACATTATGCAAAGTGAAATAAAGCAGTCACAAAAAGATAAATGTGAGGTACCTAAATAGTCAAAATCAGAGATACAGGAAGTAGAATGGTTGTTGCCAGGGACTGAGGAAGGGGATGGGGAATTATTACTTAATGGTCATGAAGTTTCAGGCTTACAAGATAGAATTGTGGAGAGGGATAGTGGTGGTGACTGCAGAATGTGATGAATATATTTAACAACACTCACTATAGACTTAAGAATGGTTAAGATGATGAATTTTATGTGTATTTTACCACAGTAGAAAATTGGGAAAAGAAATACATTTCTTTAACTTCTTACTATTATTTGTAATGGGGTTTCAGGTCGAGAGGAGCCCAGAACATGGGTCTCTTGCCCCAATTCTGTCCAGAAAAGCAGAGACGGCTCACCCAATATATTGGTTAGGATAAAAAATGAGTCATGCCCATCCTCACACTTTTTTTGGAGGGAGTCAGCTTAATAAGGCCAGCTCTCTTATATGCCGTAGTATTAGTCTGTTTTCACACTGCTATAAAGAACTGCCTGAGACTGGGTAATTTATAAAGGAAAGAAGTTTAATTGACTCAGATTTCCACATGGCTGGGGAGACCACAGGAAACTTACAATCATGGTGGAAGGGGAAGCAAACACGTCCTTCTTCACATGTCAGCAAAAAGGAGAAGTACTGAGCAAAGGGGGAAAAACCCCTTATAAAACTATCAGATCTCATGAGAATTCACTCATCATCATGAGAACAAATGAGGATAACTGCCCCCATAATTCAATTACCTCCCACTGGGTCTCTCCCACAACATGTGGGGATTATGGGAACTACAATTCAAGATGAGATTTGGGTGGGGACACAGCCAAACCAATCAAACAGCATGGGGGCAACCACCCCCATGATCCAATCACCTCCCACCAAGTCTCTCCCTAGACACATGGGGATTATGAGGATTACAATTTAAGATGAGATTTGGGTGGAGACATAGCCAAACCAAATTATTCTGCCCCAGCTCCTCCCAAATCTCATGTCTTCACATTTCAAAACACAATCATGCTTTTCCAACAGTCCCCCAAAGTCTTAACTCATTCCAGCATTAACCCAAAAGTTCAAGTCCAAAGTCTCATCTGAGACAAGGCAAGTCCCTTTGACCTATGAGACTGTAAAATCAAAAGCAAGTTAGTTACTTCCCAGACACAATGGGAGTATAGACATTGGGTAAATACCCATTCCAAATGGAAGAAATTGGCCAAAACAAAGGGGCTACAGGTCCCAGATGAGTCCAAAATCCAGTGGGGCAGCCAAATCTTAAAGCTCCAAAAATCATCTCCTTTGACTTCATGTCTCACATCCCAGTCATGCTCATTAGAGGCAGGCTCCCATGAACTTGCATAGCTCCACCCCTGTGGCTTTGCTGGGTACAGCCTCCCACCCAGCTGATTTCACGGGCTAGAACTGAGGGTCTGCAGCTTTTCCAGAAGCATGGTGCAAGCTGTTGGTGGGTCTACCATTCTGGGGTCCGGAGGATGGTGGCCCTTTTCTCACAGCTCCACTAGGCAGTGCCTCAGTGAGGACTCTGTGTAGGGGCTCCAAACCCACATTTTCCTTCTGCACTGCCCTAGTAGGGGTTCTTCATGAGGGCCCCACTCCTGCAGCAAACTTCTGCCTGGACATTCAGGTGTTTCCATACATCCTTGAAATAAAGGTGGAGGCTCCCAAACCTCAATTCTTGACTTCTGTGCATCTGCAGGCCCAACACCATGTGTAAGCTGCCAAGGCTTGGGGTTTCCACCCTCTGAAGCAATGGCCTGAGCTGTATGTTGGCCCCTTTTAGCCACAGCTGGGATGCAGGGCACCAAGTCCTGAGACTGCACAAAGCAGCAAAGCCCTGGGACCAGCCCATAAAACCATTTTTTCCTCCTAGGCCCCTGGGCCTGTGATGGGAGGCACTGCCATGAAGAGCTCTGACATGCCCTGAAGACATTTTCCCCATTGTCTTGGTGATTAACATTTAGCTCCTCATTACTTATGCAAATTTCTGCAGCCAGTTTGAATTTCTCCTCAGAAAATATGTTTTTGTTTTCTGTCACATTGTTAGGCTGCAAATTTTCTGAACTTTTATGCTTTGCTTCCCTTTTAAACATAAGTTCCAATTCCAAACCATATCTTTGTGAATACGTAAAACTTAATGCTTTTAAGAGCATCCAGGTCGCATCTTGAACACTTTGCAGCTTAGAAACTTCTTCCGCCAGATACCCTAAATCATCTGTCTCAAGTTTAAAGTTCCATAGATCTCTAGGGCATAGGCAAAATGCTGCCCATCTCTTTGCTACAGTGTAACAAGAGGGACCTTTACTCCAGTTCCCAAAAAGTTTCTCATCTCCATCTGAGACCACATCACCCTGGACTTCATTGTCCATCATTGTCCATATCACTATCAGCATTTTGGTCAAAGCCATTCAACAAGTCTCTAGGAAATTCCAAACGTTCTCACATCTTCCTGTTTTCTTCTGAGCCCTCCAAACTCTTCCAACCTCTGCCGTTACACAGTTTCAAAGTTGTTGTAAAGACACCCAAAGAGGTTTACCTGACTCACAGTTCTGCAGTGCTGGGGAGGCCTCAGGAAACTTTCTGTCATGGCACAAGGGAAAGCAAACATGTCCTTCTTCACATGATGGTAGGAGGAGAACTGCTGAGAAAAAGGGGGAAATAGGAAATACCCTTATAAAACCATCAGATCTTGTGAAAACTTACTTGCTATCATGAGACCAGCATGGAGGTAACCACCACCATGATTCAATTACCTCCCACCAGGTCCCTCCCATGACACATGGGGATTGTGGGAACTACAGTTCAAGATGAGATTTGGGCAGGGACACAGCAAAATCATATCAGCTGTCAACCAAATATTAACTTGGTGGGGCAGGATCTGCATTTTGAGGGTAAATTCAGGAGAGTATTAACAAGCTCTTTTGCCAGATGTCTCAGTCTGCTCAGGCTGCCATAACAAAATAACATAGATGGGGGGCCTAAACACAGATATGTAATTCTCACAGTTCTGTAGGCTTGGAAATCCAAGACCAACTTGCCAACTTGGTTGAGTTCTGGTGATGGCTCTCTTCCTGGCGTGCGGAAAGATACCTTCTGACTTTGTGTTCACATGGCCTTCCCTTGGCACATGTAGAGAGAAACATCTCTCTTTCTTCTTCTTTTATAATGTCTCCAATCTTATAGAATTAGGACTCCACCCTTATGACCTCATGTAACCCTAATTTCCCCCTAAAAGGCCTATATCCAAACACAGTCATACTGGGGGTTGGGCCCTCCACATATAAATTTTGAGGAAATACAAGTGCTTCAGAATATTCTGCCCTTGGCCCCTGTACACTCATGTTCTTCTTACATGTAAAATATATTCATTCCATCCAAACAGACACAAAAGTCTTAACTCATTCCAGCATCAACTCTAAAGTCTAAAAGTCCAAAGTCTCATCTAAATCTCTATCTGTTAACCTTTGAAAACGAAAGTTATATTTTTCCAAATTACAATGGTAGGACAGGCATAACATAGACATTCCCATCCCAAAAGGGAGAAACAGGAAAGAAGGAAGGGGTGACAGGTCCCAAGGAAGCCCAAAGCCTAGCAAGGCAAACTCCATTTAATTTTAAGGTTTGAGAAAAACCCTCTCAGCTTCATGCCCTGCCCTCAGGCCCACTGGGGTGGCAGCAGCATCTCCATGACTTGGAGAGTGGTCCCTCCCAAGGCACTGAGCAGGGACATTCCTGACCCACTAAAGCCAGACAAGCTGTACCCTGTGAAATCAAATGGGAATTAGCACTGCCTGATGGGGCCTGTGGTGGGAGTGGCAGCCCTGCTCACCGCTGAATCATCTTCAGGATCATTCCCTTTTCTTGAGAAATAGTGCACATTTACAGCCAAAGAGCCCTACAGTTCTGTTTGATAGACTCCAAGGCACCTGACAGGCTTCCTTCATTCTGTTTCTCCTCTTTCTCTGTTCCCATTAGTTTACACTGGCGATATTTCCACTGGTATAATCCCATCTCTATTCCCAGCATCTACTGAGATAGCTGATTAAGTCCATTAGTTACACCCATAATCTCTTTAACAAATGTCTTTTAGCCACACCCTTAGTGATCTTTTTAGAACAAGCTTTCCTATTTTTTGCCATACTGATAGGCTAATAATTTTCTAAATCTTCATTTTACTGTAAGCAATCAGGAGGAACCATGCCATTCCTTCAATTGTTTGCTCAGAAATCTCCTCAGCTAAATATCCAATTCCATTGCTCACAAGTTCTACTTTGCACAAAATACTAGAATACAATTCAGCCAATTTCTTTGTTCCTTTATAACACAGATGATCTTTCCTCCAATTTTCAGTAACGTGATTTTCACTTCCATTTGAGACCCCACCAGATGGCCTCTAACATTCCTGTTTTTACCCATATTCTGTTCATAATTATTTACATTCCCTCTCAGAAGATAGAAGCTTTCTCTCCAGCTCTCCTGTTTCCTTTCAGAACCCTCACCAGAGTCACCACTATTGTCTGCATCTGCAGCATGCACATCACAACTCCCCCAGGCTCTATCCATCACCTTTCAATGGCACTTCCACATTTGTAAGTATTTGTTACAGCAGCAGCACTCTACTTCCTGCTACTAAAATCTGTCTTAGTTCAAGCTGCTGTAACAAAATACCATATACTACGTGGCTTGAAAAATAAAAATTATCATTTGCAGTTCTGGAGCTAGAAGTCTGAGACCTAGGTGCCAGGATGGTCACATTCTGGTGAGGACTTGCGCGGCTGCCTTCTCACTGTGTCCTCACATGACCTTCCATCAGTTTACACATGAGTGGGGAGAGAGGGAGACAGACAGAAGAGAGATCTTTCTTCCTCTTCTTACAAAGCCAACAATTCTATCAGATTAGGACCTCACCTCTATGAACTCTTTTAACCTTAGTCACCTCCTAAAAGCCCTATCTCCAAATATAGTGATGTCAGGGGCTAGAACTTCAACATAAAAATTTTGGGGTAAAGGAGCATGCAATTTGGTCCATAGCACAAGATGTGGCTTTATAAGCTTTTTAAATAACAAAAGTGGCATTCTGCTCTCATTCTGTCTGACTCCTATATCTAACCCTAATCAGCCTCTGAACTCAGACAAGGGAAATGAGTGCTATTTATACCTATGCCAGCACCCTCAGACCCACTAAGTGCAGCCACATGGGGCTTTCCCTCTTGCAGGCGGTTGATAGTAGCTTTTCCATTTACTATGTTTCTCAGCAACATCTAAATTTAGAGGCTAGCTAGTTGAGTCCTAGGCTGACTACAGAGTCTTGGTGCAGTTCTAGTCATATTAAGTTGGTGCAAAAGTAATTGAGGTTTTTGTCACTGCAGTGGCAAAACCTGCAATTACTTTTGCACCAAACTAATAAATCAGCGTCAGGTCTAAGAATACAGAGCTAGAGCCATAGCTGCAAATCTGTCTTCATCCTGACCCATGAGTTTGCATGGTTGTTCACAGCCAATCATCATCTCCCACAAAGGCCTCAGGTTGGTTCCAAACTTCTTAATTACAAAAGAATTGAGAAACCTTCATTTCAGAGATCCCAGGTGTCTTTCTGCCCTCAAAGAGTAGTAGATTTTATTTTTTTAAATTAAAATGAGGTAGGAGTCATTTTCATGAGTTTGATTTAAAAACTATTAAGAAAAAGGAAAAGCGAATAAAGTTATTTCCATTCTAAAGGCTAAGCAGGCAAGTTTTAAAATGTCCATGGCTTGAATACTATGTCATCTGAAAACAGGTGTCCACAGAAAAGAACCACAGTGGTATGACAAATGTTCTAGCCTCTTATTAGAGTAAGTATTCCCTGACCACCTTGGCTTTTCCAAAATTGTCACATTTCTTCTTTCGTAAGACATTGTTAGTTTTAAGGTGTCCCAATCATATCTTAGGTGATCTGTTAGTCCATCTGGGCTGCCATAAAAAATACCTTAGACTGGGTAATTTATAAACAACAGAAATGTATTGCTCAGTTCTGGAGGTTGGGAAGTCCAAGATCATGGTACCAGCAGATTTGGTGTCTGGTGAGGGCTGCTCTCTGCTTCTAAGATGGTGCATCTTGCTGCTTCCTCACATGGCGGGAGGGGCAGGAGCATGCCCTCCCACCTCACTTAGAAGGTGTTATTCCCACTCATGAGGGTGGAGCCCTCATGACTTAATCATCTTTTAATACTATCACATTGGGTATAGGTTCTAACACATGAAATTTGAGGGGACACCATCATTCAGCCCATAGCAGGTCATGTGTTATCAATCCATCAGTAGCTTCCTAGGCTGATCATTTTTAGATTGACATTGATAGATCTTTGCTTTCATAATTGATTAAGGGAATCAAACATTAAAAAAAGAGAAATAACAATAACAGGACTTTTTTAGAGCTTATTTCACACAGGCAATGCCCTGAGTCTGCTAGATACATATATACATAAAATGTCCTGCATTAGAGAAGACTTGCAGAGCCATTAGAAGCACAGAGAAGCATCTAGACCTTTTATTACTTGGTTAAAATTTTAAAATATTTTCTATAGTTTCTGTGCAGTGATTACAAACACAGGCTCTAGAGTCAAACTTTGGTTCTCCCATGCATTTGCTACATGATTTGAGGGAAGTTACTTAAATTCTCTTTACCTCAGTTTAGGACAATTATTGGGGTAATAATATTACCTATCTAAAAATTGTAAGGATTGAATTAGTTAATATATATAAAGCGTTTATCATAATACCAGACACACAGAAAGCACTACATAAATGTTATGAATTAAACAAATGATAGATATAGATAAGAAAGAAAAAATGTGAAATTTTCAGACTGAGAATATAACTTACTCTTATTCCTATGAGTAATAAACTAATATTTATAGAGCAGGTTTTGGCCTGCGTGAGCATTATTATTCTGGAGGGAGAAATTAATTATTTCAAGGCTAAAAAACATATCTGATTTCATGTTGGAGTGAAACTGCATTTATTTAAAAGTCCCAAAATAAATTTACCCTCATAGACATGTCAAATTTAAAATTTCTCCTTAACTGGATTATATCAGAGACAGCAATGTTAAGCCACACACATTCTAGATTTTTTTTAAGTGAGGCTTATCTGTTTTAAATAACTCAGTCTGCAAAACACTGCTACAAATTTTATACTAATGACATATTGGAACATTAATAACTTGCCTAGGACAGCTCTTGAAACAACATAAAAATACTTTTCAGATAGCTGTTGGCACTTCTATTTCCAAACTCTTGAACCATTAAGAAAAAGAAAATGGCAACAAAGAAAAAGCAACAAAGTCCAGCAGATAAACATATTAGGACTTATTCACATGAATACACTTTGAATTTGGCTAGGAACCAGATCTCTTAATGTCCAGTCTCTGTCCATGTAAACAGAAGATGTGCCACTTGACCCAGCTCTCTGTCCACATCAGCTCATACCCAGAGGCAAGTGCGCTTGGAGACTGAAGAGTGACAAAAGGGAAGGAGGCTCAGGTTCGGTTGCCTGCAGAACTCAATGAACTAGTGTTGAGCTTTATTTTATGGAAAATGGGGCAACAGAAAACAGGGAATGAGTTATTTTTAAAGAGATTTTTTAAGAGACATAGGGATGTTAGGAGAGTCTCTTGGGCAAGGTGACAAAGTACAACCTAGAATGAGAAAAAAGGAAAACTCTCCCAATGTCTCTTCAGTGAGAAAGAAAAGGTGCTGTAATAATTTAGAAGGAATGACTAACTCAATGGCAAGGGACAGAACTTGCCATTAGTTTAGCAGAAAGGCATTTTATTGTATGGTTATTAGAATGTCTAAAGGAGCTAAAGAAAAAAAAGAACAGATTTGGGGGTTTGGGGAAAACCAGAGCCATAGATGCAAGAATCACCAGTACTTCCTTTCAGTTTCATCACCTGGGTCTATTCACTGATAGGTGTTCTCCTTACACTTCTTTCTCTTTGGAAACCATGTGTCTCCAGTCCTGTAATCCACATGGGCAGAGAAAACAAAATGAGCAAGCAAAACAAACAGCAACAAAAAGCTGGGATCTCTTCAGCTATCAGGTTTCACCTTTGGCCTCTGCTTCTCTGTTTCAGTTTCAAAATTTGGCCCAACTGGGGCCAGGTGTCAGTGATAGCTGCCCCCATGGTTAACTGTGTGTGGCGAATGGAAGTTTCCCAGAAAAGCAGTAGGCTGAAAGGCAAGCTATGAAGGACAGGAACAAATCCTTTCCTAAAATAAATTAGGATGTCCCCCATAGAGTAAATCTGTAACCACAGGGCTTCCCTTATGCAAGTTTTCAGTTTTAATTTATGCTGTCTATGTGATTCAAATATAACCAACTCAAGAAACTAACAAAGAAATATGGTGTTGCCTAGTAATATTCCTGGAGCACCTACAGAAGCAAACCTAGAGCTCCTTGGATGGCCACATTCTCAGGTAAAGTCACATGCAATCCTTAAGGATAAACTCTGCTGAAGATCATCTCTCCATGAATTAGAATTAGTTGACAATAAACAGCAGAAATGAAGTACTAAGAACTTTAGACAATACAACTGTAATATGCAGTCTTTAACTAAATTTTGTTTTATTATTAGAAACATAGTAAAAGAAAAAGACATTAGTTATAATAGAAATACAAGTGAAGTCATTGATGATAAACATTTAATTCATGGGTGAAGACCTGCTAAGAAATAGCTGAAGAGAGAATTAGTGAATTGGAAAACTGATATGAAGAAATCATCCAGAGTGTAACTCATAGAGTAGAGAGGATGGAAAATGTGCAAGAGAGTTCAGATGACAGACTAATCCCGATATTCATTTAGTAAGAGTTCTACAATTAAAAAAAAACAGTGAGAAAAGATAAAGGGGAATAATAATGAGAATTAGCCATAATTAAGAAAAAATAAATCATTATTAAGGAAGAGCAAAATGAGTTCCAGGAATGATAAAAATAAATCCAGACCTAAATTACTAGCAAATCTCTCATATAGGACATGCAATAATCTTTCTAAATCAATGGGCTTCATTCTGAATCTATATCACATGGCAGTCATATCTTGATAAAGTGCCCATCCCATTCACAGAAATTCGGTTTCGGTTAGTGTTCAGTGAGGTACAACAAGTTTAGAGAAGGGCCCCCAGTGACTCTGAGGTCTAGCAAGAATCAAGACACACTTTTTAATATATTACTCCTTTCTCCACTTTAAACATTACTGTCAGTTGTTGGCCATTAACTTTGTCATGGTGTCCTTCATTGAAAATAATTCTGTAACTACATTACATTTTTTTGTCACGTTTTATACTTTTCAAGTTTTATTTAAAAAGTTTTTCCCAAGCACAGGGTTTACAAAAATATTATCCTATATTTTCTTCTACTTATTTATTGATTGATTCATTTTGAAACGCAGTTTTGCTCTTTCACCCAGGTGGAGTGCAGTGGTGCAATCCTGGCTCACTGCAACCTCCACCCTCCCTGGATTCAAGCAATTCTCCTGCCTCAGCCTCCCAAGTAGCAGGGATTACAGGCACCTCCCACCATGCCCGGCTAATTTTTGTATTTTTAGTAGAGACGGGTTTTTGCCATGTTGGCCAGGCTGATCTCAAACTCCTGACCTCAGGTGATCCACCCGCCTCAGCCTCCCAACGTGCTAGGATTATAGGTATGAGCCACTGCATCTGGCCTCTTCTACTTACTTATAGTTTTACCTTTCAATTGAGATATTTAAATCATATATTTAAATAGAAATAGTTTTATTTTTCACAATGGAGAGAGCCAGTTTTTCTCTAAACATTGTACCAAATAACCCATCTTTTCCCCATTATTTTGTGTTTCCATATTTAATATGTATCAAGCCTGAAAATACACATGGGTCTCCCTCTGAATTCTCTGGCTTAATTGCACTTCCCTCTCTACATTCTTCTGGCTTAATTGCAGTTCTTGAGCCACTGCTCCATTTTTTTAATTTCTGTCTTTGAAAGCACTTTTTTTAATTCTCTAATAGGGAGAATATAAAGTTGACTTTATCTTTTATGGACCTTTCTTCTCCTACATATTTTTTTGGAATAACTTTACTGAGTTCTACTGGAATTTTGATAGAGATTGCAGTGCATTTATACATTAATGGAGAATTGACATTTTTATAACATTAAGTTGTAACTTAAGCTATGGAATTATATGGAATGTTACTTAGATCTTCTATGCAGTTGTTGGGAGAAAAGCTGAGTGTTGGGAGAGAAGTGAGGCAGGGCTTGTATGTCTCACATAATGTAAAAGAGTCTTGGAACATGTCCAGGGTCCAGGGTCTAAAACCCCTTGTGGCCTTTGGAACACCAAGCTCTGTGCTAAAGGGTGGAAGGCTACCCTGATGCACCATAATCTAAGCCCAGGGCATAAAACCCCTCGTGGCCTGCATAGAATCCAGGGCTTGTGGCTCTTGAATGTGTCTAGACTTGCTGGCTCCTTGCTCCTTGCTCTCCCAGGGTCGATTGTGTCTTGAGTTAAACCTGCTCTCCATTATCTCAAGTAGCAGAGCATATGCTAAACCATCACAGCTGTAAATCATGTGCTTAATGCAATGCTCCCTTTCAACCCCACATTCTCACCACCTGTTTCTTTGTTTGATCACCAATAAATAGTCTGGGCTTCCAGAGCTCAGGGCCTTCGCAGCCTTCATACTCGTGTTGGCCCCCTGGACCCACTTTCTCTCTTAAACGGTCTTTTCTCATTCCTTTGACTCCACCATACTTCGTCACCCCCATGACCTGGTGTTGGGTCTGATCACCCCAACAGCAGTTTATTAGAGATTTAAAATTTTCCCCATGGCTATTTTTTTTAAGTTAAGTTCCTAGACACTTTCAAGTATGAGTTGCCATTATAAAGGAAATCTTATTTTTAAGTTTACTTAGTTATTGTTAGTGTAATTATTGTTGTAACTAGATACTGCATGCAGTGACCTTGTTGAATTATGTTAGTTATAATAGCATAATAATTCTATTGGTCTTTCAAGCTAAATTAATCAAATCATCTGCAAATAATGAAAGTTTTATCTCTACCAGTCATCACTCTTGTTTGTCTTTGTCATACTGGATAGGATCTCCAGTATTGTGTCAAAAGGAGTTGTAAAAGTGACATTTGTGTCTTTAACTAAACAGATTCAGATCAAGAATCTCCTTTTTATTCCTACTTTGCTAGATTTCATTTTAAATCCTAAATAGTAACAAAACCAAATGCTTCTTCAGGATCTACTGAGATAAGAAAGTATCTTCTCCTTACTGTATCAAAGTAGTGAATCAAGTCATTAGATTTTCTGATGCTTAGCTGACCTTGAGTTTGGAGTAAACCCTACTTAGTCAAGATGCATTTTAAGAGCACAGTTGAATTCAGTTGGCTCTTCTTTTATTAGGATTTACATAATTTTGTTCATAACTGAAATGGGCCCATAATTGCCTTTTTGCATTATATTAGCTGGTGTTCAAATAAAACGTACCCCATTCTCACTGTTAAAACAAGTGTAATTCTTATATATCCCTCTGGTGGGAAGGTATAATTGCACAGCTGCTTGGAAAACAGTTTGGCAGTTTCTTAATTTTTTTTAATTTGTCTTTTCTTTGAGACAGAGTCTGGCTCTGTTGACCAGGCTGGAGTGCAGTGGTGCAATCTCAGCTCACTGAAACCTCTGCCTCCCGGGTTCAAACAATTCTTGTGCCCCAGCCTCCCAAGTAGTTGGGACAACAGGCATGCACTACCATGACCAGCTAATTTCTGTATTTTTAGTACAGACATGGTTTCTCCATATTAGCTAGGCTGGTCTTGAAGCCCAAGCCTCAAGTGATCCACCCACCTTGGCCTCCCTATGGGATTAAAGGCATGAGCCACTGTGCCTGGACTTTTTGGCAGTTTCTTATAAAGTAAAACATACAAATAATACATGACCTAGAAATCCCATATGTATTTATTCAAGAAAAATAAAAATATGCATTCACTCAAAGAGCTGTTCATGAATGTTTCTAGCAGCTTCATTCATAATAGATAAAAATTAGAGCCAATCAAAACATCCACACACTGGCAAATACACAAAGTGTGACATATCTATGCAATGGAACTTGACTTGGCAATAAAAAAAAACTATTGATACATAAACAAATCTTAAAAGTACTATGTTCATGAAGGAACACACACACTAAATGCATACTGTACTTTCCAACTTACATGACTTCCTGAAAAAACAAGATTGGAGGGACAGAAGTCAAGCCAGGGTCAGCCAGTGACTGGGGGTTGGAGATGCCTACAAGGGGGGCCAAGAGATCTCTCTGGGTGGGGGCGTTCTTCATCCTGACTGTGGTGGAGGTCACATGATGATGCAACTACAAATTCTCATTTACTTGTGCAACACAAGAATGAATCTTGCCATATATAAATTATATATCAATAAGCCTTCATTTAAAACAAATAAATGCTACCACATGTTGGACAAAGTAATGCAGATAATGGAAGTTGGCAAAAGATTATTCAAAAGAAATTATGTCAAAAATTCTTATTGAGTAATAAAATACGATTTTTGCATTTTAAGCCATGTAAAAGATGGTACTAATAAAATAATGTTGCTTGTACCTCAGGTTAAGTGGGGTGTACATGTACAGTAATACTTTATTATGAAGAATTATAAGCCTATATCATAAACTAATTTTTAAAACTCTAGATGTTTAAATGCCCAAAGAAAAAAAAAGATGGCTTTTCTTTATAACATCACACACCTTATGTGCCACAATAAAGCAATCTTAAAAAGCAATGATTAAAAATCAGATGGAGCTACAGTAACTAAAACAACATGGTACTGGTAAAAACAACAACAACAACAATAAAACAGACACACAGACCAATACAACTCAATGGAAAACTCAGAAAGAAAGCCACACATCAAAAACCATCTGATTTTCGACAAGGCTGACAAAAACAAGCAATGAGGAAAGGACTCCCTATTCAATAAATGGTGTTGGAATAACTGGCTAGCCATATGCAGAAGATGGAAGCTGGACTCCTTTCACCATATATGTAAATAAATTCAAAATGGACTAAAGATTTAAACGTAAGACTGTAAACTATTAAAATCCTGAAAGACAACCTAGGAAATACTCTTCTTAACTTTGTCCTTGGCAAATAATTTTTGGCTAAGTCCCCTAAAGCAATTGTAACAAAAGCAAAAATTGACAAATGGGACCTAATGAAATGAAATAGCTTGTGTACAGCAAAAGAAACTCTCAACAAAGCAAAAAGACAATCTTTTGCCAGATGAAAACTATGCATCTGACAGAGCCTAATACCCAGAATCTATAGGAAACTTCAAGAAGCAAAAACAACCTCATTGAAAAATGGGCAAAGGGCATGAATAGACACATCTCAAAAGAAGACATACAAGTGGCCAACAAACAAATGAGAGAAATGTTCATTATCAGAAATCATCAGGGAAATGTAAATCAAAACTACAATGAGATACCATCTCATACCAATCAGAATGGCTATTAAAAAGCTAAAAACCAGAAAACTGACTTTAAACCAATAAAAATCACAAAACACAAAGAAGGACATTAAATTATGGTAAAGGGTTCAATTTAACAAGAAAAACTTAACTGTCCTAAACATATATGCACTCCAGACAGGAGCATCCAGATTCTAATGATTTAGGCATCTAGATTTTATATGGTGACAGTCAAACAAAATGTGTTTATGAAATAAAAATGAATGAAATAAAATCCAATTTAATGAGTTATTATTTCTCATTTTGAACCATGTATCTAAAATTACATATGCACATTAGCTGCTTTATAACTACTTATCAGCATCCTGTCAATCATGAAGTCATTTCTTTTAACTTTTATTTTAACTTCAGGTTACAAGTGCAGGTTTGTTACATAGGTCAACTTGTGTTATGGTAGTTTGTTGTAGAGATTATTTCATCACCCAGGTATTAACCCTAGTACCCATTAGTTATTTTTCCTGATTCTCTCCCTCCTTCTGAGAGGTGACAATGTGCTAGCAGCCCTCGCTTGCTCTCGGTGCCTCCTCGGCCTCGGCATCCACTCTGGCCACACTTGAGGAGCCCTTCAGCCAGCCACTGCACTGTGGGAGCCCCTCTCTGGGCTGGCCGAGGCCAGAGCCGGCTCCCTCTGCTTGCGGGGAGGTGTGGAGGGAGAGACGTGGGCAGGAACCAGGGCTGTGCATGGTGCTCACGGGCCAGCGTGAGTTCCAGGTGGGTGCGGGCTCAGCAGGTCCCACACTTGGAGCAGCCAGCCGGTGCCACCGGCCCCAAGCAGTGAGGGGCTTAGCACCCGGGCCAGCACCTGTGGAGGGTGCGCCAGGTCCCCTAGCACTGCCAGCCTGCCCGTGCCATGCTCAAATTCTCGCCAGGCTTCAGCCGCCTCCCCGCAGGGCAGGGCTCGGGACCTGCAGCCTGACATGCCCGAGCCCCACCCCTGCCACTCCCGTGAGCTCCCACGTGGCCCAAGCCCCCCTGACGGGCACCACCCCCTGCTCTGTGGCACCCGGTCCTGTCGACTGCCCAAGGGGTTAGGTGTGCAGGCGTGCAGCATGGGACTGGTGGTCAGCTCTGCCTAAGGCGCCGGAGCGGGATCCACTAGGCGAAGCCAGCTGGGCTCCTGAGTCAGGTGGGGTCTTGGAGAACTTTTATGTCTAGCTGGAGGATTGTATATGCACCAATCAGCACTCTGTGTCTTGCTTGGGGTTTGTGGATGCACCAATCAGCACTCTGTGTCTAGCTGATCTGGTGGGGACTTGGAGAACTTTTATGTCTAGCTAGAGGATTGTAAATGCACCAATTGGCACCCTGTGTCTAACTCAAGGTTTGTAAAAACACCAATCAGTGCTCTGTGTCTAGCTAATCTAATGGGGACTTGGAGAACTTTTGTGTCTAGCTAAAGGATTGTAAATGCACCAATCAGCACTTTGTGTCTAGCTCAAGGTTTGTAAATGCACCAATCAGCACTCTGTGTCTAGCTAAAAGCTTGTAAACGCACCAATCAGTGCTCTGTGTCCAGCTAATCTGGTGGGGACTTGGAGAACTTTTATGTCTAGCTAGAGGATTGTAAATGCACCGATCAGCACTCTGTGTCTAGCTCACAGATTGTAAATGCACCAATCAGCACTCTGTGTCTAGCTAAATGTTTATAGATGCATCAATCAGCACTCTGTATCTAGCTAATCTGGTAGGGACTTGGAGAACTTTTATGTCTAGCTAGAGGATTGTAAATGTACCAATCAGCACTCTGTGTCTAGCTAAAGGTTTGTAAACGCACCAATCAGTGCTCTGTGTCTAGCCAATCTAGGGGGGACTTGGAGAAATTTTACCTCTAGCCAGAGGATTGTAAATGCACCAATCAGCACTCTGTGTCTAGCTCAGGGATTGTAAATACACCAATCAGCACCCTGTCAAAATGGACCAATCAGCTCTCTGTAAAACAGACCAATCAGTGCTCTGTAAAATGGACCAATTGGCAGGATGTGGGTGGGGTCAGTTAAGAGAATAAAAGCAGGCTGCCCGAGCCAACAGCAGCAACCCGCTTGGCTTCCCTTCCACGCTGTGGAAACTTTGTTCTTTCACTCTTCGCAATAAATCTTGCTGCTGCTACTCTTTGGTTTCGCGCCGCCTTTATGAGCTGTAGCACTCACCGCAAAAGTCTGCAGCTTCACTCCTGAGGCCAGTGAGACCATGAACCAACTGGAAGGAATGAACAACTCCAGATGCGCTGCCTTTATGAACTGTAACATTCACCGCAAAGGTCTGCAGCTTCACTTCTGAAGCCAGCGAGACCACGAACCCACTGGGAGGGACGAACAACTCCAGACGTGCCTTCTTAAAGAACTGTAACGCTCACCGCAAAGGTCTGCACCTTCACTCCTGAAGCCAGTGAGACCACGAACCCACCAGAAGGAAGAAACTCCAGACACACCATCTTTAAAAACTGTAACACTCACCGTGAGGGTCCGCGGCTTCATTCTTGGAGTCAGGGAGACCAAGAAGCCACCAATTCCAGACACACTTTCACCCCCTACTGTTGAGTACATCCCAGTGTCTGTTGTTCCCCTCTATGTGCCATGAGTTCTCATCATTTAGCTCCCACTAATAAGAATATGCAGTGTTTGGTTTTCTGTTCCTGCATCAGTTTGCTAAGGATAGTGGCCTCCAGCTCGACCCATGTCTCTGCAAAGGACATGATCTCATCGTTTGTTATGGTTACATAGTATGCTATGGTGTATATGTACCACATTTTCTTTACCCAGTCTATTACCGGTATGCATTTATGTTGATTCCATGTCTTTGCTATTGTGAGTAGTGCTGCAATGAACATACATGTGCATGAGTCTTTATAATAGAATAATTTATATTCCTTTGGGTATATACCAAGTAATGGGATTGCTAGGTTGAATGGTAATTCCCTCTTTAGGTCTTTGAGGAATCACCACACTGTCTTCCACAATGGTTGAACTAATTTTATGCTCCACAACCTCAACAACATCTGTATTTTTTGACTTTTAATAATTGCCATTCTGACTGGTATGAGATGGTATCTCATTATGGCTGTGATTTGCATTTCTGTTATAATCAGTGATGCTGAGCACAAAGCAAGTTCTTAGAGACCTTCAAAGAGATTTAGTCTTTTGTGCAATAACAGTGGGAGACTTCAACACCCCCACTGACAGTATTAGACAGGTCATCAAGGCAGAAAATTAACAAAGATATTCAGGACTTGAACTCAACACTAGACCAAACGGACCTGATAGATATCTACAGAACTCACCATCCTAAAAAGACAGAATATACATTCTTCTCATCACCACATGTCACATACTCTGAAATCAATCACACAATCAGACATAAAATAATTCTCAACAAATGCAAAATATTGAAATCATACCAACTACTCTCTCTGACCACGGCTCAATAAAAATAGGAATCAAGACTAAGAAAATTGCTCAAAATCATACAATTACATGGAAATTAAACAACCTGCTCCTGAATGACTTTTGGGTAAATAATAGAATGAAGGCAGATATCAAGGAGTTCTTCAAAACTAATGAGAACAAAGATACAACATACCAGAATCTCTGGGACAAGCTAAAGCAGTATTAAGAGGGAAATTTATAGCACTAAACACCCACATCAAAAGGTAGAAATATCTCAAATTAACAAAGTAACATGACGACTAAAAGAACTAAAGAAGCAAGAGCAAACCAACCCTAAAGCTAGCAGAAGACAAGAAATAACCAAAATCAGAGCTGAACTGAAGGAGATTGAGACACAAAACAATTCAAAAGATTAACAAATCCAGAAGTTGGTTTTTTGAAAAAATTAATAAGATAGACTGCTAGCCAGACTAATAAGAACAGAGAAGATCCAAATAAACACAATTAGAAATGATAAGCGGGATGTTACCACTAACACCACAGACATACAAACAACCATCAGAGACTACTATGAATACCTCTATGCATACGAACTAGAAAATCTAGAAGAAATGGATAAATTAAATCCCTGGGCACATACATCCTCCCAAGACTAAACCAGAAAGAATCTGAACCAATAACAAGTTCTGAAATTGAATTGGTAATAAATAGCCAGCCAACCAAAGCTCAGGATCAAATGTTTTCAAAGCTGAGTTGTACCAGATGTATAATGAAGAGCTGGTACCATTCCTACTAAAACTATTCAAAAAATTTAGGAGAAGGGACTCCTCCCCAACTCATTCTATGATGCCAGCATCATCCAGATACCAAAACATGGCAATCACAAACACACACACACAGACACACACACACACACAGAAAACTTCAGGCCAATATCGTTGAGGAGCATTGATGCAACAATCCTGAAGAAAATACTAGCAAACCAAACCCAACAGCACATCCAAAAGCTAATCCACCACAATCTAGTAGGCTTCATCCCCAGATGCAAAGTTGGTTCAACATACACAAATCAATAAATGTGATTCATCACATTAAGAGAACTAAAGACAAAAATGCATGATTATCTCAATAGATGCCAAAAAGACTTTAAATAAAATTCAACATCCTTTTATATTTAAAAATCTCAATAAACTAGGTACTGAAGGAATATACCTCAAAATAATGAGAGCCATCTATGACAAACCCACAGCCAACGTTGTACTGAATTGACAAAAGCTGGAAGCATTCCCCTTGAAAACTGACACAAGACAAGGATGCCCTCTCTCACCACTCCCATTCAACGTAGTATTGGGAAGTCCTGGCCAGAGCAATCAGGCAAGAGAAAGAAATAAAAGCCATCTAAATAGGAAGAGAGGAAATAAAAATATCTTTGTTTGCAGATGACATGATTCTATATCTACAAAACCCTATTGTCTCAGCCCAAAAGCTCCTTGATCTGATAAACGTCAGCAAAGTTTCAGAATACAAAATCAACATACAAATATCACTAGCATTCTTACACACCAACAGCCAAACCAAGAGCCAAATCATGAGTGAACTCCCATTCACAATGGCCTCAAAAAGAATAAAATACCTAGAAATACAACTAACCAGGGAGGTGAAAGACATCTACAATGAGAATTACAACTACTGCTAAAAGAAACCAGAGAGGAAACAAACGAATGAAAAAACATTCCATGTTCATGGATAGGAAGAATCAATCATTAAAATGGCCATACTACCTAAAGCAATTTACAAATTCAATGTTATTCCTAACAAACTATCAATGACATTCTTCACACAACTGGAAAAAACCTATTTTAAAATTCATACGGAACCAAAAAAGAGCCTGAATAGCCAAGGCAATCCTAAGCAAAATGAACAAAGCTGGAGGCATCTTATTACCTAACTTCAAACTATACTACAGGGCTACAGTAGCCCTATACCTATACTGGTATAAAAAGAGGCACAGAGACCAACTGAACAGAAGGGAGAGGCCAGAAATAAGGCCACACACCTATGACCATCTGATCTTTGACAAACCTGACAAAAACAAGCAATGGGGGGAAAGGACTCCCTATTCAATAAATGGTGCTGGGATAAGTAGCTAGCTATATGCAGAAGATTGAAGCTGGACCCCTTCCTTTAGCCATATACAAAAATCAACTCAAGATGGATTAAAAACTTAAATGTAAAACCCAAAACTATAAAAACCCTGGAATATAACCTAGGCAACACTATTCTGGACATAAGAACAGGCAAAGATTTCATGACAAAGACACCAAAAGCAATTGCAAAAAAGCAAATGTTGGCAAATGGGACCTAATTAAACTAAGGAGCTTCTGCACAGCAAAACAAACAACAGAGTAAACAGACAACCTACAGGATAAGATAAAGTATTTGCAAACTATGCATCTGACAAAGGTCTAATAAAATCCAGCATCCATAAGGAACTGAAACAACTTTACAGAAAAAACAACCCCATTAAAAAGTGGGCAAAGGACATGAACAGACACTTTTCAAAAGACATACATATGGCCAATGAGCATATGAGAAAAAGCTCAGCATCACTTATCATGAGAGAAATGCAAATCAAGATCACAATGAGATACCATCTCATGCCAGTCAGAATGGCTATTAAGAAGTCGAAAAATAACAGATGCTGGTGAGATTGTAGAGAAAAGGGAACGCTTATACACTGTTGGTGGAAGTATAAGTTAGTTCAACCATTGTGGAAATCAGTGTGGTGATTGCTCAAAGATCTAAAGACAGAACTACCATTCAACCCAGTAATCCCATTGTTGGGTATATACCCAAAGGAATATAAATTATTCTATCCTAAAGACACATGTACATGTATGTTCACTGCAGCACTATTCACAATAGCAAAGATATGGAATCAACTTAAATGCTTACCAATGGTAGAATGGAGAAAGAAAACGTGGGACATATACGCCATAGAACACTATGCAGCCATAAAAAAGAATGAGATCATGTCCTTTGCAGGGATGCAAGGGAAGCTAGAGGCCATTATCCTTAGCAAACTAACTCAGGAATAGAAAACCAAATACTGCACGTTTTCACAAGTGGGATCCAAATGAACACATGGACACATGGAGGGAAACAACAGACACTGGGGTGTATTGAGGGTGGAGGTGGAGAGCAAGGAGAGGATCAGAAAAAAATAACTGTTGGGTAATAGGCTTAGTACCTGGATGACAAAATAATCTGCACAACAAATCCCCTTGATATGATATACCTATATAATAAATCTGCACATGTACCCCTGAACTTAAAAGGGTTTTTTTTTTTTTTTGTAAAAAAAATATCAAAACACAACAGATACTGGTGAGGCTATGGAGAAAGGGAACACTCATACATTCTTGGTGGGAATATAAATTAGTTTAGCCACTGTGGAAAGCAGTCTGGAGATTTCTCAAAGGACTTAAAAGAGCGCTACCATTTGACCCAGCAAAGCCATTATTAAGTATATACCCAGTGTACTATCATGTGGGTCCCACCCTAACTGCAGCACAGGCTGTGAATGTCCCTGTCCACCACCCTCCTGTGGTCACCCAGCCTTGCAGGCTCTGGCAGCCTTTGTTTCCTCCACCAGGAGGCAGGGTTATTTATATTTCATTTCATTTCATTTTTTGAGACAGAGTCTCACTCTGTCACCCAGGCTGGAGTGCAGTGGCGCGATCTCGGCTCACTGCAACCTCCACCTCCCGGGTCCAAGCAATTCTCCTGCCTCAGCCTCCTGAGTAGCTGGGATTACAGGCAAACGCCACCACGCCCAGCTAGTTTTCATATTTTTAGTAGAGATGGGATTTCGCCATGTTAGTTAGGCTGGTCTCAAACTCCTGACCTCATGATCCACCCGCCTCAGCCTCCCAAAGTGCTGGGATTACAGGCATAAGCCACCGCTCCTGGCCAGAAGGCAAGTTTTTAAAGCGGTCCTTTTCCTCGATGTTTTCACAGGCACTGAGACCAGTTTCTTTATTCATTGACAGCCATCTTCCAAGTTTGCAAAAGGAGGAGTAAATCACATCTAACTCTAAAAATAGTGACTTTTCTCTACAATCCAAATTCTTGAGAACCTTCATGCTTTCATTATTCCCTATGCAAGTCCTGGTGCCCATGGGTACTGGAGGGCAGCACAGCAATTCTGAGCAGACTGGACTGGGTCCAGCAGCCTGGATTTGAATCCTGGCACTGCCATTCACCAGCCATGTCATCTAAGGAAAGTTACGGAGTCTCACCCGCCTCAGCTCCTTTATCTATGAAATGGGGCCAATAACAGCATCTTCTTTGGAGGGTTCATCTGAGGACTGAATCAGTTAATATAAATAATTGGAGCAATACTTGACATACAGCGAATACCATTATTTATTATAATGTGAACATCGACTTCTTCTGTGACAACTAGGTACATGCCAGAAATATGTCTCCTCCACTTTGATCTGAATGTAGAACAATGTCATTAACAGCACCAGAATCTACCTGCTAGCTCCATGTGCCTTCTCAAAGAAGCTGGGGAGAAGGCCGTTTGCAAAGAGGAGGAGTGTCAGGAAACAGAAGGTGTGTGCTCACCCTGGCTTCACACGTGAGGGCTATTCAGACAATGTGGGCCTCACTGCTGCCTGGATTACAGAGTCGAGGTGCTTGAAAGGGGTCGCAAACCTCATGCTTGAGGTTACAGTGGGGAAGATATTGGCATATAACCAAAAGTGAGCCATGAGCCTCCCTCTAATAAAAATCCAAAACTTTCCAATGTATTATTTTGCCTGCACGAATATGGTCAAGATAAGACTTTTTAAAAATACGGCACTGTAGTCATCTACAAGCCATCCTTTGACTTGTATTTTCTAAATGTAAATGAATCACCAAATTCAGAACATCCTTGCAGAAAATTAGCAAAATCATCACATTTACTCTGATCAATGAGTATGAGAAAATCTCTACTTCAGTCATGGTTAATAGTTCAGAGTTTTAAGGACAGTTGATGAAAAATGCCATAAAAGAAGCATGTTTAGTCTAATTTGCTTGAAACTCTGATTGAAAGTTATCCTAACAGCTGAGCCCTTTTACTCCCACAGACACAGCACTCTTCTCTATTCCCCTCTGAAAATTCCAGTCTCTGACTCCCCCAGCTGGGGGTCATGAGAAAATCACAGAAACCTGGCATATGAAATGATGGACAATGGGGAAGTGCACTTTCCATAATTCCTTAGAGATTTCCCCATTTATTAACACGGCATAAAGGCACAGAAACCAACATGTAGTTGCAATGAAGAGAGAAATCCACAGCACTGTTTTACTTGATGGGCCTGGACGCCTGCCTAATTAAAACACTCACGCATTGAGGCTGCATGCACCACCAGCTTAGAGCAGCGTCTCTAGCGTGGTTGCTGCTGTTGCTGGAGAGGCAGCCAGGATCTGCCTGTTTGTGTGCTTTGCAGATCTCCATGGTGGAAGAGGCAAAAGGTCTGAAATCATCTCACAAAGGAAATTACTGTTCAGCCTCAGCCATCAAAAGCAGAAATCTAGAAATGAGAAGACTTTCAAATGTTGCCTCAAGTAGAATTTTAAGATCATGTCTTATCCAAGTTCTTCTAGTATGATAATGAGCAGCAAAGAAAGGAGAAAATTAGCAGTGTCAGAAGCACCTGGCTACAGCCAACTCCAGTTACGTGTCTTCATATGCACAGTGGATGCTGGTTTTGACCTTTGCAATCCATTACTGAAACCCCCTTGTCCTGTAATACTTCTTTATTCTGTTTGTTTTGCAGATAAAGGAGAACTCCCCAACCGTTTTCCCTTTTCCTAACTTTGTGAAAAACAAACTTAGAGGCTAGCAGGGAGCAAATGTAACAAGGGGACACAGACAGCGCTGTGACTGAGGTGGGAGCAACACAGACTCGCGAGCCAGAGCTCCCAGTCACGGAGCTCAAGTGAACTGCCTGCACCCTCCATACCTCGGTGGGGATGGCAGCATAATCGTCTTTCGGAGTGTGAACTGATGCAACCATGGATAGGTCACATTAATGTAAACTCACTCCAGAGTGTGGGTGGGCGTCAAATGGCACATTTGATGCCCCCCCCTTTTTTTTTTTTTGCATTTCTCTTAGTCAAATCCTTTGTAAATTCCAATATTGATTTCTGTTGATACATAATCATTTAGTTAGGCCACATGATTTCAGAGATGAGGGTGATCTCAGAGACATCTAGTTTGGTGCTTTTACTTCCCGACCCTGGTGCAGATGCAGAGATGTTCCGTTCATTCGTGCAAAGTCAAGGAGCAGCCAGGCGCAGAGGCAGATGAGAACCCAGGTGCTCCAACTTCCCGCTGAGCACCTCCTGTGCATGGCACCTGCACAGATGCCTCAACGTGCACACAGGCTGTAAGACGAGACTCTTAACAGTGTCTCAAGCAAGTACTTTTCTTTGACAGAGGCAGTGATTGCCAAGATTTAGTGTGGATTAAAAGCCTAAGACAGTTTGTATTAGAAAATGCCAGCTCTGTGAGACTATGGCAAACAGCAGTGGAAGGGCACATGACCGTCTCCTACTTCTGCACTGGGCAGCCACGCCCATCGCCCGCTGTGATCTACAGATTTCGGAGAAAGAAGGTCACACTTCTGCACTGGGCAGTCAAGGCCGTTACCCGCTGTGATCTACAGATTTCGGAGAAAGAAAGTCCCATGACATAGCATTGCACGTCTCTGAAAAGGCACTTCTACCACCTGATCAGGACATTGCATGCCTCAGTTTAAGGAGTTGTCTTGATTTACTCAGACTTCGTGAGGAATGACTGGCTATTGGTCAGATCCCGCTCCAGATCAATTCACTCAGCGTTTCCAGGATGGGCCTGGGCACCGTATTTCTGAAATCCCTCCAGATGGTTGCAATGTGTGGCCAAGGCTCAGCTCTCCAAAGACTTCAATTCTATAATTTCATGATTTCTCAAATGTCTCTAATCCAGGATAAATATTTCCACTGTGTTTAAAGTTCCTGAGTCCCAACATGTGGAAGTGCTTTGTGGTAGTCTTTCTGGCTTCCTCCCCGTGAGCTGTTCCAGTAACTCAACTTCACAAACTACATTCTAAGCAACTTCTCTGCCCTGGGTGTGCAGGGCATTCACACTGGGTTGGAGACAAGACAAAGAAGTTGGCCTGGGGAAAGGCCCTCCCACAGGGGTCGCTCCTGAACAGGACATGGACCCGTAGGCTTTTAGGATGCCCTGAACAGGTCAGAAAACACTTGTCACCACTAAAGGGTCCACGGCATATTTCTTCAGCACAATTTAAGCCAGGTGTCCTGGCAAGAACCAGATTCAAGTAATCTTGTTCTGCCCCCTGCACTTTTTACTAGAATAGGTTTAACCTCTGTGCTGAGCCTGTGTAGACAGCAAAGCTGTCACTGCAGTCAGCCAGCAGGACTTGGCTGCTCCTCACATGTGGAGGAGACAGACCCCATGTGGAATTTGAACACCGTGCCAGTGTGTTTCTAAGAAGGTTTGGGATTGTACATGACAAACTATTCTTGTAACAATGCAAGTACAACATCAAATCATCAGGGAGCCGGGTGTGTGCGCAGAAGGAGTGCACGCGCTGCTTCTGTGGACTTTCCACTGCAGCTGGCTGCAGAGCCTGCGTGTACTTATCTGTCTGAAAGGTAAGGACCCACAAACCTGCCAAGGTCCGATATCAGTTGGAGGTGGGGGCTAAATGCTTTGCCAGTGAAGCAAGGTTGCTGGACTCTACTACTCTCTCAATATCTGTTCTATCAGCACAAGAGAAATGAACAATTCACATTCTTTAAAGATGTGGGGCTGAAAACAAGACAAGCTACTGGCTGGGGTTTCCTTAGTATCTCAGCATCCAGTTCAAACAGGCAGAGAATGAAAGACAGTGTACTTCATATAATTATAATTATATGTGGTCTCTGTGTCTCAGCCTGCATCTCTGAAGAGTCATGGAGTGCTTTCATGGCCTAGAAATCTCCAGATTGCAGCATTGTAACTTTGAACTGCCCGAAACATCCCCTGCAGGATAACAGGCCCAAAGCTGGACTCCTGAACTTCCAAGTGACCCCCAATGCCACACCCTACTTTCAGCCATCCGCACACCACTCATCATCCACAAAAAACAAAGGCAATGCTGCACAGAAAAATGTGGACTTACGTACTTTCCAAGTAGCAAATCCACTCACTGAAACAGAACCCAATCATTTTCTTAAAAGGAGAGAAAAGATACTAAAGAGTTAGTGACTAAGGGTTACTAAAGAACACGGGCATTTAAGAGCTTCCTGGAAAATGAATGAGATCAGCTCCAGCCATTATCCAAGAAGGAGCTGACCAAAAACAAAATATGGCTATTTCCTTAAAGATAATGCATCAAATTTCTCTCTAGGTTTTATTAGACTAAGTGAAATAAACTTTAGAGCAATAACTCTGGAGGTTATTGCCGGGAGTAGGGTGTAGGGTGGGGTTACTTAGTAATTATTTTTTGTTAACTATATCTGAAATGTGAAATTCCAAAATGTTAACCTCTTTTACAGTTATATTATTCAATATCTAAATGAAACTAGTCAAGATGAAGTTTTTAATTCATGCTCTGAAGCATCTCTTTATTTCAAATATATAGAAATTATATATAAAATACAAGAGAAAAAATAAATTGACATAGCCAGGCTTAAAAACAAAACAAAACAAAATTCTCCATAAACAGAAAAGGAGCAGAAGCACAAACTTAAGTCCTGGACATCCTGGCTTTGGGTGCAGAATTAAGCAGGAAGGGCAGGGAGCTCACATTCCACGAAAGACCAGAACCCAGGGCTGGCAGGGCTCCACTGCTTCTAAAAGAGGCTAATGGTGTGTGCTGGGACCCGGAATCACAGTTTACGCTCAACAGCAGGTCTGAGGAGACACTGAGGTCGTTACATGGCTAGATGTCTAGAACTGGGTATCCTAACATCCTGAGATGAGAAATACTGCTGCAAATTCCTCACATGAGGTCCCAAAGACTTTGGAAAGAAGCAACTGCAAAATCAAGTAGGAAGAGATAAGCTGAGAAAGAGAAAAAAAAATGAGAATATTCTTCAACTAAAAATAAATCTATAAATTAAAATTGTAAAACACATATTGATATTGAATGCTAAGAGGACAGACAACCAAATAAGAATTAGAAGATAATTGCATTCCAGATGAATTTTAAATAAGAAAATAGTCTGAATAATACTTTAAAAGAAATATGCTTATAGTCTGCAAAGAGATGAATGGGCAAAGATCAAATAAAAATAAGAAATTACTTTACAAATTGTAATAAAATATAGGAAGGTGGGTATGTTAGAGAACACATTAGAAATAAGAATTTTGAAAAAAAAGCAGCAGATCATTGCTCGCCTAGACAAAACACATTTGAAGAAGTAACTCAATGAAATATAATATTAAAGAATTACCTCAAATTCAGCTTACAGAGACAAATTCGCTTAAAAATATAAAAAATCAGTTAAGAGCCACAGATAATACTTTGAGAGTTTCAAAAATGTGTCTCATCAAATCCAGAAAAACAAAGGCAATTTTGAAGAAACAATATTTGAAGAAGTAAAGTACAGCAAATTGCTTATCAGCAACATTAGACACCGGAAGGCAGGAGAAAAATGTTTTTAAAGTGTTTATAATAACTCAATATTTATCACTCTTCAAGTTTATATCAAGCTAAATTATCATTTAGGTGTGAGGGCAAAATGAAGACATTTTCAGATATACAACAACAAAGAGAAATTACCACTTACTTTCCATACCTCACTGGAAAAAAAAAAATTATGAAATGATGAATTTCAGTGAAAGAATGGAACCTAGAAGGAAGAAATGAGATACAAGAAAAAAAACAAAGAAATTGATAAAAATGTGCTAGTAACAAAACTCTAATTGACAACAGCAATAACAAACCTCTAGACAACAATAACAGTAATATCTACTACATAAGCCACTTAAGAACTTTTCCTTGTCTAGGAGAAAACCTATATCCAGGATAATTTAGACATTTTTTATTAAAATTTGTCATTAAGTATATAAATTAAAATATTAAAGGTAAAAATTAAATCAACATGCAGAGACATAAAAGGAGATAAAAGAATCAAAGAACAAGGGAAATAGCAGAATTCATCTGTAGAAGTAAGTCTAAAATTCCTTGGTCCAAAAAAATGTGAATGTGCTAACTTTTCCAGTTAAAAGATAATCTTTTCTATTAAAAAGGTTATAAAATTGGATTAAAGTTATAAAATTGGATTAATAAATTCAGCAAGAAAGATTGAAAGTAAAGGGTTGGAAAAAGTGTGCCACATAAACATTAACCAATAAAAAGTTAGCAATACCACTGTTAATATAAAAGAAATTAAGTCCAAAAACACAAGTAGGGAAGAAGATAAATGCAAAATAATAAAAATTAAAATCTCTGGGAAGATAAACAATCACAATCTTTATGCACCTAAAAATATAGCATCAAAATACCTAAAGCTAGGCCAGAAGGATATTTGCCAACCAAAAAAGTTTAAGAAATCAACTTCAGAAGCATATATACTACTGTCTCACTGACAGCTCAATCAACTGTCTAACAGAAGTATCAAACTTAAGATGTTCAAATTTTTTTTTATTTCTTCTTTGACCCCAGAACTACTTTTCTCCAAACCTGTTTTTCTCCATTTCCACTAATGTAACCACCAGTAACCAATTGCTTTTATTTTTGTCTTTGGTTTGTTATGCAATAGTAAGTAATTGAATATAAAGGAAAATATTACTTAAAATATCTTAAAGGTACTACATATTTGGCGATACTGAACCCACATTTTTCTGCACATCAAGAAGACATTTTATAAGAGCAGTATTTTACGTATATTATGCTATTAAATAAGTCATATTTTTGTATGATTTTCAAGTAGTATATGTAATATATATGACATACATATGTAAGTTTTGCATAGGCTTTTGAGAAATGATACCATATCTAGCAATGCTGTTAAAGAAAAATAACTCAATCTCTTACCTCAATTGATAATAAGAAAGCATTTTTCCTATGAGATAAAAATATAATTCCAGCAAGATGAGGGCCAAATGCAAGTGTGAGTTCCTCTTTTCTGACTCTGATACTTTCGATTGTCAATTACAGTTAGATACAATATAGATTTATTTAATTATTGTGTTTATATATATGGCACAATGAGTAGTGGCATTATAATGGTGAATATTCTATGTCAACTTGACTGTGTGATGGGGTGCCCAAATATTTTCTCAAACACCATTGTGGATATGGCTATGAGGGTGTTTTTGATGAGATTATTTGGAACTGTGGATTGAGTAAAGCAGATGCCCTCCCTAATGTGGGTGGGCCTCATCCAATCAGCTGAAGGCCTGAATAGAACAAAAAGGCCGACTCTCCGTTAGGTAAAAGGAACCTCCTCCTGCTTGACTGCCTTGAGCTAGGACATTGGTGTTTTTCTTCCTTTGTACTTAAAGTGAAACATCAGTTCTTCTTGGGTCTTGAACCTATTGCCTTCAGACTATAATCCACACCACTATAAGACTGGCAGTGCAATGGATTTGTTTACACCAGCATCACCACAATCACTTGAGCAATGCATTGCACTATGATGTTAAAATGGCTGTGACATTACTAGACAATAGAAATTTTCCAGCTCCATTATAATCTTAACAGGTCACCATTGTATATCCAGTCCATCATTGACTGAAATGTTGTTATGGGGTGCAAAACTGCATTTACAGCATTTCCTCTCTAAGCAGAAAGGTTTACCCACAAAGGTTGCAGCCTGCTGGCCACTGCCAAACTCTTCTATTTTGAGCACCACCAAGTCAGACCCAAAGTAAGCTCAGCATCAGATTGGAAAACTGGCATTAATGAATTTTTTATTAGTATCTACCTATTAGCCAGAGGTCAATTTTCCTGTGGAATATTTTGTCTCAAGCACCAGTAATCAATATGCTTGCTCAAACACATGTGAAAGCATTTACTAAAGTGCTCCAGTCAACATTGTTTTTCAGGCAATTATTTACTCCTTTAAGTACTTACATGCTGTGATATAATGCTGAAAGAGAAATTGCACAAACATTAAAAACCACATACACATTACTGTAAGTCAATGTTTAAAATACATAATGTAATTTAATGAGTGAATCTTGTAAATTATAAGTTCATGAAAACATTAGAAAATAAATATAAACATACATAAATTAAAAGAGAAATAGATGGTAGGTGACAGACGGTAGACAGATGGTAAAGATAGATGATACATAGAAAGATAGAAACATAATACATGATAGATGGATACACAGATAAATGGATGGATGGGTAGATAGATAAATAAACAGATAAAGCTATAAGGTTAGCATTTCTTGTAGAGTTTCCTAATATATGGGAAACTTTTACTCTAGCACAGTAAAAGCAGTGCTAAGGGGGAAATTTAGAGCTATACATACTTACATTTATAAACAAGAAGATTCTTAGATCAACAACCTAACTTTACAACTTAAGGAACTAAAAAACTAAAAGTACACTAAATCCAGGGCTAGCAGAGGAATGAAATAAGAAATATTAGAGGAAATATAAAATAAAGAAGATACAAACCATTGGAAAAATCAATGAAACAAAAAGTTGATTCTTTGAAAAGATAAAAAAAAAAAACCTGACAAAGCTTTAGCCAGGTGGATTAAGGAAAGAAGATTCAAATTACTAAAATCAGAAATAACCACTGATGCTACAAAAATAAAAAGCATTATAACAGAGCACTATGAACAACTGTATACCAAACACTTTGATAACCTAGATGAACAAATTCCTATAAACATAAAATCTACCAAGACTAAATCACACTAAAATAGCACATCTGAATACACTTATCAGTAGTAAGAATAATGATCAGTAACCAAAAATTTCCAACAAAGAAAAGCCCTGAATCTGATGACTTCATTGGTGAGTTCTGCCAAAAATTTAAAACAGAATTATTCCAATTCTGCTCCAACTTTTCCAAACACTGGGGGGAAAAAAAAAACACTTCTTACCTCATTCTGTGAGGACAGCATTCCCTGATATCAAAACAAAAGATTCCAAAAGAAAGGAAAACTACAGACCAATATCCCTTATGAACATTAATGCAAAAATTCTCAACAAAATACTAGCAAACAGAACTTAACAGCATATTAAAAGGATTACAAACCATGATCAACTGGGATTTACTCCTAAAATGCAAGGATGGTTCAAAATACAAAAATCAATTAATGTAGTATACCACATTAACAGAATGAATGGAAAAAATGCATGATTATCTCAATTGGTGCAGGAAAAAACCCATGATTATCTCAATTGGTGCAGAAAAAAGCATTTCACAAAATTCAACACGCTTTTATGATAAAAACACTCAACAAAGCAGAAATAGAAGGAAACTACCTCAACACAAGAAAAGCCATATATGAAAAACACAGAGCAAACATCTTATTCAATGATGAAAGACTGAGAGCTTTTCCTCTAAAATCAAGAACAAGTCAAGAATGTTCAATTTTCCCACTTCTATTCAACACAGTATAAAAGTTCTAGCCAGAAATTAATTAAGCAAGAAAAAGAAATAACAGTCATCTAAATAGGAAGGGGAAAAGTACAATTATCTTTGTTTGCAGATATGTTTTTTATATACGAAGCCCTACAGATTCCACAAAAGTGTGTTAGAACAAATGAATATAGCAAAGTAGCAGGATAAAAAATAAGCAGGCAAAACTCAATTGCATTTGAATATACCAACCATCACCACTATGACAAGGAAGTTACAAAAACAATTCCACTCACAATAGCATCAAAAAGAATAAAATACTTGGCAACTAACTTAGCCAAAGAAGTGAAGGACTTGTACAATGCAAACTACAAAACATTGCTGCAACAAAATTAAAGAAGACGTAGATTAATGGAAACACATCCCATGTTCATGGATTGGAACACAATATTGTTAAAATATCTATATTACCCAAAGTGCTCTACAGATGCAGTGCAATCCCTGTACTGATCTCAATGATGTTTTCTGAAGATATGGAAAAATCCATCCTAAAATTCAAATGGAGTCTCAAGAGACTGTGAATAGCCAAAGCAATCTTGAAAAAGAACAAAACTGGAGGACCTACACTTTCTAATTTCCCACATTAATACAGAGCTACAGTAATCAAAACAGAATAACACTGCCATAAAGACAGACATATAGACCAATAGAATTAAATAGAGAGCCCAGAAATAAACCCTCACATATATGGTCAAGGGTGCCAAGACCATTAAATGGGGAAAAAGTCTTTTCAACAATTGGTGCTGGCAAAGCTGTGTATTAATGTGCAAATGAATGAAGTTGGAACTTTACCTAAAACCATATACAAAAACTAACAAAGTACACCAAAGGCCTGAATGGAAGACTGAAAACAATAAAACTCTTAGAAGAAAACACAGGAAAAAAGCTTTCCAGCATTGAATTTCTTGGGTATAACACTCAAAGGCAAAAAGCAACAAAAGAAAAAAATAGGCAAGTTGGACTTCGTGAAAATTTTTTAAATTTGTGCATAAGAAGACATTATCAACACAATAAAAAAGCAATCCATAGGAGCAGAGAAAATATTTCCAAATCATGTATATAATAAGTGATATCCAGAATATCTAGGGAACTCCTAAAACTAAAAAAAAAAAAAAAAAAAAAAAAAATCCAGTTAAAACATGGATTAAGAACTTGAATAGACATTTCTCCAGAGAAGATACACAAATGTCCAAGAAGTGCATGAAAAGATGTTCAACATCACTAATCATTTGGGAAATGCAAAACAAAACTACAATGAGATGCTACCTCACACCCATTAGAATGCAACTATCAAAAGAATAAAAATAACAAATATTGATGAGGAGGTGGAGAAATTTGAACCCTGTACACTGTTGGTGGGAATGTAAAATGGTACAGCTGCTGTGGAAAACAGCATGGCATTTTTTTCCAAAAAATTAAAAATAGAATTATCCTATTATTCAGCAATTCCACTTCTGGATATATATATGCAAAAAAACTGAAAGCAGGGTCTTGAAGAGATATTTGTTCAAACATGTTCATAACAGCATCATTCGCAATAGCTAAAACATGGAAGCAACACAATTGTCCATGAATGGATGAGTATATAAGCAAAACATGGTATATCCATACACAACAATATTATTCAGCTTTAAAAAGGGAAATTCTAATATATGCTACAACACAGACAAACCTTGAAGACATTATGTTAAATGAAATAAGCCAGTTACAACAGGGCAAATGCTATATGATTCTATTTGTATGAGGTACCTAGAGTGAAAATCACAGAGACAGATTCAAATCTCTCATCTATTCAGAAACAGATCTGTATTCTATTCTGGAGTGGTGATGTGGTTTACAGGGGCTGTGGGGAGCGGGGAATGGGGAGTTAGTGTTAATGGGTACAGAGATTCAATTTTACAAGATTAAAAGTTACGGAGATAGGTGGTGGTGATACACTAACATGATGAATGCACTTAATATTGCTAAACTATGCACTTGAAAATGGTTAGGATGGCAAATTTTATGCTATGTGTATGTTACCATAATAAAAAAAATGAAGAAAAAATAGATCAGGGACTTAAATGTAAAACTATAGGAATTTTAGAAAGCAAAATAGGAGAAAATCTTCAGGATCTAGGGCTGACACTAAAAGGAGGTTGCATAAACGGGAAAATAAATAAATTGGTCTCCATCAGAATCAAAAGCTTTGCTTGATTACTCATCAGCACAACCAGGAGCACATTGTGATGGATGTGACTGTCTAAATGAATCTTCAGAGAAGACGTGAAGTGAAAATAGCCCATATTAAAAGGTTACATAGTGTATGATTCCATTTACATGACATTCTTAACAAAATTATAAAAATAGAGAACAGATAGCAGTTGCCAGGGGTTATGGATGCGGGTGGGGGAGCATGCGTGGTTTAAAAGAACAACAGGAGGGACCTGTGTGAGGATTGTCTGTATCTTGACTGGTGGCAGACACACTAATCTAGACACAAGTAATAATACTGCACGGAACTGCATACCTGCGCAGAACTGCAAACATGCACCCACACGAGTACAAGTCAAAAGGAAAATGTGAACAAGATTATGTCAACAGTAATACCCCATTACTCAGAAATATGAGCAGTGTCTTAAGCTACAGCACTGATATGGAAACGTCCTCACGTTGCTAAGCGGAAACAGACGCTGTATTTACAGCTCAGCAGGCTGCACATCTCAAAAGCAAGAACTTCACTGGGACTCAGTAATTTAAACTTCAAATCCAGCTAAGCCTCCTTTGCAAGGTGAAGTATGTTCTCCCGGAGCCCAGCGTCAGCACCGAGGGTGCACAGCAGAAGGCTACACACGCGGAGCTGCGCGGTTCCCAATGCACACTGCAGGGATGTGTGAGGCAGGGCTCTGAGGAGCTGGGACAAAGACAGTGTGATGACAGCATCTGGATGGCAGCTTCAGCACTCCATGCACTTGCCCCAGCAGCCTCACACAGTTCCAGGTGTTCATCTGACTGGCAGAATTAAACCTGCGCTAAAGGTGAGGAGATGCCAGGAACATCCTGGAATACGATCAGAAAAGAAATCCAAAACGTCGTGATATTAGAGTGTGAAGTCACTATCACCTGCACCATCAAATAATGATGCCTCCCCACCTAAGACAGCCAGAAGACAGTCGCTTCCCGCAGTGTTGAGAAGGAAATACATTTGTGAGCACAGAACTGACATTTCTGATAAAGCCCTGGAGCAGCAAGCCTGCATAGGCCAGAACACAGGAGAAGGCACTGCCACAGACAGGCTCCTGTTTTCACTGCTGATGCTGGGACCCTGCCAAGTGGGCCACCTGAGCTCCTCTTCTAGATTAGAGAGATGGGCCCGTCACAGGCAGCAGGAGGGTCCTGGCCCAAAGCAGTGGCTGGGAGCAGCCCACTGACCATGGAAGCTGCAGAACCCATGCATGTTCAATCGTGCAGTCCCTGTGCACAGCCATAGGAGATTGGTAAAGGGCTGAAGTCTGTCCGGGGGACCTGAGGGCTCTGTGAATGCCCACGGTTCCTTCCCCCAGCTCCTGGGTGCATACTTAGATGGCCGTACTCAGCAACTGGCAGGCTCCCACACTGGCTCCCTGCTCTGCAAAATGCGGGCTATTGTCCTAGGAAAGGAAACGTGGAGCGCTACTCAGTATAAAACTTTAAGCCAAAAGCAATATCACATCCATGAGGGAATTGCAGAGATTAGCACCACAATCAAAGACTTGGAAAATATTGAGTTTTTATTTCCTTTTATCCTGATTTAGCTCACCAGTTTGGCCTATGTGGAATACATGCCGCTTGGAAAATGATGGTGCGTTTTATAGCAACATGGTGACTAAAATTGAGCTTGCTATTCCAAATGAGGTCTGTACTAACAAGCCAGGGCAGCCCCTGGCCTCAGGTTATCCATTACTGTCTCACAAATGCTTAGCTGCTGCTGAACTAATGCTTAGTAGCTGCTGAAAATCCAGGAGCTATCTGTTTTCTCTTATCAAGGAGAGTCACCCGTCTTCATCTTCTCACCTCAGGGCCACACTAACTTCTGAGCTGGGACCTAAGAAACCTCCCGCTGGTCTACGACCGAGAGGGCATCACGCAGAGAGGGCCTGCAGAGCAGAAGTGGCAGGTAGTGCGCGTGCTTGCTGCAGGGTGGAGGAGGGGCAATAAGTATCCAGGACCTGCCCTCCGGGAGGTATGGCTGCCCAGTGCTAGGGATCTCTCCTTCAAAGTGGAAGCAGTCGCTGCACATCACTGTTCTCACCTCAAGGAGAAGGCACACGACATGGTGGAGACCGCAGTGACACAGTGCTATTCTTCTACTCACTGAGGGGCTCGGAAATCTGCTGACTTTGACTGGAAACCTAAGCAGCCTCTGCACAGCTCCAAACAGCCACGCGAGCTGCGCTAGCCCCGGGCCCCGTGCAGGGCAGGACACTTGCACGACCAGGCATGCTTATGCTCCCTAGATGTGGACACCAGAAATGCCCCGTTGTCCTCTCTGCTCTCCCCCGTCACAGGTCAGAGGCCGGGATTCTCTACGTTTTAGAACTCCTTGCCACCAAGGCTCCAGTACAGGAACCAGCAGGAGAAGCCTCCGTGTGAGGTCTGAAGGCAGAAGAGAGGGAGAAGACACTGTCGCTCCTGCCATTTGGCAAACAGGTGTGTGGGATTTGGCGGCTGGGCATTCTTTTCACCCACTTTGATCCAGCAGGAGCTGAAATCACTGCAAGTTTCCCAAGTGGGCTGGAGATGAGACGAACCCGATCCACCTGCGGATTGAAGCAGAGCGGCCCGGCAGGGAGCCCAGACCAGCCAGTGTCCAGACGGCCTGCAGGTCCAGCAGGAGAAGCTGGGCCAGAGCCAGACACACTCACCCACGTATCTGTGAGGACACACGGTGGCTGTTCTAAGCCACCGAGGGAGTCACGCGGCTTTAAGGCAGTAGCCCGCAGATGTGCCTGCTCCCAACCTCACAGAGAGAACTAGGCTCCTTCTATGTGCCTGGTGTTGTAGGAAGATGAATAAAATAATTTATCCCACAAAGCCAGAAACAAAAGATATTTAACAAAAATGAATCTAGCCAGCAGGAAAAGATGCAGTGAACTTTTGAACCAGCAGTAGCTTAAATGCATAAAGATGTATGAGGAAGCAGCACTTTCCCACGAACTGTAGGACTCGCCTGGATGTTCTCATTCGGTGAATCTGGAGTGACTGGGGTCTTGGTTGACTCCTTATCTTCCCGACCCTTTTCTTTAATTACCGAGGATGCACACGGTCTGGTTAAAGCAGGAGTCTGCGGTTGTCTGCTCAGTAACCTAGCGAAGCCCGCAGACTGCCCTGCCTGGTGGAGACGGGCGCGCCCCTCCCTCAAGCTGGTCGAGGAGGTGCTAACACAGGACTTCGTCAATGAAGCAAGACCTCCCTACATGCTTAGGTCTGAATCCAGCTATTCCAGATCTCTCCACTCACACTAAGTAGGCTGAACAGCTTCAGACTCTCCCCTAAGATCACAGCCAAGGACTGGGCTGGATCGCTCCAGTGTGACACGGAGCCGGTGGCCATGCCTGGGGCATCCAATGCCCTGAACGGAGCCGCACGCACCACCTCCCCCCAGGCTAGGGCACCCGCCCCGGGGCTGCGGGACGCTGGGAAGCCATTAATGAGGGAGTAGATCTGGTGAGGAGATGAGGGAGGGCAGGAGAGCAGCAGGCCCCCATGCAGGGAGAGGAAGCCGCACGCCTGACGCTCTGGCGGGACGACCGCGGCCTCTGAAGAGCGCGGCCGCGGGAGACACCCAGGCACCTGGACAGGCCGGACTCACGTGCTGGGGATGTGCGTCCCTCTGAAAGATTCCCCCGGAAGCTGAAGGGCGATGTGGCGTTCCGTACACGGACGGTCCCTGTCGCAGGACTCCTACTTGAGGGTCCAGGGCTTACACTGTAGTTTTTTGTTGCTGCCATAAAAATTTCCTTAAACTTAGTGGCTTAAAACAACGCCAGTTTATTCTTCCGGGTCTGTAGATCGTTAAGTCCCGAATGGGCCGCACTGGGCTAAGATCAAGTAGCGAAGGACTGGTTCCCTCTGGAGGCTTCAGGAGAAAATCCATTTCCGTGTCTTTCCCAGCTTCCCGGCCGACCCCGATCCGGGGCTGTG